>NC_091873.1:6667500-7382929 GCF_019399895.1 Cardiocondyla obscurior | reverse complement strand
ACCTGGCCTGGCCTGGCCTGGCCTAACCTAACCTGGCCTGGCCTGGCCTGGCCTGGCCTGGCCTGGCCTGGCCTGGCCTGGCCTGGCCTGGCCTGGCCTGGCCTGGCCTGGCCTGGCCTGGCCTGGCCTGGCCTGGCCTGGCCTGGCCTGGCCTGGCCTGGCCTGGCCTGGCCTGGCCTGGCCTGGCCTGGCCTGGCCTGGCCTGGCCTGGCCTGGCCTGGCCTGGCCTGGCCTGGCCTGGCCTGGCCTGGCCTGGCCTGGCCTGGCCTGGCCTGGCCTGGCCTGGCCTGGCCTGGCCTGGCCTGGCCTGGCCTGGCCTGGCCTGGCCTGGCCTGGCCTGGCCTGGCCTGGCCTGGCCTGGCCTGGCCTGGCCTGGCCTGGCCTGGCCTGGCCTGGCCTGGCCTGGCCTGGCCTGGCCTGGCCTGGCCTGGCCTGGCCTGGCCTGGCCTGGCCTGGCCTGGCCTGGCCTGGCCTGGCCTGGCCTGGCCTGGCCTGGCCTGGCCTGGCCTGGCCTGGCCTGGCCTGGCCTGGCCTGGCCTGGCCTGGCCTGGCCTGGCCTGGCCTGGCCTGGCCTGGCCTGGCCTGGCCTGGCCTGGCCTGGCCTGGCCTGGCCTGGCCTGGCCTGGCCTGGCCTGGCCTGGCCTGGCCTGGCCTGGCCTGGCCTGGCCTGGCCTGGCCTGGCCTGGCCTGGCCTGGCCTGGCCTGGCCTGGCCTGGCCTGGCCTGGCCTGGCCTGGCCTGGCCTGGCCTGGCCTGGCCTGGCCTGGCCTGGCCTGGCCTGGCCTGGCCTGGCCTGGCCTGGCCTGGCCTGGCCTGGCCTGGCCTGGCCTGGCCTGGCCTGGCCTGGCCTGGCCTGGCCTGGCCTGGCCTGGCCTGGCCTGGCCTGGCCTGGCCTGGCCTGGCCTGGCCTGGCCTGGCCTGGCCTGGCCTGGCCTGGCCTGGCCTGGCCTGGCCTGGCCTGGCCTGGCCTGGCCTGGCCTGGCCTGGCCTGGCCTGGCCTGGCCTGGCCTGGCCTGGCCTGGCCTGGCCTGGCCTGGCCTGGCCTGGCCTGGCCTGGCCTGGCCTGGCCTGGCCTGGCCTGGCCTGGCCTGGCCTGGCCTGGCCTGGCCTGGCCTGGCCTGGCCTGGCCTGGCCTGGCCTGGCCTGGCCTGGCCTGGCCTGGCCTGGCCTGGCCTGGCCTGGCCTGGCCTGGCCTGGCCTGGCCTGGCCTGGCCTGGCCTGGCCTGGCCTGGCCTGGCCTGGCCTGGCCTGGCCTGGCCTGGCCTGGCCTGGCCTGGCCTGGCCTGGCCTGGCCTGGCCTGGCCTGGCCTGGCCTGGCCTGGCCTGGCCTGGCCTGGCCTGGCCTGGCCTGGCCTGGCCTGGCCTGGCCTGGCCTGGCCTGGCCTGGCCTGGCCTGGCCTGGCCTGGCCTGGCCTGGCCTGGCCTGGCCTGGCCTGGCCTGGCCTGGCCTGGCCTGGCCTGGCCTGGCCTGGCCTGGCCTGGCCTGGCCTGGCCTGGCCTGGCCTGGCCTGGCCTGGCCTGGCCTGGCCTGGCCTGGCCTGGCCTGGCCTGGCCTGGCCTGGCCTGGCCTGGCCTGGCCTGGCCTGGCCTGGCCTGGCCTGGCCTGGCCTGGCCTGGCCTGGCCTGGCCTGGCCTGGCCTGGCCTGGCCTGGCCTGGCCTGGCCTGGCCTGGCCTGGCCTGGCCTGGCCTGGCCTGGCCTGGCCTGGCCTGGCCTGGCCTGGCCTGGCCTGGCCTGGCCTGGCCTGGCCTGGCCTGGCCTGGCCTGGCCTGGCCTGGCCTGGCCTGGCCTGGCCTGGCCTGGCCTGGCCTGGCCTGGCCTGGCCTGGCCTGGCCTGGCCTGGCCTGGCCTGGCCTGGCCTGGCCTGGCCTGGCCTGGCCTGGCCTGGCCTGGCCTGGCCTGGCCTGGCCTGGCCTGGCCTGGCCTGGCCTGGCCTGGCCTGGCCTGGCCTGGCCTGGCCTGGCCTGGCCTGGCCTGGCCTGGCCTGGCCTGGCCTGGCCTGGCCTGGCCTGGCCTGGCCTGGCCTGGCCTGGCCTGGCCTGGCCTGGCCTGGCCTGGCCTGGCCTGGCCTGGCCTGGCCTGGCCTGGCCTGGCCTGGCCTGGCCTGGCCTGGCCTGGCCTGGCCTGGCCTGGCCTGGCCTGGCCTGGCCTGGCCTGGCCTGGCCTGGCCTGGCCTGGCCTGGCCTGGCCTGGCCTGGCCTGGCCTGGCCTGGCCTGGCCTGGCCTGGCCTGGCCTGGCCTGGCCTGGCCTGGCCTGGCCTGGCCTGGCCTGGCCTGGCCTGGCCTGGCCTGGCCTGGCCTGGCCTGGCCTGGCCTGGCCTGGCCTGGCCTGGCCTGGCCTGGCCTGGCCTGGCCTGGCCTGGCCTGGCCTGGCCTGGCCTGGCCTGGCCTGGCCTGGCCTGGCCTGGCCTGGCCTGGCCTGGCCTGGCCTGGCCTGGCCTGGCCTGGCCTGGCCTGGCCTGGCCTGGCCTGGCCTGGCCTGGCCTGGCCTGGCCTGGCCTGGCCTGGCCTGGCCTGGCCTGGCCTGGCCTGGCCTGGCCTGGCCTGGCCTGGCCTGGCCTGGCCTGGCCTGGCCTGGCCTGGCCTGGCCTGGCCTGGCCTGGCCTGGCCTGGCCTGGCCTGGCCTGGCCTGGCCTGGCCTGGCCTGGCCTGGCCTGGCCTGGCCTGGCCTGGCCTGGCCTGGCCTGGCCTGGCCTGGCCTGGCCTGGCCTGGCCTGGCCTGGCCTGGCCTGGCCTGGCCTGGCCTGGCCTGGCCTGGCCTGGCCTGGCCTGGCCTGGCCTGGCCTGGCCTGGCCTGGCCTGGCCTGGCCTGGCCTGGCCTGGCCTGGCCTGGCCTGGCCTGGCCTGGCCTGGCCTGGCCTGGCCTGGCCTGGCCTGGCCTGGCCTGGCCTGGCCTGGCCTGGCCTGGCCTGGCCTGGCCTGGCCTGGCCTGGCCTGGCCTGGCCTGGCCTGGCCTGGCCTGGCCTGGCCTGGCCTGGCCTGGCCTGGCCTGGCCTGGCCTGGCCTGGCCTGGCCTGGCCTGGCCTGGCCTGGCCTGGCCTGGCCTGGCCTGGCCTGGCCTGGCCTGGCCTGGCCTGGCCTGGCCTGGCCTGGCCTGGCCTGGCCTGGCCTGGCCTGGCCTGGCCTGGCCTGGCCTGGCCTGGCCTGGCCTGGCCTGGCCTGGCCTGGCCTGGCCTGGCCTGGCCTGGCCTGGCCTGGCCTGGCCTGGCCTGGCCTGGCCTGGCCTGGCCTGGCCTGGCCTGGCCTGGCCTGGCCTGGCCTGGCCTGGCCTGGCCTGGCCTGGCCTGGCCTGGCCTGGCCTGGCCTGGCCTGGCCTGGCCTGGCCTGGCCTGGCCTGGCCTGGCCTGGCCTGGCCTGGCCTGGCCTGGCCTGGCCTGGCCTGGCCTGGCCTGGCCTGGCCTGGCCTGGCCTGGCCTGGCCTGGCCTGGCCTGGCCTGGCCTGGCCTGGCCTGGCCTGGCCTGGCCTGGCCTGGCCTGGCCTGGCCTGGCCTGGCCTGGCCTGGCCTGGCCTGGCCTGGCCTGGCCTGGCCTGGCCTGGCCTGGCCTGGCCTGGCCTGGCCTGGCCTGGCCTGGCCTGGCCTGGCCTGGCCTGGCCTGGCCTGGCCTGGCCTGGCCTGGCCTGGCCTGGCCTGGCCTGGCCTGGCCTGGCCTGGCCTGGCCTGGCCTGGCCTGGCCTGGCCTGGCCTGGCCTGGCCTGGCCTGGCCTGGCCTGGCCTGGCCTGGCCTGGCCTGGCCTGGCCTGGCCTGGCCTGGCCTGGCCTGGCCTGGCCTGGCCTGGCCTGGCCTGGCCTGGCCTGGCCTGGCCTGGCCTGGCCTGGCCTGGCCTGGCCTGGCCTGGCCTGGCCTGGCCTGGCCTGGCCTGGCCTGGCCTGGCCTGGCCTGGCCTGGCCTGGCCTGGCCTGGCCTGGCCTGGCCTGGCCTGGCCTGGCCTGGCCTGGCCTGGCCTGGCCTGGCCTGGCCTGGCCTGGCCTGGCCTGGCCTGGCCTGGCCTGGCCTGGCCTGGCCTGGCCTGGCCTGGCCTGGCCTGGCCTGGCCTGGCCTGGCCTGGCCTGGCCTGGCCTGGCCTGGCCTGGCCTGGCCTGGCCTGGCCTGGCCTGGCCTGGCCTGGCCTGGCCTGGCCTGGCCTGGCCTGGCCTGGCCTGGCCTGGCCTGGCCTGGCCTGGCCTGGCCTGGCCTGGCCTGGCCTGGCCTGGCCTGGCCTGGCCTGGCCTGGCCTGGCCTGGCCTGGCCTGGCCTGGCCTGGCCTGGCCTGGCCTGGCCTGGCCTGGCCTGGCCTGGCCTGGCCTGGCCTGGCCTGGCCTGGCCTGGCCTGGCCTGGCCTGGCCTGGCCTGGCCTGGCCTGGCCTGGCCTGGCCTGGCCTGGCCTGGCCTGGCCTGGCCTGGCCTGGCCTGGCCTGGCCTGGCCTGGCCTGGCCTGGCCTGGCCTGGCCTGGCCTGGCCTGGCCTGGCCTGGCCTGGCCTGGCCTGGCCTGGCCTGGCCTGGCCTGGCCTGGCCTGGCCTGGCCTGGCCTGGCCTGGCCTGGCCTGGCCTGGCCTGGCCTGGCCTGGCCTGGCCTGGCCTGGCCTGGCCTGGCCTGGCCTGGCCTGGCCTGGCCTGGCCTGGCCTGGCCTGGCCTGGCCTGGCCTGGCCTGGCCTGGCCTGGCCTGGCCTGGCCTGGCCTGGCCTGGCCTGGCCTGGCCTGGCCTGGCCTGGCCTGGCCTGGCCTGGCCTGGCCTGGCCTGGCCTGGCCTGGCCTGGCCTGGCCTGGCCTGGCCTGGCCTGGCCTGGCCTGGCCTGGCCTGGCCTGGCCTGGCCTGGCCTGGCCTGGCCTGGCCTGGCCTGGCCTGGCCTGGCCTGGCCTGGCCTGGCCTGGCCTGGCCTGGCCTGGCCTGGCCTGGCCTGGCCTGGCCTGGCCTGGCCTGGCCTGGCCTGGCCTGGCCTGGCCTGGCCTGGCCTGGCCTGGCCTGGCCTGGCCTGGCCTGGCCTGGCCTGGCCTGGCCTGGCCTGGCCTGGCCTGGCCTGGCCTGGCCTGGCCTGGCCTGGCCTGGCCTGGCCTGGCCTGGCCTGGCCTGGCCTGGCCTGGCCTGGCCTGGCCTGGCCTGGCCTGGCCTGGCCTGGCCTGGCCTGGCCTGGCCTGGCCTGGCCTGGCCTGGCCTGGCCTGGCCTGGCCTGGCCTGGCCTGGCCTGGCCTGGCCTGGCCTGGCCTGGCCTGGCCTGGCCTGGCCTGGCCTGGCCTGGCCTGGCCTGGCCTGGCCTGGCCTGGCCTGGCCTGGCCTGGCCTGGCCTGGCCTGGCCTGGCCTGGCCTGGCCTGGCCTGGCCTGGCCTGGCCTGGCCTGGCCTGGCCTGGCCTGGCCTGGCCTGGCCTGGCCTGGCCTGGCCTGGCCTGGCCTGGCCTGGCCTGGCCTGGCCTGGCCTGGCCTGGCCTGGCCTGGCCTGGCCTGGCCTGGCCTGGCCTGGCCTGGCCTGGCCTGGCCTGGCCTGGCCTGGCCTGGCCTGGCCTGGCCTGGCCTGGCCTGGCCTGGCCTGGCCTGGCCTGGCCTGGCCTGGCCTGGCCTGGCCTGGCCTGGCCTGGCCTGGCCTGGCCTGGCCTGGCCTGGCCTGGCCTGGCCTGGCCTGGCCTGGCCTGGCCTGGCCTGGCCTGGCCTGGCCTGGCCTGGCCTGGCCTGGCCTGGCCTGGCCTGGCCTGGCCTGGCCTGGCCTGGCCTGGCCTGGCCTGGCCTGGCCTGGCCTGGCCTGGCCTGGCCTGGCCTGGCCTGGCCTGGCCTGGCCTGGCCTGGCCTGGCCTGGCCTGGCCTGGCCTGGCCTGGCCTGGCCTGGCCTGGCCTGGCCTGGCCTGGCCTGGCCTGGCCTGGCCTGGCCTGGCCTGGCCTGGCCTGGCCTGGCCTGGCCTGGCCTGGCCTGGCCTGGCCTGGCCTGGCCTGGCCTGGCCTGGCCTGGCCTGGCCTGGCCTGGCCTGGCCTGGCCTGGCCTGGCCTGGCCTGGCCTGGCCTGGCCTGGCCTGGCCTGGCCTGGCCTGGCCTGGCCTGGCCTGGCCTGGCCTGGCCTGGCCTGGCCTGGCCTGGCCTGGCCTGGCCTGGCCTGGCCTGGCCTGGCCTGGCCTGGCCTGGCCTGGCCTGGCCTGGCCTGGCCTGGCCTGGCCTGGCCTGGCCTGGCCTGGCCTGGCCTGGCCTGGCCTGGCCTGGCCTGGCCTGGCCTGGCCTGGCCTGGCCTGGCCTGGCCTGGCCTGGCCTGGCCTGGCCTGGCCTGGCCTGGCCTGGCCTGGCCTGGCCTGGCCTGGCCTGGCCTGGCCTGGCCTGGCCTGGCCTGGCCTGGCCTGGCCTGGCCTGGCCTGGCCTGGCCTGGCCTGGCCTGGCCTGGCCTGGCCTGGCCTGGCCTGGCCTGGCCTGGCCTGGCCTGGCCTGGCCTGGCCTGGCCTGGCCTGGCCTGGCCTGGCCTGGCCTGGCCTGGCCTGGCCTGGCCTGGCCTGGCCTGGCCTGGCCTGGCCTGGCCTGGCCTGGCCTGGCCTGGCCTGGCCTGGCCTGGCCTGGCCTGGCCTGGCCTGGCCTGGCCTGGCCTGGCCTGGCCTGGCCTGGCCTGGCCTGGCCTGGCCTGGCCTGGCCTGGCCTGGCCTGGCCTGGCCTGGCCTGGCCTGGCCTGGCCTGGCCTGGCCTGGCCTGGCCTGGCCTGGCCTGGCCTGGCCTGGCCTGGCCTGGCCTGGCCTGGCCTGGCCTGGCCTGGCCTGGCCTGGCCTGGCCTGGCCTGGCCTGGCCTGGCCTGGCCTGGCCTGGCCTGGCCTGGCCTGGCCTGGCCTGGCCTGGCCTGGCCTGGCCTGGCCTGGCCTGGCCTGGCCTGGCCTGGCCTGGCCTGGCCTGGCCTGGCCTGGCCTGGCCTGGCCTGGCCTGGCCTGGCCTGGCCTGGCCTGGCCTGGCCTGGCCTGGCCTGGCCTGGCCTGGCCTGGCCTGGCCTGGCCTGGCCTGGCCTGGCCTGGCCTGGCCTGGCCTGGCCTGGCCTGGCCTGGCCTGGCCTGGCCTGGCCTGGCCTGGCCTGGCCTGGCCTGGCCTGGCCTGGCCTGGCCTGGCCTGGCCTGGCCTGGCCTGGCCTGGCCTGGCCTGGCCTGGCCTGGCCTGGCCTGGCCTGGCCTGGCCTGGCCTGGCCTGGCCTGGCCTGGCCTGGCCTGGCCTGGCCTGGCCTGGCCTGGCCTGGCCTGGCCTGGCCTGGCCTGGCCTGGCCTGGCCTGGCCTGGCCTGGCCTGGCCTGGCCTGGCCTGGCCTGGCCTGGCCTGGCCTGGCCTGGCCTGGCCTGGCCTGGCCTGGCCTGGCCTGGCCTGGCCTGGCCTGGCCTGGCCTGGCCTGGCCTGGCCTGGCCTGGCCTGGCCTGGCCTGGCCTGGCCTGGCCTGGCCTGGCCTGGCCTGGCCTGGCCTGGCCTGGCCTGGCCTGGCCTGGCCTGGCCTGGCCTGGCCTGGCCTGGCCTGGCCTGGCCTGGCCTGGCCTGGCCTGGCCTGGCCTGGCCTGGCCTGGCCTGGCCTGGCCTGGCCTGGCCTGGCCTGGCCTGGCCTGGCCTGGCCTGGCCTGGCCTGGCCTGGCCTGGCCTGGCCTGGCCTGGCCTGGCCTGGCCTGGCCTGGCCTGGCCTGGCCTGGCCTGGCCTGGCCTGGCCTGGCCTGGCCTGGCCTGGCCTGGCCTGGCCTGGCCTGGCCTGGCCTGGCCTGGCCTGGCCTGGCCTGGCCTGGCCTGGCCTGGCCTGGCCTGGCCTGGCCTGGCCTGGCCTGGCCTGGCCTGGCCTGGCCTGGCCTGGCCTGGCCTGGCCTGGCCTGGCCTGGCCTGGCCTGGCCTGGCCTGGCCTGGCCTGGCCTGGCCTGGCCTGGCCTGGCCTGGCCTGGCCTGGCCTGGCCTGGCCTGGCCTGGCCTGGCCTGGCCTGGCCTGGCCTGGCCTGGCCTGGCCTGGCCTGGCCTGGCCTGGCCTGGCCTGGCCTGGCCTGGCCTGGCCTGGCCTGGCCTGGCCTGGCCTGGCCTGGCCTGGCCTGGCCTGGCCTGGCCTGGCCTGGCCTGGCCTGGCCTGGCCTGGCCTGGCCTGGCCTGGCCTGGCCTGGCCTGGCCTGGCCTGGCCTGGCCTGGCCTGGCCTGGCCTGGCCTGGCCTGGCCTGGCCTGGCCTGGCCTGGCCTGGCCTGGCCTGGCCTGGCCTGGCCTGGCCTGGCCTGGCCTGGCCTGGCCTGGCCTGGCCTGGCCTGGCCTGGCCTGGCCTGGCCTGGCCTGGCCTGGCCTGGCCTGGCCTGGCCTGGCCTGGCCTGGCCTGGCCTGGCCTGGCCTGGCCTGGCCTGGCCTGGCCTGGCCTGGCCTGGCCTGGCCTGGCCTGGCCTGGCCTGGCCTGGCCTGGCCTGGCCTGGCCTGGCCTGGCCTGGCCTGGCCTGGCCTGGCCTGGCCTGGCCTGGCCTGGCCTGGCCTGGCCTGGCCTGGCCTGGCCTGGCCTGGCCTGGCCTGGCCTGGCCTGGCCTGGCCTGGCCTGGCCTGGCCTGGCCTGGCCTGGCCTGGCCTGGCCTGGCCTGGCCTGGCCTGGCCTGGCCTGGCCTGGCCTGGCCTGGCCTGGCCTGGCCTGGCCTGGCCTGGCCTGGCCTGGCCTGGCCTGGCCTGGCCTGGCCTGGCCTGGCCTGGCCTGGCCTGGCCTGGCCTGGCCTGGCCTGGCCTGGCCTGGCCTGGCCTGGCCTGGCCTGGCCTGGCCTGGCCTGGCCTGGCCTGGCCTGGCCTGGCCTGGCCTGGCCTGGCCTGGCCTGGCCTGGCCTGGCCTGGCCTGGCCTGGCCTGGCCTGGCCTGGCCTGGCCTGGCCTGGCCTGGCCTGGCCTGGCCTGGCCTGGCCTGGCCTGGCCTGGCCTGGCCTGGCCTGGCCTGGCCTGGCCTGGCCTGGCCTGGCCTGGCCTGGCCTGGCCTGGCCTGGCCTGGCCTGGCCTGGCCTGGCCTGGCCTGGCCTGGCCTGGCCTGGCCTGGCCTGGCCTGGCCTGGCCTGGCCTGGCCTGGCCTGGCCTGGCCTGGCCTGGCCTGGCCTGGCCTGGCCTGGCCTGGCCTGGCCTGGCCTGGCCTGGCCTGGCCTGGCCTGGCCTGGCCTGGCCTGGCCTGGCCTGGCCTGGCCTGGCCTGGCCTGGCCTGGCCTGGCCTGGCCTGGCCTGGCCTGGCCTGGCCTGGCCTGGCCTGGCCTGGCCTGGCCTGGCCTGGCCTGGCCTGGCCTGGCCTGGCCTGGCCTGGCCTGGCCTGGCCTGGCCTGGCCTGGCCTGGCCTGGCCTGGCCTGGCCTGGCCTGGCCTGGCCTGGCCTGGCCTGGCCTGGCCTGGCCTGGCCTGGCCTGGCCTGGCCTGGCCTGGCCTGGCCTGGCCTGGCCTGGCCTGGCCTGGCCTGGCCTGGCCTGGCCTGGCCTGGCCTGGCCTGGCCTGGCCTGGCCTGGCCTGGCCTGGCCTGGCCTGGCCTGGCCTGGCCTGGCCTGGCCTGGCCTGGCCTGGCCTGGCCTGGCCTGGCCTGGCCTGGCCTGGCCTGGCCTGGCCTGGCCTGGCCTGGCCTGGCCTGGCCTGGCCTGGCCTGGCCTGGCCTGGCCTGGCCTGGCCTGGCCTGGCCTGGCCTGGCCTGGCCTGGCCTGGCCTGGCCTGGCCTGGCCTGGCCTGGCCTGGCCTGGCCTGGCCTGGCCTGGCCTGGCCTGGCCTGGCCTGGCCTGGCCTGGCCTGGCCTGGCCTGGCCTGGCCTGGCCTGGCCTGGCCTGGCCTGGCCTGGCCTGGCCTGGCCTGGCCTGGCCTGGCCTGGCCTGGCCTGGCCTGGCCTGGCCTGGCCTGGCCTGGCCTGGCCTGGCCTGGCCTGGCCTGGCCTGGCCTGGCCTGGCCTGGCCTGGCCTGGCCTGGCCTGGCCTGGCCTGGCCTGGCCTGGCCTGGCCTGGCCTGGCCTGGCCTGGCCTGGCCTGGCCTGGCCTGGCCTGGCCTGGCCTGGCCTGGCCTGGCCTGGCCTGGCCTGGCCTGGCCTGGCCTGGCCTGGCCTGGCCTGGCCTGGCCTGGCCTGGCCTGGCCTGGCCTGGCCTGGCCTGGCCTGGCCTGGCCTGGCCTGGCCTGGCCTGGCCTGGCCTGGCCTGGCCTGGCCTGGCCTGGCCTGGCCTGGCCTGGCCTGGCCTGGCCTGGCCTGGCCTGGCCTGGCCTGGCCTGGCCTGGCCTGGCCTGGCCTGGCCTGGCCTGGCCTGGCCTGGCCTGGCCTGGCCTGGCCTGGCCTGGCCTGGCCTGGCCTGGCCTGGCCTGGCCTGGCCTGGCCTGGCCTGGCCTGGCCTGGCCTGGCCTGGCCTGGCCTGGCCTGGCCTGGCCTGGCCTGGCCTGGCCTGGCCTGGCCTGGCCTGGCCTGGCCTGGCCTGGCCTGGCCTGGCCTGGCCTGGCCTGGCCTGGCCTGGCCTGGCCTGGCCTGGCCTGGCCTGGCCTGGCCTGGCCTGGCCTGGCCTGGCCTGGCCTGGCCTGGCCTGGCCTGGCCTGGCCTGGCCTGGCCTGGCCTGGCCTGGCCTGGCCTGGCCTGGCCTGGCCTGGCCTGGCCTGGCCTGGCCTGGCCTGGCCTGGCCTGGCCTGGCCTGGCCTGGCCTGGCCTGGCCTGGCCTGGCCTGGCCTGGCCTGGCCTGGCCTGGCCTGGCCTGGCCTGGCCTGGCCTGGCCTGGCCTGGCCTGGCCTGGCCTGGCCTGGCCTGGCCTGGCCTGGCCTGGCCTGGCCTGGCCTGGCCTGGCCTGGCCTGGCCTGGCCTGGCCTGGCCTGGCCTGGCCTGGCCTGGCCTGGCCTGGCCTGGCCTGGCCTGGCCTGGCCTGGCCTGGCCTGGCCTGGCCTGGCCTGGCCTGGCCTGGCCTGGCCTGGCCTGGCCTGGCCTGGCCTGGCCTGGCCTGGCCTGGCCTGGCCTGGCCTGGCCTGGCCTGGCCTGGCCTGGCCTGGCCTGGCCTGGCCTGGCCTGGCCTGGCCTGGCCTGGCCTGGCCTGGCCTGGCCTGGCCTGGCCTGGCCTGGCCTGGCCTGGCCTGGCCTGGCCTGGCCTGGCCTGGCCTGGCCTGGCCTGGCCTGGCCTGGCCTGGCCTGGCCTGGCCTGGCCTGGCCTGGCCTGGCCTGGCCTGGCCTGGCCTGGCCTGGCCTGGCCTGGCCTGGCCTGGCCTGGCCTGGCCTGGCCTGGCCTGGCCTGGCCTGGCCTGGCCTGGCCTGGCCTGGCCTGGCCTGGCCTGGCCTGGCCTGGCCTGGCCTGGCCTGGCCTGGCCTGGCCTGGCCTGGCCTGGCCTGGCCTGGCCTGGCCTGGCCTGGCCTGGCCTGGCCTGGCCTGGCCTGGCCTGGCCTGGCCTGGCCTGGCCTGGCCTGGCCTGGCCTGGCCTGGCCTGGCCTGGCCTGGCCTGGCCTGGCCTGGCCTGGCCTGGCCTGGCCTGGCCTGGCCTGGCCTGGCCTGGCCTGGCCTGGCCTGGCCTGGCCTGGCCTGGCCTGGCCTGGCCTGGCCTGGCCTGGCCTGGCCTGGCCTGGCCTGGCCTGGCCTGGCCTGGCCTGGCCTGGCCTGGCCTGGCCTGGCCTGGCCTGGCCTGGCCTGGCCTGGCCTGGCCTGGCCTGGCCTGGCCTGGCCTGGCCTGGCCTGGCCTGGCCTGGCCTGGCCTGGCCTGGCCTGGCCTGGCCTGGCCTGGCCTGGCCTGGCCTGGCCTGGCCTGGCCTGGCCTGGCCTGGCCTGGCCTGGCCTGGCCTGGCCTGGCCTGGCCTGGCCTGGCCTGGCCTGGCCTGGCCTGGCCTGGCCTGGCCTGGCCTGGCCTGGCCTGGCCTGGCCTGGCCTGGCCTGGCCTGGCCTGGCCTGGCCTGGCCTGGCCTGGCCTGGCCTGGCCTGGCCTGGCCTGGCCTGGCCTGGCCTGGCCTGGCCTGGCCTGGCCTGGCCTGGCCTGGCCTGGCCTGGCCTGGCCTGGCCTGGCCTGGCCTGGCCTGGCCTGGCCTGGCCTGGCCTGGCCTGGCCTGGCCTGGCCTGGCCTGGCCTGGCCTGGCCTGGCCTGGCCTGGCCTGGCCTGGCCTGGCCTGGCCTGGCCTGGCCTGGCCTGGCCTGGCCTGGCCTGGCCTGGCCTGGCCTGGCCTGGCCTGGCCTGGCCTGGCCTGGCCTGGCCTGGCCTGGCCTGGCCTGGCCTGGCCTGGCCTGGCCTGGCCTGGCCTGGCCTGGCCTGGCCTGGCCTGGCCTGGCCTGGCCTGGCCTGGCCTGGCCTGGCCTGGCCTGGCCTGGCCTGGCCTGGCCTGGCCTGGCCTGGCCTGGCCTGGCCTGGCCTGGCCTGGCCTGGCCTGGCCTGGCCTGGCCTGGCCTGGCCTGGCCTGGCCTGGCCTGGCCTGGCCTGGCCTGGCCTGGCCTGGCCTGGCCTGGCCTGGCCTGGCCTGGCCTGGCCTGGCCTGGCCTGGCCTGGCCTGGCCTGGCCTGGCCTGGCCTGGCCTGGCCTGGCCTGGCCTGGCCTGGCCTGGCCTGGCCTGGCCTGGCCTGGCCTGGCCTGGCCTGGCCTGGCCTGGCCTGGCCTGGCCTGGCCTGGCCTGGCCTGGCCTGGCCTGGCCTGGCCTGGCCTGGCCTGGCCTGGCCTGGCCTGGCCTGGCCTGGCCTGGCCTGGCCTGGCCTGGCCTGGCCTGGCCTGGCCTGGCCTGGCCTGGCCTGGCCTGGCCTGGCCTGGCCTGGCCTGGCCTGGCCTGGCCTGGCCTGGCCTGGCCTGGCCTGGCCTGGCCTGGCCTGGCCTGGCCTGGCCTGGCCTGGCCTGGCCTGGCCTGGCCTGGCCTGGCCTGGCCTGGCCTGGCCTGGCCTGGCCTGGCCTGGCCTGGCCTGGCCTGGCCTGGCCTGGCCTGGCCTGGCCTGGCCTGGCCTGGCCTGGCCTGGCCTGGCCTGGCCTGGCCTGGCCTGGCCTGGCCTGGCCTGGCCTGGCCTGGCCTGGCCTGGCCTGGCCTGGCCTGGCCTGGCCTGGCCTGGCCTGGCCTGGCCTGGCCTGGCCTGGCCTGGCCTGGCCTGGCCTGGCCTGGCCTGGCCTGGCCTGGCCTGGCCTGGCCTGGCCTGGCCTGGCCTGGCCTGGCCTGGCCTGGCCTGGCCTGGCCTGGCCTGGCCTGGCCTGGCCTGGCCTGGCCTGGCCTGGCCTGGCCTGGCCTGGCCTGGCCTGGCCTGGCCTGGCCTGGCCTGGCCTGGCCTGGCCTGGCCTGGCCTGGCCTGGCCTGGCCTGGCCTGGCCTGGCCTGGCCTGGCCTGGCCTGGCCTGGCCTGGCCTGGCCTGGCCTGGCCTGGCCTGGCCTGGCCTGGCCTGGCCTGGCCTGGCCTGGCCTGGCCTGGCCTGGCCTGGCCTGGCCTGGCCTGGCCTGGCCTGGCCTGGCCTGGCCTGGCCTGGCCTGGCCTGGCCTGGCCTGGCCTGGCCTGGCCTGGCCTGGCCTGGCCTGGCCTGGCCTGGCCTGGCCTGGCCTGGCCTGGCCTGGCCTGGCCTGGCCTGGCCTGGCCTGGCCTGGCCTGGCCTGGCCTGGCCTGGCCTGGCCTGGCCTGGCCTGGCCTGGCCTGGCCTGGCCTGGCCTGGCCTGGCCTGGCCTGGCCTGGCCTGGCCTGGCCTGGCCTGGCCTGGCCTGGCCTGGCCTGGCCTGGCCTGGCCTGGCCTGGCCTGGCCTGGCCTGGCCTGGCCTGGCCTGGCCTGGCCTGGCCTGGCCTGGCCTGGCCTGGCCTGGCCTGGCCTGGCCTGGCCTGGCCTGGCCTGGCCTGGCCTGGCCTGGCCTGGCCTGGCCTGGCCTGGCCTGGCCTGGCCTGGCCTGGCCTGGCCTGGCCTGGCCTGGCCTGGCCTGGCCTGGCCTGGCCTGGCCTGGCCTGGCCTGGCCTGGCCTGGCCTGGCCTGGCCTGGCCTGGCCTGGCCTGGCCTGGCCTGGCCTGGCCTGGCCTGGCCTGGCCTGGCCTGGCCTGGCCTGGCCTGGCCTGGCCTGGCCTGGCCTGGCCTGGCCTGGCCTGGCCTGGCCTGGCCTGGCCTGGCCTGGCCTGGCCTGGCCTGGCCTGGCCTGGCCTGGCCTGGCCTGGCCTGGCCTGGCCTGGCCTGGCCTGGCCTGGCCTGGCCTGGCCTGGCCTGGCCTGGCCTGGCCTGGCCTGGCCTGGCCTGGCCTGGCCTGGCCTGGCCTGGCCTGGCCTGGCCTGGCCTGGCCTGGCCTGGCCTGGCCTGGCCTGGCCTGGCCTGGCCTGGCCTGGCCTGGCCTGGCCTGGCCTGGCCTGGCCTGGCCTGGCCTGGCCTGGCCTGGCCTGGCCTGGCCTGGCCTGGCCTGGCCTGGCCTGGCCTGGCCTGGCCTGGCCTGGCCTGGCCTGGCCTGGCCTGGCCTGGCCTGGCCTGGCCTGGCCTGGCCTGGCCTGGCCTGGCCTGGCCTGGCCTGGCCTGGCCTGGCCTGGCCTGGCCTGGCCTGGCCTGGCCTGGCCTGGCCTGGCCTGGCCTGGCCTGGCCTGGCCTGGCCTGGCCTGGCCTGGCCTGGCCTGGCCTGGCCTGGCCTGGCCTGGCCTGGCCTGGCCTGGCCTGGCCTGGCCTGGCCTGGCCTGGCCTGGCCTGGCCTGGCCTGGCCTGGCCTGGCCTGGCCTGGCCTGGCCTGGCCTGGCCTGGCCTGGCCTGGCCTGGCCTGGCCTGGCCTGGCCTGGCCTGGCCTGGCCTGGCCTGGCCTGGCCTGGCCTGGCCTGGCCTGGCCTGGCCTGGCCTGGCCTGGCCTGGCCTGGCCTGGCCTGGCCTGGCCTGGCCTGGCCTGGCCTGGCCTGGCCTGGCCTGGCCTGGCCTGGCCTGGCCTGGCCTGGCCTGGCCTGGCCTGGCCTGGCCTGGCCTGGCCTGGCCTGGCCTGGCCTGGCCTGGCCTGGCCTGGCCTGGCCTGGCCTGGCCTGGCCTGGCCTGGCCTGGCCTGGCCTGGCCTGGCCTGGCCTGGCCTGGCCTGGCCTGGCCTGGCCTGGCCTGGCCTGGCCTGGCCTGGCCTGGCCTGGCCTGGCCTGGCCTGGCCTGGCCTGGCCTGGCCTGGCCTGGCCTGGCCTGGCCTGGCCTGGCCTGGCCTGGCCTGGCCTGGCCTGGCCTGGCCTGGCCTGGCCTGGCCTGGCCTGGCCTGGCCTGGCCTGGCCTGGCCTGGCCTGGCCTGGCCTGGCCTGGCCTGGCCTGGCCTGGCCTGGCCTGGCCTGGCCTGGCCTGGCCTGGCCTGGCCTGGCCTGGCCTGGCCTGGCCTGGCCTGGCCTGGCCTGGCCTGGCCTGGCCTGGCCTGGCCTGGCCTGGCCTGGCCTGGCCTGGCCTGGCCTGGCCTGGCCTGGCCTGGCCTGGCCTGGCCTGGCCTGGCCTGGCCTGGCCTGGCCTGGCCTGGCCTGGCCTGGCCTGGCCTGGCCTGGCCTGGCCTGGCCTGGCCTGGCCTGGCCTGGCCTGGCCTGGCCTGGCCTGGCCTGGCCTGGCCTGGCCTGGCCTGGCCTGGCCTGGCCTGGCCTGGCCTGGCCTGGCCTGGCCTGGCCTGGCCTGGCCTGGCCTGGCCTGGCCTGGCCTGGCCTGGCCTGGCCTGGCCTGGCCTGGCCTGGCCTGGCCTGGCCTGGCCTGGCCTGGCCTGGCCTGGCCTGGCCTGGCCTGGCCTGGCCTGGCCTGGCCTGGCCTGGCCTGGCCTGGCCTGGCCTGGCCTGGCCTGGCCTGGCCTGGCCTGGCCTGGCCTGGCCTGGCCTGGCCTGGCCTGGCCTGGCCTGGCCTGGCCTGGCCTGGCCTGGCCTGGCCTGGCCTGGCCTGGCCTGGCCTGGCCTGGCCTGGCCTGGCCTGGCCTGGCCTGGCCTGGCCTGGCCTGGCCTGGCCTGGCCTGGCCTGGCCTGGCCTGGCCTGGCCTGGCCTGGCCTGGCCTGGCCTGGCCTGGCCTGGCCTGGCCTGGCCTGGCCTGGCCTGGCCTGGCCTGGCCTGGCCTGGCCTGGCCTGGCCTGGCCTGGCCTGGCCTGGCCTGGCCTGGCCTGGCCTGGCCTGGCCTGGCCTGGCCTGGCCTGGCCTGGCCTGGCCTGGCCTGGCCTGGCCTGGCCTGGCCTGGCCTGGCCTGGCCTGGCCTGGCCTGGCCTGGCCTGGCCTGGCCTGGCCTGGCCTGGCCTGGCCTGGCCTGGCCTGGCCTGGCCTGGCCTGGCCTGGCCTGGCCTGGCCTGGCCTGGCCTGGCCTGGCCTGGCCTGGCCTGGCCTGGCCTGGCCTGGCCTGGCCTGGCCTGGCCTGGCCTGGCCTGGCCTGGCCTGGCCTGGCCTGGCCTGGCCTGGCCTGGCCTGGCCTGGCCTGGCCTGGCCTGGCCTGGCCTGGCCTGGCCTGGCCTGGCCTGGCCTGGCCTGGCCTGGCCTGGCCTGGCCTGGCCTGGCCTGGCCTGGCCTGGCCTGGCCTGGCCTGGCCTGGCCTGGCCTGGCCTGGCCTGGCCTGGCCTGGCCTGGCCTGGCCTGGCCTGGCCTGGCCTGGCCTGGCCTGGCCTGGCCTGGCCTGGCCTGGCCTGGCCTGGCCTGGCCTGGCCTGGCCTGGCCTGGCCTGGCCTGGCCTGGCCTGGCCTGGCCTGGCCTGGCCTGGCCTGGCCTGGCCTGGCCTGGCCTGGCCTGGCCTGGCCTGGCCTGGCCTGGCCTGGCCTGGCCTGGCCTGGCCTGGCCTGGCCTGGCCTGGCCTGGCCTGGCCTGGCCTGGCCTGGCCTGGCCTGGCCTGGCCTGGCCTGGCCTGGCCTGGCCTGGCCTGGCCTGGCCTGGCCTGGCCTGGCCTGGCCTGGCCTGGCCTGGCCTGGCCTGGCCTGGCCTGGCCTGGCCTGGCCTGGCCTGGCCTGGCCTGGCCTGGCCTGGCCTGGCCTGGCCTGGCCTGGCCTGGCCTGGCCTGGCCTGGCCTGGCCTGGCCTGGCCTGGCCTGGCCTGGCCTGGCCTGGCCTGGCCTGGCCTGGCCTGGCCTGGCCTGGCCTGGCCTGGCCTGGCCTGGCCTGGCCTGGCCTGGCCTGGCCTGGCCTGGCCTGGCCTGGCCTGGCCTGGCCTGGCCTGGCCTGGCCTGGCCTGGCCTGGCCTGGCCTGGCCTGGCCTGGCCTGGCCTGGCCTGGCCTGGCCTGGCCTGGCCTGGCCTGGCCTGGCCTGGCCTGGCCTGGCCTGGCCTGGCCTGGCCTGGCCTGGCCTGGCCTGGCCTGGCCTGGCCTGGCCTGGCCTGGCCTGGCCTGGCCTGGCCTGGCCTGGCCTGGCCTGGCCTGGCCTGGCCTGGCCTGGCCTGGCCTGGCCTGGCCTGGCCTGGCCTGGCCTGGCCTGGCCTGGCCTGGCCTGGCCTGGCCTGGCCTGGCCTGGCCTGGCCTGGCCTGGCCTGGCCTGGCCTGGCCTGGCCTGGCCTGGCCTGGCCTGGCCTGGCCTGGCCTGGCCTGGCCTGGCCTGGCCTGGCCTGGCCTGGCCTGGCCTGGCCTGGCCTGGCCTGGCCTGGCCTGGCCTGGCCTGGCCTGGCCTGGCCTGGCCTGGCCTGGCCTGGCCTGGCCTGGCCTGGCCTGGCCTGGCCTGGCCTGGCCTGGCCTGGCCTGGCCTGGCCTGGCCTGGCCTGGCCTGGCCTGGCCTGGCCTGGCCTGGCCTGGCCTGGCCTGGCCTGGCCTGGCCTGGCCTGGCCTGGCCTGGCCTGGCCTGGCCTGGCCTGGCCTGGCCTGGCCTGGCCTGGCCTGGCCTGGCCTGGCCTGGCCTGGCCTGGCCTGGCCTGGCCTGGCCTGGCCTGGCCTGGCCTGGCCTGGCCTGGCCTGGCCTGGCCTGGCCTGGCCTGGCCTGGCCTGGCCTGGCCTGGCCTGGCCTGGCCTGGCCTGGCCTGGCCTGGCCTGGCCTGGCCTGGCCTGGCCTGGCCTGGCCTGGCCTGGCCTGGCCTGGCCTGGCCTGGCCTGGCCTGGCCTGGCCTGGCCTGGCCTGGCCTGGCCTGGCCTGGCCTGGCCTGGCCTGGCCTGGCCTGGCCTGGCCTGGCCTGGCCTGGCCTGGCCTGGCCTGGCCTGGCCTGGCCTGGCCTGGCCTGGCCTGGCCTGGCCTGGCCTGGCCTGGCCTGGCCTGGCCTGGCCTGGCCTGGCCTGGCCTGGCCTGGCCTGGCCTGGCCTGGCCTGGCCTGGCCTGGCCTGGCCTGGCCTGGCCTGGCCTGGCCTGGCCTGGCCTGGCCTGGCCTGGCCTGGCCTGGCCTGGCCTGGCCTGGCCTGGCCTGGCCTGGCCTGGCCTGGCCTGGCCTGGCCTGGCCTGGCCTGGCCTGGCCTGGCCTGGCCTGGCCTGGCCTGGCCTGGCCTGGCCTGGCCTGGCCTGGCCTGGCCTGGCCTGGCCTGGCCTGGCCTGGCCTGGCCTGGCCTGGCCTGGCCTGGCCTGGCCTGGCCTGGCCTGGCCTGGCCTGGCCTGGCCTGGCCTGGCCTGGCCTGGCCTGGCCTGGCCTGGCCTGGCCTGGCCTGGCCTGGCCTGGCCTGGCCTGGCCTGGCCTGGCCTGGCCTGGCCTGGCCTGGCCTGGCCTGGCCTGGCCTGGCCTGGCCTGGCCTGGCCTGGCCTGGCCTGGCCTGGCCTGGCCTGGCCTGGCCTGGCCTGGCCTGGCCTGGCCTGGCCTGGCCTGGCCTGGCCTGGCCTGGCCTGGCCTGGCCTGGCCTGGCCTGGCCTGGCCTGGCCTGGCCTGGCCTGGCCTGGCCTGGCCTGGCCTGGCCTGGCCTGGCCTGGCCTGGCCTGGCCTGGCCTGGCCTGGCCTGGCCTGGCCTGGCCTGGCCTGGCCTGGCCTGGCCTGGCCTGGCCTGGCCTGGCCTGGCCTGGCCTGGCCTGGCCTGGCCTGGCCTGGCCTGGCCTGGCCTGGCCTGGCCTGGCCTGGCCTGGCCTGGCCTGGCCTGGCCTGGCCTGGCCTGGCCTGGCCTGGCCTGGCCTGGCCTGGCCTGGCCTGGCCTGGCCTGGCCTGGCCTGGCCTGGCCTGGCCTGGCCTGGCCTGGCCTGGCCTGGCCTGGCCTGGCCTGGCCTGGCCTGGCCTGGCCTGGCCTGGCCTGGCCTGGCCTGGCCTGGCCTGGCCTGGCCTGGCCTGGCCTGGCCTGGCCTGGCCTGGCCTGGCCTGGCCTGGCCTGGCCTGGCCTGGCCTGGCCTGGCCTGGCCTGGCCTGGCCTGGCCTGGCCTGGCCTGGCCTGGCCTGGCCTGGCCTGGCCTGGCCTGGCCTGGCCTGGCCTGGCCTGGCCTGGCCTGGCCTGGCCTGGCCTGGCCTGGCCTGGCCTGGCCTGGCCTGGCCTGGCCTGGCCTGGCCTGGCCTGGCCTGGCCTGGCCTGGCCTGGCCTGGCCTGGCCTGGCCTGGCCTGGCCTGGCCTGGCCTGGCCTGGCCTGGCCTGGCCTGGCCTGGCCTGGCCTGGCCTGGCCTGGCCTGGCCTGGCCTGGCCTGGCCTGGCCTGGCCTGGCCTGGCCTGGCCTGGCCTGGCCTGGCCTGGCCTGGCCTGGCCTGGCCTGGCCTGGCCTGGCCTGGCCTGGCCTGGCCTGGCCTGGCCTGGCCTGGCCTGGCCTGGCCTGGCCTGGCCTGGCCTGGCCTGGCCTGGCCTGGCCTGGCCTGGCCTGGCCTGGCCTGGCCTGGCCTGGCCTGGCCTGGCCTGGCCTGGCCTGGCCTGGCCTGGCCTGGCCTGGCCTGGCCTGGCCTGGCCTGGCCTGGCCTGGCCTGGCCTGGCCTGGCCTGGCCTGGCCTGGCCTGGCCTGGCCTGGCCTGGCCTGGCCTGGCCTGGCCTGGCCTGGCCTGGCCTGGCCTGGCCTGGCCTGGCCTGGCCTGGCCTGGCCTGGCCTGGCCTGGCCTGGCCTGGCCTGGCCTGGCCTGGCCTGGCCTGGCCTGGCCTGGCCTGGCCTGGCCTGGCCTGGCCTGGCCTGGCCTGGCCTGGCCTGGCCTGGCCTGGCCTGGCCTGGCCTGGCCTGGCCTGGCCTGGCCTGGCCTGGCCTGGCCTGGCCTGGCCTGGCCTGGCCTGGCCTGGCCTGGCCTGGCCTGGCCTGGCCTGGCCTGGCCTGGCCTGGCCTGGCCTGGCCTGGCCTGGCCTGGCCTGGCCTGGCCTGGCCTGGCCTGGCCTGGCCTGGCCTGGCCTGGCCTGGCCTGGCCTGGCCTGGCCTGGCCTGGCCTGGCCTGGCCTGGCCTGGCCTGGCCTGGCCTGGCCTGGCCTGGCCTGGCCTGGCCTGGCCTGGCCTGGCCTGGCCTGGCCTGGCCTGGCCTGGCCTGGCCTGGCCTGGCCTGGCCTGGCCTGGCCTGGCCTGGCCTGGCCTGGCCTGGCCTGGCCTGGCCTGGCCTGGCCTGGCCTGGCCTGGCCTGGCCTGGCCTGGCCTGGCCTGGCCTGGCCTGGCCTGGCCTGGCCTGGCCTGGCCTGGCCTGGCCTGGCCTGGCCTGGCCTGGCCTGGCCTGGCCTGGCCTGGCCTGGCCTGGCCTGGCCTGGCCTGGCCTGGCCTGGCCTGGCCTGGCCTGGCCTGGCCTGGCCTGGCCTGGCCTGGCCTGGCCTGGCCTGGCCTGGCCTGGCCTGGCCTGGCCTGGCCTGGCCTGGCCTGGCCTGGCCTGGCCTGGCCTGGCCTGGCCTGGCCTGGCCTGGCCTGGCCTGGCCTGGCCTGGCCTGGCCTGGCCTGGCCTGGCCTGGCCTGGCCTGGCCTGGCCTGGCCTGGCCTGGCCTGGCCTGGCCTGGCCTGGCCTGGCCTGGCCTGGCCTGGCCTGGCCTGGCCTGGCCTGGCCTGGCCTGGCCTGGCCTGGCCTGGCCTGGCCTGGCCTGGCCTGGCCTGGCCCCTGGCCTGGCCTGGCCTGGCCTGGCCTGGCCTGGCCTGGCCTGGCCTGGCCTGGCCTGGCCTGGCCTGGCCTGGCCTGGCCTGGCCACCTGGCCTGGCCTGGCCTGGCCTGGCCTGGCCTGGCCTGGCCTGGCCTGGCCTGGCCTGGCCTGGCCTAACCTAACCTGGCCTAACCTAACCTAACCTAACCTAACCTAACCTAACCTAACCTAACCTGAACAAGTTAGGATAAGTTAGGTTAGGTTAAGATAAGGTTAGGTTGGGACAGAATGAGTTAAATTTTTTTTTTTTTTTTTTTTAACGGACCAAAATTTTTCGCAAAAGGCTAAAAATTTTCGTTTTGCCGCCGGCCGGAGGCAAAATTTTACCGACCGTCGGTAATGCAGATTCCTGTTTTACCGACATAGTATCGGTCGGTAAAACAGGTTTTCAATTTTATACGGGTCGGTAAAACAGATTTTAAAAAAAAAAAAAAAATTTTTTTGGCGGACCAAAATTTTTTGCGC
Source organism: Cardiocondyla obscurior (assembly GCF_019399895.1). NCBI lineage: Eukaryota > Metazoa > Arthropoda > Insecta > Hymenoptera > Formicidae > Cardiocondyla > Cardiocondyla obscurior. The sequence goes on along the minus strand of NC_091873.1, from coordinate 7,361,805 downwards.
CAAAAACTAAAAATTTTGTTTTGCCGCCGGCCGAAGGCCGGCGCGAAAAATTTACCGACCGTCGGTAATGCAGATTCCTGTTTTACCGACATAGTATCGGTCGGTAAAACAGGTTTTCAATTTTATACGGGTCGGTAAAACAGATTTAAAAAAAAAAAAATTTTTTTTGGCGGACAAAATTTTCGCGCCAAAAGGCTAAAAATTTTCGTTTTGCCGCCGGCCGAAAACCGGCGCGAAAATTTTACCGACCGTCGGTAATGCAGATTTTGTTTTACCGACATATAATCGGTCGGTAAAACAGATTTTAATTTAAAATTGGTCGGTAAAACAGATTTAAAAAAAAAAAAAAATTTTTTTTTTTGACGATCAAATTTCTTGCGCCAAAGGCTAAAAATTTTCGTTTTTGCCGCCGGCCGAAGCCTGCGCGAAAATTTTTTACCGACCGTCGGTAATGCAGATTTCTGTTTTACCGACATAGTATCGGTCGGTAAAACAGGTTTTTCAATTTTATACGGGTCGGTAAAACAGATTTAAAAAAAAAAAAATTTTTTTTTTTTGGCGGACCAAAATTTTTCGCGCCAAAAGGCTAAAAATTTTCGTTTTTGCCGCCGGCCGAAAACCGGCGCGAAAATTTTTTACCGACCGTCGGTAATGCAGATTTTTGTTTTACCGAAATATAATCGGTCGGTAAAACAGATTTTTAACTTAAAATTGGTCGGTAAAGCAGATTTAAAAAAAAAAAAAAAAAATTTTTTTTTTTTGACGATCAAAATTTCTTGCGCCAAAAGGCTAAAAATTCTCGTTTTGCCGCCGGCCGAAGGCCTGCGCGAAAATTTTTACCGACCGTCGGTAATGCAGATTTCTGTTTTACCGACATAGTATCAGTCGGTAAAACAGGTTTTTAACTTAAAATTGGTCGGTAAAACAGATTTAAAAAAAAAAAAAAATTTTTTGACGATCAAAATTCCTTGCGCCAAAAGGCTAAAAATTCTCGTTTTTGCCGCCGGCCGAAGGCCTGCGCGAAAATTTTTTACCGACTGTCGGTAATGCAGATTTTTTTTCTACCGACTTATAATCGGTCGGTAAAAAAGATTTTTTAATTTAAAATTGGTCGGTAAAACAGATTTTAAAAAAAACAAAGAAAATCTGCGCAGGTAGAAAGATGGGGGGAATTAGTAGAAACATTTTTTGTTAATAAAATTTTGTTCTATCTCTTCCCCCTGCGCGCCTGAGCAAAAACCAAAAAAAAAAAAATTTCGCAGGTAGAAAGAAAGGGGACATAAATTGAAACATTTTTTGTTAATAAAATTTTGTTCTATCTCTTTCCCCCTGCGCGCACGAAGGCAAAAACCAAAAAAAAAAAAAAAAAATCTGCGCAGGTAGAAAAAGGGGACATAAATTGAAACATTTTTGTTAATAAAATTTTGTTCTATCTCTCCCCCTGCGCACGAAGGCAAAAACCAAAAAAAAAAAAAAGAATCTGCGCAGGTAGAAAGATGGGGGAATCAGTAGAAACATTTTTGTTAATAAAATTTTGTTCTATCTCTTCCCCCTGCGCGCCTGAGGGCAAAAACAAAAAAAAAAATCTGCGCAGGTAGAAAAAAGGGGGACATAAATTGAAACATTTTTTGTTAATAAAATTTTGTTCTATCTCTCCCCCCCTGCGCGCACGAGGCAAAAACCAAAAAAAAAAAAAAATCTGCGCAGGTAGAAAGATGGGGGAATAAGTAGAAATTTTTTTTTTAAAATTTTGTTCTATCTCTCCCCTGCGCGCACGAGGGCAAAAAAAAAAAAAAAAAAATCTGCGCAGGTAGAAAGATGGGGAATCAGTAGAAACATTTTTGTTAATAAAATTTTGTTCTATCTCTCCCCCTGCGCACGAGGGCAAAACCAAAAAAAAAAAAAAAATCTGCGCAGGTAGAAAGATGGGGGAATCAGTAGAAACATTTTTGTTAATAAAATTTTGTTCTATCTCTTCCCCCCTGCGCGCACGAGGGCAAAAACCAAAAAAAAAAAAAAAAATCTGCGCAGGTAGAAAGATGGGGAATCAGTAGAAACATTTTTGTTAATAAAATTTTGTTCTATCTCTCCCCCTGCGCGCACGAGGGCAAAAACCAAAAAATCTGCGCAGGTAGAAAGATGGAATCAGTAGAAACATTTTTGTTAATAAAATTTTGTTCTATCTCTCCCCCCCTGCGCGCACGAGGGCAAAAACCAAAAAAAAAAAAAAAATCTGCGCAGGTAGAAAGATGGGGAAAATCAGTAGAAACATTTTTTGTTAATAAAATTTTGTTCTATCTTTTCTCTCCTCCGCGCACAAGAGCATTTTCCGAAAAACTTTGATCGTTAATATCTCGGTCCACAGGCGTCGTAGGGGTCTGATCGAAAGCTCGTTTTGAAGGGCTTGAAAGCCCGCGTCGAACAAAAAAAAGCGCAATAGCCTAGCCCTTCTGGTTCGCGAGATATTTCACATTTCCGAAAAACTTTGATCGTTAATATCTCGGTCCACAGGCGTCGTAGGGGTCTGATCAGCTCGTTTTGAAGGCTTGAAAGCCCGCGTCGAACAAAAAAAAGCGCAATAGCCTAGCCCTTCTGGTTCGCGAGATATTTCACATTTTCCGAAAAACTTTGATCGTTAATATCTCGGTCCACAGGCGTCGTAGGGGTCTGATCGAAAGCTCGTTTTGAAGGGCTTGAAAGCCCGCGTCGAAAAAAAAAGCGCAATAGCCTAGCCCTTCTGGTTCGCGAGATATTTCACATTTTCCGAAAAACTTTGATCGTTAATATCTCGGTCCACAGGCGTCGTAGGGGTCTGATCGAAAGCTCGTTTTGAAGGGCTTGAAAGCCCGCGTCGAAAAAAAAAGCGCAATAGCCTAGCCCTTCTGGTTCGCGAGATATTTCACATTTTCCGAAAAACTTTGATCGTTAATATCTCGGTCCACAGGCGTCGTAGGGGTCTGATCGAAAGCTCGTTTTGAAGGGCTTGAAAGCCCGCGTCGAAAAAAAAAGCGCAATAGCCTAGCCCTTCTGGTTCGCGAGATATTTCACATTTTCCGAAAAACTTTGATCGTTAATATCTCGGTCCACAGGCGTCGTAGGGGTCTGATCTAAAGCTCGTTTTGAAGGGCTTGAAAGCCCGCGTCGAACAAAAAAAGCGCAATAGCCTAGCCCTTCTGGTTCGCGAGATATTTCACATTTTCCGAAAAACTTTGATCGTTAATATCTCGGTCCACAGGCGTCGTAGGGGTCTGATCGCAAGCTCGTTTTGAAGGGCTTGAAAGCCCGCGTCGAACAAAAAAAGCGCAATAGCCTAGCCCTTCTGGTTCGCGAGATATTTCACATTTTCCGAAAAACTTTGATCGTTAATATCTCGGTCCACAGGCGTCGTAAGGGTCTGATCGAAAGCTCGTTTTGAAGGGCTTGAAAGCCCGCGTCGAACAAAAAAAAGCGCAATAGCCTAGCCCTTCTGGTTCGCGAGATATTTCACATTTTCCGAAAAACTTTGATCGTTAATATCTCGGTCCACAGGCGTCGTAGGGGTCTGATCGAAAGCTCGTTTTGAAGGGCTTGAAAGCCCGCGTCGAACAAAAAAAAGCGCAATAGCCTAGCCCTTCTGGTTCGCGAGATATTTCACATTTTCCGAAAAACTTTGATCGTTAATATCTCGGTCCACAGGCGTCGTAGGGGTCTGATCGAAAGCTCGTTTTGAAGGGCTTGAAAGCCCGCGTCGAAAAAAAAAGCGCAATAGCCTAGCCCTTCTGGTTCGCGAGATATTTCACATTTTCCGAAAAACTTTGATCGTTAATATCTCGGTCCACAGGCGTCGTAGGGGTCTGATCGAAAGCTCGTTTTGAAGGGCTTGAAAGCCCGCGTCGAAAAAAAAAGCGCAATAGCCTAGCCCTTCTGGTTCGCGAGATATTTCACATTTTCCGAAAAACTTTGATCGTTAATATCTCGGTCCACAGGCGTCGTAGGGGTCTGATCGAAAGCTCGTTTTGAAGGGCTTGAAAGCCCGCGTCGAACAAAAAAAAGCGCAATAGCCTAGCCTTTCTGGTTCGCGAGATATTTCACATTTTCCGAAAAACTTTGATCGTTAATATCTCGGTCCACAGGCGTCGTAGGGGTCTGATCGAAAGCTCGTTTTGAAGGGCTTGAAAGCCCGCGTCGAACAAAAAAAAAGCGCAATAGCCTAGCCCTTCTGGTTCGCGAGATATTTCACATTTTCCGAAAAACTTTGATCGTTAATATCTCGGTCCACAGGCGTCGTAGGGGTCTGATCGAAAGCTCGTTTTGAAGGGCTTGAAAGCCCGCGTCGAACAAAAAAAAGCGCAATAGCCTAGCCCTTCTGGTTCGCGAGATATTTCACATTTTCCGAAAAACTTTGATCGTTAATATCTCGGTCCACAGGCGTCGTAGGGGTCTGATCGCAAGCTCGTTTTGAAGGGCTTGAAAGCCCGCGTCGAACAAAAAAAGCGCAATAGCCTAGCCCTTCTGGTTCGCGAGATATTTCACATTTTCCGAAAAACTTTGATCGTTAATATCTCGGTCCACAGGCGTCGTAGGGGTCTGATCGCAAGCTCGTTTTGAAGGGCTTGAAAGCCCGCGTCGAACAAAAAAAGCGCAATAGCCTAGCCCTTCTGGTTCGCGAGATATTTCACATTTTCCGAAAAACTTTGATCGTTAATATCTCGGTCCACAGGCGTCGTAGGGGTCTGATCGAAAGCTCGTTTTGAAGGGCTTGAAAGCCCGCGTCGAACAAAAAAAGCGCAATAGCCTAGCCCTTCTGGTTCGCGAGATATTTCACATTTTCCGAAAAACTTTGATCGTTAATATCTCGGTCCACAGGCGTCGTAGGGGTCTGATCGAAAGCTCGTTTTGAAGGGCTTGAAAGCCCGCGTCGAACAAAAAAAGCGCAATAGCCTAGCCCTTCTGGTTCGCGAGATATTTCACATTTTCCGAAAAACTTTGATCGTTAATATCTCGGTCCACAGGCGTCGTAGGGGTCTGATCGAAAGCTCGTTTTGAAGGGCTTGAAAGCCCGCGTCGAACAAAAAAAAGCGCAATAGCCTAGCCCTTCTGGTTCGCGAGATATTTCACATTTTCCGAAAAACTTTGATCGTTAATATCTCGGTCCACAGGCGTCGTAGGGGTCTGATCGAAAGCTCGTTTTGAAGGGCTTGAAAGCCCGCGTCGAACAAAAAAAGCGCAATAGCCTAGCCCTTCTGGTTCGCGAGATATTTCACATTTTCCGAAAAACTTTGATCGTTAATATCTCGGTCCACAGGCGTCGTAGGGGTCTGATCGAAAGCTCGTTTTGAAGGGCTTGAAAGCCCGCGTCGAAAAAAAAAGCGCAATAGCCTAGCCCTTCTGGTTCGCGAGATATTTCACATTTTCCGAAAAACTTTGATCGTTAATATCTCGGTCCACAGGCGTCGTAGGGGTCTGATCGAAAGCTCGTTTTGAAGGGCTTGAAAGCCCGCGTCGAACAAAAAAAGCGCAATAGCCTAGCCCTTCTGGTTCGCGAGATATTTCACATTTTCCGAAAAACTTTGATCGTTAATATCTCGGTCCACAGGCGTCGTAGGGGTCTGATCGAAAGCTCGTTTTGAAGGGCTTGAAAGCCCGCGTCGAAAAAAAAAGCGCAATAGCCTAGCCCTTCTGGTTCGCGAGATATTTCACATTTTCCGAAAAACTTTGATCGTTAATATCTCGGTCCACAGGCGTCGTAAGGGTCTGATCGAAAGCTCGTTTTGAAGGGCTTGAAAGCCCGCGTCGAACAAAAAAAAGCGCAATAGCCTAGCCCTTCTGGTTCGCGAGATATTTCACATTTTCCGAAAAACTTTGATCGTTAATATCTCGGTCCACAGGCGTCGTAGGGGTCTGATCGAAAGCTCGTTTTGAAGGGCTTGAAAGCCCGCGTCGAACAAAAAAGCGCAATAGCCTAGCTCTTCTGGTTCGCGAGATATTTCAAATTTTCTAAAGAGGTGGCACGGTCAGTTCGTGCCACTTCCTTGATTTTATATGCACCTGATACAAATTCTAAAAGTATCAGGTGCATATAAATTGAGTGGCACACGGCCATGCCTACAGAAATTTGAAATTTCGCGACAGAAGAGCTAGGCTATTTTACACATCACAACAATTTAATGCTATTTATTAAGTATATTTACAATATTTTATTAATCGAGTCGTTTCATGAATGTCAGTATTAATGCTGTGTTCCTATTGGTTCAAATTAATCGAATGACATTTTAAATTTGTTTTTTGCGTTATCTATAAGTTTTTATATTAAATCGTATTTTACAAGTTAGTTTACAACAATTTAATGCTATTTATTAATTATTCTTACAATATTTTATTAATCAAGTCGTTTCATGAATGTCAGTACTAATGCTGTGTTCCTATTGGTTGAAATTTATTGAGTGACATTTTGCACGTGTTTTTGGCGTTATTTATAAGTTTTTATACTAAATCGTATTTTGCAAGTTAATTTACAACAATTAATGCTATTTATTAATTATTTTTACAATATTTTATTAATCGAATCGTTTCATGAATGTCAGTACTAATGCTGTGTTCCTATTGGTTGAAATTTATTGAGTGACATTTTGCACGTGTTTTTGGCGTTATTTATAAGTTTTTATACTAAATCGTATTTTGCAAGTTAGTTTACAACAATTAATGCTATTTATTAATTATTTTTACAATATTTTATTAATCGAATCGTTTCATGAATGTCAGTACTAATGCTGTGTTCCTATTGGTTGAAATTGATCGAATGACATTTTACATTTTTTGCGTTATTTAAATTTTTGTACTAAATATATTTTGCACGTCAATTTACAACAATTTAATGATATTTATTAATTATTTTTACAATATTTTATTAATCGAATCGTTTCATGAATGTCAGTACTAATGCTGTGTTCCTATTGGTTGAAAATAATCGAGTGACATTTTGCACGTGTTTTTGGCGTTATTTATAAGTTTTTATACTAAATCGTATTTTGCAATTTAGTTTACCACAATTTAATGCTATTTATTAATTATTTTTACAATATTTTATTAATCGAGTCGTTTCATGAATGTCAGTACTAATACTGTGTTCCTATTGGTTCAAATTAATCGAATGACATTTTACACTTCTTTTTTGCGTTATTTATAAGTTTCTAAACTGAATCGTATTTTGCACGTTAATTTACAACAATTTAATGATATTTATTAAGTAATTTTACAATAGTTTATTGTTTGAATCGATTCATGAATGTCAGTATTAATGCTGTGTTCCTATTGGTTGAAATTAATCGATTGACATTTTACGTTTGTTTTTTGCGTTATTTATAAGTTTTTATACTTAATCGTATTTTGCTCGTTAATTTACAACAATTTAATGCTATTTATTAAGTATTTTTACATTATTTTATTAATCGAGTCGTTTCATGAATGCCAGTATTAATGCTGTGTCTCCATTGGTGAATATTTTACGCAAAATATTTTATGCTTATTTTATTCGTTTGTGGAAGATCAACTGTTTCCTCGAGTGTCCGGTTGGATTTTTTAACAAATTTAAACCGTCTTTTTTATTCCCACAAAGTGCCAAGACTGTGCATCAACGGAAACTAATTTTTATAAAAGTTTTAAAAGTGACAGGTATGTGTTATTGATTAAAGTTTAAAGTCAGAAAAACAAATATTTCTATTTGTTTTACAGGCTTTAAACTTTATAGGCAAAAGATACGTGACGGCAGCTAACCAACGAGACCATCCGGAGTTCCGGGGAAGCCGCAGAAGTCTCTCTGACCATTCCTGGTGCAAGAGAAAAATCCTCGTACCCAGTACTCCAGATAGCACTGACACTTTGCAGAGTGAATTCAGGTATGTCATGCATTAGAATTTAATTAAAATACTCTCCTTCATTGTGAGGGACCGATTTTAGATTGCCCGAGAGCCTCAGTTAATTAAAAAGTGAGAAAATAGTCAAAATATAACTTTAACCTCAAAGTGTCACTTATGAGATTTTTAGTTTTAATTTAAAAATACTTCTGCTTTATTTACAGGTTTGGCGCTTTGGGGACGAAAGGTTCGCGACGAAAACTAACCAAGGAAACCGTCCGGAGACCCGGGGAAGCTGCAGAAGTCCCTCTGACCATTCCTGGTGCAAGAGAAAATTCCTCGACTTACCCAGTACTCCAGATAGCACTAACACTTTGCAGAGTGAATTCAGGTATGTCATGCGTTAGAATTTAATTAGAGTACCCTCCTCTATCGTGAGGGACCGATTTTAGATTGCTCGAGAGCCTCAGTTAATTAAAAAGTGAGAAAATTGTCAAAATATAACTTTAACCTCAATGTGTCACTTATGAGATATTTAGTTTTAATTTAAAAATACTTCTGCTTTATTTACAGGTTTGGCGCTTTGGGGACGAAAGGTTCGCGACGAAAACTAACCAAGGAAACCGTCCGGAGACCCGGGAAGCGCAGAAGTCTCTCTGACCATTCCTGGTGCAAGAGAAAATTCCTCGACTTACCCAGTACTCCAGATAGCACTAACACTTTGCAGAGTGAATTCAGGTATGTCATGCGTTAGAATTTAATTAGAGTACCCTCCTCTATCGTGAGGGACCGATTTTAGATTGCTCGAGAGCCTCAGTTAATTAAAAAGTGAGAAAATTGTCAAAATATAACTTTAACCTCAATGTGTCACTTATGAGATTTTTAGTTTTAATTTAAAAATACTTCTGCTTTATTTACAGGTTTGGCGCTTTGGGGACGAAAGGTTCGCGACGAAAACTAACCAAGGAAACCGTCCGGAGACCCGGGGAAGCTGCAGAAGTCTCTCTGACCATTCCTGGTGCAAGAGAAAATTCCTCGACTTACCCAGTACTCCAGATAGCACTAACACTTTGCAGAGTGAATTCAGGTATGTCATGCGTTAGAATTTAATTAGAGCACCCTCCTCTATCGTGAGGGACCGATTTTAGATTGCTCGAGAGCCTCAGTTAATTAAAAAGTGAGAAAATTGTCAAAATATAACTTTAACCTCAATGTGTCACTTATGAGATTTTTAGTTTTAATTTAAAAATACTTCTGCTTTATTTACAGGTTTGGCGCTTTGGGGACGAAAGGTTCGCGACGAAAACTAACCAAGGAAACCGTCCGGAGACCCGGGGAAGCTGCAGAAGTCCCTCTGACCATTCCTGGTGCAAGAGAAAATTCCTCGACTTACCCAGTACTCCAGATAGCACTAACACTTTGCAGAGTGAATTCAGGTATGTCATGCGTTAGAATTTAATTAGAGCACCCTCCTCTATCGTGAGGGACCGATTTTAGATTGCTCGAGAGCCTCAGTTAATTAAAAAGTGAGAAAATTGTCAAAATATAACTTTAACCTCAATGTGTCACTTATGAGATTTTTAGTTTTAATTTAAAAATACTTCTGCTTTATTTACAGGTTTGGCGCTTTGGGGACGAAAGGTTCGCGACGAAAACTAACCAAGGAAACCGTCCGGAGACCCGGGAAGCTGCAGAAGTCTTTCTGACCATTCCTGGTGCAAGAGAAAATTCCTCGACTTACCCAGTACTCCAGATAGCACTAACACTTTGCAGAGTGAATTCAGGTATGTCATGCGTTAGAATTTAATTAGAGTACCCTCCTCTATCGTGAGGGACCGATTTTAGATTGCTCGAGAGCCTCAGTTAATTAAAAAGTGAGAAAATTGTCAAAATATAACTTTAACCTCAATGTGTCACTTATGAGATATTTAGTTTTAATTTAAAAATACTTCTGCTTTATTTACAGGTTTGGCGCTTTGGGGACGAAAGGTTCGCGACGAAAACTAACCAAGGAAACCGTCCGGAGACCCGGGAAGCTGCAGAAGTCTTTCTGACCATTCCTGGTGCAAGAGAAAATTCCTCGACTTACCCAGTACTCCAGATAGCACTAACACTTTGCAGAGTGAATTCAGGTATGTCATGCGTTAGAATTTAATTAGAGTACCCTCCTCTATCGTGAGGGACCGATTTTAGATTGCTCGAGAGCCTCAGTTAATTAAAAAGTGAGAAAATTGTCAAAATATAACTTTAACCTCAATGTGTCACTTATGAGATATTTAGTTTTAATTTAAAAATACTTCTGCTTTATTTACAGGTTTGGCGCTTTGGGGACGAAAGGTTCGCGACGAAAACTAACCAAGGAAACCGTCCGGAGACCCGGGGAAGCTGCAGAAGTCCCTCTGACCATTCCTGGTGCAAGAGAAAATTCCTCGACTTACCCAGTACTCCAGATAGCACTAACACTTTGCAGAGTGAATTCAGGTATGTCATGCGTTAGAATTTAATTAGAGCACCCTCCTCTATCGTGAGGGACCGATTTTAGATTGCTCGAGAGCCTCAGTTAATTAAAAAGTGAGAAAATTGTCAAAATATAACTTTAACCTCAATGTGTCACTTATGAGATATTTAGTTTTAATTTAAAAATACTTCTGCTTTATTTACAGGTTTGGCGCTTTGGGGACGAAAGGTTCGCGACGAAAACTAACCAAGGAAACCGTCCGGAGACCCGGGGAAGCTGCAGAAGTCCCTCTGACCATTCCTGGTACAAGAGAAAATTCCTCGACTTACCCAGTACTCCAGATAGCACTAACACTTTGCAGAGTGAATTCAGGTATGTCATGCGTTAGAATTTAATTAGAGTACCCTCCTCTATCGTGAGGGACCGATTTTAGATTGCTCGAGAGCCTCAGTTAATTAAAAAGTGAGAAAATTGTCAAAATATAACTTTAACCTCAATGTGTCACTTATGAGATTTTTAGTTTTAATTTAAAAATACTTCTGCTTTATTTACAGGTTTGGCGCTTTGGGGACGAAAGGTTCGCGACGAAAACTAACCAAGAAACCGTCCGGAGACCGGGAAGCTGCAGAAGTCTTTCTGACCATTTCTGGTGCAAGAGAAAATTCCTCGACTTACCCAGTACTCCAGATAGCACTAACACTTTGCAGAGTGAATTCAGGTATGTCATGCGTTAGAATTTAATTAGAGTACCCTCCTCTATCGTGAGGGACCGATTTTAGATTGCTCGAGAGCCTCAGTTAATTAAAAAGTGAGAAAATTGTCAAAATATAACTTTAACCTCAATGTGTCACTTATGAGATATTTAGTTTTAATTTAAAAATACTTGTGCTTTATTTACAGGTTTGGCGCTTTGGGGACGAAAGGTTCGCGACGAAAACTAACCAAGGAAACCGTCCGGAGACCCGGGGAAGCTGCAGAAGTCTTTCTGACCATTTCTGGTGCAAGAGAAAATTCCTCGACTTACCCAGTACTCCAGATAGCACTAACACTTTGCAGAGTGAATTCAGGTATGTCATGCGTTAGAATTTAATTAGAGTACCCTCCTCTATCGTGAGGGACCGATTTTAGATTGCTCGAGAGCCTCAGTTAATTAAAAAGTGAGAAAATTGTCAAAATATAACTTTAACCTCAATGTGTCACTTATGAGATATTTAGTTTTAATTTAAAAATACTTCTGCTTTATTTACAGGTTTGGCGCTTTGGGGACGAAAGGTTCGCGACGAAAACTAACCAAGGAAACCGTCCGGAGACCCGGGAAGCTGCAGAAGTCCCTCTGACCATTTTTGGTGCAAGAGAAAATTCCTCGACTTACCCAGTACTCCAGATAGCACTAACACTTTGCAGAGTGAATTCAGGTATGTCATGCGTTAGAATTTAATTAGAGTACCCTCCTCTATCGTGAGGGACCGATTTTAGATTGCTCGAGAGCCTCAGTTAATTAAAAAGTGAGAAAATTGTCAAAATATAACTTTAACCTCAATGTGTCACTTATGAGATATTTAGTTTTAATTTAAAAATACTTCTGCTTTATTTACAGGTTTGGCGCTTTGGGGACGAAAGGTTCGCGACGAAAACTAACCAAGGAAACCGTCCGGAGACCCGGGGAAGCTGCAGAAGTCCCTCTGACCATTTTTGGTACAAGAGAAAATTCCTCGACTTACCCAGTACTCCAGATAGCACTAACACTTTGCAGAGTGAATTCAGGTATGTCATGCGTTAGAATTTAATTAGAGCACCCTCCTCTATCGTGAGGGACCGATTATAGATTGCTCGAGAGCCTCAGTTAATTAAAAAGTGAGAAAATTGTCAAAATATAACTTTAACCTCAATGTGTCACTTATGAGATATTTAGTTTTAATTTAAAAATACTTCTGCTTTATTTACAGGTTTGGCGCTTTGGGGACGAAAGGTTCGCGACGAAAACTAACCAAGGAAACCGTCCGGAGACCCGGGGAAGCTGCAGAAGTCTTTCTGACCATTTCTGGTGCAAGAGAAAATTCCTCGACTTACCCAGTACTCCAGATAGCACTAACACTTTGCAGAGTGAATTCAGGTATGTCATGCGTTAGAATTTAATTAGAGCACCCTCCTCTATCGTGAGGGACCGATTTTAGATTGCTCGAGAGCCTCAGTTAATTAAAAAGTGAGAAAATTGTCAAAATATAACTTTAACCTCAATGTGTCACTTATGAGATATTTAGTTTTAATTTAAAAATACTTGTGCTTTATTTACAGGTTTGGCGCTTTGGGGACGAAAGGTTCGCGACGAAAACTAACCAAGGAAACCGTCCGGAGACCCGGGGAAGCTGCAGAAGTCTTTCTGACCATTTCTGGTGCAAGAGAAAATTCCTCGACTTACCCAGTACTCCAGATAGCACTAACACTTTGCAGAGTGAATTCAGGTATGTCATGCGTTAGAATTTAATTAGAGTACCCTCCTCTATCGTGAGGGACCGATTTTAGATTGCTCGAGAGCCTCAGTTAATTAAAAAGTGAGAAAATTGTCAAAATATAACTTTAACCTCAATGTGTCACTTATGAGATATTTAGTTTTAATTTAAAAATACTTCTGCTTTATTTACAGGTTTGGCGCTTTGGGGACGAAAGGTTCGCGACGAAAACTAACCAAGGAAACCGTCCGGAGACCCGGGGAAGCTGCAGAAGTCCCTCTGACCATTCCTGGTACAAGAGAAAATTCCTCGACTTACCCAGTACTCCAGATAGCACTAACACTTTGCAGAGTGAATTCAGGTATGTCATGCGTTAGAATTTAATTAGAGTACCCTCCTCTATCGTGAGGGACCGATTTTAGATTGCTCGAGAGCCTCAGTTAATTAAAAAGTGAGAAAATTGTCAAAATATAACTTTAACCTCAATGTGTCACTTATGAGATATTTAGTTTTAATTTAAAAATACTTCTGCTTTATTTACAGGTTTGGCGCTTTGGGGACGAAAGGTTCGCGACGAAAACTAACCAAGGAAACCGTCCGGAGACCCGGGGAAGCTGCAGAAGTCCCTCTGACCATTTTTGGTACAAGAGAAAATTCCTCGACTTACCCAGTACTCCAGATAGCACTAACACTTTGCAGAGTGAATTCAGGTATGTCATGCGTTAGAATTTAATTAGAGTACCCTCCTCTATCGTGAGGGACCGATTTTAGATTGCTCGAGAGCCTCAGTTAATTAAAAAGTGAGAAAATTGTCAAAATATAACTTTAACCTCAATGTGTCACTTATGAGATATTTAGTTTTAATTTAAAAATACTTCTGCTTTATTTACAGGTTTGGCGCTTTGGGGACGAAAGGTTCGCGACGAAAACTAACCAAGGAAACCGTCCGGAGACCCGGGGAAGCTGCAGAAGTCCCTCTGACCATTTTTGGTACAAGAGAAAATTCCTCGACTTACCCAGTACTCCAGATAGCACTAACACTTTGCAGAGTGAATTCAGGTATGTCATGCGTTAGAATTTAATTAGAGCACCCTCCTCTATCGTGAGGGACCGATTTTAGATTGCTCGAGAGCCTCAGTTAATTAAAAAGTGAGAAAATTGTCAAAATATAACTTTAACCTCAATGTGTCACTTATGAGATATTTAGTTTTAATTTAAAAATACTTGTGCTTTATTTACAGGTTTGGCGCTTTGGGGACGAAAGGTTCGCGACGAAAACTAACCAAGGAAACCGTCCGGAGACCCGGGGAAGCTGCAGAAGTCCCTCTGACCATTTTTGGTACAAGAGAAAATTCCTCGACTTACCCAGTACTCCAGATAGCACTAACACTTTGCAGAGTGAATTCAGGTATGTCATGCGTTAGAATTTAATTAGAGCACCCTCCTCTATCGTGAGGGACCGATTTTAGATTGCTCGAGAGCCTCAGTTAATTAAAAAGTGAGAAAATTGTCAAAATATAACTTTAACCTCAATGTGTCACTTATGAGATATTTAGTTTTAATTTAAAAATACTTGTGCTTTATTTACAGGTTTGGCGCTTTGGGGACGAAAGGTTCGCGACGAAAACTAACCAAGGAAACCGTCCGGAGACCCGGGGAAGCTGCAGAAGTCTTTCTGACCATTTCTGGTGCAAGAGAAAATTCCTCGACTTACCCAGTACTCCAGATAGCACTAACACTTTGCAGAGTGAATTCAGGTATGTCATGCGTTAGAATTTAATTAGAGCACCCTCCTCTATCGTGAGGGACCGATTTTAGATTGCTCGAGAGCCTCAGTTAATTAAAAAGTGAGAAAATTGTCAAAATATAACTTTAACCTCAATGTGTCACTTATGAGATATTTAGTTTTAATTTAAAAATACTTCTGCTTTATTTACAGGTTTGGCGCTTTGGGGACGAAAGGTTCGCGACGAAAACTAACCAAGGAAACCGTCCGGAGACCCGGGGAAGCTGCAGAAGTCTTTCTGACCATTTCTGGTGCAAGAGAAAATTCCTCGACTTACCCAGTACTCCAGATAGCACTAACACTTTGCAGAGTGAATTCAGGTATGTCATGCGTTAGAATTTAATTAGAGTACCCTCCTCTATCGTGAGGGACCGATTTTAGATTGCTCGAGAGCCTCAGTTAATTAAAAAGTGAGAAAATTGTCAAAATATAACTTTAACCTCAATGTGTCACTTATGAGATATTTAGTTTTAATTTAAAAATACTTGTGCTTTATTTACAGGTTTGGCGCTTTGGGGACGAAAGGTTCGCGACGAAAACTAACCAAGGAAACCGTCCGGAGACCCGGGGAAGCTGCAGAAGTCCCTCTGACCATTTTTGGTACAAGAGAAAATTCCTCGACTTACCCAGTACTCCAGATAGCACTAACACTTTGCAGAGTGAATTCAGGTATGTCATGCGTTAGAATTTAATTAGAGCACCCTCCTCTATCGTGAGGGACCGATTTTAGATTGCTCGAGAGCCTCAGTTAATTAAAAAGTGAGAAAATTGTCAAAATATAACTTTAACCTCAATGTGTCACTTATGAGATATTTAGTTTTAATTTAAAAATACTTCTGCTTTATTTACAGGTTTGGCGCTTTGGGGACGAAAGGTTCGCGACGAAAACTAACCAAGGAAACCGTCCGGAGACCCGGGGAAGCTGCAGAAGTCCCTCTGACCATTTTTGGTACAAGAGAAAATTCCTCGACTTACCCAGTACTCCAGATAGCACTAACACTTTGCAGAGTGAATTCAGGTATGTCATGCGTTAGAATTTAATTAGAGCACCCTCCTCTATCGTGAGGGACCGATTATAGATTGCTCGAGAGCCTCAGTTAATTAAAAAGTGAGAAAATTGTCAAAATATAACTTTAACCTCAATGTGTCACTTATGAGATTTTTAGTTTTAATTTAAAAATACTTCTGCTTTATTTACAGGTTTGGCGCTTTGGGGACGAAAGGTTCGCGACGGAAACTAACCAAGGAAACCGTCCGGAGACCCGGGAAGCCGCAAAGTCTCTCTGACCATTCCTGGTGCAAGAGAAAATTCCGCGACTTACCCAGTACTCCAGATAGCACTAACACTTTGCAGAGTGAATTCAGGTATGTCATGCGTTAGAATTTAATTAGAGTACCCTTCTCTATCGTGAGGGACCGATTTTAGATTGCTCGAGAGCCTCAGTTAATTGAAAAGTGAGAAAATTGTCAAAATATAACTTTAACCTCAATGTGTCACTTATGAGATTTTTAGTTTTAATTTAAAAATACTTCTGCTTTATTTACAGGTTTGGCGCTTTGGGGACGAAAGGTTCGCGACGGAAACTTACCAAGGAAACCGTCCGGAGACCCGGGGAAGCCGCAAAAGTCTTTCTGACCATTTCTGGTGCAAGAGAAAATTCCATTTGCTAGTTAGTTTACAACAATTAATGCTATTTATTAATTATCTTTACAATATTTTATTAATCGAATCGTTTCATGAATGTCAGTACTAATTCTGTGTTCCTATTGGTTGAAATTGATCGAATGACATTTTACATATTTTTCTTGCGTTATTTATAAATTTTTGTACTAAATTATATTTTGCACGTCAATTTACAACAATTTAATGATATTTATTCATTATTTTTACAATATTTTATTAATCGAATCGTTTCATGAATGTCAGTACTAATGCTGTGTTTTTATTGGTTGAAAATAATCGAGTGACATTTTGCACGTGTTTTTGGCGTTATTTATAAGTTTTTATACTAAATCGTATTTTGCAAGTTAGTTTACAACAATTTAATGATATTTATTCATTATTTTTACAATATTTTATTAATCGAATCGTTTCATGAATGTCAGTACTAATGCTGTGTTTTTATTGGTTGAAAATAATCGAGTGACATTTTGCACGTGTTTTTGGCGTTATTTATAAGTTTTTATACTAAATCGTATTTTGCAAGTTAGTTTACAACAATTAATGTTATTTATTAATTATTTTTACAATATTTTATTAATCGAATCGTTTCATGAATGTC
This sequence comes from Cardiocondyla obscurior, assembly GCF_019399895.1. NCBI lineage: Eukaryota > Metazoa > Arthropoda > Insecta > Hymenoptera > Formicidae > Cardiocondyla > Cardiocondyla obscurior. Next base: position 7,344,997 of record NC_091873.1, on the reverse strand, counting down.
AGTACTAATGCTGTGATTTTATTGGTTGAAATTTATTGAGTGACATTTTGCACGTGTTTTTGGCGTTATTTATAAGTTTTTATACTAAATCGTATTTTGCAAGTTAGTTTACAACAATTAATGCTATTTATTAATTATTTTTACAATATTTTATTAATCGAATCGTTTCATGAATGTCAGTACTAATGCTGTGTTCCTATTGGTTGAAATCGATCGAATGACATTTTCCATTTTTCTTGCGTTATTTATAAATTTTTGTACTAAATTATATTTTGCACGTCAATTTACAACAATTTAATGATATTTATTAATTATTTTTACAATATTTTATTAATCGAATCGTTTCATGAATGTCAGTACTAATGCTGTGTTCCTATTGGTTGAAATCGATCGAATGACATTTTACATTTTTTTCTTGCGTTTTTTATAAATTTTTGTACTTAATTATATTTTGCACGTCAATTTACAACAATTTAATGATATTTATTAATTATTTTTACAATATTTTATTAATCGAATCGTTTCATGAATGTCAGTACTAATGCTGTGTTCCTATTGGTTGAAAATAATCGAGTGACATTTTGCACGTGTTTTTGGCGTTATTTATAAGTTTTTATACTAAATCGTATTTTGCAATTTAGTTTACCACAATTTAATGCTATTTATTAATTATTTTTACAATATTTTGTTAATCGAGTCGTTTCATGAATGTCAGTACTAATACTGTGTTCCTATTGGTTCATATTAATCGAATGACATTTTACACTTCTTTTTTGCGTCATTTATAAGTTTCTAAACTGAATCGTATTTTGCACGGTAATTTACAACAATTTAATGATATTTATTAAGTAATTTTACAATAGTTTATTGTTTGAATCGATTCATGAATGTCAGTATTAATGCTGTGTTCCTATTGGTTGAAATTAATCGATTGACATTTTACGTTTGTTTTTTGCGTTATTTATAAGTTTTTATATTTAATCGTATTTTGCTCGTTAATTTACAACAATTTAATGCTATTTATTAAGTATTTTTACATTATTTTATTAATCGAGTCGTTTCATGAATGCCAGTATTAATGCTGTGTCTCCATTGGTGAATATTTTACGCAAAATATTTTATGTTTATTTTATTCGTTTGTGGAAGATCAACTGTTTCCTCGAGTGTCCGGTTGGATTTTTTAACAAATTTAAATCGTCTTTTTTATTCCCACAAAGTGCCAAGACTGTGCATCAACGGAAACTAATTTTTATAAAAGTTTTAAAAGTGACAGGTATGTGTTATTGATTAAAGTTTAAAGTCAGAAAAACAAATATTTCTATTTGTTTTACAGGCTTTAAACTTTATAGGCAAAAGATACGTGACGGCAGCTAACCAACGAGACCATCCGGAGTTCCGGGGAAGCCGCAGAAGTCTTTCTGACCATTCCTGGTGCAAGAGAAAAATCTTCGTACCCAGTACTCCAGATAGCACTGACACTTTGCAGAGTGAATTCAGGTATGTCATGCATTAGAATTTAATTAAAATACTCTCCTTCATTGTGAGGGACCGATTTTAGATTGCCCGAGAGCCTCAGTTAATTAAAAAGTGAGAAAATAGTTAAAATATAACTCTAACCTCAAAGTGTCACTTATGAGATTTTTAGGTTTAATTTAAAAATACTTCTGCTTTATTTACAGGTTTGGCGCTTTGGGGACGAAAGGTTCGCGACGAAAACTAACCAAGGAAACCGTCCGGAGACCCGGGGAAGCCGCAGAAGTTTCTCTGACCATTTCTGGTGCAAGAGAAAAATCCTCGACTTACCCAGTACTCCAGATAGCACTAACACTTTGCAGAGTTAATTCAGGTATGTCATGCGTTAGAATTTAATTAGAGTACCCTCCTCTATCGTGAGGGACCGATTTTAGATTGCTCGAGAGCCTCAATTAATTAAAAAGTGAGAAAATAGTCAAAATATAACTTTAACCTCAATGTGTCACTTATGAGATTTTTAGTTTTAATTTAAAAATACTTCTGTTTTATTTACAGATTTGGCGCTTTGGGAACGAAAGGTTCGCGACGGAAACTAACCAAGGAAACTGTCCGAAGACCCGGGAAAGCCGCAGAAGTCTCTCTGACCATTCCTGGTGCAAGAGAAAAATCCTCGACTTACTTAGTACTCCAGATAGCACTAACACTTTGCAGAGTGAGTTCAGGCTTCTAAGTTAAATTTCAGACTAAAATTCGGTTTATTTAAGTGTAGTAGAGTGTTCTAAATACAATTGAATTATTTTGTTAACTGTAAATAATTTTTTATTTCAGATTTTTGGTGATTGGTGTTCTGCGAGAGTCACAGAAGTTTCACTGCACTTGAACAAGTTGTGAAAATAGTTCTGCGTTTTTCTCGAGTGCCCGGTTGGATTTTTCATTAAATTTAAACCTTCCTTTTGCTGCCCAAAAAGTTCCAAGGCTCTACATGGACGGGAACTATATTTTATAAGTGTTTTAAAAGTGACAGGTATGTGTTTTAGGTTAAAAGTTGAGTTATTCATAAATAAATTTTTTTGGAGTTTTTTAGTTTAATTTGTGACTTAAATTTGGTTTATTTAAGTGTATTAGAGTGTTCTAAATACAATTGAATTATTCTGTTAACTGTAAATAATTTTATATTTCACATTCTTGGTGATTGGTGTTCTGCGAGGGTCACAAAAGTTTCACTGCACTTCTACAGTTTGTGAAAATAGTTCTGCGTTCTCCTCGAGTGCCCCGTTGGATTTTTTATCAAATTTGAACCTTCCTGTTGCTGCCCAAAAAGTTTCAAGGCTCTACATGGACGGGAACTATTTTTTATAAGTGTTTTAAAAGTGACAGGTATGTGTTTTAGGTTAGAAGTTGAAATATCTTTAAATAAATTTTTTTGGAGTTTCTTAGTTAAATTTCTGACATAAATTTGGTTTATTTAAGTGTACTTTAATGTTTTAAATACAATTAAATTATTCTCTTAACTGTAAAAAATTTTATATTTTAGATTCTTGGTGATTGGAGTTTTGCGAGGGTCGCAGAAGTTTCATTGCACTTGAACAGCTTGTGAAATGAGTTCTGCTTATTCCTGGAGTGTCCAGTTGGATTTTTTTTCAAATATAAACCTTCCTCTTGCTGCCAAAAAAATGCCAAGCCTGTACATCATCAGGAAATAATTTTTATAAGACTTTTAAAAAGTGAGAGGTATGTGTTGTAGGTTAAAAATTGAAATAGTGTTAAAAAAATTATTTTCAGGCATTCAAGTTCAATTTCTAACTTTAATTCTGTTTTATTTAATGTAGTAGAATGTTGTAATTACAATTTAATATTGCTTTTAACTGTGAATGAATTTATATTTCAGTTTGCTGGTGACTGGAGAGTTGCGAGGGTCAGAAAAGTTTTCCTGTGCTTCTACACATTGTCAAGAAAGTTCTGCTGCTTCCTCGGCCATCCTGTTGGATTTTTTATTAATTTTGAAGTTTCCTATTGCTGTCCAAAAAGTGTCAAGCTTGCACATCAACGGGAACTATTTTTTATAAGAGTTTTAAAAGTGACAGGTATGTGTTTTAGGTTAAAAGTTGAGTTATTCATAAATAAATTTTTTGGAGTTTTTAGTTTAATTTGTGACTTAAATTTGGTTTATTTAAGTGTATTAGAGTGTTCTAAATACAATTGAATTATTCTGTTAACTGTAAATAATTTTATATTTCACATTCTTGGTGATTGGTGTTCTGCGAGGGTCACAAAAGTTTCACTGCACTTCTACAGTTTGTGAAAATAGTTCTGCGTTCTCCTCGAGTGCCCCGTTGGATTTTTTATCAAATTTGAACCTTCCTGTTGCTGCCCAAAAAGTTTCAAGGCTCTACATGGACGGGAACTATTTTTTATAAGTGTTTTAAAAGTGACAGGTATGTGTTTTAGGTTAGAAGTTGAAATATCTTTAAATTTTTTGGAGTTTCTTAGTTAAATTTCTGACATAAATTTGGTTTATTTAAGTGTACTTTAATGTTTTAAATACAATTAAATTATTCTCTTAACTGTAAAAAATTTTATATTTTAGATTCTTGGTGATTGGAGTTTTGCGAGGGTCGCAGAAGTTTCATTGCACTTGAACAGCTTGTGAAATGAGTTCTGCTTATTCCTGGAGTGTCCAGTTGGATTTTTTTTCAAATATAAACCTTCCTCTTGCTGCCAAAAAAATGCCAAGCCTGTACATCATCAGGAAATAATTTTTATAAGACTTTTAAAAAGTGAGAGGTATGTGTTGTAGGTTAAAAATTGAAATAGTGTTAAAAAAATTATTTTCAGGCATTCAAGTTCAATTTCTAACTTTAATTCTGTTTTATTTAATGTAGTAGAATGTTGTAATTACAATTTAATATTGCTTTTAACTGTGAATGAATTTATATTTCAGTTTGCTGGTGACTGGAGAGTTGCGAGGGTCAGAAAAGTTTTCCTGTGCTTCTACACATTGTCAAGAAAGTTCTGCTGCTTCCTCGGCCATCCTGTTGGATTTTTTATTAATTTTGAAGTTTCCTATTGCTGTCCAAAAAGTGTCAAGCTTGCACATCAACGGGAACTATTTTTTATAAGAGTTTTAAAAGTGACAGGTATGTGTTTTAGGTTAAAAGTTGAGTTATTCATAAATAAATTTTTTTGGAGTTTTTTAGTTTAATTTGTGACTTAAATTTGGTTTATTTAAGTGTATTAGAGTGTTCTAAATACAATTGAATTATTCTGTTAACTGTAAATAATTTTATATTTCACATTCTTGGTGATTGGTGTTCTGCGAGGGTCACAAAAGTTTCACTGCACTTGAACAAGTTGTGAAAATAGTTCTGCGTTTTCTTCGAGTGCCTGGTTGGATTTTTCATTAAATTTAAATCTCCCTCTTGTTGCCCAAACAGTTCCAAGGCTCTACATCAATGGGAATTATTTTTTATAAGTGTTTGAAAAGTGACAGGTATGTGTTATTGATTAAAGTTTAAAGTCAGAAAAACAAATACTTCTATTTGTTTTACAGGCTTTAAACTTTATAGGCAAAAGGTTCGCGACGGAAACTAACCAAAGAAATCGTCCGGAGACCCGGGGAAGCCGCAGAAGTCTCTCTGACCATTCCTGGTGCAAGAGAAAAATTCTCGACTTACCCAGTACCACAGATAGCACTAACACTTTGCAGAGTGAATTCAGGTATGTCATGCGTTAGAATTTAATTAGAGTACCCTCCTCTATCGTGAGGGACCGATTTTAGATTGCTCGAGAGCCTCAATTAATTAAAAAGTGAGAAAATAGTCAAAATATAACTTTAACCTCAAAGTGTCACTTATGAGACTTTTAGTTTTAATTTAAAAATACTTCTGCTTTATTTACAGGTTTGGCGCTTTGGGGACGAAAGGTTCGCGACGTAAACTAACCAAGAAAACCGTCCGGAGACCTGGGAAAGCTGCAGAAGTCCCTCTGACCATTTCTGGTGCAAGAGAAAAATCCTCGACTTACCCAGTACTTCAGATAGCACTAACACATTGCAGAGTGAGTTCAGGCTTCTAAGTTAAATTTCAGACTAAAATTCGGTTTATTTAAGTGTTGTAGAGTGTTTTAAATACAATTGAATTATTCTGTTAACTGTAAATAATTTTTTATTTCAGATTCTTGGTGATTGGTGTTCTGCGAGGGTCACAGAAGTTTCACTGCACTTGAACAAGTTGTGAAAATAGTTCTGCGTTTTCCTCGAGTGCCTGGTTGGATTTTTCATTAAATTTAAACCTCCCTGTTGCTGCCCAAAAAGTTCCAAGGCTCTACATCGACGGGAACTATTTTTTATAAGTGTTTGAAAAGTGGCAGGTATGTGTTTTAGGTCAATAGTAAAGTTACATCTAAATAAATTTTTTTCAGGCTTCTAAGTTAAATTTCAGACTAAAATTCGGTTTATTTAAGTGTTGTAGAGTGTTTTAAATACAATTGAATTATTCTGTTAACTGTAAATAATTTTTTATTTCAGATTCTTGGTGATTGGTGTTCTGCGAGGGTCACAGAAGTTTCACTGCACTTGAACAAGTTGTGAAAATAGTTCTGCGTTTTCCTCGAGTGCCTGGTTGGATTTTTCATTAAATTTAAACCTCCCTGTTGCTGCCCAAAAAGTTCCAAGGCTCTACATCGACGGGAACTATTTTTTATAAGTGTTTTAAAAGTGACAGGTATGTGTTTTAGGTTAAAAGTAAAGTTACACTTAAATAAATTATTTTCAGGCATTTAAGTTTAATTTCTGACTTAAATACGGCTTTATTTAGTGTAGTAGAGTGTTTTAAATACAATTAAATTATTCTCTTAACTGTAAAAAATTTTATATTTTAGATTCTTGGTGATTGGAGTTCTGCGAGGGTCGCAGAAGTTTCATTGCACTTGAACAGCTTGTGAAATGAGTTCTGCTTATTCCTGGAGTGTCTAGTTGGATTTTTTATCAAATATAAACGTTCCTCTTGATCAATATCTCAAACATCTTGAGATATCGATTATATTCAATGAGTGTATATATTTTTTGCTCGTTGAATATTTTATTAACAGCCAAATTAAATTATTAAATAAAAAATTAGATGTCAAATAAAAATAATTATAACAAATAGTACATCGATGTAACACATTATATTTAAAATTAAAAAAGTAAATTTAATTCATATATATTCTGTCTTAGTGGAAATATATTCCACCTGACATATATTTTATTATAATTTACAACTTATTGTCAATTTGATTTACATAAAACATCATAATTAATTTTTAATTAATTTTCAACTTATCTGCACATTGATATATACATTCTCTTAAATGTGATTTAAATTTTTTTCTTAATAGTTTGCAATGTTATTAGATTGTTTTTTAGTTCTAATACCTAAGGAGAATTGTATGTTATTTTGTTGTAAAATATTTCGTTAATTTGAAACGAATAATGTCTTCTTTTCTAAAAAAAATAAAGTATAAATTACAATTTATAACGTCTTATTTTTTACAGAATTCCTTTGCTACATATCTCAAAAGTAATCGTTATGTCCGTGTAAAAATCTGAAAAGCTTGAAAGAAAATTTCTGGCGATCAAGTCAGTCAAATTAGGTAGAAGAGATTGGTATCTACAAAATAATTTATTATGTACTTAAATTTATCATATAGTAATTTAAACAAATTTTGAATTAAAGCTGTGTTGAAGTTAATTCTTTGCAAAAAAAATTATGAATAATAGACTATTTTGTAGCTACCAGTTTTTTTTTTTTTTTTTTTTTAATTTGATAAAAATTTAATACATGTTGTATTTTTCAAATGCAATGCAACTATACAGTAAAAGTATAATGGAACATTTCTAAAATGACATTGCGAGAGAAACATTTCATATAAAATTGCTTCAATAAATATTATTTTCTACTGTGTAATATATTAACCGAATATATCACAAGAATGATATCGTTGAATACATGTATGTCAGAATAAATATTAATAAAAAAATAATATGTAATGAATGAAACGCATCAGATGTCAATATTCACACGGCTCAAAAATTTCCAAACAAGATTGCAGTTTTTATTTTAATATACTAATAATGATAAAAATAATTATAGCAGTAATAATAATATAATAATACAATAATAATAATAATAATAGATAACATATCGTAAGTTTCTATCCATAGAGCACGCTAAGTTAGTACATGTACAAGATTTCTTTACAAAAATAATAACAATGTTCTAATGCAACATTGCCGATCGGTATTTCTTTCCTTTCATTTTTCTTTTTTTATTTCAAAATGTCATTTAATAACTTTAGATCAATCTGTTACACAACTGTTCTTTTTTCTTTTCCCTGCTTGCGCGCGCTAACGCGCGCTTGTTTTTACTTTTATAAACGTTAATTTTCCCAAATTAATCGATGTCTTTGGTATGCTCACGTCAATATAGTATACAATTGAGACTTGATACGTCGGATAAAGGTACCTACTATTGTTCATCGTAACAAAATGATTATAAGAATGAACATTGCATCCAGAAAAAAAAAGTAATTTTTAACAGCCATCAAATAATAACGCGGGTTAAAGATTAGAATGCATTTTTCCCTTCGAAAAAATTTTAAATGTCATATAAGATTTTATTAATGCGGTACCATCTAACAAAGCAAATAATTAAATGGCTGTAATCTAGTGATGAATATCATTGCTTTGATATTGACTCATTATGTCTAATAGATATTAATCAATGTAACGAGTGGATATCACATATGACTATTGCAAACTGAGAATGATAACGAAAATGTTTCGAAAAATTGACAATACTGTATATTACTTTGCGTTCTGGCTCTTGAGCTGTATTCGCAGACCCAAGTGCCAGAATCGCAATATGAAAATCGGCGAGAAATATAATTTCGAATAAGGACAAGGAAAATGTAACCCATACATTAAGATATTTGATAACAGAGTCAGTACTAGTAAATCGTTGCAGGCTTTCGGCAAGTAAAAGTTTGTATTCAAATCTATTGACACTGTTGAATTTTTTGATAACGTAATCTTGACCGGCAAATGCATTCTTTTGTTCAGTTAGAAGAAATCGCATAACATCGTTTAATAGCATTTACTTCATACGTTTAAAATTACAATTAACTCAACATGACGTAATTCAAATGATGTTATTTACCTCAACTTTGTCATGAGAGATAAATCGATGGTGCGAAGGAAACGGCATTTGCATTATTGTTTTATGGATGACATTTTGGTGTTATTACTTTGTGTTATTATGTGATCTTCACGCAGAATACAATACGCGACGCTGTGACTAATGTAATAAAATGTCATCACTGGTAGATTAATCGGCTACCCTCTCAAAGATGATTTATAGTGTTTCGTTTATCATCCCTGAAAACAATTTACAAGATACAAATCGCAATAAGGCTCTCGTTCGACTTGCCTGGATTTGGCCGAGTCGGGGAAAAGCATTAAATTAGAAATACTTGTTTGACCATCGAGTAACATGAAAGAAATAATTATTTCATTTTTTATTCATTAATATCAATTTAGAATTTTCATCAGTCATCTCAAAGGATTTATCCAGAGACAAAGCAATCATAAGCGGCTGGCAAATCTATACTGTATCAGAATTTAATAATTAATATGTAATTTTTTTTTATATCACATGTCCCTGTATTATTACTTGGCTTCGAAGTAAAAAGAAACATAACGCCTGCGAAATATGAAACAGTTAGTAATTTTGATATTTACTTGTACATGTATAGATACCAAACTCCAAAGTAATAATATGTACAGTGAACATTTCGATCGACAAACGTCTTTAAAAGAAGCATCAAACGTACAAAATCAGAAGCATGTGTTATTTTTTTTTATTTTTTCCTCTCATGTCATCCGATGGTTTTCGCTTCAAAAACATATTCTGGATTGGGATGTGACACAATGCACACAATCACACATTCTATTCTCAACACTCATTTCAATACTGTGTATTTCATACATTCTTTTTCACAAACAGGTCCTTATTAAATAATTTTATTGAAATAATAAAAGAATAATTTCTAATAGTAAACAAATAGTCATAATTACATTAATTAATAATAATAATAGTATACATATCATTATTATTATATGTATATATATATATATATATATATATATTATATATATATATAGTAATAATAAATTAGGAACCACGTACAATATAAAATATGCGAAATTAAATTAGAATACATTCTGTTAATGAGGACTATTTATAAATAATAAAAATACCATTTGTATTCGCTTTTATAAATGTTTAGGCCACGCTGTCGTTTCTTATTTTAAGATTTTTCTCTCTCTCTCTCTATTTTCTCTATCGTAAGCAGAAGTCTATAGCTTGAAGAGAAAACTGTTTGTTATAATCGTTTCTCTAATTAAATGTGTCTCAAAGCGACGAGCGAGGGGTGGATGATTGATATGAAAAAAGATGAAGAAAATAAAATGTTTGGAAGCTTTCCCCTTTTTTTTTTTTTTTTTTTTTTACTAGAGTATCTACAAATATACAAACTACTATTGAGTTATCGTTCAATGTTTTCCGTATGTTTTCTGTTATCTCATCAAGTATGTTTTTATAACGAATTATATAATTATAAAAATATGCATTTCGGTTTTCTTTGTTTCTCTCTTCTATTTGATCTTTCGTGATTAGGTGTACCACAACTATTTGTTTTCTTATAAACGAGAGTAGAAAGGCACTACTTTTACAAATGCGTTTTTTTTTTTTTTCCTCTTTCTCTTCGTTAATAAATGAGTGATGACGATAAGACGCGATATTATACAAACACTTGCATAAAAACAGCATTCAGTGGTCGTGAACCTGTCACCTTCACAGAAGAATTTACGAAAATGTTTCGTCTTTGAACGTTATATTATTCGTGCAAAATCTTTTTTCGTTTTTAAATGTTTAGACGAAAGATTTATTCTTCGTGAATCTCGTTTACTCGGGATGTTAGTTTCTAGAAGGAAATTATGATCATTAAACATACCTTCGATTAAACGGAGGACAAGAGTACGACAATACGGGAATGTCTCGACATAATGACATAATCGAAGAGAGCCGATTGTCGTGTCGGTATATGTCATCAACTCAGAAAAATTATTAACGTGCTTTGATTTTTTATTTTTTCTTTTCAGCGTTAAATGACCCATCACTTGACTCAAACTGTATTAAACACAGTTGATATATTCCCAACAAGTTCACTAATAAAGGATACTAAAGGCCGCTGTCTCGAGATATCTCAAACTACTTTCAGTTAATCGTGTAGTTGACTCGACGATCATTCATATGCCTTGCGTACGTCGCTGATAATGTAACGAATCGTCGCAGCAAAACGTTGTATATAGACGACGCGTCACATAGTTCGCTATTGGCTCGAGTGTTTGTTTTCATTGATAGATGCCATCCTCATCGACTCCGTTTCTGGACAATTATTTCAGTTGGGCATTCTCGTTTGCTCTATCGTCGCCTAAGAGAAGATACATTATTCGGACGATGTAAGCATTACTGTGATTCTTACGTAAGGTCGAAAACTGCATTTCGTATCTGCGCGACGTTAATAGATCGCTAGGATCTCGATAAAGCTTTATCTTACCGAGCTGTTAGTATTCTTGGCCATGAAGACCATAAGAGAGCGGCTGCGGTTACTAAATGGCCTCAGCTCCGGATCTCGGCCAGGACCATCCACCGTGTCGACGCAGTTATTGCTGCAACGAGAAGGAAAAAACAAAATCGAATGTAATATTTGCTGTGAGTAAAGAATCTGTATCGATAAGGTCGCGAATCTCTCTTCAAGGTAATCAAAAAGCTGCAACCATCTTTCTGGTTGCAAATAAAATAATGACAATGGCAAATAGTAATCAATCAATTACCTCGACCGTAATTCCTTTTGTTTTCGCTTACAATGAATGTAAGCTGTTATACAAATAATAACGACGAGGAACACTGCTATCGTGGCACCACCGGCGATGCTGGCTGTCTCCAACATTACTCGTTGCCGCGAGGCTGTTAAAAAGAAAAAAAAGGGAAATGAGATTTTTATCATTTTTTTCTTTCATTAAATTATGTTTCAGAAACACAATAATGCACTTAATAAAATGTTAATATTGTCCAAAAACTATTTTTTAAGCAAAACAAATTCTACTTACGTAAATAGGAACCATCCAAATCTTTGAATTCGCATCTTTGCCCGATATATCCATTGGCGCATCTGCGAAAAAAATTCATAGCTTTATTAATTCGTAACGCGAATAGTTTGAGACTTACGTCTATTTCTTTCGTCATTCAAATAATAGCAAAGTACAAAGTATATTTTATAAGCCCTGCCTGTCTCGTCGGTGATGAAATAAATGTATTAAAAATATTAAATTAGTATTAAACGTTTACTCGAGCTTAATAATAAGCACTTTTGACAATCTTTATTTAATTCTAAGCGATACCATTTTTTAAAAGGGAAGAATAACTCTTAAATGGCGAACACCCACCCAAGCCAACTATCTTAACAGTCGTGTAATTCCATAACTCCACGGTTATTCCATTGGCTAGATGGAATCTTAAGACCGCCCATTTACCAAACTTGGAATGATTTTGGGAATATGAGAACAGACTACGAGCACCGCCCTTATGGTTTGTCCTTCTCAGTAACATGAAACCAGACCTAGCACAGATATAATAGCGCAGAAAAAAGTTGAAGAAAAATTTTATCTGTAAAATTAATATGGACCGCAACGATATATTCGCAATTTCGTTCGGCTATTGTCTCCGATGAAACGATTACGTTTGATCAAGTTTACTATGAGATATTTAAAAGCTTTCACAAGAAAATACAGCTACCAGATTTATTCTACGCCAGACATGACGAACGCGAGATGGATGAGAGGCGATTCCGATTTAAGCCTTAAGCGGTAGATCGCGGTCGACAAAGCAAACATCGTGGGAAATAGTAAGGTTGAGCGAACACGATGTGCTCCGCACTCCTCGCGATGCTATTCCGATGTTAATTCGATTACTCGATAAACTTTTTTTTTTTTTTTTCCCTTCCCGTGGATATTTAAATTCACCTCCGCTTTCGCTGCTCAGGCAGTTTTCTTGTAAATGAAGCAATGAATCACTATCGACTATAGTAGCTGTAGTTGAAAAAAAAATCCATATAAATAAAATGAAAAAAACTGAAAAAAAAAGAGAAAAGAGGCAGAAATAGGCAATATAGTATAGATCAAGTCGAAAACTTGTTAGTAGCATCTGAGAAAAACGTCTGCTGAACATGAAGTGACAGGAATTTCAGTGTACGTGCCGAGGTCGAGCAGTCACAGATTAACAGCTAAACGCGAGTAGTGCCGTCTTTTCCTCGATGGCTCTTTTGCTCAGAGCCGCCGCGATTGTCCGTGATCGCGTCCGCACAGTGAGGCGCCCGATGAAGACCGGGGTTACAATACTCGTCCCGTACGCGTTCTCGCATAAATGTCAAGGCACTTTCAAAGATTTTCAACTGTCACGCCATGGTTCTGCGGAATTTTTCTCTGTTTTTTTTTTTCGCTGCAGAAAAATCCGCGGATGGAAATTCCACGTGATTTATCGCCGGCCTGAAGTTATTGGTGCGGCGCATAGTTTCGAGAGAGGAATGCAGGCCCAAGTCGTACTTACAGGCAGTTATACAGAAGGGAGTCGACAATTTTCACGGTAAAACACGTGGCGCCGTTCAAGCAATACCACTCTGCATAATCTGGTGGACACTTGTACATGTGGAATGTGATGTTCGGCCGATCCGTCGGTGTGGGCGGTCTCGGTTTTGGTGTTGAACGCGACGAACAGGCCTCTATCGACAAAAGACAAGGATTTATTAGTCATTTTATAGATTAAATAATTATATAAATAATCGCTATACACATATAAAATTTCGTTCGCACATGCCCCAGAAAAGTTTGACCAAAGAACATTTAAAGCGCGACAATTTCAAGTTCAGGGTGACGATGTTCGATTCAGGAATTATATTCGCGTGCATTAATACTGACGTTACGGAGTATATAAATTTTCATTTTGCATTATGGAATATCTATATGGATAGATAATTAATTACACCGAAGGTGTCAACGACTGGCATCGTTTGGTCTCATTACCGACACGAAGAAAAAAAAAAAAAAAAAAGAATGAAAGAAAGAAAGAGAGTGAATGACCGGCTAAACTACTGTGAAGGTGCTCCGGGAATTTTGTCGGGTTTTCCAGGTTCATTCAACACAATAGATTGAATTGTGCTTCTGCTTTGCTCTATTCACACCTTCCCTTTTTTTTTCTCCTTTTTTTTTCCCAAATATCTATAACGCGGCACCGTTACCGGCGGTGACCACCCTTAACGAAAAGACACGGCGAGACGAAGTGAGAAAAGAAGACGCGAGAGGCGAGACGACGCGAGGAAGGAAGAAATAAGCGGAATAAAGTAAGACGAAATGAGATGAGCCAAGAATGAGACGAGATCAGATGGAAGTGAAATGAGAGATAAGATGATACGAAATGAGATAAAATAAAATAAGGTAAGAGGGAACAGAGGGAAGGAAGAGAAAGAGGATGAGGGAGAAGAGAAAAGGAAAGTGGGATGAGGAAGAGATGAGGGGGAGGTGAGGCGAGGCAAGGCGAGGCGAAGCGAGGCGAGGCGAGGCGAGGCGAGGCGAGGCGAGGCGAGGCGAGATGAGGTGAGGTGAGGTGAGGTGAGATGAGGCAAGGTGAGGTGAGGTGAGGCGTGGCGAGGTGAGGAGAAGCGAGGCGAGGAGAGGCGAGATGAAATGAGGTGAGGTGAGGTGAGGCGAGGCGAGGCGAGGCGAGGCGAGGCGAGGAGGGGTGAAGTACGGCGAGGTGAGGCGAGATGAGGTGAGGTGAGGTGTGCCGAAGCGAGGGAGGTCGGAAGGGGATGAGAGCGCGTGCATCTCGCAAGCGCGAGACTGTACACAAAGCTGCAAAGTACAGCTAAGGCGGTTGCATCTGTCCCGCGCGTGGCTGCTGTCCGTCACCTGTTGTAATTTTACAATCTGCCGTTTTCTACACCCCGAACGAGGCTTCACGCTCCGTACGTTTCGGTTTATCGAATAGGCGCGGCGTTTTATCTTTTCTTTATAAGAAAATCGCGCGGTATTTTACTGTCCTCTTTATCTCTTTTTCTCTATTTCGTTCGTTCCCATTCTCATCATTTTTATCTCATCACTTTGACTTAATTCGCAGGATAACGTTCCGTATACCGTAAGAGAGCGTCGAGTTTTATGATTAAAAGTGTCGCGTTAGATCGTTATTGTTCGGTTGGCGATTTAGATTTGTCGGCTGTACGAGTTGCTTCAGTCTTTATGGTATATCGAGAGATAGAGACGCAAAGTTTCACAAATGTGTGCGATAAAAGATAATCGTGTTTGACAGGCATACGCTAAAGTTGGTAGAACACCTTTGTAATTGCAGCGCGATATAAGAGGCGTGAGGAACAGGGAAACGGATAACGATACTCCGCGTCGATTATCTCGACGGTTTTACGTCGGGACCAGGTGCAACGTGACGCGCGAGTACTATTACATTACACACATTTGCTCATATATCGTCTGGCATAAGTCGCGCATAAAATGAGCGCTTTGTCGCGAGGGCGAAGGCATCGCTCGGCACGGAAATATTTTGTACGACAGCACTTTTGTCCGTCTTGTCCACACGAAAAAAAAAAAGAAGAAGTAAAAAGGAAAAAAAAAAACCCTCAGAGGAAGAGAGAGAAAAAGGAGAGGAAAACGACAGATTGTAAGATTGTGGCGCAATGAGCGTAACAAGTGGCGAAGAACGTAACACGGGCGACTGATTCACCGTGCAATGCGAAACGATAATTTATCCTCTTTAAGTACACGTTATTTCCATGGGCGTTTCTTTTTCTTCTCTTGTTCCCGATAGTACAGGCGGCCGCCAAATTATACCGCGGCTTGTAAAATGCAAATAAGGAATATAAATCCAATTCGAAGATATTCTGTTAAAATGTAATTTATTCCTCTAATTGTAAGCCGCATTGCGCCTAAAAACCCCGTGCCACGGTACGATAAGACGTACGAGTATAAGTAACGTGGAATGCATGCCGATACCAACCTGCTATACCGAAGAGAGTGTAGGAAAGTAGTAGTATGGTCGTGAGGTAAGGCGGAATTTTGCATCCTCTCGCCATGGCAGTGACGACAGAGGGGTTAACAAAGGTGGTGGTCGCGATAGGCGAGGTCCGTGCGAGAGGATGAACGGTCGTCGCTTCGGTTCGATGGACCTCGACTTCGGCGTCGACGTCGCCGCTTCCGCGAGTCCGCCGATCGCAGAGCCGATCCAGACGAGGATGAAGGCGCTCGAGAGACATCTCGTCGTCCACGTCTTCCTTTACATCGCCGTCGTCGTCGCCGTCGCCGTCGCCGTCGCCGTCTTCGTCTTCGTCGTCGTGCTCGTCGTTTTTCTCGCTCTTATCTCTCTTATCGTCGTCGCTATCGTCATCGCTGTTATTTCCATCGCCGTCGCCGGCACCGTCGCCGACGTCCCTTCGATGATGGTATCGTTTGCGCGACAGCGAGTAACGATGACTACGATAACGAAGAGGGCAGAGGTAAGGCGACGGGTGACAGTGGCTAGCGACGTCGTTGTCGTTCCTCACCACCGACGAGCTAATCTCCTCGATTGACATCCCGCTCGTCTCGCGGCATCCTCTACGGGTGACCTCTTCCTCTTGCGTTTCCTCGGCGGGGCGTGCAGCACCACCTGGGCCCGAACTCCGGCGCACGTGCCGCCGCTTCCCTGAAACCAGATACCCGTCCCGGGCGGCCGTTTATAATGTGTTTTATCTCGGGTGAAAACTTTCGGGATCTAGCGAACCCTACCAGGCCCCACCGGGCCCACCAGGCCCACCAGGCCCGATGACAAGCAGGATGGGACGGCTGTTGAGCGGTTGGCCCGCGGGAGGACTGTTGGATTCGCTTTTCAATACATAAAGTACGCTCTTTTTCGATTCAATCACTCGCGGTCGTTTTTAACCGTTTCATATGAGCTCTTTTCGCGAAAAAAAAAAATATAAAAAATGTAAGGCGCACGAACAGAAAAATGTGAATGGTTATAAGTAATCGAGCAAGCGAGCAAATGAAAGCGATCTTACGTTTTTATCAAACGCTGTTATCTATATACCGCTGGAACAAATGCAGTTTAATAAAAAGTTACTTATTACTTTATCAAACTTAAGAAAAAAAAAAAAAAGAAAAGAAAAACGTACATTTATTAATCATTTTTTGATTATAAATATAATCATATCGCTTTACATGTATACGCAACAATAACAAGATAGACCAAAGATCAGGAAACGAACCAATTAAATGTCTAATTATCGAACCTTATATAAAACTAAATTAACGGTCATTAAAAACAAATCAATCTGAAGAAGTCGTTGGCAACAAGTTGTAGATGAAACCAATTTTAGCAAATTCCGATGTACAACGAATTGTCAAAGAAAAAAAAATAAAAAGAAAAAAAAACTAAGCATTACTCAATCGTTTCCCATCGTCTCCTCCAAACTATCGATAACGTGAAAAAGCTAAATAGGTCCCCCGTGAATTAACGACAAAAAAAAAAGAAAAAAAAAATAATAATAAAGCAGAATGTGCCGATTGGAAGTTTGCAGTTTGCCTTCTTGTACAAAAGAAATTCCTTTTCTTTTACGAATTGTAATGCATAATGAGAGGTGAATTCTATAACACTCCACTCTCTCAATAGCTTGCTGACAAAACGCCAAAACGCATACCGAGGCGAACTTATGAAAAAAGAATGCTGTGACTGCTGGTGGCGAACGCTGTTGTTCGTGATTTTTTTCCACAAACAGAGTGAAACCGGCAAGATAGAGATATATATCGTGCAGGACATCAGCAAATGCAGTAAAAAAAAAAGAAAGAAAAAAAAAAAATTATACACGAGGCGACCTACATTAACCAACACAATCATCTAACGCTGTACTACTTCGTGACCATGTTCGATTACGTTGCAACAGCATCGTAACGTTCTAAAATTCATAAAATTATTCACAAACGTAATCTAATAATATTCAGAACATAAATATTAATAATATAACGCACAGTAAGTTGGCTAATTTTGGCTCTTGGATTTCTCTAAATTATTAGCGTACGTAAAGCGGGACAAAATGCGATCTATTAATTAAATGAATAATAAATATCGCGCTGCGTATCAGCAATAAAATAAAATGCACGCGTATTACTCTTTAATATCGCGCACAGATAAAATTGAAATTTAAAAGGAAAAGAAAAATTAATGTAATACATTAATGGATTCCTGCAACGATATATTTATCTTATTCCAATAACCACGTGGCGATTGCCCCGTACCGATAAGCAAATGCATCTAATTTGTTTCTTTTATCCCGTAAAAGGTCGTAAAAGGTGTATAGGCACATACGTGCATATATATATATATATATTTCGTTAACTTATCCGTGAGTTACAATTAAGTAGAAAGTCCAAGCAATCGGATCTAAAGCGCGGCCCCGCAGACGCACCTTTTCTCGAGGAATCTTATCGCACGCACGTGTTTCCACCGTGATTCACCGCGGCTTTAATTTACGATGACGATACGGACTGCGTAAATAATAGATCCGGGCACCGTTTTGTACTTTTGTACCGCCGGTAGAAAAAAAAAAAAAAAAAAAAAAAATCTATTGAAATATAATTTTCCAAGTAACGCGCGAGCGCGCGAGTGCGCGATGCGTTATTCATGACACGCACGAGCGGCGAAATCCTGCGTCAAGGTGCGTAATGACGTCAATACGTACGTTCGCACTCGATGTCGCGGCCCGGTCGCTTTTCACGGTTTTTCCTTCGAAGGTTCGATCGGGCGGGTTTTGGGGGGCAACTCGAGGAGGCGTACCGACGTCGAAGTGCATCGTAGGCGAATTTAATACGCGAGTGATATCCGGCAATGCGGCCGGCGTGCGAGCACCATTTACCCGCGATATCTCGTTATCTCGAGCAAGCTGGGCTCCGTGACGCGGAGCAATTTCTCACGTCGAACGGAACGGGTGAAAAGGACGCGTTTATACACGTAACGTTACGTTTTTTTCTTTTTTCTTCCTTCCTCTACGAAGCCCATTCGAAGGAAATAGGCAATAGGCAGGGAAAAAGAGGCCAAGATAAAGCGCACTGCCCTAACCAGTAGTGACTTAAGTACGACCCACGTTCCTTCTAATAATTGGCCATTTCCCTGCCAGGCCGTGTCGCCTCTCGAGCTCAAGTTTCTCCTCGTTTCGACCGACTGGCGAAATAATTCTTAACGTGAATCGCGAATCGCCTTGAATTTAGGTTATTTTCTAATTGCATGCTTTTCAGCGTAACGTCCGCTCACGCTCAGCCGTTTCAGCCACGAACGACGGTGGATCATTACGTTCACGGATAACGTACGGATTTTCCTACGTTTCTTTTTAAATATTTGTTACGAGGAAAAAAAAAAAAAATCTAAGAAGCTAAATTTAATAACAAATTAAACTACGCGAGCAAGCAAAATGTTTCAAGTATTATCGATGCGTGTATACGTACTATGCATGTATATACGTATTAAGTACATATGCCTTTCGTTAAATTATTTCTTATATTTTACTTTATTCGATTCTTAATCGATTCACGGTGTAAAACTACCTGAAAAAAATACTGAGGACGCCGAACTGCATTATATCGCAACATAATCGGATAACGATCCTCAAAATACTTAAAGACAGTATGTATGCGCGAGAAATCTTGGGTGTGCCTAGAGTCACGTGTCTTTTTGAAAGCTGCAGCTACCGATGGAAGAAAAGATGAGAGAAAAAGAGAGAGACGTATACGGAGGGGGGAGAAGCGGAAATTTTCCGGATAGAGAAGGGTCCCGAATAGCAGCGAGACCGGTCCGACACCCCAGCTGCGACTCGTCCAAACACGGAAATTTATAAGTTATAAGAGGAGAGATATGTCGGCGGAGAAATAAGAACGTTCCTGTTTACTGGGCTCGGCCAGTGAAACCCTCGTGGAGCTCGTGCTCGGCGAGGAAACCGCGAAAGCTCGAGTTCCGCGAGAAAAATTTGCAGAGCACGATGACAAAGTTTCCCCAAGGCGCCGCGTTTATTAAAAGTACAAGGCTGAAAACGAAACTGGGGGTTTCTGCCAGGTGGTCTGCGCTTTTGGCGATACCATCGTCAGAAATCGCCGGATCGGAAGTGATCCGTAATTGCCGTTCGGTTATTATCGCTTTTCACGCTACGTTAATCCGTATCTTGATCGATCATCGTTTGCGTACCGGAAAAAAATTGCTTGCGATCGATCGTAGTCTCTTTCTGATTTCGGAGGGTGATTTTGGCGCAATTAAAGTTTAGCGAGATTCTTAGGGGAAGGAAATGAAAAAATATATTAAACAAAGTCATACTTTCGCTCTCGGAGAGATTTGTCAACTCTCCCTCTCTCTTTTCTCTTCTCTCGAAGGAAGATAGTAATCGAAACGCGTATCGAGAGGAGTGGAAGGGTCGTGCCGATCGATGATATAGATAAAAAAGCAACGCGCTCTCGATAATATAATACTGGACTAGAGCAGGACGTATCTTTTCCACTCGATAGAGCTTGGGGGCACTCATAGGCGGGGCCATGTGTCTAAAGAAGACGGGATCGCACATGTCCACCTCGTCCACCTCGGGTATTCATGTCGGTATTCATGGCGAGCAGCTGCCGAATGCACTTCAACGCCATTACCTGCTTTTCGCAACGCTCGCATCGCGAGGCGATTATACTCCGGCCGACCCTGGCACGCGCCCGCGCTTCCACCCTTTCTTTCACGTACGTAGGTATCACCGATGGCAAAGTTTTGCAGTCCTGTCGCGTCGATCAATCAAGGATCGATTAGCTGGAGTGGCTTGAGATATCGTTTGCAATTTTCGACCGAAATCGTGGAACGCGTACGCAAAATGCACGTCGAGCGAAACCTGCGATTTTATTTGCGAAAGCATTTCGATGGTTAATTAAATTGATAAATAACGAAAAAAATAATTATCGAGCGAGACAGGTTGGGGGAAAAAGAAAAAGGAAAAAAAAAAAAAAAATCTACGAGCGACACACGTCGCTCACATTCGCGCGATTGCGTCAAAGTCGGTTACTGCGCGATAATTACTTCCGGATTTCACTACATTCTCACGCAAATGTTCCTGCCTGCCGCATACGGTATTAAATCCGAAAGCTGGAAGCACGCCATTCAATAAATCGAACAACGTTTCGCGCGTACGTGGAAATAAATCTCAATGAGACTTCAAATCTTGCCAATTACAATTGCATTCATCTTCGCGTCCCTCCCGCCCTTTCCGCAATTCAACAAAAGAGAAGAAGAAGAAGAAGAAGAAAAAAAGAAGAAAGAAAGCCGGAGAAAGAAAGAAAAAGAAATCAGATTCTTCGGCTAATTTTAACTCAATCCTAACGAGTGTTCCACGTGTTAACTTGTCGGGAATAAACAATTAAAAACATTTTTCAAGTGCCTCGAAAATTTTAATTCGACAGATTATCAACGAATCGGAACAAAGCCACGGAAAAAATCCACCGAACGATAGAATCGACTTACAATCGGCTTTCGGCGGGCGGCCGAAATAAAATTACTCGCGCGCTTAAAGGGTCATGAATTTTATCTTCATTTTACTTTTTATTTTCCATCGATGTAACGTATACGTTATAATGCACAATACAAGACGGATTTGGAGCAGTCGACTTAACGCGGCGGACTACACGCTGAGTATCGTTGGCAGCCGGCACATGGTCCGCATCATGCTTTTCGAAGCCGCAGATGGTTCCTCCTGTGCGCGATTATGGTTCTCCTCTTTTTTTTTTTCTTTCTTTTTTGTCGTGCATACCGCGCCCGTACGGCGGTAAAACATGTGTACCTTCTCGATTATATTTTTTTCGTCACAAAAATTGATCGGTTTACCTAAAATGTCCGTCCTCGTGCGCGACAGTAGATCGCCAGCCTGTCATTTACGCGCTACAAAATATACGTGTAACGCGGCTCTGCGACACCACATCGCGATTTCCGACCCGTGTAATCATACCTTTATTTATTATCGGCGCTACACTTTGAAAAACCGAACGTGGCTAAATTTTATAAAGGAATTATTTTACTTCTACCCAAATCAGCGTATCGAAGCGTCAGTTTGTCCAGCGCGATAATAATTTTTGTTTTAACGTTACGGCCACGTGTTTTTCGATGTATACTTAACAGTTGTATCACTAAAATTTGACTGAATGAACCTTCCACGGCGGCGACTTCAAAGTGGCGCTAATAATAACTTTGCGACTGGCAAAAACATTCTTTTCTAAGTATTTCGATAATCGTCACAAAGTGGACTGTAATTGTTTCAGCCGAAAAGAAAAGGATCGCAGGAACGAAAACTGATAAATGGAAGTGGAGAGAGAGAGAGAGAGAGAGAGAGAGAGAGGACGGAGGCCTCCGCTGGTCTGCTCTACAAATAACGATAGCCAGCTGTGCCTATGGGCGAAAGTAAGAGATATTCCGGTGCGATCTAGGTAACTTGTACGTGCTTTCCATTTCAGCTATTTTTTACAATACAAACCGATGCAAATTACGTTGGTCTCATAAAGCAATCAAATTTCCAATTTCGCGTCGAAGCTGTACGCCGGAATTCCTGTGCTTTCAGAAATGTCAATATCTCGTCATTCGCTCGCCGAGCGGGTTCGTTTTGGCCCCGAAATCAACGCGGACCGAATTTAATTAACGCCGATAAAATAATTATTATAAAACGCAAAGTAATTCAACTATCCAGCTTTTCGAGCTTTCGTATATTTCTTATAAATCAGCGATGCAAGTGCGACTCGAAATATCCCTGATATTTTTTTTTAGACAAAAAAAAGATGTATTCGTAATAAATTTGATTAAAAAAAAAAAAAAAAAAAAAGAGCTTGCCGATAAATCAAGTTAGATTTACATTGAATGAGAGAGAATGAAAAAAATATTTATGGAAAGGTTTGGTCGGTTAAGCGCATATCTGCTACTAAATTACTGCGGTACAATCAGCCTGAAATAATTGGACGGTAAAAAGATTAAAGAGAGAACTCCCTAAGAACTCGATTCTCTGCGAACCGAGAGCGGGAATGTGAGAACGGTGTCCCCGGTCTTTTCGAAAATATCGTGATTCTTCGCGTCAAATTTCAAGTATTAATCAACAAATATTTTGTAACGAAAGAACACTTGAATTAGAAATTAGATATTTCGCAATTAAACAACTGTCTAAAATTACATTTCCAATTATAAATAACTTTAACGAGACTGCTTTTTAAAGCAGGAATCACACATTGAAAAGATTATTTGCATGATTCCTCATGAATACCGGGACTAGTGCCAAATATCGATTCTAATAAAATCGAAATAGTGGGTGTGCCCTGATACGGAAGCCTGAGAAATGTTGGAATTTTCTAGCAGTTGAGTATGGGGGACCATAGTCCATGGTGTAACCGTGCTGGAGAATTCACGCGATAAAGTAATAAAAAAAATAAAAAAATAAAATAAAAAATTAAAGAATTAATTTCAATATGCTATAAAATTTATTCAGAACCGAAGCATTCCGCTCGATGCATACTCACATAAGACAAACGATATAATATAATACCAGAAATTATTAATAAAAATTCTTTCCTATCGTTATTATATTTAATTTTAATTAATTCCCGACGGTTCAAAAAAAATTTTGCACTGGCCGCGATAATGTTCCGTGCAGCGGCGGATGGGAAGATGAAATAAATAAAAATTTCGATAAGATGAAATATCGTGAAACGCTTAGCGGAATTTACGGATAGATGAAGAAAAGGAGACATGAGTCGAGCCGACCCGAGCCGGAACGGTTGGCGGCCCCCTTAAGGAGGGAGTAAAGAGGCAGGCAGGGGGTGGTCTCGTCCTATGCCACACGAAACACCTGGCTTTTCTATGTCTGTCCATACTCTCGCCCTCTATCGTCTCTCGTGCCTCCCGATCTTTGTCATATTATCCCAAACTGCACCGGCACCCTCCTGTGTGCCCATCCGCCTTCCTATTGGCGTCTTTACACATACACATCAAGCAGCTCGTTATGCGCCGGCTATGAAGCAAATATCTATATCCGACGGTACTACTCAATTAATCCGGCCGACGAAAACGGATTTATCAAGTAATCGGATCGTATCTGCATTTTTCTATTCACTCTGCACATTCGAATGTAATCGACATTTCACAGGAAAAAAAAAAAAAAAAAAAAAAAGAAAGAAAAGAAGAGAATAATATCGAATAATCCTATGATCGTTATGTGATGATTAATGTATCATTGATTAATGTATTTCGACTTTCAAAAATACCATTTTAATCGCAATTACCATTAGACCCTAGACAGCCTCGAATAGAAAAATACATAGTCACCGTCTTGCGTCAGATGAAACGATTTCTCGATTGTCGATTACTTGCAGGTTACAGCTTTTGCATTGGGAAGGGCAAGAGGGGGAAGGAGAGTTATGCATATGAACGCGTAGGCGCAGCTCTAAAGAACAGCCTTTGAGCAACGAGAACTTGATGAAATCAAGGCCGGTCACGCGATGCTTCGGAAAGATCGATTTAAGGGTATATGTGCATCTTTATTGATTTATTTATCTGCATAATCGAGCCAGTAATTAAAATATATCCAAACCGTAATTATTAAAATAAAATTCTTATTTTTTTCGATGCTATCAATATTCCTGAACTATTCCCCTTCTTTCCCTCAAGTTGAAATAAAATTTTTATTTTTATTTTAAAATTCAATATCTCGAAATGAATAAAGATCGAGCTATGTCACTATTAGAATAATGCCGTAGATATGTGATATTAAATAATATTCTATCAGGGAATCTTTGCGGAAATTTTACATTATTATTTGCACATAATATAAAAATGAAATATTCAAGATTCTCCTGTTTCACCGAGGATAATTAACCGTTAGATTATTTAAAATAAAAATTGTAATAAAAAATAACGTATGCGTTTTACGTTTTAATATTTATGAATAAAACGCATGTATATCTTTTAAATATTAATTTTACACTCATCAGTTAAGTATTGTAATTCTTTATATCTTTTAAAACGCTCGTTGTTTAAAAAATAAAAGTTAAACTAATATTATTCACAGATCGTCGAAATTCCGTGTTAAAAAATTATGACATTACATTAAGACGATTTAATTTAAATAAAAAAATATAATTTAATCGAAAGAAATTAAGTCGGGACTTATTTCGCATTTTTGATATTTCTATTTTTCATCTTTCTTTTTTTTTTTTTTTTTTTAACTCTCACGTGTTTACAATAAAATTGGTTCCGTCACCGTCGCGGTATTTTACGTTCAAATCGAGCCATGTAAAAATACGCAACGATAACGTTTTATGCCGTGAAAATCCAAGTAAAGGAAGTAAAAGGAAAAAGAAAAAAAAAAAAGTGATCGTTAGACGTATGAGAACACCGTGTGTCTCGCACAAACTCCGCAGCGTCGTCGTCTACGGTCTTGTCTTTTTTATTCTGTCTGCTCGCTACATACATTTACAGTTACCGCGCGGTAAATTGCAGTTCATCGCTCGTATCAATATCTTTTAAATTTCTAAATATGCGTATCTTTTTTTTTTTTTTAAACTTCCGCTTTTTTTAAGCTACCAACTTGACGGCAGCTAAAAAAAATGGACGATTAAAAAAACCGCAAACCGTTCGATTTTATTAAATTTTTCGATTTTGGCAACACCTGACGTGATTTATAGTGCGAGTTAAATTGTTAAAAATAATTTTTTTTTTTTAATGGTAACTTAAGCACGATCTTACGTTTCTTTCCCCCTTACTTTTGTGATAAATGACGTAACGTTACTATGCATTTTCCGACGATCGTCTTCGATTGTACTAAAGTTTTTCGTAATAAACGTATTAAATACGCTTTTTTTCTCTCTAATTTTTCCCCCTCCCCCTCCCCCGATTTAACGCGAGAAGGGCAAGTATCTTTCGCGAGACGCTCGTATAGAAAGTTATAAAAATTTCAAGGGGGGAGGGAGGGGAGACAGATTCCTTAAACTCTTCGAGACGACACTTCCGTCGGTGGAAGTGAGCGAAAGAAAGACCGTTTCGTCTAGTCTGGGGGAGAGGGTGAGGGCAAGGGGAGGGCTCCCGAGAGTGGAAAAAACGTTCGTGCGAACTGTCGGCGACACAACTATGCGACTTCGCGCCGACTAAATTCACGAAGCGGTACGCGCGCGCGCTCGCTCTGCTCGCTCGCTCGCTCGCGTGTAAATGCAGATGTATAAGCTGGTATAACAATCTTTTGCACTAACCTGAGAGTCTATCGACGAAACGTGACATGCCGGTGGCGAGGGGTACGTGGTGGACCGTCGTCGTCGTCGTCGCCGCCGTCGATTCAGCGGCCGAAATTCCATCGGCGATCGGCATTTGTATTTTTCTACCGTTTCTCCACAGATCCTCCGGCCGCGCGCTATCCTCTATTCTCTCTTTCCTCGGTCTCGTCTCTTCCCTCTCTGTCATGCCGTCCTCGTCTCTCGAGCGTGCACAAATCAGATGGAAACGGGCGTGCACATCGAAGCGAGATAGAGCGCCCTGGTGCCGCAGCGGAGGAATGGAAGGTGGAGGAGAAGGGAAGGAGGGAGGGAGGGAGGGAGGAAGGGGGGGGGAGTGAGAACGTGAGTTCAGCCTAACCTAATCTGTCCGTCTTTCTCTCTCTCCCTCTCACGCCGCCGTCTCCGCTTCCTTCTCTTTCCGTTCCGCCACCTTTTCCACCTCCGTCTTTCCCCCCGCGGAGATACGAGACACGGAAAAATTCGCGACCGATCACCTCAGTCCTCACGGCTCACGCAGGTCTCTCCATTATCTGAGAATTATCTCGTTTCTTTTTCTTTTTTCTTTTCTTCTTCTCCTCTCTTCTTTCTTCTCTTTCTTTTTCACTCCGCGGACTTCCTCGAGATCCGAGCTTCGCTGCGGCACGGGTACGGACGGTATCGCCGGTCGCGTCCGTTCGCCGTCTTCTCGCTTCTTCTCCCTCGCTCTCTTTCTCTTTCTCTCTCTCCCGGGGCCACAAACACGAACGCGGAATGTAACGCGTGTCGCGCGCGCGCTTAGTGAAAACCTCCGCTTAGCGAACAGGCGGAACGAGCGGTCGCGCTCGCGTCACCGGAGGTTGAAGCGAGAGAGATACAACCGCAGAGACGCAGACTTGACCGGTTGAACGGAGACGGTGCGAGGCCTCGAGTAGCGCTCGCTCGCGCGCCAAGCGACACCGCGGCGGCCGTCTGGCTCTTTCACACTCTACACCAGGCCACTTCGCGCACACGTTCACGCACGTTGACGACGGCACGCGCGCACACTCGTCCCATCGCACGTTCCAGATGCCGCGACGTACGACGGTTTGCGAGCCGCGACAGAAATCGCAAACTGGCCCCCCGAGTGCTTTGACACTCTTACTTCCGAATGGCGCTCGCTTCCTCCGCTGCGTAATCCTGTTCCTCTTTTTTTCTTCTTCTTTTTTTTTTTTCCTCTCGTTTCTTCTTTCTCCGTCCCTCTTTCTCTTTCTCGCTTTCTCCAACGCTACGCCGACACGACAGATGTCAATTCGGATTCGACTCGGGTCCCTTTGACAGCCGCGTTCTTTCTCTCTCTCTCTTTCGCTCTCGCGAGTATCACTCGTGGCAACGAGATCTCTCCTCGTTCACACGCTTCCTGGAACTCGGGCGTGTATGTGTGCCTTGTTTAAAGCGCGCGACGCGACGCGTCCGCATAGAGAACGGCAACCCGAGCGTTGCAGACTCTCTCTTTCTCTCTCTCGCTCTCTCTCTGTCTCTTTCGCCGTTGGCAGCGACGCACTATCGCGGTAAACGAGCACCTTGCTGTAACGCGGTAGCTGTTACCGTTTCGGTGGCGATTGTCGTTGCGATGCTTGTCCCAGGTACGCTCGTTGTCGTTGGCGGTGTGATCGAATGTGTCATCGTGGTTATCTGTTACAGCAAGCGATCCCAATGCCGTCGTCCTCTTGCGGGCCACCGCGGGCCGTTGTAGACGCGTTCGCGCGACAGGCGTACCCCACACTAACGAAGACGCAGGAAACCATTACCGACTACAGAAAGAACAGCCGAGCGACGACTGTCAAGTCAAGTGTTCGCGACCCAACGGGCGACGTTCTCGGGTCACCCGCGGCGCGCCTGCGATTGGCCGAGCGATCGTCCATTGACAATTACCACGCTCCCTGGCTGGCACGTGATCCCCGATTTCCGTTTGATTCGTCAGGAGGCGCCACCGGACGGTCCACTCCGCGGATGGCGCAGGTCGACCCGCGGGCGGCATTTCAATCGCCATCGGCCGCCAAATGGCCGATTTCAACGGAAACGATTCCCAACGTCGTCGATCTAACGTAGAAGAAAAAAAAGAAGAGTCGTTGAAGTAAACGCTAAAGGTGAATGAAACGCTTCCGCTCGATTCGATTAACTCTCGATAGGTATCGTAAAACGCGGTTACGTGGTACAATACGCGCCAGCTGATTTCAGTCGACAAATTTCTAACAGATATTTCGCAACGCGTTCGCGTTTTAAGCCTCTCGAATATTTTGAGACTTGATCTTACTTTTCAGGAGCCACGGCCGGTCTCGCGAGGTATCTCGACGCTTTTGTTTCAACAGCGGCTTATCGGCGCAAAGAACGGACTGCAAATGTCGGCCTGTCGAAAAATACGTAACGCCTATTTTACGCACGTCGATGACATCTGACGAGGACTGTGCTAAGCTCTCGAAGACGTTTCTTGAAAAGTCTGTAGGTAAAAAATTCATTTCATTTGTTTTACTTCGCTATTATAAAGAGTTATAATGACAGTTGCAACGCGCGGACGCATACGTCATTATTAATTAATACGAAGACGCACGGAAAAATATGAATAGTGGGTAAAATAAATTGTTGATCTTATCAATCACTGACGATTGATTTTTAGCCTGCACGTGTACATACGTTTACATATATTCTAAATAGAAAAATGCACGTCGCAGACATAATAAAAATGTTAACCTTTTTCTAGTGCTCAATAAACGAGGAAATAAAAGAAGGAAGGCACTCCTTTTTCTCTTTTCCACTTAACGTGATACATTCATTGTCATGCTCGTGGCCTGCTTTTCCCAACGCCTGTGTAATGTTCCTTGACAGGTAATATATTACATGATTTGATCTATCTAGAATTCTAGAAAGGCTTTTCCTGTTTTTAAAGTTACGTCCTGCGTGGACGTAAAATTAAACAAAAAAATTAGATTAATAAATCTAGATTGAAAAAGATATCCTTTCCTTGGACAACGATCATATATCATTCTTGATGGCATTTTTTTTTTTTTTGCTTTGCAGTTTGTTAAACAAATGCCGGAAGACTAGAAACAGGATGCGAGCAAAATACAGCTGTAGCACGTGCATACGTTACATATTTACGAAGAAAGAAAAGGGAATTATACGCAATCTTTGG
Source organism: Cardiocondyla obscurior (assembly GCF_019399895.1). Taxonomy (NCBI): domain Eukaryota; kingdom Metazoa; phylum Arthropoda; class Insecta; order Hymenoptera; family Formicidae; genus Cardiocondyla; species Cardiocondyla obscurior. The sequence goes on along the minus strand of NC_091873.1, from coordinate 7,315,931 downwards.
TGAAACAAACGTATTTTTTTCGCTACGTAAATTACGCTACGGAGAACGAGAGAGTCATGAAAAATACAAATCTTTCGCATAACTTCTGAAATGTCGATGGCGTAGCGTGCTATCGATTAGATGCTTGGAATTTTCAGCAAGCGACTTATGATTACCTGCAGTAACGATGTGGTATACGACATATGTATTATACAGTGAATCAATAATATGCGTATCGATCATTTTGTCGTAGTGGACATCGTTATGGAAGCTTAATATCGCTGTTTTATTATTTATTACGATTGTTAAGACGCTTGAGAGATATGCATGGACAGTTACGATAATATATATTTTTTTGTTTTAATAACGTGTATTTTACGAAAAGTAATGTTCCTTCGTTGCAATTAGGCAACAGACGATCGTCACAATAATTAAAATATACAAATTCAGACGGCGACGTTCCGCAGGATTTTGACGACGCAGTTTAATGTCTGCTTCTGCAATAAATAAAAAGTAATAGAAGTAATGCCTTTTTTGGGATTTTAATAATGAACGTAAATAATTATGGATAATAAGAAAACTGTCCTGGATATCCTAAGCAATTATATCTATTATATTTTATTCTTAAATAATATTTAAAATGGAATAATGAAGTTTAAAAAGTTTGCTTCACGTAGCGTCACTGAATTTAATTCTAACGCTTATAGATCAATAATTTGATCGTTATCTTTATCGTCCTTTAATTGCTACTGCTCTTACGTTAATGTTATCGATTATAAAGTTCTGGAAAAATTGGTAAATTAATAATAATTTGCTTGATTATCTCACAATAATTTAATTAGGGCGACGTTATTGTACGTGATGAAACGGCAAAGTCCACGATTATTTTAGATAATACAATAGGAATCTAATCAAACGTTCTAGATTGTGAAGAGTGTAATCGTTAGTTATTTATTCGAGGTAATGCTGCGATTTGTCAAGTGCATATATAAATGATCTGTTCTCATTTTCTAGCTGATACGTGGCGATCCCGGCGCAGAATTATACACACGTGATTTTACGTATCGGACGATAAATCGATGGTTCCGACGGCCGATAGTAGTGTCGGCCAGGAAAAAAAGGGATTCACGAGAGATTCGATGGGTACCGATATATAATATTCATAAGCAAACCGTCGTGCCACTGGGTTCGGCGCAGGCGTGTGATCATTGTCGTTTCATTGTGCCATGCCGCTCATATCATATTCTTCGGATACCTGCTGCCCGAAACCAGACAAAAGTATTTCTCCGTTCATTCGTGCGACATAATCAATTTCGCTATGTCAACGAGAACGTCGTCCATATTGTCGCTCGTTTTCTTTCTGCCATTTGTAGTATGTCAAACGCCAATGGACTTGAGTAAGTATCAACTTTTCAAGTATTATAATTTAGAAATATTAATAAGCATGATAAAACGCAATAATAATAATAATTCTTTGATGTGATTAATGTAATAAACCTTTCTTTTTTTTGTTATTTCTTTTTTTTTTTAGTGGTTGTAATAGAGGAATCTGATTCATCTATTTTGGGAATATTAAACGACGCGGTTCCAGAAGCGGAAAGGAATTTTGCTAATGATATGATTACCGTTCACGTTTCTACTGTCACGGTGAATCGCGAAAATGTGGACGCGAGTTTCGAAAAAGGTATTCTTCCGGATACGTTCCTCGAATAAGTTCCTGATGCTAAAAAATATTGTTTGTTTTATCCGACAGTTTGTGCCGTTCTGTATAAAGGAATAAGTATCATATTGGACATGACTTGGACCGGTTGGGATAAACTGCGAAATATCGCGGACGAGAGAGGAATAATATATAAACGTGGTGATTGTAGTATATGTCCATACGTTCAAGCGATTGATGATCTTTTGATTATGAAAAATGCAACGGACGTCGGTTTGATTTTTGAAGACGAAAGAGGTGCGTAAAAAAAGTACCGGCGCGTAGTTATTTATAATACTACATAGATGTACGTTAAATAATTTTAAGTATTATTTTTATTGCATTCTGTATTTTAGAATTAAATCAGAGCCTATATTACCTGATTGGAAATTCGATAATTAGATTGGTAGTCATCGATGAATTAACGGAAAGAACTGTATCAAAAATACGGAGTATGCGACCGTCACCGTCTTATTATGTCATTTATGCTAGTACAGCTAAAATGGAAGAATTATTTAAAACGGTGAGTGTTAAATTTCCGTCAGTTTGTTAGTAATTAATAAATAAATTATTGATGAGATATATTCAAATACATAATCAAATTAAATTTTTTAGGCTATTAGTGGAGGACTCGTCAAGCGAGAGGGTATCTGGAATTTAGTGTTCACAGACAATAATTATCACGAATTTCGATACATCTCCGGTGATCTTCAGTTAAATGTTTCGTTCACCGTTCTTAGCATGAAGACTGACATTTGTTGTCGTTTAATGGGTGACGCGACTTGCAACTGCCCTGCAACTTTTAAGGTTTGTTTTGACATAAAAATTTATAAAAGTATTTTATTAAATAGTTATAATTATAACTTTTTTTTTTACTTAGATATTTCCTCACTATTTCAAACGTTTGATCGGCTTGATCGTAAGTCTAATGAGCGATGTTCAAAGAGCGGGTGTAAGCGTAGCCCCAAAAACAGGTCAATGTGGTAAATCCGTTAATTCTACTACAGCTTCGAATATTACAGCAGAAACATTTAATAAAATTTTAATGACTGTAAGTATTATTGTAAAGTAAAAGTTGTTAAAAGAATTAAGTCCTTTTAAATTATATTATGTTCATTCCGTAAAAGTATTTTTATTTGAAATAGGCAGAAATAATTGTGCCCACGTAATTCTGTTATATTACTATGTTTTAGAGATTGGACAGTAACGATACTTTCGAATATTGGCCGGAAAAGGCGATGATCACTTACAAAGCTGAAATTGACTTACAAGTGGTTAACCGTGGCTTTGTAGATGTGCTCGCAACGTGGACGAGACGTACAAAAATTAAAGAAGCAGACGGGAGGAAAATAGAACCAGCCAGGCGATTCTTCCGGATTGGAACGGCACCAGTAAGAACTACATTTCACTAAAGCTTTTATTTGTTTCGTTGCCCTGTTAAATGAAATTACGTTATATGTTTAGGTAATAAATAATTACGAAATAATTATTTTTAAAGGTCTTTATAACGTTAAGCGTAAATTAAATGCATTGTTAATTTTAACATTTTATTTAATTAAACATTTATTAACCGAATAAATTTAAGAATTAATAATTAATTTTTAAATGGTCATAAGTTAATTAATTTTATTTATTTAAAATCAGTATGATAAAAATTTATTTAATGTTCTAATCTGGAACAGGCAGTTCCATGGTCTGTAGTTAAGAAAGATCCGGTAACAGGCCAAGACATGCGTGACGACGAAGGGAAGGCAATCTGGGAAGGTTACTGTATAGATTTTGTAAAAAAATTATCAGAGGAGATGCAGTTCGATTACGATCTTGTTATCCCTGAAGATGAAGAATTTGGCAAAAAGTTACCTAATGGTGAATGGAGCGGTCTGATAGGTGATCTCGCTAAAGGAGTATGTCTAAGTTTTTCAAAATGTTTTGTTCAAATTTAATTTCTACGAAAGTTTAAAATTTTTTTAATTTTATGTAACTACCAATTCCGCTATTAAAAAATAATTGATTTTAACACCAAATTCGTATTTAATAAATTAAGACTGTAACAAAATTATTTATTTATTAATAGGAAACTGATATTGCCGTAGCGGCATTAACAATGACGTCGGAGCGAGAAGAAGTCATCGATTTTGTTGCACCCTATTTTGAACAGTCCGGTATACTAATCGGTATGTGATTTAAACTTTTTTTTATAAAACACTATATTATATTTTATATAGTGATAATTAAATCTGAAACAGAAAATTTAGTTCGCTTTTATTTTTAAGTAATGAGAAAACCGGTCCGGAAAACGTCTCTATTTAAGTTTATGACGGTGTTAAGACTTGAAGTCTGGCTTAGTATTGTTGGAGCTTTAACTTTGACCGGTATTATGATCTGGATATTAGATAAGTATTCGCCTTACAGTGCAAGAAACAATAAACGACTCTATCCCTATCCTTGTCGGTACGTATCTTAATTTTTACTTCGTATTCTGCCGCACTATATTTATTAATCTAACAATTTAATTTTTATTTCGATCTTTTTTTAATTATATTTAATAAGTAAATTTTACCTTTCAGAGAGTTTACATTAAAGGAAAGCTTTTGGTTCGCATTGACATCTTTCACACCGCAAGGCGGAGGTGAAGCTCCAAAGGCGTTATCAAGTAGAACTTTAGTTGCAGCTTATTGGTTATTTGTTGTACTTATGCTTGCAACTTTTACCGCAAACTTAGCTGCTTTTCTTACTGTGGAAAGAATGCAGGTATATCTCTCTCGTATATCATTTTTATAGGAGATTATTTTGTTTTATTTAAATGGTGGGTAATAATTAATATTTAAAATATTAATTTTTGTAAAAATAATTTTTTAGCATTAATATTAATGTACGTTTTGTTATATAGTCACCTGTGCAATCATTGGAACAGTTGGCAAGACAATCACGAATTAATTATACTGTTTTGGCTAATTCTAGTAGTCATCAGTATTTTATAAATATGAAAAATGCCGAGGATAAGCTTTATACGTACGTAAAACAAATTTTTTTTTTTTTTTTTTTTTTTTTCTATAGACACGTTAAGATGAATATTACAAATTACTTGGTTGCAGAGTATGGAAAGAAATTACATTAAACAGCACGAGCGATCAAGTAGAATATCGTGTTTGGGATTATCCTATAAAAGAACAATACGGTCACATTTTACAAGCCATTACTCAAGTCGGACCGGTAAAGACTACTGAGGATGGTTTCAAAAAGGTAAAAATTTTAAGACTTTACAAGACGCAATAATAAATATTTAATTAAATTGCTCTCGATATTTTTTAGGTGATAGAAAGTGAAAATGCCGAATTCGCGTTTATTCACGATTCCTCGGAGATAAAATATGAAGTAACGAAAAATTGTAATTTAACGGAAGTAGGCGAAGTATTTGCCGAGCAACCGTATGCCATTGCCGTACAACAAGGCAGTCATCTGCAAGAAGAAATAAGCAGAAAGTCTGATCAATTTTTTTTTCTATTGCATTTAATTAATTTATTTTATTTAACTGGAAAATTAATTTGCGATTATCTATATCTGATATAAATATTATTTTTAGGATACTTGATCTGCAAAAAGATAGGTACTTTGAGACATTGGCAGCTAAGTATTGGAATCAAACGTTGAAAGCCCAATGTCCGAATGCCGATGACAATGAGGGAATTACATTAGAGAGTTTGGGTATGTAATTTATATATATATATATATATATATATATATATTAATAAATTTACGTTATATAAATAATTATTAATGTAATAGGAGGTGTATTTATTGCGACTTTATTTGGATTGGCATTGGCAATGATTACTTTGGCCGGCGAAGTTTTATATTATCGCAAACGCGGCGCTTCTCAGAAAGGAAATCAGAACAACAAAAAAACGAACAAAGATAATGACAAGATTATCATGCAGAAAATTGCATCGAAGCTTCAAATGAAGCCTGCGCCTACGGACGCTGCTTTTGGCAAACAACTTGGTCACACGCCGCGTGTTTCACACATTTCTGTCTATCCACGGCATTTCGCTCTTAAAGAGTAAATCGAGTTTTCAAAGACGACCCATTATATTACGGACTCGCAAATAATTTCTGATTAATCTTTATGTGCTTTTTCTTTTTCAATCACTTTTAATATTTAGAATTTATCACAAAGTCAATAAGTAGGATTTAAGGTAAAAATTAATTGCATAATGTTTAGCGGTTTTTGTCGAAAGATATAAATATTCGGACAATTTTTTTAAGAACATTGACAGACAGCAATGAAATAATTTTTTAGTATTTCAGAGTTCTCTATGACTATGTATTTTGGCAAACTATTTTACTGAACGGAAATATTTATAATGGTACGCTCGGTCATTGATCTTCGAATACTTTCACATTATATATAGTTCTGTTTCTTGGCCATAAATATAGCAAAATCAATGACATTTATTTAAGAAACAATTTTATTTTATTTTCAATTTAACTAAATATTTCTAATTAAAATATTAATTGCTATATTTATGTAGAATGAGTTTAATGTAATTTTTGTGGTACACAATGTGAATATAATAGATGATCAAAATGTGTAACATAATTATCAAAAACAACTGATGGTGATTGTAAATTTTACTATTGATAAATGTCTAATTGTTCTATCGTTTTCCATTGATGTAATTGCACATGCTCTATAATCTCGTTATTTTTAGTGGTTCGTAAGCGCTCACGCCGTGTTACGTAAATAAAAGCAAAAGTAGTTTAGGTAATCGACCGATTGTTTCAATCACTACGGCTGGAGCGCGTCACGGTTGATGAGTTTCTCTAACAAAAAAATAAAGGTTTATGCTAGGTTAAAAATATCTACTGCAAGTCAATATAAAGACTTTCACACGAAGACGCGCGATCACTTGATGAGAAAGTGATGCAGATCGTGGTTATTTCATTGCTGTCGAAAATACAAATCTGTTTACGCGTTCTACAGAAAGCGATCGGTGGTCTTTGAAAATGGCTCGCTATAAGGTCAGTAGAAAAAAAACGTTTAGATGAAGAATATAGATTTAATATTATTTAATTAATTGTATTAATCTTTTCTAATTTTAATGAATTTAAATATTACAGATATATCTAACACTATCAGCTCTAATTACTTGTCATGCAAGTGCAAATCATGAATACGAATTTTTAAAAAGTTTCAACTCAAAAGGTTCATCGCGCCCTTGGAATAAGCAGTATATAAATTACGAAAGTGCTCCTTCTGAAGTTGTACCTAATTATAATTTTTATGGATTGAGCAACGATCGAGCTGCAAGCCCGTCTTCGCCCATTACTATTAAAAAGGAACCTATCGAGGAGAAGAACTTGAAAAAGATACCGTTTTATGCGTTTGCCACTAAAGATTCGACGAAATACAAAGAATTGACTCCTGATTTGAGAACTGCCCACTGTCAAGAGATTAAAATGGAATCGTATGGAAAGAGAAACAAATCAAAGAAGGGTGTTACTACTTGTTACAAATGTAAAAATCCAAAAACTAAATCTACGTATGAACGTTGTCTGTACAATAGTTATCCGGAAGAGAGCACGTCCGCTAGCACAAAAGTGGAACGTTACCGAGCGCCTGCTGGTTTCAGATATCGCAGGTAACGATATTAAAATATTATTTAAATGCACATAAAATATTTTTAAATTAAAGTGTCGTAATTATTGCAAAGCAGAAACATAATGATCTAAAATATCTAAACTTTTTTGTACAATTTAATATTAAATTATCCGGTTAACTTTTTACTATTATTACCATTTTTATTATTTTTAATTTACAGATCTAATTACGAAAGAAACAGAAATGATTATGGCAGACCACGAAATCCTTACCGGTTTACCGATGAGTATTTCACTGATGCCACCCGAGACATACCGGCTGCATATGAAAACAAGGGAGAAAAATGCGATAAGATTGTGAGAGATTCTATGGTGTGCATGGTATGCAAAGATGCCAAAACCAATGGCAAATATGAGCAGTGCTCGTACGTAAAGCAGCCACGCGAAAAAGCATACTCTTACGTCCAGTCAAGCTCATTTGGAAAACCCGAAGAGAAAAATGAAAGCGACGAACGTCCCGAATTAACGTCTCATTCCGAAGTTTCTGAAGACGAAGTGTCCGATCGGGAAAAAGATCGTAGCCCGAGTTCCGCAGAATCTCATGAATATTATTATCCTAGCAAGGATTATTCCGAGAGTACTTCGACAGTAGATAAAGAGAGCGAAGTACAAGACGCTCCGTCAGCGGATTGTGAGGAGATAGAGAAGGATTCTAAAACGTGCACGGTGTGTAAGGATCCCAAAGTAGGCGGTACTTACGAGAAGTGCACTTACAATTACCAGCCCAGTGATAAATTATATAAGTACAGTAAATCAAAAACCTTTGGACACCCGGATAAAACCTCGGATTCAATTCGACATTCAAACAAGACGCAAAAATTAGAAAAGTCAAAGAGTTTTGATTATCCCCAAAGTTCCGATTCTACGCACGATTATTTAGGTAATTATGAATTATAAGTTATAACTTTTAATTAATAGTTAAAAAACTACGTTTTTTTTTTAATTAAAAGATTATTTATCTTTCGGTTTACTTTTTTATTTTAGATAAATCAGAATCTACTTATCCACGATCCGATAAAATCGTAGATACTGAAGCTCCGAATGGTTCCGATGATACGTCTCACGATTCACACGACTACAGCAGCGATTACTCGAATCCTGAAAAAACAAGTGATTATCAATTTCCATTGCATAATAATGATCGTGGATTTTACGAAGGCCAAAAGACACAGTCTTCAAAACCAGTTTCGGAATATTATTCCGAAAATGTTAACGATAATAATTGTAAAACGGTTGAAAAGGATTCAATGACGTGCAAGGTTTGCAAGGATCCAGAAACGGGCAACGATTTTGAACAGTGCTCGTACTCGTATAAGCCCAAAGATAAGCTTTATTCTTATAGTAAATCGAGCTCGTTTGGATCCAATCCGGAGAATGATAAATCCGAGACAGTATCTCACAAAGATGAACTCCCATTGGACAGTTCCGAGACTACGAAGAAGTCTTACGATGAATACGTTCCGGGGCAAGTTTATGAAGCTTCGACAGCGGACGAAACAAAATCCACAGATGATACGGAAGGGAAAAAAGTAGTGGACGTTGGATATTTGGATACTGTGAAAAAGAAGGCCGAGATCGAGGAGTTGATGCAAAAATTTCGGAAAGAAGACCGTTCGAAATGTAAAAAAATCATGCGCGACAAAATGACGTGCTACCAATGCACCGACGACGAAGGTTTTCAAAAAGAGGAATGCGCATTTGTCACCGGACACGAACCTGATAAAGATCAGCTCGTGTTTCATGAAACGAAGGAATTTCAAGTTGATGCCCCACCGCAAAATATTCGCGAGTCCAAACCTACGAATTCTAGAAAAACGAAGGTAGTGGAGTCTTTAGAACCTAGCACGTCCGCAAGTAAAAACTCTTACGCTAAACTGGAGAAGCCGGATAACGATTATCCCGATGAAGCGTCGCATGCAGCGGAGGAAACGAAAGAAGCCGAGCCGTATGATTACACATCAGAAACGAGATCTAAATATGACAAGGTCCTTAGATTAACTCTTCCAGCATATATGTTTTCTACTTCGGAACACGAAGCAGCGTTTGATGAAATCGTGGCTTCCAGCCACGATCAACGCTAAGTTAGGCCTTTGGCACTATCACTGCTTCTTTTTATGTTACGTATCCAGTTATCTTTTACCTTTAAATTAAAATCTGCTCTGTACGAAATATTCTATTCGAATGTTTCTATTGTACTTGAGAATATTAGCATTATATCTCTGTTATTTAATCTAGCGTTTAGAATTTACTTGAATTTATATTTATAATTAAAAATAATTCTTGTCGATGCAACGTAATAATTCATATAATTTATATAACTACAGCTGCGTTGTTGCATCATGAATTTAATTAATTGTTAATTTATATTTTATTTTCAAGATACGTCAGGATTATTTGTGAAATCTATAAGAGCTCTGTGAAAAGAAATTATGGACGACGAAGGAAATGAAAGCCAATCAGCAATTTCAAATTAGCTCACGCCTTGTTCACACACACCACACACCTATGAAAACAGTTTTACACGTATGGACATTTTTAATATATATAAAGTACAATAATCCTTGTGTGAGTCATTGAGATTGAGGCGGAATGAGATCATTCGACATATTTGACTGATGATATCGTCACAATAATAGGAAATCCGTTGTCTCGTATATATCAAGATCTTAAAATAAACCCGAGCTATTTTGGCGAGCAGCCGCGGACAGCTAGCGAAAGACGGTCGGACGGCGTGCGGACCAGCGCGAGAGCAAGGCAATGCGACGATCAAATCGGTAAAGATGTAAAACAGCGGAGTCACATCGTCAAGCTCTTGCGTGCCAGTCCGTAAAGTCACGACGGGGTCTGAGCACCGAGCGAATCGAAGCATTCGAAGCGACGGCCTGTAGTAGCTGCGAGCGCGCGTTAGTGTCAGCATCGCTGCTACTCGTATCTTTTTTAATATCCGCCTTCTCCTCCGACTTTTGAAATCCCAAAAGTAGTATAGAGAACCGGTTTCTCTCTCTCTCCCTCCCACCTGATTAGTGAATAGCGGCGTAAGCCAGCGTACGAAATCGACAGTCAAGTGAATTACAAAATTATCCTGGATATGAACTCTTCGACACTCGTCGGGTAAGATATTGCTATTTATTTCGACCTGCGAACCCATCGTTGAAGCGTGTGCGGAGACTTGAAACCTTCTTTTTTATTATATTCCACGTTAAAAATAAAATATTTAATTGTGATACTTTACTCCGAGTACGAATAAATGTTAGAAAAGAGAGAAGGCGAGATATCGGCAAAGAGTGTTCGCGGAAAAAAATCCCAGATAAAAAAAAAAATAAATTATTGATAAGTATTGGATAAATATTAAAATATTAGCCGGCTTTTACGAGCACTGTTAAGTTCAAGCTTAATCTAGTGATAGTCCAACGAAATTACTCTTAATTAATGAAGCGACTGGAATTATAATTTGAGCCTTGCGATTAAATCACTATTACTGTATTAAAAATTGTAAATTATTTTGTATAACGTAATTATTAACGTAATAATTAATGTTTACGTTTTGTCGACACACGCATACACGCAAAAATCGAAAGAAAGAAACAGATCTCGTGGAACCAGGAGAGATGGAACTCGTTTTTCGATGGTCTGCATCGGATTGAGCGTCGCAAGGCCAATTCGGCCTTGCCGTGCCGTGTTCCAAGGAGGACATATATTTCACCATCAAGAAACGAGTGATTCTCGTACGAAAAGATCTGACTTGAAGTGCAGCGTTATCGCGAGTCGGCGCATTTTTTCCGCCCAGTCAGGATTAATGTATCACGTACTACTTTTAGCGCACGTTTCATTTAAAAAGTTACTTTCATTTACGGTCAAGAAATTACTTTAACAATTAGCTGTATAAATATTTACAACATTTTACTTGTGCGTCAACATTAATATTTTAACTTCTGAAGACCGAAATTGTGTGTGTCTTCTTTTTTTTTTTTTAAATTTTTTATTTGCTTGTGGAATAATTAAATATTTATCCCATATTTATCGCGATGTTGGATATCCTAAAAATAAGATGATTGGAAGTGTTTTAATATGCGAGGCTCAACTGCGCAAGCCTGCCCGTGCTAAAATTATTCTCGCTCCCTGTATCTACCTAAATACGCTTCTACTTAGCGTGGCTCATTGGCTGGGTTTCGAGCGTCACGGTGTAGCCGCCTTCGGCATGACCGATTTGATTTACCATGACCGAAACTTTTCCACGAAACTCCAAGCAAACTTTCCGTACTTTGTGTCAACTATCTGTAAAAAAAAAAAAAATGAGCACGAAAAATTATTCGCGATTAAACTAGTCTCTTTTAAAAAGACTGTTACAAGCGATATAATCTGCGAAAAATGTTTTTACTTAATAGAACGATAAGTTGTTGAGATCCCATAAAAATCACGTCGGCTAAAATAAAAAAAAAAAATAAAAAAAAGAAAGAAATGTGTAATAACAGTATTAGTCGGCATGATAGAAAAGATATGATTGGTACATACTGCGAGTATAATTTTATTCAGGTCAGAGTAGCGTAGAAAAAGTTGGCAAATGCTTCCACGAGAAGCTCGGTCTTTTTCAACGAAGCATCTGCGAATTTACTGAAATTGCGAGTCACGTGCGTAATGGTTGTGCCAAGATAAAAACGCTTGCGCTTCGACACAATATTAGACCCGGCTCCAAAATTCTATTATTAAAATTTTCAGCTTCTATTCGTTGCTAGGGACGAGTTTTACACGAGCCCATGCGAATTATATATATCTGCATACGTTGTATGTACCTAAAAATTAATTAATCAATTAATTGATAATTCTCGTTCACATTTCATATATCGAATTTACATTTTTGTTTCTCGACATTTGTATTAAATTGTCAATCGTCATGACCTATTTACACAATTACAAGCATACCTTTCGATTGCATTACGAGTCTAGTTGCGTCTAAGTTGCGAGTATATCCAGTTGCCGTATCCTTTTAAAGAGCTATTTGACCGTGTTATCCTAAAAGACATTTTAATCAGCTTTTATTGCAGTTGCACGTAGTTTAAATTGACTGAAATAATTAATATGAACGACTTATAAAAAGTAAAGTTAATTAATTGGTTAGAATATTTTCACATTTGTTAAAAACGCAATTTTTACTATTATTATGTAAATTAATAATTTTGTAAAATAATTGAAAATTTGTATGTATAAAAGTCTCAACCTCGATCGCTTCTTATCTCGCGCAAGCTGACTCTTATCGCTAGCCTGATCGTCTCAATTTGTCGGTGACGATTGACTCCCATCTCTACCTTAAAATTCCGTCGGCGAAAGTGGCGTCGTGTTTTAGGATTTTCTCGAAACTAAATTCGCCGCGTAAGAAATTTAAATTTCGTTTAGATCGAGAAAATCTCGAACGAGGCGCCGCTATCGCCGGCAGCGACTCGAGACCACGCCTTTTTTGTAATGGGAGCTACTTTTTATCAAAATGGCTACGGAGTTGGCGGGAATGGGGCTCTGATGCTCTCTAACCGTACTCCATCTTATCTTTCCTAAATCCTTGTTACTTTTCGAACGTTTGCGGAGTCTCGACACCGAGGAATTGACGAGCACTTGAGTTATTTTAAGTAGATGTACTTCAGTGATAAGAGCACTACCACTTACGATTGGAAGAGAGTAAGCTAATTATTTTTTTCGTATTTAAGAACGTAATAAATATATTACGAGAAAACGAGATATTTTATTTTACGTATAAATTTTGTGAAGAGGCAGGAAAGATTTTAGTTATTAAAATCTAAGATAGCTGCTTATACTTAGTTATATTATTAGTTATATTATTTAAGTTATATTATATAAGATATACTTAGTTAAGTAACAATTATTGCTTTAATCAGATTAATAAATAAAATTAATTTAATGCTTACAGAAATCCGAATGTCATGGTCGCTGGTATGTACATACACATCGTACTATTTTACAATGGATGCAGATAAAATTATATCGTTAGGTATATTATCTGTAACATTTTTTTAGGGCCTCCCCCACCACCACCTCCTCCTCCTCCAGTATCTGGTCAGTTACCTGCAATGAGGATAAATACTGTTGAGGTAAAAATTAATTAACTGCATTAGATAGTTCACTTATCAATAATCCTACAAAAGAATTTTTTTTTTTTATGAAATTTAAATTAAATTATTACATTTATTTAAAATACTTTGCTCTAAAAATTTAATTACATTGTTGTTATTAATTATTTAATTTTTGGCATTATGGCATATAGAACACGACAGCAAAGAGGCCGCAAGGAATTAGCAACGATGCTTATGAACCACCGCTAGCCATCCAAAATGCCATGCTAACGAAAGATAAGAAACCCTTCACCTATACTCCAGGTATGGGTGGCAAGCTCGATCTTTCGCAGATTCGTAGTCCACGAATGGCTAGAAGAGTCGCGAAAAATGCAAACGACGAGGGTATCGAGGGACCGCCAAAATCTGCCCTCGAGCCAAAGCAATCGCCCACAGCTTCACCCGCAGCAAATCTTTTCGTTCCTCAGGTTGCGGTACCTGTCTTTCCAGCCAACGCACCACCTCCGCCTGTTAGAATGTCACAATCTCCTTCAATCAATAGAACATTATCGAACGGTAATATTTTTAAATTAGTATAAAAAATTATTTTAATTGAAATTGTAATAGTTATATTAAACGTTTGAATATGATTATCTATATCTTAGATAAGGCAACTGAACCACCAAGAAACATTACGAAAGTGGATGCAAAAATAGCACCGATTACCATCACGTCGAGTCAGCCGAGCACTCCTGAAAGTCCGAGTACACCGACCCAAGTTACTTTAGTTAAAGCTCCCACACCTTGGATGCAAAATAAAAATAAGCCTCAGGAAGAATTGCCTGAGTGGGCTAAACGTACGAGTATTAATAAATCAGTTGGCAGTGATTCGGAAGAGCCAGGCTCTCCGGTTTACGTTCAAATTCAGCCATCGTCCCCGCAAGCCGTACAAACGAAACAAAAGCAATATTCGACTCCGCAGTGCCAACAAATTAAACCGCAACAATTACCTCAACAGCCGCAACAGCAAAGACGGAATCCTGATTCCGTAATATCGCAACAACCTAATTTGCAATCGCATGAACGCGTCGTACCCATCCGAGTATGTATATTACATTACGAATACTTACTTCCATTCGTTGTCTTGATGTTATGATAATTTTCAGATTGAAGATAGACCATCGGTATTTGATACGAAGCGTGAATCTGGTCATCATCAGTTCAAGCAGCCGCCAACTCTGCATCATCAACAACGATGGGGTCAAGTGCCCGCACAGTATGCACCGGAGAATCAGGCGCAGAATCAAAGACCATCTCAGATTCATGTTACATCTCCATCTCGGACAGAACAACCAGCTGGAACGACTTATATCATCCCTCTTGTAGTGGAAGGTAGTGAAAAGACAACGACGTCGTCAAATATGGAAAATAATACTAAACCTGTAAAAGGAATAAGAGTGTAAGTTTAATATTAAATTAAATAGATTTATTTGCATGCGCGTGAAGAGTGAGAAAAATTAATATGCATTTAAAAGTAGATGATTAATAACAAATAATTTTAAATAAGTTATTTTAAAAAAGTTTTAACAAATTTATAATTTATTTATAACGTTTGTTGGTTTATTTATTAATGAATGAAATTTTTGGACAGTGTGCAACAACGAAGTCCCGATCTTGTTCAACAAAACGAACCTGGTCCGATTCAATCACGATCATTTCGTGTCCTCCAAAAGATTACGGACACGGATGAATGTAACGATGTTGGTTCAGACCAAATACGTAGAATGGAATTAAGTGAAGATGAAAAAATACTCATGAATAAATTTAAAGAACAAGGTAAAATAATATTATTTATATTCGTAACGATTGTGGTAATCATCAATATAACGTTAAATTATTTTGTAAGGGACTTTAAAAGGATTAATTATTTAATTTTGTGTACGATTTACATTAAAAAAGCTTGCGAATATAACATAATTTTTATAATACGTTATACAGTTGATCACGAGACTTATCTGCATCAAGAAAAAGATCCGCGATATCGTGGTGCAGCAATACCTTCACGAGCTTTTCGTTTTTTACAAAATATGACAGAGTCGAATGACGCCTCAGTTTGTGCCGGTAAGATTATATTTTGTATAAAAAATTATATTATAATGTTTTGTTTTTCAAATTAATCGATTCTGATGTCTGAATAAAAATCAAAAGTAATGAATTTAAATAATAACGATTTTATATGTTACAGTGCCACAAAATGTACAAAATGTTGCAAATAAAAGGCAAAATAGAAATTCTAAGTCGTTTGGTAAGTGTACAACTGTTATCACAAATAATTAAATTGATTGAAATAATTAAAATGTAATCAAGACATACGGTACGGTTTGACAGTTATAAATTAGTATTAATTTTTTTTTTTGTAACAAATTTTTTACGGATGCAAGTTTGACTTTACGATAATTTCTGTACAGAAGAGACACAGGCAAATTTGCCGCCTAGTGAACAACAAGTACAAGAACCGAAGAAATACACGGGTAGTGCAATTCCTTCCCGATCCTTCAGGATATTACAAGCGATGACGGCAGCAGAGAATAATGGTAAATATGCTAAATTAAAATATTTATTTAATATTTTTCCAAGTTATTTTGCTTATCAAATTTTTTTTTTTTTTTTTTTTTTAAATATTAAAATTATTTCTTAATTAATTTCTTTCTTATTATATTTTTATTCATTTTTACGTGTAGAAGATTTAAAATTCCATTTTTTAAAACCCTTTTACATTATATTTAACATATAATTATTACAAATAATTAATTTTTGTATGACGTACATATTATTTATTTATAAATTAATGTAGAAGCTTATTTATCTGTGTACATTAATATATTGTAATAAGTGCTTTATATTCTAATTACTACTTCATTGACATAACATACGTCACATTGCTCGAGTTTCCCAATCCTGTGTTCACAGGAATAATAAGAATTTTTTAATTACTGATATATATTCATTATACATATACATATACACGTACCACGCACGCACGCACACACATACGTACACACGTACGCACGCACGCACAAACGCCCGCATTCTCATATAGCAGTGAAACTAAGTAAAATGTTACACAGATTAATACCTGACAAACTGCTAAATAATAATATGTGATAAGTACAGCAACTATCTTTTATAGCAATTTTTTTTTTAAGAATTCCTAAAGATAAAATTTAAGTTAGGTAATCAAACATAAAACCTACTGTATAAATTTACTATGTTTAATTCGTTATTCTTTAAATTAAATATCTATGGGTGCATATAAATCGATCGTGGAAACTTCTACAGTGTTGAATTTTTTTTAGAGTCAGAGAAGAGGAAAGACAAAAAGGGAAAAGAGCATATAAAACTAAAAATCATGTTTAATTAATTTTTTGGGGTATTTATATTATTATTTTGGTATGTTTTATGCAACATTAAAACCTCGTTTGGTCTTTCTCAAAATCAAATATATTAAATTTGTCATATAATAATTAATTAATTTATTACAACATTCAATAATTAAAATTCGTAATATTTAATGTTTTCCTTTGAACACAGGATAATTAAATTTTCTTATTTTCTTAGCTGAATAATTTTGCTTTAATCCGTATTAATATACCAATTATACCGAAGTAAAGTTGACCAAATGTATGACATAATATAAGGAAAAGGGGAAAACAAAATATAATTAAAAGCGCAGTTAAAACGACGTTAGACGTACTTTCGATCTAGCAACCTTTTTATTTAAGTCGATCCGATAAATCAATGGAACACATAACACGACGTACGATTAAAAGAAAGAAAATCAGGAAAATCAGAAAAAAGTGAAGACACGCACGGCTCTGTCTTACGTTTTGTGTAAAAAAAAAATTTAACTTTTTTCTGAATGGATTGTGCTGTTTGTTGTAGCCACACAAGAAAATCGTCAAGCAGATTACACCTGTCGAACAGAGAATAACTTACCAGGCAATCAGCAAGATGCATTCTTCTCTCCTCGACCCGTTTCCTTCTGGTCGCATTCCAAAGGTTGGTGGGGCTATTATCCCGTGCCATATAATGCTCCATCCAATAAGTTCGCGAACGAAGCGGACGAGCACTCCTTTCCTTACCTACGATGTCCAGACGAAAACTCGTGCGTTGGATATGAATATTTTTATCCAGTTTATAACGAGAATCTTACGGACGCGGCGCAGACAAAAGTCACGGATCAAGAAAGCTTATCAGATCCATACGGTTACGTTGCCGTATTTTATCCTGAAACAGGTCACAATGATGATCGAGCGAACATTGGTACAAATATATTACCAAATAATTGCAATAACATTTATAATCCCTGCACGGCTATTAATTTATCATCTGCACAGAACGATAAACATTTTGTACAAGACGGTATGGTCGCTGAATCAAGAAACATCTTACCCAACGAGATTAATCACTTGGATGCGCAATCGAATGGATCATGCAATTCTAAAAATGCTCACGAGAGTTGTAACAGTGACACAAATGGTCGTACGACTGCGATGAACATAATCGATGAGGAAAACACCACGTCAAATAAACCCAACGAGACTATAATTTTTAATGACATCGAGAAGTCTAAAAAAACACTCGGTTTGCATATCAATGTACCTAATTACACGTATATAGACACCAGTGATTCTAGCGATTCCAGCGACTCTAGCGACTCTAGCGATTCTATCTCCGATAACGAGCACTTTTCGCACACTCGCCAAAAATATTGTAATGACACCACTTCCGATAACACATCGTCTAACAGCGATTCAGAATCATACGAGGGTTATTCGATGAATTTAAATTCTTATGAGGAACTGAATCCGTGTGCAGTTTCTTTCGGTAAGAACGATTCCGCTGTTCATTCAGAATGTTCAATTAATGTTGATAATGCTGACAACTTAAGTAAAAATTTGCAAAACGATTTTGAAAATAGTAACGACAAGATATTTCCAGAAAAGAATCGCACCGATTGTCTGAACGATGAGAACTTGACGACAGACCACAATAATTCTCAGCAGCTGAATATAATTGACGAGGATACGGATCGATTGAGTTTCGTAAGTCCTTGTGAGAATAAAAAGAAAATTGATGAACAAAATGAAACGTCTCTCGAGATGATCAATGATTCACTAGACGATACGGAAGCTACAATCAGTGTGAGCTTGCCTCTAAAATTTAAATTTTCAGTGTCCGAGGATAATGAGGATATAACTACCGTTACGGTCGGCAATAGTGAAATAAAGGCGGAAAAAACCTTTCACGGATATTCCGTGAAAAACGATGAAAACGACGTTTGCGTCAATTACCACATTGGCAACGACACCAGCGTAAATTTTACCGTGAAGAGGCATGTGTCAGATACGACGTCCACAACGCAAACGAGTGCGAGAGACAAAGTGACAGTCGAAACAACGATACCACACGTAGATTTTACTTTTAAAAGAGATTCAACGAGCGTCGGCGAAACTAGTTGCAAAAAGCTGGACGTGAAGCCAGAATTTTCTGTTACAAAAATTACAGAGTGTCATAAAGTCAGTTTAAACGAAACATTGAAGAATGACGATGATTCTAAATCGACAATGGCTTCGCGAGACACGCCAGTAAAAGATGAAGATTATATTCAAACGGAATCAGATAATTCCGAGCATATCGATGTCGAGGAAACAATCGCTATATCGAAACTCGTCACGTCCGAACCTTCGACGCAGAATTTTGAAACGCTTCAAGTTCCGGCGATCGACGTAAATGAAACAAATCCGAACTGTTGCGCAAGTGCGAATAAAAATGATGATCAATGTGTGCACTCAGAACTCTATCAGACGCAGTCGGACATGAAATACCTGCTCAATGTTCAAGACTCTGGCGAAAATACCGATGACGAGGATAGCGGAGTTACTTCTGATATAAGTCGGATGATATCAGAGATCGACACGGAGTGTCGCGAGATCGATACAGATTCCGAGTATACCGCTTCGAAAAAGCAGAAAAAGTATCAACGAACGCAAACGCACTCGCGACTTTTTCGACTTCTAAACGACGACTCTAATTTGCCTGATTGCACCGGCGTAGATTCCGGCTCGAGAAAAGAATATCTCAGTTTGCCACTTAAAACAAACGCATTTAATTACGACGACAGTTATTGTTCTAATTATTCCAGTGGCCTAACGTCTCCCGATTATTCGCCAGTTCACGAGCAGTCTTGCCGAAGATTTCACGACGCGGCAATGAACGGAAATGCCGTAAGCTTGCCGGACATTAAGCTCCACCAACCGGAACAGATTCCCTCGAAAGATAATTCGTATTTTCTCACTTGGAAGAATACGAAATTACCTAATCTACAAGAGCAAGACGTTATACCTTCCTTAGCTTTCAAGATTCTCAACAGTAAGACGCCTCTTTGGACCTACAAGGTGAACGTATTGTGCCCGAGAATCAAGAGTACGAAAAGTGTGCCGCAGGCCTTGTTGGCACGGCAAATCGACGAAAACTAACGATTTGTCGTGGTAATATCCTCCTATCCTGTCATCCTTGTACGAAACCAATTATTGCTGATGGCCCTAGGGTAGAGACCATTTGCCGCTGCGAGCAACCGCTCTCCACGATCCACGGGACATATTTTTTTCTCAATTCTCTTCGCAAGACAGGGCTAAGTATGCCCAAGGCGCTCTACGGGCTACGTGATTTTTTTTTCTATCGGTACATATCGTTTCCATATATTCGTGTATCATTCTTGATTTTTTTTTTTTTTTCCTTATTTCCCACTTTCCTTTCTTTTCTTTTTTAATTTTTTTTAGTTTTATATCTATATTTGTAACGTATGGTGATCAATAATCCTATTTTTAACACTTTTTTTTTTTCAAATATCCATTCTAATATACGCAGATTAAAAATAATTAGTGATGGATGCGCGCGTAAAATGCATTTTTTAATTTCTCTCTCACGATTTTCTCATTCTGCGTATGGTTACGTATTTATTTCAGAGATGTAAATTTATAGGCGGGAAGAAAACCGAAGGAAACGTAAAAAGTGTTAAGAATACGGAAAATTAACTGTAAATTTTGTTTTCTGTATTTCTTATCGCTAATTTGAGTGTAGACGCTTATAATCTTTTCCCTTATTTTTCTTCTCTCTTCCTCGTTTTTATTGCGTTCCCCAAAAGCCTTATTTGTTAAATACCAATGCTTGTTTGCTTTTATGCATGTTGTGACTAATATTTATTAAGAAACACGAAGTTAAGATTATTAATATCCGAGATACATTCGAGAAACATATTTGAAAATAAATAAAATTATTTCACAATTTTAATTAAGCTTACGTATATTAAATGCATTAACTTTTAATTGTTTAATACTGAATTTTATATAAATGCATAAAACGAAGAAATTATAAGGGAAAGGAAAAGTGGCAAATAAGACATCATATAAACTCACTCATTCGTTCACACACGTACACATAAAGAAACACAAATACATACAATGCACATCTAATTTTACAACGGAGTATATATAATTTATATGTATAGATTTTTTTAATTTTTGTTTTTTTTTTCTTCGTACGATGATGTAAAAATTGTTCACGAAAAATATAATTCTTTATTTTTCAGGTCCTGATACAAGTGATTACTAAGGATTGATGAAATTCTGCTTGGACAGAGTCGGATTATTTAGTGCGCTTTTTTTTTTTTCTATTTTGTTTAAAATAATCCATAACTTACGTCGCCGCTTCCCGATCCATCGACGAAAAATTAATCAAAGGCCTCCTTTAATGCAAGCTACAAAATCGTTAATAAATTATTTGACTTTTAATATCGAATGCTTGCGTTAAATGGGATTTTGTCCCATGTAACTTTTCCAACTATGAAAATGTTGGATCTTGTTTTTAATTGTTATTATACATATAAGGATGTTGAATACTTGCATTCTACGTATTTATCTTTAAACAATAATTTAAATTCGCTTTCGAATTTTTAATTAACTATAATAAGTATTTATTTCTAAGATTTTTTAATTAATTTCTTAAGAAAAAAAAAAAAAACTTGAACAGTCTTATTAAGTAATTGATTGTTTATATGTCACATTTACATATTATTATATTACGTGAGCACAAACATGTGGTTTCTTGGTTTAAAATAAATGGATCGTTATAGAAATTGTAATAACTCTTTTTAAAAATATTAATCATAATTAAAAATTTATATGTAAACGTATATAAATACACATATATATATATATATATATATATATATATATATATATATATATATATATATATAATATATATATAATCATATTGTTACCTGACTTAATCACTCGAGATTAAACCAATGATGTTGTCTTAAGTCCCTAATTAGATTAAAACTAAAATATAAATTAATAATAGATGTGTAATATATATACCTTATAAAGTAATGTATATTCGTTTATGATGCATAACGTATGCTATAATTGTCCAAAGGGTTACTACCCAAACTGATTCAATTAAACACAAAGCACGACTATCCATAATACCAATTCTCCAATGAAACGGGAAAATTTGGTAACACATTTCATGGCCTACATATAGCAATAGTGCATTCATGCCTAAATACATATATGTTTTTAGTTTATCTTAAAAAAAAAAAAAAATACACTTTAATGTGCTTTTACTCACCAGGAATTCTAAAAGGCCCGCCTCGCCAAACTTTGATAACGTCAATCAGGATGTAACAGACCGAAAAAAATGCCAGAGCAAGGGAAGTTGAAATAAATACGAATGACAGAGACCTACGTAATTAAATTAATTTACAAAGAAATTACAGTTAAAATAATTATTCTTTTATAATTTTATATTAAAATATATTTAAAAATATGCAAATTAATAAATAGTAATACTAGATTACGTTTATACTTTACCACAAACTTTTATTAACAGGTATAATGTTGCTGAAATGAAAACCGCAACTTAAACAAAAATAAAATAATGCCCACAAAAGCCATCTGATAATGCGTTCCTTCCAATTTTTATACAACATTAAAATAAGGCCAGCATGCACCCCAAGATACACTTGAAATATCGATGTAAGACATCCTAAAAAAAATATTTTAATATTTATCACGCAGTTCTAACTTAAATTAAATTAATTATGATAATAATGTAACACCTAAAATTCCTTCGGGATCAAAAGGGCCAGATCCATAAACAGAATTGATTGGTGGATTTTGATAAATGTGATTTACGGTCAGTATAATTTTATCAATATATCCAGCCGCGCCTCCAGTGCAATTAAAATATTTACCGTCTTCATGTATCCCGCCTGGTCCAAGATATCCGCTGAAGTACGCGTAAGTTGCACAATGCAGAATTAAAGAGATAAAATTTAAAGCATAAAGATCTATGTACTTACGTAGGACACCCAGGAACCGGAAGACCAAACGTTAGAACGCTATGTGCAACTACTAGGATGAGCACTACGATTAAATGTGGCAAAAGCCATAGTATATTTTGAAATTGACGTGTCACGTAAACTACTGAAGGGCTCTATAAATGCATGAAGAAATTATATTATTAATCTCTTTTAAAAAATTTATAAAAATACTCAATATTTTTTTACCTCAACAGGTTTTGATTGTGGGACTGGAAAGCAGAGATACATTAAACTAACAATTAAATACGCAATTCCGAACCGTTGTAGAACTCCAAATATACGTATATTTTCTAATTGTGCGTTTGTTCCCAAAGTATTTAACGCAATTCCAATAAGAAATAGAAGAAGACTTCTCTGCAAAAAAAAAAAAAAAAGAAAAAAAATATATATAAATTAAAATATGTTCTATTTTAAAATTAAATTAAATTATTTATTGTAATTACCTTAAAAATGGAATAGCTGATTTGACGTTTGGAAAATCCACGTTTTAATTGCACCGATAAAGCTATGGGAATGCAAACACCCATAATCCATATAAAACAAGGAAACACCATATCTCCCAGTAATATGTCGTCCCAAGTTGAATGTCCTAATATAGAATAACTGCCGGAGCCGTCATTAACAAAGATCATTAAAAGGACACTGAACCTGTAACATATAAGCAAATGTATTAATATTATAAGAAACTTAAAGAAATAATGTTTTCTAAATAAAAAAGAAAAAAAAAAAATTTATATTTATTTTACCTATACATTTGTTAATAATATCGTTATTAAAATACTCTCATGCTTTTTGAGAATCATTTAACGATATAATGCATACCCTCTGAATGCGTCGATAGCTTTAACACGACGTTTTGCTGAATTGTTTGATTCATTTTCGACTCTTCTTAAACATTGTTTTTTAAAAGTGTACCATAAAGATCTTCCAATAGATATACCACACAAGACGGATATAATTATTCCCAAAATAATGAAGAGTTCTATAAATATATTATAAAAATCTTTTAGCGCATATAAAGTTATATACATTTTTATTTTACAGTTCATTAAATCTTTAATATCTAAATTAATTAATTTAATTAATTATTATAATTTTACAATACTCCTTTTGATAATATTATCGGTAATAACACGAAACGTGACATCAATCTTGCCAGATATTAAATTTAATAAATAAATAACTTGATAAAGCTGGTAATATAAGATACGGCTTATCAAATCGATACATTATACGTTCATATTGTGTAATTCCAAAAGCGTAAGAATATTTCGAAACGTACCTGTGTATGGATATGTTGAATTCCTCACAGTTCTGAAATCACAAGTATTGTTTCGCACCAGTAACTGGTATAAACCATACTGCCCGAGATTTGGAGACAAATCGCAAACGATATTACTAAAATAATAAATTTGAGAGACATTAAAATAAGATATTACAATAAGTGTGGACGATAGATTTATGAAATAAATTTAATTTATACATTTATACATTTAATTTATACACGATTATAATTATACACGATTCTAATTTAATTTCTGGAAACAATTAATGTTAATAAATTTACCTTGTAGATTTGGCTGATACATATTCGTTGGTTCCATTGTTGCTCAATACTCTCCATTTTATTGCATTAATCGTATTAAATGTCAAACTACTATTACTCGAAATCTGCGCTATTCGTTTATATGGGCACTAAAAAATATAAAGAAATTTAGAAAGATTAATACAGATACTTTTTAAATCATATATAAATTACTGAAAAGAAGGTGATGTTAATTATAATTAAATTAATATTATTTATTATATTTATGACATTATGTACGTTAGATTTTAATAACTGTGCATATTATAATCGTACTTACTGACGAGCAATCTGTAGACAACGAATAGAGCCACTTATTAAAATTTTCTTCGTCGGATATTATATTAACACATGCTTCGTCAAACTTTAAATCATCGTAAGAGCAATTAAATACATTCTTTGCTGACATCTTTATAAAGATTGCAATTTAATAATGTGTATTATTAATTGGCAGATGTATAATATGTTTAAATAATTATTGCATATTAATCTTGTGCATAAAATTTTTCCTGCGTTATCTGTGCCTGTTTCTTTACATCACTCTCTCTCTCTCTCTCTCTCATCTACTCTCATTCTTAGATCTCGGATAAATGTTATCACTTAAAAAAAAAATCTTTTGAGACCGATAAAAGATAGATCCGCACGGCGCAAGTAGCGATACCATACTGAAACAATAAAATAGGTTAGGCTCTCTTAGTATTGCAAAAAGAAAAAGAAAAAAAAAAAAGAAAAAAGTGAAAGTAAAGACCTACATATTCGTCGCACACGTCGTTACATCTGAGTGGGTATACACAAACAGCATACATTTTTATTAATGTTCAACGTCTAGTCGTATTTCAGGAATGGTCGTACAATCTATTGCGTTTATTACCAAAATTTCTTTTAATATTAAAAGATCCCTTAAAATTATGTTCAGATATTAATACAAATTGTCACCACGATTAAATTAACTCCGTTCTTAATTTTACTTATGTACTTATGCACGCGCATATAATTGTTTTCACGTTCAAGCTAGAAATGTAATATTTTTATATATCTAAACGTTGGGTTCTAACGATAATGTTTAAGCTATAATATATCTTGCCAATTTGTATTTACAATGCATAAATAAAGCCAATGGTTATTGCAGCAATTGCAACAATTAAGTAACGTGATTATAATATTAACATACTTTTATATATCGAAATTTTGCTCCTGGGTAATATTATTTTGACATAAAATTAATCACAAATTACTTTCAATTAATTGCTTTCGTCTATTTTGTTACAATTGCAATTTATTTCATTTCCACAATTTTAAAATTATTTAACATGTATAGTTAGAAATAAAAGATTTAACTCATTGTAAATATAATTAAATCTATAATTATTTCATTCTCGTTTTAGTATAACAAAGCTAACAAATTATTAATTAACATATTAATTTATATCGTTTAATGTATTTTATTAAGATAATATGGTACTAGCATTAATATTAACAATCTAAAATATAAAGTAATACAATTTTATAGATATTGTATTTTCTATAAAACTGAAGGATGAAAATGTAGCTGTTTTTTTTTTCTTTTGTATTGATAATTGTCGGAATGATTAGTTATTTTTCTGCTTGTCAGTTTCTGTGTCCGTTTAAGATATATCAAGTTTGTAACAGAGATTGACAAAAAGTACATATGTATTCATTCTAAGGTTTTAAATCGAATTTTTATTATGCTTAATTAGTAAATGAAGACTTAATTATCAAACAGTCTTTTGTATTACAAATTGGTAAGTGATTTTACAGTTTTAATGGCTACTTTAACGGCTATCCAAATACATAAACGTATAAATATTTTTTACGTAATAGTTAATTTTCTTTTGTGACCGTAATTTATAGAAATATTTTCCGTACCATTCTGTAGCATTGATAATTTAATTTTCTTTTTTAAAAGAACAATTATATATTCGTTGAGGAATACATTTGTACCTTTGAATTATATGTGTTGAATTAATCGGTGAACATATTACACACATACACATGCGCGCACGTGTACGCGTATATAGATATGTATGCATATGTGTTTTTATATATATACATAATGATTTATTTCACTTCTGCATTTTACACACCTTTGCTATTTTAAATAATAGAAAAAATAATAAAAGAATAAACTTACTTTCTTTTATTCTTTATCGTTTTTATATTTTTACACATAATAAAAGTATTACTACATTATGTATGTATCCCTCGTAACCATTAAATCTTCAATTTTTCTCTATTATTTGAAATAATAAAAATATATAAATGCATTGGCGGACCATCCCATATGTAAGTTTGTGTAGTGTTTAATGTACGATAAATCTCGCAAAAATACAATGATCTACGGCATTTACACCAATGCCTTCTTTAAATTCTTTTAGGCAACAAAATAACGAATTATCGACGTAAAAAATCTAGAATTCAAATACAAGTTAGCTGGACTCCTTAAAAAAATTATTTATTGACTAAGAAGTGTTCTTATTTCTTTGTGCATGTGGCATAGGAAATCGACATAGCTTGGACTTCCATCATTTCCTCTATCTTCAACCAAGAAATGGCGTAACACCACTTCCAATTTTTCACGTTGTCTCACTATAGTTAACTTTAACAAAGAAATAAAATTATATTATATTCTAGTAATTCACTTCTTTTTATATAAATCGACTTACCTTTACAGAGTGATGTCTTTCGGTATGTATTCGATTAATAATATTCCTGATTCTTTTGTTTAAAGAAGTGTCCAAAACCGGCAAAGTTGAACGATCTGTATCAACTTGAACCACCGAAGGTACTCCAAAGACGTTTTGTACCCATTGGGAAGAAAGTCCCACACCCAACCATAAAAACATATGAATAGTGTTTTCTACAATAAAAAAAAAGTAAAAAATTATGTAATAATCACAAGTTAAACATATATTTAAAAAATTACCTAGTAAATAGGCTCCATCGTCCGTGAATTTATCGACTGAACAACGTAGCATTGAAGGCAGTTCTGTATCCTGAGGATCAATATCGTGCAAAGGAAATAATCTGGGATAAGTATATGCAACGGATATCGAAATAGGCATTGTTGCAACTGCTTGCATTACATAAGATCTATCATCAATAGTCATATCAGCTCCTAAAATAAAAAATAAAAAATTAATATTAAATAATATAAATTAAATTAGTTGTAAATATATTTTACCTCCAGATAACGCATCACTTTTTAATAAACAATTTACGTAAAGTGGAAGTAACTTCATGCATTCTGGTAATATTAATTGTCCAGCACTGGATGGTAATGCGCAGTGTTTTCGATATACAGCTAACATATTTGCGCATCGCGCAATCAAGTTATCTTTCACTGTTTTTGGAGTAGATTCCAGTAATTTGAAAACATCTAAAAAAGAATAATCATACATTAAAAAGAAAAAGAAGAACGTTATTTTATAACCGTACGATATATCTTACTTTGCTTAGAAAAGTAATTAATAATAGCATCCAAATCGCATGCACGATATAATTCAGTCATTTGCGATGAAGTTTTTAGACTCAGGTTTATGATTCGCAATCTTCGAATACCTCCGCAGGAAGTATATAATAATGCCACTTGAATATATACACCTTCATCATCTGTTAGCTTATCATCGTGCTTAATTTCTATTCCAATAGCCTTGTAAGTTAAAACAAAGTTAATTAAGTAAACTATACAAATAACAGATAAGTTTATTTTAAAATATCGTAACAATGTAATTTTGTAATTACCACAATTAAATATTAATTATAACTGAGTATACCTTATCGCAATCTATACTGGCTAATTCCATGTCAGTAGTATTGGACATAAAGTAATGTCCATAGAAGTCGGTCGGTCTAACTCCAGTAGATGTACGTACTCGCATAACAGCGTCAAATGCGATTGGCCTACTAATATTATTAATAACATCTGAAATTAATCTTTCGCCGTCTATATCGCTCTGTAACAGAAATCACAAAATTACATTTATTTTTTAATTTATGTTTTTTTTTAAATAAAGCATATAATCTAAATATTTATTAACATAAAATTCTAAAAACAGTAATATAACTCACCTGAAAATAAGTGTATTTATAAATTTCTCCTCCAGTGAGACGACAAATTTGACCAATTGTTGCTATATCTACGTATGAATTATTAAAGATAAACAAATCTACACTGCAACCTGCACCGACACATTCTTGACCCAAATTATTATACGCATTATTTTGCGGAACTGTAAAAAAAAATTATTTTGCATGAATAAATAATCGTAAGTATTTTAAATATCACAAAAATGTACCTAACACCGTTTTTTCTTTATCAGTTCCAAGTACTTTACGATCGTCACGATTTTTTAATTTTCCAGGTGCTTCAGCAATTGGTAAAGATGAATGGAATATTAATAATTTGCCGGGACGTTCAGCTGCCTAGAATCGTAAATAAAATTATATGAATTTTTATTGAATCCAATTAAATAAAATTACTTATTGTAATTAAACTTATGTTTAATTACGAGCGTTAATTTTTTCAGATATTTATATTTAAGTACCTTTAATGCTTCCAATCCCGCTTGTATGGCAGGAGCAAGAATTGTTTCTGTTTCTCGAGTGTCCGCAAACATTTGCGGAATCTTTATCATAAGACTGTCGATAACTGCTTCACTTTCTTCAACATCGCATAGAAATCCATCCAAAAGTGGCATAAATACATCTTGAATATCTCCAACAACCATCATTTGTGGTTGAGCAAGACAAGGATTGATGTTATAAAAATGTACAGTATTATTATACGTTATAAATCCAACTTTCATGTTACTTTTAGTTTGTCCAGCATCAATAGGTAGATTTTTAATTATGGATTTCATATTTGTACATAATAAGTTTACTAATCCAGATTTAATTGTATTATACGAAACATCGATTATGAACACAATGGCTGGTGATGTTGGAAAAACGTTGTTCTAGTGAAAAAATAAATACATAACGTTTAGAGTTTTTTTAAATATGAAATTAATTTTACTTAAATAACTTTAATACTTATTTATTAATATAGTGCATTAATATAATATACGATAAAAACGTACTCTGCAATAATCTTTTGTTGTTATATATTCGAATGTACCCAACATTAATTCAGGTCTTTCGTAACGATCTAAACGTTGACCCGTATGATCTAAATGTTGAAAATATTCATTTGGAACTAAAAGTAGAAAAAAATAAAATTAATATTTGATACAAAAATATTCAAGACTATTTAAAAATTATTAATAATTACCTTCTGTCGTCGCTTTACAGAACATACATTGAAATCTCCTACCGGCATCGACAAATTGCATAAATGGACACATGTAAGCTTTACAACGAACGCAACGTACTGGTCCAATCTCGCCCATATCTACAATTGGAGGTTCACATTCTCCTTGCACAATTCGAGCCATTGGACTTATTACAAGCCCGAAAGGAATATTGGTCTATATAAAATATGAATATATTATAATGTGTAAATATAGCTAAGTAGCAATCGATAGTTTGTTTAACATACCTGCTTTATAATATCATTAGTAGTGGGAACAGTATACATAGTTGACCTGATATATCTTGGGGAAGCATTTCCTTGATCCTGAGTTACAAAATTTGTTGTCACTAAAGGTGGTACCAAACCTTTCTGATTTGTTATAAATACTCCACCTCTTAAATTCTGATCATCTTGCATCACTTGAATCTATTAAACAGTTAGTGTAACTTTAGTTGAAATAATAAATTAATTATCGATATATAAATTAAATAAAAAATAAAAAAATTAAATTCATACTGGACTTGGCATTTGCTCTGGATCGAGTCGTCTAACTTGTTGTGGTTGCAAACCTGGTTGATATCCTGTAGCATTAGGTGAATTACCCTGATACAAGTTTCTTTGATTATTATACATATCCTGTAAAAAAAAAAAAAAAAAAAATTACCACTTTTCTTTTTATAATAAAGCATTTTAATTATTTACAAAATAAAAGTCTTTTTAATTATGCAATTTTTACCATTTGGTTGTGATATCCAGGTTGCTGGTATGTTGGCTGATAGCCTGAAGTAACACCAGGTGATGCACGACTCATTCCTAAAGGACTGGATAAAGCTTGCCCTGGCATTGGAGGCATAGTAGAGCCATAATGTCTTTGGCTAGGTTGGGATAAACCTGGCCCTACAGGACTTGTTACAGTTTGATTTGGCATTGGAGGTAAATATTGCTTTTGCCTGCCTTGAAAATAACCTGTTTCTGGAGGATTTTTTACAGATTGCCCTGTTGTTGGAAAAGGAGCAAATTGGGATGGATCTGGATCTGTTGGATTTGCTACAACTTGTGAGGGTAATGGTGGTACAGGATTATATAGTGGTACACCAGGTTGATGTAAGTTAGCATTTCGAAAATTAGTTCCTGGAGCTTGATGACTAACAGGAGTTGGTCCATGTCCTTGAGGACCTGGAGGTAAATGTGAAGGCATTTGAGAACCAGGAATGCCTGTTGGAGAATTCATTATTTGAGTATGATCTACAGGTGGTGTTGGGTGGGAATGCACTTGTGAATTTGATAGATTTTGTTCTCCCATAATTGGTGGTTTTAAAAAGTTTTGTTGATTATTTATTGGAGGCACAGGTGCAGCATATGAATGCTGCCTTCCTACTTCTTGAATGTGCTGCATCTGTTGTAACAAAATTTATTAAATGTAATGATTATAAACACATAAAAAAAATTTATTACACTAAGACTATAAATATTCAAGTTATATAAAAATATAAAGTTAATCAAAAACATACATACTCATGTATGTTTAAATATATATATATATATATATATATATATATATATATATATAATTTTTTAATAATAATATATAATTAATACGCGACATATATGATATGTAATCCAAACAAGATTAAATAAATAACACTCAAGACTTCAAATTGTTACAAGTAAAAGGTAACCTACATGGAAAAAAAAAAAAATCATGTTACACAATAGGTAAACCGTCACTGTTATCTTTTACTGTGTACATGATCACACCTAAACTGTTACAAAAAAAAAATACAAGCAAAAGTACATCGAGATAAAACTTAAAACGTTAAATTATAGAAATAGTGAACGTATGAGAGGCGTTTTGAACCCTAAACCTTTTACGTGAAAAGGCACCGATAAACGCTGCGTGCACCTGTCTTAAGTATATGATACAACGGGAAACTTACGTTATATCGTAAAGTACGTCTGAACCATAACAAATCCTTAGTATCGCGAGAAAATATTTATGTGAAAAGTAGTCGACGTAACTCCGATATAACTGATCACTCCGACTGCTGCTGGTGCCACGTAAGGCGGCATCACGCATGCGTCTGGCGCACGCTGACAAGACACGTCATGCTGCAATTTAGGCCGCCCCGTCAGCATCTGTGAGATTCCATACAAAAAGAAAAAAGGGTAAACCGTAGGGATTACATTGTCTGTTAAATTGCAACAACTATTAATAAAGAATTATTTATTAAAAAAATTTCCCTGATTAAACTCGAGTTAAAATATACCACTGAAAAAGGAGACGTCCGACTTATCGTCGATTCGTACTGCTAGCTACATTTATAACATTTTATTCGATATGAGCTTTAATTTCTCGTTTCTCATCGCGCTGCGAATTTTATTGGTGCGTGCCGTTAGAATGGTCTGCATTAGGGCTGCGTTCAGAAAATAATCCGAGTTACGTTCTTATGACACTATTTGAAATAAGTTTCGGAACACAGCCGAAGTATCAAGGCGCGAGTGGTGCCACGAATTGAACGCGGAACGTACTAACGCGGCAATACTCCGGATAATGGTGCGCGACGTCGTTGCGTGTGGTGTGCGGAGATTGCAGAGCGGTAAGAGCGACGGCGTGTCCGAAATAAGATTGCGTGCGTCCGTCGCGTCAACGGCGGTGACATCGGTGTCGCGCGGTCTCGCGGAGGGCGTGATGCCGCGATAACGCGGCCTGGCCGAGCCTTGTTTCGCGCGATGACGTGTTCCCGCGCGCGGCCGTACGTATCTCGTCACGCCGCAGGGCCCGTTGAAGGCTGAAACTCCGAAGGGAGAAGAAGGGCCGCTTGCCGGAGGAGGGGTGCTGCGATGCCGCTGCGCGGCCGCGTCGACACGAGGGTTAACGCGCTGTTGATGAGGACCGCGATTGGTAATCACGCACTTTTACGCACGCCGTCGACCCGGTGAACAGACATGGGCAAGCAAAACGGCTTGTGCTGGTGGTGCGTCAAGGCCGTCAAGTGGTTACCGGTGATCTTCATCCTGACGATCGTCGCGTGGTCCTATTACGCCTACGTCGTGCAGTTGTGCTATTGTGAGTACGCTTTTGGTATTCTACCTCCCTTCCCTCTCCACCGAATTATTTCCCGAGCCCTCCGATTTTTCCCCTGCGCCGGATTGACGTACTTGCTCGCTTCACCTCGCGTCGCAAAATACGCGCGCGCTTTCCGCGTATTGTGCCCACGCTTTTCCTTTTCTCTCGCGAGTGACGTAACTGGAACAATCGGAGCTTTTTTTATCTCGATAGCGCTACAGGCCGTGGTCTCCGAGAGAATTATGTTACTTCGCGATATTTCTTTATATAATCTGCACGATAAGCGGACGTGAAGTTAATAGTACTTGATATTTACGTTCATATATTTAACGTATGTATATGTATTACTTATAAATCTCTATACGTGAAAAGCCATTTTGCAACCACATTATAGATATATATGTGTGTATACTTAGATCTGTGGCATAGATGCAAAACAAATTTGTTTAAATGCAGTATATTACATTATGATATATTTGTTTCAGATACAATAGATAATTATGTTCAAAAAGGTTTGTATTGCACATTATTTATATACTAATTTTCTTACAACATTTTATTTAATTTTATTTTTATTATAAATTTTGCAATCAAGAACTTGGTGTCATTTAAGTTTGCATGCATTTTCAAAGACTTTGTTCTAATTCTGGAAAGCAGTTTACATCACACATACATGTATAACACTTTTATTATCTGTGTATGTTAATAGCTTTCTACCTGCTTTTCTTCCACATCCTGATTCTGATGTTTTTATGGTCATATTGGCAGACAGTGTATACAAATTTGATGCCAGTCCCAGATAAGGTAAACTGTTTTATATAATTATAAATATTTGATAATATGTTATAATAAAATTCAAATAATTATATATTTTATAATATTTTACATTTTTTTTTATAAATTTTTAGTTTAAAATACCTGATGTTGAAATGGAGAAACTGCAACAGGCTGAAACAGAGGAAATTCAGAGACAAATTTTAGAAAGATTTGCACAAGACCTTCCAGTTACTAATCGCACTATAAAAGGAGGTAATAATGTGTTATTAAAAATGGTATAATTTGTTGTTAAAAAATTATCTTAAAAATATGAATTGTTAAAAAAAATGTTACTTACTTATGTCAATAATATTTTTTTTTTTTAGCTATGCGATTTTGTGAGAAGTGTCAATTAATAAAGCCTGATAGGGCACACCATTGTAGTGTATGTGGCACTTGTGTTTTGAAAATGGATCACCATTGTCCATGGGTGAACAATTGTGTAGGCTTCCACAATTACAAATTTTTCATGCTCTTTCTGGCGTATGGACTTCTTTACTGTATGTTTATTACCGCCACATCTTTGCAATACTTTATACAATTTTGGAAAGTGAGTACAATATTTTCTTTTATAATAAATTTATATGTGATTTTTTTAGATTACGCTAAAATGTGATATGTTAATAAAGTTACCTTGTAATTAATATAAATTTTTCTGTTTTACAGGGCGAATTAGACGGAATTGGTAGATTTCATTTGCTATTTCTTTTTTTTGTTGCGCTAATGTTTGCGGTCAGTCTTACTTCCCTTTTCTGCTACCACTGCTATCTCGTTGTGCATAATAGATCGACACTAGGTAATTGTTGAATAATTTTTTTTATTAATGTAATATTTGTTTGTAATGTTGAATCCACACCGTGTAACTTTATTTATAGAGGCCTTTAGAGCACCTATGTTTCGAACCGGAAAGGACAAGGACGGATTTAGTCTGGGAAAATACAATAATTTTCAGGAAGTATTTGGTGACAATCCACGACTTTGGGGTCTACCCATATTTAGCAGGTACGTCCGTTTTAATCGTCTAATACTTTATATATACGCGATATAGTTAATAATTTACAAAGTGGGAACCATTTGCACAATATATGATAACTGAAATATTATATTAATTTGTATGCTTCTAGTATACCGTCTAACATAATCTTTACCATAAAAAAACAACTATACGTTTGGCATACTTAAACGAAATTTCACTTACGGTAACATAAATACTGCTTTGAATATAAAGTGTGAGCAATTCTGATTTTTTTAAAGTTTATTTTTCTTCAAAAGAAGCAAAATAATCGCATGTTTTATGTGATACAATTAAAAAAAATTTTTGATTAGTATTTTTCTATATTTATCTATTTTCATTAATAATTATATGGAGAATGTTCCGATTATGTGTTTTAAAATATATGTATATTTCTCGGATATTTTTTTTTTTTTTCTTTTTGTATGAAGAGTTTTAAAGAATTTAATTTATTACTGTGATAAAATACATATATGTGTTAAAATTACTTCTTTATATTTCTATGTTATAATAATTACACAACCAGAAACTTATTCTATTCGTTGTATTTTATGAACCAGAGCAGGATGCAGATAGATTGTTATATTAATGGCAATTTCTTGTTTTCTATCTTTACCTTGTACATAAAATCCTTTTTTTAAAATATTTTTTTAGTTTTTTTAAGGGGAAAAAAAACTTTTATTTGGTGCACTGTTAGTTAGTATGCAACTCCTGCACTTTCAAATTATTCTTATCAGCACTATATTTATTTGCACTTTTACGACTGATAAAAGAAAAAAAAATAGCAGATTCAGTATTTTTAAATTGGAGTGATTGCATTGGATGTGTTTTAGTCTGGGAAATGGTGTCGTCTATCCAGTAAGATCGCAACACCAGGGCACACCCAATACTTATGATTCTATGGGCAGTACTCAGAACAGGTCAGCATTACAAAAATTTTAAATCAAATGCAATATTAATTATCCTAATTCTTTACTGTGGAACTCTGATAAAGATATCTTAACGGTTATAAAATTGACGTATATACAAAAAATGTTAATTAATTTTGAAGAAAAAAAACTAAGAAAAAATCCTTCCAATAGCTTTCTCTTAATCTTATTTTATTATATTTTATTTTTTATCCATTTAAATTATTGTCATATATCTTACGAGTTTACTAACATATAATTTTTATTTTTTAATTTTTTTAGAGTTCCAGAGTAATGATAAAAGACCTTTAAGTGCTTTCAGGCTGCATGAAACGCATTTGTATCTTTTTTGTTTAACGCTGACTAATTCTATAGCTATTACTACTCCCCAATTGTTTCTAAATATAACTCGAGCTTTTCTATACAATTTGTCTGCAAGGTTTATGAAATCAAATCTTTATTCTGCTTCTGAGAAAATATTTTTTATAACTACATATATATTTCATAGCATTGACACAGTTCGCACCTTCGCAAATGTTTTATTTTTCGTAAATTTTAATTTCTTTTTATTGAAATATATTTTAAAGGAAAAGTGATAAAGGTACATTATTCCTAGAAACAAAGAAATAAATAATTTCTTTAAATATTTGTAAGAAATGCCTACAAAATTATATTAATCGTATATAAATAAAAATTTATCTGTTACGGATGTTTAAGTTATGCAACTGAAATATGTTACTGACAAAATATAACAATAATACATTTTTAAATGTACTTGTATATTAAATTTAAAAGATTGATTTTTATGGTAAAGTTGCATGTCTTGCAAATTTTATTTTTTTTATTACGTAAAAAATTTTAGAAATCTAACTCGCGTAATAATTATAATTATGACGTGAAGTATTGTGCATCTGGTTCTTATAAAGCAGTACTTGTGTAGTATAAAAATGGTGTAACTATGTGTAATTACAATTCTTCTCATAGGCGAAGTTGTTTTTTTTTTTCTTTTATTATTCTATAATTGTTTTTGATGTTCATGGATTCGCTTACACTTACACAAATAAATTTAAATTTAAAAAACTAAAAAAGAAAATTGGAAAAAAATGGTGAGATATAGTTACGCCATAAGGGTTGTAGACGTGGGATTGACATCGAGTAGAAGGTAGGGTATGGCTTACAGTTTTGGAGACGGGGTAAACTTTCCCGAGCGGCTGTGCAATGAAGATACTCATACTCTGTTGGGCCCCGGCACCCAACAATGGGGTGATGATACCGAATTTGACTCCCCATCTCCCTACATAAATCAGGTACTTTATAGGCTTGACTCTTAGATCAAGACAATAAATAATCTCGTTCAAATTGATCAAAATGCCATTTTACATATAGTAATCATTCCTTAAAAACTTGTAAAGATATTTGTTATTATTTAATAATTTACATGTAGCTGTACATATAAGATTCAAATATACTGACAATGAGACAACATTTCTCATAATTTAGGATTAATTTTTAATTAATTAAAAAATTATTAATCTGGAAAATTAAATTTTTTATATACATATAAATTAATAAACTAAAAACAGATAATTTCTTTTATTAATTTATTGTATATAAAAAAGAAAATAAATATATTTTAATTTAAAACTTAGTTAATTTAGGAATATATAATGTTTCAAAATTAAAAAGTTGTAATGTATAATAATTTCTTAATAATCTTTACGAAGAAAATTAATTGCAATAAGATTAATCAGAATATTAAAATCAAGTTCGTGTATTGTTTGTTCGGAGGACTTGACGTATATTCGATGAATGTATTATAAATTAATGTGTCTGGACAACAATTTGATTGTTGTAAAATAGAATTCGTATTATTGTATTAGTAAAAAGTATATGTTACTGTTATGCATTATATAACGAAATGGTACGTGCATTCCAATAGTTAATTCAAGCATTCTTACGTTGTGATCCAAATTACGGACATTTGTATGTAGGATAAAGCAGAAAATATATATTCAATCTGTAAAAAGATAGTTCCTTTATAAAAATAAATCTTTATAATTATTCTTTATATTATTCCACATTTATGAGAAGTTCCTGTCCTGTGTTTAAGTACTCGTCAACAAACGAATATAAAATATAAAAATGTAATTTGCTGCTTAGTTATTCACAGACATATATTCTGATTAAATTACATGTTACTTTCTCACATTCAACATATACATTTTATTGAGTTTTCTCATATAAATAGGATCACAAAATACATCATGCCTTTCAAGATAAGAGTAAGTTTACGATTTTATCACTAATAAACACTAAATGGGATTTTTTTTTTGCGGAGTGCTCCTGCTTTCACATCAAACTAATAATTCCAAAACTGATACCATTTTTCGTTTTCGATTTTCCTTTGAATAATTAATTAAATTAAATTGACAAGTACAGTCGGTTTGAAATAGTTTATATTACTAATTTATTATGCCAAAGTTTTATTATTTTAAAATATATTTAGAAATATAAAAATTAAAAGCAGTACGTATCTATTTTTTTTTTAGATTTTATATAATTTTATATTGTATGTTTTATACGTTTCAAGTTAAAATTAAATATGTATTATAAATCGTTATTTAAATATACATATACATATATAGGTATTATTGGTAGACAAATATAATGTAATAACCTTTCTTTAGTATAATTCATCCTACTGAATTTTTAATTGATCACAGGTCCACCATTGATCAAATGACATTGGTACAAGAAGCTACAATTTTGGCTCTTGGCGCTGGGTAATATTGTCTGTAGTTTTGATTAAAGGCATTACAACTAATCTCACGCTCGCATGAATATGTACAATTTAATCAAAATTTGGATATTTCTTTATTTTTTTTTTTTTTCTTAATTCTATAATCCTAAACTTCTACTTCCATCTCTAACATATTTTCACCTGGGTGATGAATGCAAATTAACACCGCTTACAGTTTTATGATGATTGTCTACATAACAACATAAGTCTGAAAGCTATATAAAGCATTTAATTTTCGTTTTTCTGTGCAACGTGTGATTAACAGCTTTTATATACGTTGTATTTTATTCGTGACGATAGATAAGACCTTTGTATTTTGTATATCGTTATCAAAATTCTGGAAATAATTATTTTGTTATATATTTTAATATATTTAAAATATTTTACAGCACTGCTGTGATAGGTCCTTCAGTTGATGTCGACCAACCATTGATGAATATCACAGAATCTGTTTGAGTAACACCGGAAAAAGAAAAAAAAATCTACGCCCTCATGCAACTCTAATTTTGCTTTATGGAATTTGGACTGTGTAATCCAGAATAATTTATATTTAATGCTTTCTTACGTTTTGATTCACGGCGTTCTGCGTTTAAGATTTTATAGACACCGATGCAAAAAGAAATTCACACTGAATTGTTATTGCAGTCAACGCGTCTCTAATGTTGCGAATTATCCCGCAAGATATTTTGAATATTGACTGTATTATATATATTATAATATGTACATAAATTCGTTGTTAAAAGTATTGTTATGATTACCGTAATTTTAATCGTAATGTATCACATATGATTAAATTACCTTGTAGCGTAATGTATAACGTTGAAGTCTCGACAAAAAAATGATTGAGTGTGTAGACTACAAATTGTACCTTACTTAATTGCAACATAAAATTATGTTCACATATTAATTTTTAAAGAATATTATTTTTACAATTATTCAAAAAGATAGAAAATATAAATTAGACGATTGATTGCATAGTTCGTTATACATTATATGAGTTTTAAGCACGAGATTGTGTATATACTTATACTGGACTGCCATATTTGCTTTCGTATGTTACACAAGGAAATATTCATGTCTACACTTGTGGAAAACATGTTAGATATGTATAAGTAATCAATTTTACGTTATTTAACCATTATTGAAAGCTAAGTTACATAAATTTACATGCAAATTTTATAACAATATTATATACTTAGGTATGTTAAATATATATTTCTTACATACTTCTATATTAAATGTACATGTCAGAAACGGCGTTCATAACTGCCTTTCGGTGTACAGTTTATGCTAATTGAATGAAAATCATTTACTAATTATTGATAATTAAAAATGTTTATGTTAATATGAAATTATAACGTTTATTTTTTATTTTACTAGAATAAACCATTCGCACGCTTCGCGTGTGCTATTTTTTAAAAGGTCCTAATTTGTGCGCATTATTATAATTGGGGATATTATATAATTTTTATCTATCTATATGATGATGACAATTGAGAGACCATAATCTATGTTCGATGGAGTGTTGCCAGTTCAAGAAATGCAATTATAAATTATGAAAGAAGAATGGTGCAACTTACCAATTTGCATGAGCTGCAGCGGAGTTGAAGAATGCTGCTGGTGACTGTAACATAAAGAAAAATATTAATGTAGACATGCTAGTTGGTTCATAAGTTTAAAAAAAAAAAGTAAAAGTATTTTTGTTTTTAATTTAATTTTAAAAAATGTATATTCACCTAAGAGTTGCTCCGCTGATGCAGGATGCCCCCCGGGCCTGCTCCTCCACTCAGATGGGACGTGACGAGCCATCTTTTCGCGCACAGGAAACTCGCGAACGCGACCGTGATTTTACATTCGCGAATTTATTAATCACTTGCGCACGTTATTTTTCGACACTGCTGTAAAGAGAAAATCCTGAAAACAAGTTACTGGCTTACCCAATCTGCATACAGCGGAGTTGAAGAATGCTGCCGATGGCTGTAACATAAAAAGGAAAATATTAATGTAGACATGATAGTTGGTTTATAAGTTTAACAAAAAAAAAAAAAAAAGGAAAAGTATTTTTTTTTAAATTTAATTTAAAAAACGTATATTCACCTAAGAGTTGCTCCGCCGATGCAGGATGCCTCCTAGGCCTGCTCATCCTCTCGGATGGGACGTGACGAGTTATCCTTCCGCGCACTGGAAACTCGCGAAAGCACTCCCGTAAAAAAAATATACGTAAGAAAACGTCCGCATACTTTTCGGCACTCCCGGAACGCCCGACGAACCGGCTGCGGTTCGTATATTTATTAATATCGGCGAGCGGCACTTTTTTTTTTTCACTGCACTACAGCGGAGGTCCTCTTGATCTGTAACAGAAAATATAAAAAATTATGTTGCAGATATTAAATTTAATTAAATAAAAAAGATTTAGAAACGTTTTCAAAAATCTGAAGACTTAATTCGGAACAAAAATTGATAATTACCCTGGGGTTGCTCCGCTGGTGCAGGATACCCTTCCTGGGCCTCCTCCTCCACTCAGATGGGATGTGGTCCAGTCGTCCTTTCGCGCACTGGATACTCGCGGGATTGTCTATTTTTTGAGCCTCCGGTCGACTCTTGTCGGCGGAACGAACGACACCGAAAACGTCTCTAAGCGGCGAATGAGACGAGTCGCGATATGAAATGTTCCCCGCGCACTGAACACTTGCGGGATAGTCTAGCTTTTGAGCCTCCGGTCGACTCTTGTCGGCGGAACGAACGACACCGAAAACGTCCTCTAAGCGGCGAATGAGACTAGTCGCGATACGAAGTGTTCCCCGCACTCTGTACACTCGCGAGATAGTCCACGACACTCCCGACCGTCTCATATCCTCGATTTTGACACGAGAAACGGACTACGACGCACGGATGCCTCGACATTTTCGTTCGAACTTAAACAGCGTGATCGTCCTGTCCTCTAGTAGTACGCAGTAGCACGAGTCACATAGTCTGTTACCAACTCACGATCAGGCGATCGATGGAGTACTGTGATTGGTCGGCTCGTAGTCTCTCTAGCGCATGTGATTGGTCGGTGCGCTAGGGAGATTACGCGCAGACCAATCATAGCGCTTTAGGGATAATAACTAGAACGATACCATCGCGCGCTATTTCAGAAACTTTACGACTGAAATTCTTTGTCTTGACACATATTTTATATATATTGGAATTCAGGATTAAATATGTTATAGTTGATTTTATTGTGTATCACGTTTATTAATATTTATTTATGTGATGCACATAAGTAACATACTAAGTATTAAAATTACGAATTTGATTAAGGTTGCAAATAGCATTTTTACTGAACGCATCAATTGTTCAGTTGAATAACGTAGAGGACAGCGAACATTTTCTTCGGAAATGTAAAAAAATGTCGGATAAAAAAGATGAAGAGAAGAATGAGGACGACGAACGTATTGAATTTCTCTCTAATTATTTGACGCTTTCAAGAAAAATTAAGTCTGACAAGTGGATAAAGATGTTAACAAATGAGGAATACAAAGTATAATAATATTTTTTTAATCTTAATCTTAATTAAAATAATAATTATATATAATTTATTTTTAGGCTGGTGTTACATTCGCCAGACAGATGACATTGTCGGATGTATGTAATACCAGCCTTATATTTTTTCGGAATAAATGAATTGTTTCGCTAATATTTCTTTTTATTTGTATCTTTGAAAATTTTAGGAGATAATTATTAAATTCTTTGATACGCCATCAGAAATAATTCTAACAATACAATTAAATTCACTCGGTATATTAGTACCATTTCTCAAGATACCACCAACAGGTCAAGCAAAAGCATCTTATTTTATTAAAAAAATACCTGTTGAGATCACAAAAGAAAATTACAGAGACATCATTATACTTGGTGACATGGCTTTGAAACCTATTGAGGAACTGTCTGTCTTAATTGAGGAGGTAACATAATTACACATCTGAATTAAATATTTCTATTCATAAAGAGCAATTAATTTTTACATGAACATTCTATACTTAGGCTTATATACCAATATTATCAAACCCAAAAAATCACAAGGGATGGCCTTCTGTTATTAGTGAAGATGTAAAGAAGCACATTTACAATTTTGGCAATGCAATATGCCAGGTAAAAAATGTTACTTTAATTTTTGATACACAGAATACAATACTTATTATTTTTATCTTTTATTATAATATATTTTATCTTTAAATTATTACAGTACAAGCTGTATGTGCACATTAATTTTTAAAATAAAATGAATATTTTTATCAACTGTTGAGAATATTAATATCTATATTACTTTCAGATTAAAGGAAATATGATGGGACAAACCTTACTTCCAATGCCAATGGGTATTGAGCATATATTTGAGGCAGAATTGATAGCACAACAGAGTGGTGGTGCAGAAATTGATCTTCTCCTAAAAAACAATATAGAAACTATTATAACAAAATGGTGCTTGCAAATTAATGACACACTAAATGAGGAAAGCCCAAGGAATAATAAGTTGCTACCAAGTGCAGGTATTATAGCATTCAAGTTATAAAACTCGAAATTAATATTTTTTATACAATTGCATTCCTAGTTGTTAAATTGGTTATATATTTTTTTTTATTAAAACAATTTCAAGAAATTAAATTTAAAAATTGAAAAACTGCTTTCAACAATTTTTATCTTTACAGAAATTAATTTTTGGCATCAACGACTTGTAAATGTTGAATCTATTTACAGTCAAATGACGGATCCACGAGTAAAAAAAATTGCATCTATTCTAGAATTAACCAAGAACCTATATTCATTGCGTTTAAAAGCTCTGTTAAAGGACGTTATAGCAGGTTAGATTTTGCTGACATTAATCTATCATCGAACGATATTACTTATGATTATTAATTAATTTTGCGAATTACACATTTTATTTTTTTTCTGTAACATCACTATGTCATTCTAATCATATTCGTATTCTAAAGAAAAAGCAAAATATATTAATTTAATTAATTTACAAAATTTATACAATGCTAAACAAATTTTTTATTTGCATTTTAAGCTGTAATTGAAGCACGCGACATATGCGCTTACTTAAAAGGGTTGGAGTCTTATTTTGAAGATATACAAAGTACTGAATTCAAAGACATACAGCCGAAATTAAAACCACTGCTGCACTGTGTGTGCCTGATATGGTCGAATTCGAAATATTATTGCATTCCAACACGAATTATCACATTATTATCTGAAATATCGAATCTGTTAATTACCGAGGTACGTAAAAGAAATTAATAAAAAACATAAGATACTCAAATAACCAAGACTTGTTAAAATATTGTATTACTAATTAAAAACTTTTTAGGGTACTAAATATTTAGATCAGAATACTTTTTTCACTAATGACATTGAAGATAATTTAGAACGTTTAATGAATGTGACAAATATCCTGAATTATTATACAGAAATATTTGAAACATTTCGAAATAAATTAGATAATTACTTTAAACATGCGAACGAATTAATTCAATGGAATTTCGACGATGAACTTGTGCTCGGACGGATAACGAAATTTCAGAAACGTTTAGGAGAAATCAAAGTGTGTAATCTGATTTTTAAAATAACATATTTTAAATATAAAATTATTTTGAATAAATAATTTATAAATGATGATAATTAATTATTGCTTATTACTCACCAGATCTTATTTGAGACCGCTCAAGAATATTTCAAACTGGAAAGGATGGAATTTGCAATTCTGAAAAAAAAAGCATTGTGTTCTGAGATATACGACATTTATGAAAAATTTGTCAAAATTTATAATAAATTTGCTGAATTGGAGTACGATATTCTCGTACCAGAAGAGATACGATTTACAGATAGTTTTAATTCTTTCTTAACAAAGGTAAATGCGATAATTTTATATTGCAGTATATTATATGTTATGTATAATGCTTTTCGTATAAGATTACCGTTGTAATTTAAAAATGGGTTTATTATTTAGGTGGAAGAATTTGATAGAGTGTTGGCAAATATATTCGATCAAATATTTTCTGAAAGTCCTAATACTGAAACTACTTTCAAAATAATGTGGATTCTAGGCTCAATGGCTAATCGACCTATTATCATGGCACAATTATGGCACAATTACGAGAGATTGCTTCAAAAAATTCATAACGACTTAGATAATATTAAAGTGAGCTGTAATATTGATATTTAATAGGTGTAATACAGCCGTAATGAATTATAACGAGCCTCAAACAAATTCCATTTATCTTTTGTAGGTCGTATTTGACAGCACATTCAAAGACTATAAGGAAAACGAATCGATTGAAATCGATCAACATTTTCCACACGTTGCTAGCGCATTGTGTACATTAACGATATTGCGGCAACGTATAAGTTATCCGATGCAATGTGTTAAACTGGTTGACCATCCTTTGATAAATCTCAGAATAGCACGCGAAACCAAGCCGAAGTATGATCAAATGCAGGTAATATTTTACGAAGTATTAGCAAAAAGCATTGCTAAAAAGTAATACATAAGTAATAATATAAAAATTAATTTAAATTAAATCTATAATATATTACGTATTAGTTTGATTTTAAAATTGCGCTGATAAAAAAAATATCGTATTTTTAT
The DNA here is from genome assembly GCF_019399895.1 of Cardiocondyla obscurior. NCBI lineage: Eukaryota > Metazoa > Arthropoda > Insecta > Hymenoptera > Formicidae > Cardiocondyla > Cardiocondyla obscurior. The sequence continues at coordinate 7,270,952 of NC_091873.1, read as the reverse complement.
AAGTCACTTACAGAGGCGATGGAGCATAAAATATTCACAGACTGGATCAACAAGGCAATCAATTTGAGCAACATTCATTTATCGAAAAGCTTGTTAACGATACGCGAAAACAAGCTGCTCGATTTAAATTTTGACCCGGAATTGACTGCTCTATTACGAGAAACTCGTTTTATGATTGCTATGAAGAGAACTGACATACCTGAGGAAGCGATTCAATTACATTATAAAACGCAGTATTTTTTTGAGACTACTTATAATCTCGGTTTGCTTGTGCAATGGTAAGTAAATGCATTAATAAATAATAAAATAAAATACAATTTTTTTAATACTTTGCATACACTTGTTTAAATTGTAGGTACAATTGGATAAGAAGTTACAGTTTGCCTGTGGAATTTGAATTGTTGAAGCACGAAATAGAAAATGTGGACGAAGTAATTTTTATTGGTCAAGAGAAATATAATTGGAATTCTTCAGGTTAGAAAATTTTTTATTTTGATAAATTATGAACTTTTAGAATGTTTATAATAACTTTGGTTAATTTTTTTTACAACAATATTGGTATGAGCAAATAAAATCAAGTTTTTTTCTGTCGTGTATAATATAATCAAGGATCCGTTTTATAGAAGTACCAGAATATATCAATTATTTGCTGAGTCTCGTGCGAAAGTTACACTCGCGAATTTTCTATGCTCAAGAAAACATTAACACGCTGTTGCGAATAACTTATTCATGGGCAATGTCCCCAATATTAGAACGTAAAGATTTAAAAAATGAGAATTTGCTCGCCATGGGTGAACGCGAGGAAAATTTGCAAAAAAGATACAACCAAATCGAACATACTAATCAAGAGTTGAATCGAGTCTTGGATGAAAATTACAAGCTTTTCTTTAATTTACTACCCGATTCATTGTACGAGATAGACGAGAATGAGTTGAATAAAAGTAATTCTTATTTATTCTATATTTAATTATTCTTTTTTGTTTAAAAATGCTTTCGATTTTTATAACGAATAAATTTTGATATATTTATTACAGATATGCAAATAGATATAAGGAACCAAGAATTAAATGATGGACTTGTAGAGTTTGAAGAACTTGGAAAAGAGATAGAAGAACCACAAACTTTACCAAGCAGATTGCGGTATCAATTAATCCTTTCTTAATACAAAAACGCATAATTTATTCGTATAATATCTTAATTTATAAATAATAAAATTATCAATTGTTAAAAAATTTCTATACTTGTTACAAAGTATCTTTTTTATTATTACGATTAGAGTTGAAGAAAAAGATAAAATTTCTCGCGGTAATATGGAAAATGAAAAAGTCGGAATGAAAAAGGACGAACAAATAATTGCAACGAAAGTAACATTAGCGGACGAAGAAATCGCTCAAAATATGATTAAATGGAAGCCTTATCTCGTTTATGTCGACAATTTAATATCAAAAGCTTTGATCCAAGCTGCTTCTGCTAGGTATTCAATTTTATTACATGTATTTAATTTATTCTAATGTATTAATTTATATACGAATTAATACATTATTTGCAAATTAATTATAAACATTATCGTATAATATTATTTGAGTTGACCATTAAAATTAATATGTAATATTGAATATAAATTTATGAATTAAGATTATATGTATTTATATGTTGCAGCATATGTTATCTACTTGATGAAACTGATCCAGAAAGTAACGTGATGCCTCTTTTCGAAATTCATCTGGCACTGGAAATACCCCACATTGTTTTTCATCCCGCAGTGGATCTGGACGATCCCGAGGGCTTCTACGCGTTTTATGAAAATTTGCTGCTCGATATTATGAGAATGGGAACTTTAATATCACGCATAGATCCAGACATCGCAACGGAACGAAACCACTACGGCGTATGTCATTGTATATAGAGTATTTAATAATAGGCGCATTTATTGCATACGTCAAAAAATTGACTCGTTAGCCAGTTAGACCAGTCTGTGAACTTTATCTTAACAATTATCTTTAGCAAAGCCTGGTTTTTTTTTTATAGAATTACTCAAATATTATTTTTTATTACTAATCTTAATGTGTTTCTTCAAGACCGATTTGGCTGAAGACGATAATATCATTTTCATGCTTGAGGAAACATGTAATCGAATCAAGTTAGGTTTGGTGCAAGCGCAGGAATATGTTGTAGTAAGATTTTTAAAGAATTTTATATGCAACCTTACGTAGTTAATTTACTTTTCGTACTCTGTGCTATATGAAAATCAATTTTCATATTGTAGATCTTCGAACCATTTTCTTGGCTATGGCTTGACGACAGAGAACAATATTTAAACTTGTTTTTACGCTTTGGTCGTGCGCTCACGAGTGAGGAAAAAAATATAGCGACGCAAGAATATTTGTCGGAACAGTTAAAAGAGAGAAAGCCAGGATTAGCTGATTTTAAAAGAGAAATTGATTATTTTGTGGGACTTTATAAAAAATGCAACGAAATGGAAAGTGAAAAGATTTTTTTGCGTTGGCTACGACTGGATATAAGGGCCTTGAAACAGACTCTACTGAATACGATCTGCAAATGGACTAATTTATTTAAGACGCATCTAGTTGATCATGTCAATAGCGAGCACGTATTTGTTGTCAAAAAAATATGTCATCTACAGAGTAAATCGTAATGGATGGAAGCAGTTATCGATTGAACTTTAGTTAACGCGGTGTAATGTATAGTATGTGCAGGGAGCGTTCGGTCGGTAACGATCTCCTTCTAATCTGTTACGATTCACACTCTATATCACATAGTTTTCTTTTTCTTTCTTTCTTTAATGTGCATCCATTCTTTGTAGAATAATATATGGCGCAATAACCTCTTCATATAGTACATGTTCTCGTTGTGTAACTGTCAAACTAATATTTTATTCTAATTATTTTACGTATTACAGACTTGAAAGTCTTAGTCACTTTTTGACAAATGCTTTGAAAAAATTTACACAACCGATTGCACCAGATGATTATGAGGACTTGCTGAATACGATATATTATCTGAAAGAAGTGCGAGATCGACAATATGAAATCGACGATATGTGGGAGCCTATCAAGGTAATAATGGATTTATTTATATAAATTAAAACACTTTAGTAACGATATATTTACTTAATCATAGGCGATTATAAACCTTTTAAAACAACACCAAGTAGAATTCGGTGAAGAAACTTATAATTGGCTGACTAATTTACCGGAACAGTGGGCAACGGTTAAGAAATGGGCGGCACAAGTAAAACAGCTTGTGAATCCTTTAATGGCACGACAAATCGACTTGCTGAAGAAACGTCTCAATTATTATGATTTTAAGCAACAGCAGTATTTGGCAAAGTTTCGTGAAAACCAAATATTCAGGTATAAAAGCTTTAGCAATATTATTTAAATAAAAGGAATAAAATTATTATTAAAAAATGGCATAAAGAGTTATGTTCTCTTTTAAAAAAAAAATTATCGCGTAATGGATATTCGATTTCTTGATTATTTAAATATAATTTATATTTCATTTATCATATAATTTACGGTCAATAACAGTTTCGACTGCACAAACGTTTACGAAAAATTGGATAAGATAAATGAAGAACTTCTGGAATTAGAAATGGAACTAAAAGAATTACATGATCAAGCAAATATATTCGAACAACGTGTAATAGAATTTAAACAAATAAAACTTGCTAGAAGAGAATTAAAACTGCTGAAGAATCTTTGGGATTATATTAATATTATTACATCAAGCTTAGACGAGTGGAAAACAACATTTTGGAAAAAAATCGATGTGGAGGGAATGGAGCAAGAGTGTAAAAATTTAATCCGGGAATTGAGACGTGAGTTTTTAATTGGCAATAAATTGATAAATGGTTTAATGATGCTGACATTCTATAATCTTTAAATCAATTATATATAAAATAATTTATAAAAAAATTAACCTATTTTACATTATTTTAGAATTAGATAAAGAAACACGAACTTGGGATTTATATAGTCATATAGAAGCGCAAGTAAGAAATATGATGTCATCATTAAGAGCAGTATTAGAACTACAAAATCCTGCTATCAAAGACAGACATTGGCGAGAACTTATGGCCAAGACTCAAGTACGTAATAGTGCTATTTTAAATAATAATATTTTTTTAATGCTTATTTCATGAATTTATTTATTATTTAAAAAAATGTTAAAATTAAATAATTATAGGTAAAATTCACTATGGACGATAAAACTACTTTGGAAGATTTATTAAAATTGAAACTTCATAAATTTGAAGAAGAAGTGAAAGATATGGAGGATAAGGCAGTTAAAGAAATGAATATGGAGAAAGTTCTGAAAGAGTTGCATAATACATGGGATCTTCTTGAATTTAACAAAGAGACGCACGAACGCACTAAGCTCAGTGTATTAAGTATAAATCAAGAAACGATTGAAATGCTGGAAGAAAATCAAGTACGTATTTTATACAAACTTTTTCTTTTGAAAAGAGATTTAAAAAAGTGGTATTGTGACGCAGGTACAATTGCAAAATATGCTAAACTCCAAATACGTTGCCTATTTCCTCGATGAAGTGATAGATTGGCAACAGAAGCTTAATAATGCCGATGCTACGATTAACGTCTGGTTTCAAGTTCAACGAGCTTGGATGCATCTCGAGAGCATCTTTATCGGATCGGAAGATATAAGAAGTCAATTGCCGCAGGAGTCGAAACGTTTTGAAAAAATAGACAAGGATTTTAAAGTAATTTTAAGAAATTTAACGAATATAATATAAAAATTTTAATTAATTCTTTTTCAATTTTCTATCAAGGATTTGTTAAAGGAAATGTTGAGCAATCTGAATATAGTGAAGTCGACAAATAAATCAAAACTTTTAGACCGGCTCGAGGAATTACAAAGACAATTAGATATTTGCGAAAAAGCATTATCTGATTATCTAGAGACAAAAAGATTAGCCTTTCCGCGTTTCTATTTCATCTCATCCGCTGATCTGTTGGACATACTAAGCAATGGTAAAAGCCTTCTCTTCCGTTTCTCGCAATAAAAAATTTATTTTTTAAAAACTCAGGCATTCTACTACAACAGGAAATAATCCCGAAATGGTATGTAAGCATTTATCCAAATTGTATGATTCATTGGCAAAACTTCAATGGAAAATTGAAGAAGAAAAACTGACAAAGCACGCTAACAGGATGGTAGCAAAAGACGGCGAAGAAATGGCTATGTATGGGATATGCGATTGCACGGGAAAGGTACTAAGATAATTAATTTTGAAAGACAAAATGTACTACTTGGCTAATCCTATTCTCTGCGTAATCGTAATCGCTTGATTCACAGGTTGAGATCTGGCTGAATCGCGTAACGGAAGCAATGAGGAAAAGTGTGAGATATCGTTTCAGTCAGGCTGTTGCTTCGTACGACGAAAAGCCTCGCAAACTATGGATTTTCGATTATGAGGCGCAGCCAGCTTTGTGCAGCACGCAAATCTGGTGGGCTTCCGAGGTGAACATGGCATTCGCGAGACTCGAGGAGGGATTTGAGAACGCGCTCAAGGATTACCAGAAAAAACAAATTGGCCAACTAAACGCGCTAATTACAGTTTTGCGCAGCGAATTAAACGAAAACGATCGGCAGAAGATTATGACTATCTGCACCATCGACGTGCACGCGCGTGACGTTGTTGGAAAATTAATATCTATCAAAGCGGATAACTCAACTTGTTTTGCATGGCAGTCGCAGTTAAGACACAGGTAGTTTTAAATAACTTGTACAATTGTGCTTCTATTATTTAGAGGCTAACATTAATATTGGATCGAGATCGATTTTTAAAATAGCATTATCATAATGCAGCTGTATTAAATTTCAATCTTGACATTTCATTTCTGTTCCAATGCCGTGGACGCTAATTTTCTCTCACAGGTGCAGGAAAAAAAAAAAGAAAAGGAGAATTGAAAAAGATTGTTTTGCCTCGTAGGTGGGACGACAAATCAGGAGATTGCTTCGCCAACATTTGCGACGCATGTTTCATATACGCTTACGAGTACCTGGGTAACGTGCCGCGTCTGGTAATTACGCCGTTGACGGACAGATGCTACATTACGTTGACGCAATCGTTGCGTCTGATAATGGGCGGAGCACCGGCTGGGCCTGCAGGGACGGGGAAAACCGAGACGACCAAGGACCTCGGTAGAGCCCTTGGACAAATGGTTTATGTCTTCAACTGTTCCGAACAAATGGATTATAAGGTACATTTTTGTCATTTCTTTTTTGTCTTTTATATATAAAACTTTTAGACATCCAAGTTTATTTTCGAAAGATTTTCTTTTGCCGAATGCTCTTCTAAAATCTACTTTCTTCTTACTCGAATGTTTATAGTCATGCGGCAACATCTACAAAGGATTGGCGCAGACTGGAGCGTGGGGTTGTTTCGACGAATTTAATAGAATTTCTATCGAGGTATTGTCCGTCGTAGCGGTGCAGGTAAAATGTGTTTTGGACGGAGTAAAAAATCGAAAGAAAAAGTTTTTCTTCTTTGGCGAGGAGCTTAATATCGTGGATACAGTTGGTATATTTATAACGATGAACCCTGGTTACGCTGGTAGAACAGAACTACCCGAAAACTTAAAAACATTATTTCGGTAAATGAGCGCGGATTATCGGAAATTAATATCGCGTAACTAATCTGAAATAAATCAACAGGCCGTGTGCTATGGTGGTGCCTGATTTTGAACTAATTTGCGAGATTATGTTGGTGGCCGAAGGCTTCCAAGAAGCGAGATTACTGGCGAGAAAGTTTATTACCCTGTATATGCTATGTCGGGAGCTTTTATCCAAACAAGATCACTACGACTGGGGCTTGAGAGCCATCAAGTCTGTTTTAGTCGTCGCTGGAAAGTTGAAACGTGATGATAGGCAAAGGCCGGAGGAGCAAGTGCTAATGAGAGCGCTAAGAGATTTTAATATGCCAAAAGTCGTGACTGACGATGTTCCAGTATTCATGGGATTAATAGGTAAAAGACACATTAATATTACTTTTAATTGGATATACGAAATAAAATATGTTACACTAATGCTGTAACTAAATTAATGAATTGAGAAATTGTAAAAAAAAATATATATATACTTTTAAAATAAATTATATGCATAACTTTTCTTTATGCTGATACGATTTTTATTAAATTTTTGTTTTATTACTCAGGAGACTTATTTCCTACATTGGACGTGCCACGAAAAAGAGATCTAGATTTCGAAATAATGATCAAAGCCGCGGCTCTTGATTTAAAGTTGCAACCGGAGGACGGGTTTACTCTCAAGGTACATTATACATGTAATGTTCACCTTGAATGGTTAATTGGCGAGTAAAAAGAAGAAAGACAGGAAGAGAGAAAGAGAGAGAGAGAGTTTCTCTGGTTTGCTTCAGGTGGTACAATTGGAAGAGTTGTTTCACGTTCGACACTCGGTCTTTATCGTCGGCCTCGCCGGGACCGGTAAAACTGAAGTCTGGAAAACGCTTAACCGAACGTACGCGAACCAAAAGCGCAAACCGCACTACAATGATCTGAACCCAAAGGCGGTGACCAACGACGAGTTATTTGGTGTCATTAATCCGGCAACGAGGGAATGGAAAGACGGGTTGGAAGATAGCACACCCGTCAATTTTCAGCGCACGATCAAACGCGCTACACGCGCACATTAGCCCACGCTCCGTAATAGGTTTGCCACGACTTTCTATTCTTATTGCTACTTTTCTGCAGGTTGTTCTCCATGATAATGAGGGAGCAAGCTAACATGGCCGGCGACGGCCCTAAGTGGATCGTATTCGACGGTGACATCGACCCAATGTGGATTGAATCCTTAAATACTGTAATGGACGATAATAAAGTCCTGACGTTAGCGAGCAACGAGAGAATTGCGTTAACGAAACATATGCGTCTTCTATTTGAAATATCGAATTTAAGGTGAACGCTTAGTCGAGAAACTTTGTAGTAAAGAATTTTATTTGCAACAAAAATAAAACTGCTTATGGATTTTCGACATTAACGTTTTTATTTTAGGACAGCTACACCGGCAACGGTATCTAGAGCAGGAATTTTATATATTAATCCACAAGATTTAGGCTGGACTCCGTAAGTTATAAATTTATACTTTAATTTTTAATTAAAACACAAAATTAACATATTATAGTATCAACTTAATGAGAAATTGTTTTGCAGATTTGTAATGAGCTGGATAGAAACGAGAGATCACTCCGAACGAGCTAACTTGTCGATTCTCTTTGAAAAATATGTTCCATCTTTGTTGGAAATATCAAAAACAAAGTTCAAGAAAATTACACCGTTACCAGAAATATGTCATTTAGAAATGCTTTGTCATTTGCTTGATTGCTTTCTAACTAAAGAAAACGTGCCACCGGACTGCCCGAAGGAATGGTAATCGATAAACGCCTACAAATCTAATTTTCTTTTTAATCTTTTATGATAAAATAATTATAAAAAATTTGTTTTACAAAGCTTGTACGATTTTATTTTAGGTACGAATTATATTTCGCATTTGCTTGCATTTGGGCGTTTGGTTCTGTTATGTTTCAAGATCAGTTGATAGACTGGAGAAAAGAATTTAGCAAATGGTGGCAAAACGAATTTAAAACTGTTAAATTTCCATCGGGTGGAACCGTGTTTAATTACTTCATAGAACCGGAAACAAAAAAATTTATACCTTGGACTGAAAAAATCGTCTCATATGAATTGGACTCTGATATCCCGCTTCAGGTATTATCCGAGCTTTATTAATTTAATTTAAAGTAAAAAGATAAAGCGTTTCTATTAAATCAAACGTTAAAATTCATTTAAATAGAATAAAAAAAAAGTTCTATGTGTATATATGTTGTATACGTATATGCGTTATATAAATTACATTTAATATAGTGTACTTTGGTGCCAACTGGAGAAACAGTACGCTTGCGTTTTTTTATGGATTTGTTAATAAAAAAACGCGTTCCGGTTATGTTAGTGGGTGGAGCGGGCTCTGGAAAAAGCGTTATTATGGCCCACAAATTAGCAAGTTTGTCGGATAATTATAATATCGCAAATGTTCCTTTTAATTTCTACACTACGTCAGGTGAATAAGCAAGTTAAAATAGTTTAAATTCCTAAATCTATAATTTTATTACCTAAGTATTCTTTATGAATAATTTTGGGTTGTGTCAACGACGAATTATAGCGATTTCGTTTTCGTCGAAAAGACATGTTACAGAAAGCACTTGAGAAACATTTGGAGAGAAAAACGGGGCGTAATTATGGCCCACCGGGCACGAAATTTTTGGTGTATTTCATAGACGACATGAATATACCGGAAGTGGACACTTATGGAACTGTGCAACCTCATACTCTTATTAGACAACACATGGATTACAATCACTGGTAATTATCATTGGTAATTTAAATATATAACGGGATATGTAAATTACTACGAGTTAATTTGGGTTTATCTCAGTGTAAAATAATAATCCAACAAATTTTACATACATAATCTAGGTATGACAGAACAAAATTAAATTTGAAGGAGATTCATAACACACAGTATGCGTCCTGTATGAATCCTACCGCAGGTAGCTTTACCATAGACCCTCGTTTACAAAGACACTTTGCCGTGTTCGCAGTCAGGTTAATAATAATTATTATTATTATTTAATTACATTAAGTATTCGTTATTGTACGAACATATTTGATACTTATTTTCAGTTTTCCGCAAAAAGAAGCGCTCGTGACGATATATAGTCAGATTCTCAAGCAACACGTGGCCGATCCACAGCAAAAGTTCGATCCAGCGGTACAAAAATTCGTCGATCCTCTTATCGACGCGGCATTATATCTTCACGATAAAGTTTCAACAACTTTTCTACCAACGGTTATCAAGTTTCATTATGTATTCAATTTGCGCGATTTAACCAATATATTCCAGGTTAATAGAAAAACTAATCAACATTAACAATGCGATTTTCTGGATAACAATGGCGATAATTCTACTTTAATATTATACGCAGGGAATGCTTTTTGCCCGTGGCGACGTTTTACCACTTCCGAGTCATGTGATTAATCTTTACGCTCACGAAGCAATGCGGGTGTATCGTGATAAGTTGGTGACTGTTGAAGACTACAAAATATTTGATCAACTGCTACTGAGTGCAATTCGCAAAAATATACCCGTATGTTTAATGCGTAGAGTTTGATAAAAGCTGTTTGTTAATAGATTATTTAATAACCTCAGGAGTTGGACGAAAAAGAGATCAACTTGGAGCAACCGCTGATATATTGTCATTTCGCGGAGGGAATTGGCGAGTCGAAATACGCGCCTATCAAAAGTTGGACGCAGCTTGTAAAATTGCTCGACGAAGCTTTACTCAATTATAATGAACTGGTATTATATCAATCATTTATTATTATATCGTGGCTTGAATTTTGTTTGTTAACTTTTCATTCTTAAAATTTAATGACATAATCTGTTCTCATTCTAATCATATATGTATAGTTTTAATTTTGTTCTTATTTTAAGAGATGCAAGGATATTTAATCAATTTATATCGTGACTTTTTATACATGCTACTCTTTCGATACAGGTGTCGGCAATGAATTTGGTATTGTTCGAAGATGCCGTGTATCACGTGTGTCGAATCAACAGAATTTTGGAAGCACCAAGAAGCAATGCGCTTCTGGTGGGCGTAGGCGGCAGTGGGAAACAATCTTTATCACGTTTGGCTTCTTTTGTATCCTCGTTAGAGGTAAGCAGGGTTATGTTTTTATCAGGTATTTTATACGTACCTTAACGACAGGCATGGCGTTTGCGGCGGCGAACGGCGGCTAGCGTACGTGACCTTGGCGTGGGGTGCGTCGAATCTCACAAGAACCACACGTGTGAATGTGTCGCGGAACGCTGACTGCCGAGAACTGAAGGCGTTCCACCCACCACTACTTCCCTCGCTCGGCGGCTGAGGGAGAGGAGTTGAGAGGGGAAGACTCACGTACGCGAGCCGCCGTCGCCGCAGCGAACACCATACTTATCTTTCAATATAAAATGCTTAGATTTTATAAACTTTAGAAATGAGTAAAGAGGCTTAACGTAATAAATATTTTTTGATAAATGGTCAACAGGTGTTTCAGATACAGTTGCGCAAAGATTATTCTTTAAACGAATTGAAAGCTGACTTGGCTGTATTGTACTTGAAGACTGGTGTAAGGGGCATTGGTATTACTTTTTTAATGAGCGATTCTCAAGTCGTGGATGAAAAATTCCTGGTTGTGGTGAACGATATGTTAGCGACGGGAGAAATCGCGGAATTATTTACTGACGACGAAGTGGAAAATGTCATTAACGCCGTACGTAACGAGGTACATAATTTTCGGAATTATCGGAATAGTCATCGGAATAATCTATATTCAGCGGAAGACTGCGGTATGCGATTATTTTAAATATTATCAAAGACTGCTTGTATTAAGTAATCACTGTAATATATATTATTATCTATTGTACAGGTTAAGCAAACCGGATTAATTGATACGAAAGAAAATTGCTGGAAATTTTTTATTGAACGTGTACGAAAGCAATTAAAGTGTATTCTGTGCTTCTCGCCTGTAGGAGCAACCCTTCGAAAAAGAGTCAGGAAATTTCCCGCAATAATAAATTGCACTGCGATTGACTGGTTTCAAGATTGGCCACAGAAAGCATTAGAATCTGTATCGATAACATTTTTAAAGGTATGCTCGCTGTAAATTTTTTCTTTTTTAAAAATTAATTTTTTAATTACAAATTAGTTTTAACACATATTATTCTACACCTTACTTTTTGACTACTACGCTATCCTTTATCATTATTATAGGAATTAAAAGAATTGCCAGGCGAATATCGAAAATCTGTGTCGCTCTTCATGTCTTTTGTTCATACAAGCGTTAATGACGTATCCGTGTTATATTTGCAAAATGAAAGAAGATACAATTACACGACGCCCAAGTCATTCCTTGAACAAATATCTTTATATTCCAAGTTGTTAACAGAAAAAACGCACGATTTGGAAGCAATGATTTTACGTCTCACCGATGGATTGATGAAACTCGAATCTTGTACCACTCAGGTACCTTGTAGTTTGTTTCGAAAAATTTCATATACCTATTCTCTGAATATATTTATATATATATATATATATATTTTTTTTTTTTACAAAATAGGCTGATAAATTAAAGATTATTCTAACGGCTCAAGAGATCGAGTTGAAAAAAAAGAACGAAATAGCTGATAAGATATTGGCTGAAGTGCGTGCGGAAAATGCAAAAGTAGAAGCAGAAAAAACTATTGGTAGGATGTTGAAAATTATTAATAATGTAGACGATGTAGAAATAACATCGCGGAATTACAGTGACTGAAGAGGAATTAAAAGTAGCGGAAATCAAGGAGATAGTATTGGAAAACCAGAAACGCTGTGATGAAGACTTGGCTTATGCGGAACCCGCAGTGAGACAGGCCGAAGCCGCGCTTAATACTTTGAATAAAGTTAATAAAATTTACGATTTACAATTATACAGTTAAAAATAACATAAATTAAATTTTAGTATAAGTAATACTACATTTTGAGCGTCTCATAAATATTTCTGTCTAAAATTAATGAGTTTTTAATTATATAAAAATATTTGTGCTATTACAGAATAATTTAACTGAATTAAAGTCATTCGGATCTCCGCCGGAAGCTGTACTTATGGTAGCTCAAGCCGTACTCATTTTATTTTCGCCAAAAGGAAAAATTCCGAAGGATAGAAGTTGGAAATCTTGCAGAATAATAATGGGATCTATCGATGAATTCCTGTCGCAATTACGTAATTATGACAAAGAAAATATACACCCAGATGTCGTAAAAGCGATTCAGCCATACATCAATGATAAAAGTAATTTCATTTTCAAGCTTGATAATAATATAACTCATAAATATTTCATGAAATAAATGTAATAAAAATATATTATTTATATGTAGAAATACTAACATAAAAATCGTAATATTTTTTATAAAACTGAAATGTAGTAATGTCAAAATAACGCATATTTAATTAGATTTTGATCCGGATTTTGTATATTTAAAATCGCATGCGGCAGCGGGACTTTGTAGCTGGGTGAAAAATATTATGGTGTTTCATTATGTTAACGAGAATGTAAAACCTCTGAGAGCGGCTCTTGCTCAAGCAAATATGGAGTTGAAAGTAGCTATGGAAAAATTGAATTCCTTAAGAAGCCGTTTAGCGGTAAGCTCGCTTCAGTAATTAAGTTAAACATTACTTACATTATTTTTCCTCATTATTTTATAAGTATTTTTATTATAGTAAAATAATGTTCTTTTATTTACGTACAGGAGCTTAAAAAAATATTGGATATTTTAAGCGAAAAAATGAATGTAGCTTTAGCTGAGAAACAAAAGTGTCAGGACGAAACAGATGCGACTGCGTTTGTTATAGATCTAGCAGATCGATTGATAAATGGCCTCGCATCTGAAAATATTCGTTGGGCCGAGACCGTACAATTGTACGTAGGTTTGCTCGAATACAAAAATTATTAAAATAATAAAAGCGACAGCTAATGATCAGTTAAGCAAACATCAAGTTAACTACATTTTAACATATTTATAATACGACAAAATAGGCTAAGAAAATCCGAAATCACTCTACCGGGCAATGTATTGCTCGTCGCAGCATTTATTTCTTACATGGGATGTTTCACAAAGAAATACAGAGTGGATCTTATGAATTTATACTGGCTGCCATTTCTCGACAATTTGCAAGTGCCAATACCTTACACGCCAGATCTGGATCCGATATCTTTGATGAGTGACGATGCAACAATCGCTCAATGGAATAACGAAGGTAAAAAACGTATTTAACGAAAATCTCTATTACGTATTATCAATTACATTAATAGATACAGAGTATATAAAAGATTGTGATTATAATCTACAAAATAATTGATTAATAAGCTAATAAAAACTGAATAAATCTTTTGAGATGATTTATAATTAAAAGTTAATCGTGTTCTTATATAGGTTTACCTACAGATAGAATGTCCTCGGAAAATGCCACGATACTCGCAAATTCCTCCAGGTGGCCACTAATGATTGATCCGCAAATGCAAGGAATCAAATGGATCAAAAACAAATACAGGGATGATCTGTTAGTGCTACGTCTAACTCAACATAATTATCTCGACAAAATTGAATATGCAATAGCTAATGGAAAGATAGTATTGCTGGAAAGTATCATGGAAACGGTCGATGCTGTTCTAGATCCAATTCTAGGCCGGGTTTTTATAAACAGGGGAAGGTAAATTGGCATATATATATATTTTTTTTTTTTTTTTTTTAGGAAATGGATTAATTGATCTTATATAATTAATGCTAATAAAGGGCCATCAAGGTGGGAGATAAAGAAGTGGAATACGATCCGCGCTTCCGTTTGATCTTACAAACAAAGCTGGCAAATCCTCACTATAAACCAGAGATGCAAGCTCAGACTACACTCATCAATTTTACGGTTACGAAAGATGGTTTGGAGGAGCAGCTATTAGGCGCCGTTGTGAAAGCGGAGCGTCCTGATTTGGAATCGAGCAAAGCCGAACTCACTATCCAGCAGAACACGTTCAAGATTACGCTGAAAATATTGGAGGATGATTTGTTGCACAGGTATTGTATATAACAAGGAAGAAAAGAAACTAGGTAACAATTTAAAATTGAATTTCCTTGTTCGCGATTAGTTTTTATAAAAAGTTTGACTATCTCGGGTTTATTAATTTAACAAGTTAAAGAAAAACGAGCAATTCAGCATTTTTTTTTAATAAAAAATGTATATATCTTATTTTTATGTTTCTTTTATTCCATGGAGATTGGCGACGGCGGGACCCGATATCTTGAACGACGTCGCTCTTGTGGAGAACCTTGAAACTACGAAGAAAACTGCTAGCGAGATCGAGGCAAAGGCAATCGAGGCGAAGATGACTGCCACAAAGATAGACGAGGCGCGAGAATCCTACCGGCCGGTGGCAACGAGAGCCAGCCTCCTCTACTTCATTCTTAACGATCTCAACAAGATCAACATGCTATATCAGTTTTCTCTCAAGGCATTCAACACAGTCTTTCAAAACGCTATTAGATTTGCAGAACCAGCCAATGCTCTCAGTAAACGTGTCGTTAATTTAATCGACAGCGTCACATACTTGGTTTTTACGTATACTAGCAGAGGATTATTTGAGAACGACAAGCTCATATTTTTGTGCCAGCTAACGCTTCAGGTATAGATAGTAAAAAATAATTTAAAATCTAATGCTTATTCAATTCTTTTTAACACAAATAAATAACATGTATGTATTAAAAAAAATTTAACAATTTAGATTTCAATACAAATGAAAGAAGTAGATTCATTTGAAGTGGATTTCCTTTTACGATTCCCTTATATACCGGATCTTACAAGTCCAGTAGATTTTCTGAGTGACGTTAGCTGGGGGGGCATTAAGTATCTGAGCAGAATGGAAAATTTCCGCAATTTAGACCACGATATAGACGGAGCCGAGAAAAGGTGGAGGAAATTCGTCGAATCGGAAACGCCTGAAAGAGAAAAATTCCCTCAAGAGTGGAAAAATAAAACGGCCTTTCAAAAACTTTGCATAATGAGATGCTTAAGACTAGATCGAATGATTTACGCTATAAGGTAATTCGCTAAAATGCGATTTTGAGATAAACATCTACTTTAAACATAGATTATTATATTAAATATATGAAATATATTTAATTTGCTTTAGTTTACTTTTTTTTTTTTGTTTTCTCTAACAATTAATTCTGTGACAAATGTAGGTACTTCGTGGAAGAGAAATTAGGAACAAAATTTATGCAATTTCGAATGCAACCATTTGAAAAATCGTACGAAGAAACGAGTGCAATTACGCCAGTATTTTTTATTTTATCTCCAGGAGTCGATCCTTTAAAGGTACATTTTTATATCTTTAAAAAAATATAGATTTGATTTTAATGGCATAATTAGGTATTTATGAAAAATATTTAACATTGTAATAAATTAAAAACATGAATCTTTCTATGTAGGATGTCGAGAAACTCGGTAAACGGTTGGGCTTTACATTCGATGCGCAAAATTTTCACAATATATCATTAGGACAAGGTCAAGAGCCCATCGCAGAGAATATGATAGAAGTTTCAGCGCGCGAGGGCCATTGGGTTATACTTCAGAATATTCATTTAGTACAGAATTGGCTACCAAATTTGGAAAAGAAGATAGAACAACTGTCAGAAGAACCACACGAAAATTATCGGCTTTATATTAGTGCGGAACCAAGCCACGACCCTCACTCGTCAATAATACCGCAAGTAATAGCGAAATCCTTCAAGTATAGATTATTTAATATAATATTAAACATACTGCCACACGTTTAAAATTAGAATTATCTAAAATTGTGATTTTCTTTTACAACGGTTTCATTAAAGTTACCAATTATTGCTTTGTATTCTAATTAAATGTAATTGAAACGGCAGGGTATATTAGAGTCTGCCATAAAAATTACCAATGAACCACCAACGGGTATACGCGCCAACATTCATAAAGCCTTGGACAACTTTAGCGAAGAAGTATTAGAATCTTGCGCCAAGGAAACTGAGTTTAAAGCTATTCTCTTCACCCTCTGTTATTATCACGCTGCAGTGGCAGAGCGTAGAAAATTTGGGGCACAAGGATGGAATAGGGTTAGTATTCTAAATTTTAATTTTACATATACGTTAATACCTATTATTAATTTCTTGTTAATATCTTTAACACAGTCCTACCCTTTCAACGTCGGCGACTTAACTATCAGTGTATCGGTGCTGTTGAATTATCTTGAGAGCAGTATTAAGGTACCCTGGGAAGATTTACGCTATTTATTCGGCGAAATCATGTACGGCGGCCATATAACCGACGATTGGGATAGAAGACTATGTCAAATGTATCTCCTAGAGTACCTGCAACCGGAATTAGTCGAAGGTGAATTATACCTTGCTCCGGGTTTTCTGGTGCCACCCAGCATCGATTACGCGGGGTATCATCAGTACGTGGAGGATTATTTGCCGCCGGAGAGCCCTGTTTTATACGGACTTCATCCAAACGCGGAGATCGGTAAAATTTCTTAATTGACTTTTATCAATTCGGTTATCTTTCTTAATTTACGGTCATATAAAAACGCTAAGAAAATGCTTGGACTCGTTTATATAGGGTTTCTCACAAGCACGGCGGAGAATTTGTTTAAAATAATCTGGGGACTGCAACCACGAGATAGTGTCGACGCAATGACTGGAATATTATCAAGAGAAGATAAGGTGAAAGCTATAATAGAGGATGCACTAGATAAACTTCCCGAAGAGTTTAATATACAAGAATTGATGAGCAAGGTAGCATCGTTATTGCATACTTGGATTACTATAATAAAATTATCATTATAATGTACTGAAATTATTAAATTTAAAAGCTAAAAGATACCGAAGTAAACAATGTATTAAAATATTAAAGGTAACTTCTATTTTTTAGACGGAAGATCGCACTCCTTTCGTTATAGTCGCTCTCCAAGAATGTGAATACATGAATGCACTATGTACGGAGATAAAAAGATCTCTGGGAGAGCTAAATCTTGGTTTGAAAGTAAGTACCTCGATAAAAATTATTGAATAGCGATGTAACAGATGCCTAATTTTAGGGTGAGCTTACGATCAGCGGGGATATGGAAGATCTGCAGAATCATTTATTTATGGAAACTGTACCACCATCTTGGACCAGACGCGCCTATCCTTCCACCCTCGGATTGTCGAGCTGGTTTGCAGACTTGGTCAATCGAATAACCGAGTTATCAAATTGGACGATAGATTTTAATGTGAGTAGAGAAACCGCAATTAAAAAAAAATGCAATAAGATAATACATTTCGGAGAAATTAAATTAATTCCATATATATATTTTGCTGAAGCGTGGGAAGAAAAATTTATTAAACGTCGTCACGCTTCAGGCATTGAGAAAATGACTTTGCAAACGTTTGTCATTTATTTGCGCGTTAAAATTCGACTTCCTTTCTTTCTCGGCTGCGGTCGATCTAATTATCTCGCGGTGCATCTTTCGACAGTTGCCATCGTCGGTCTGGCTGGGTGGCTTTTTCAATCCGCAGTCCTTACTTACCGCCATCATGCAGCAAACCGCTCGTAAAAACGAGTGGCCCTTGGACAAAATGTGCTTGCATTGTGACGTAACCCGAAAGCAGAAGGAGGAGTTCACGTAAGAGAGTCAATGTTTTGCAACGTTCAATTAACCCTTTCGAGACCGGGTATATTTCAATTATTTTTCAATTATAAAAAACATCGACTTTGCAACTTTTATTTTATATAAAATCTCAAATTGCTTTCACGTAGCAGATGAGAACAATCGTTGCTCAACCGTTCGATAACGCTCTCTCACGTGGAAATTCGATACGTGTTCTCGAAAGGGTTAACAAGCAGAGACCAGGGCAATAATATGAACTTTGTCGATCAGGGTGCCGCCACGCGAAGGTGCCTACATCAATGGCTTATACATGGAGGGTGCGCGATGGGACGTCACGAGCGGCGTTGTTGCGGACTCGCGGTGGAAGGAGCTGTTCTTTTCGATGCCGGTCGTGTTCGTGAAGGCAATCACCTTGGACAAGCAGGAGACGAAGAATATGTACGAGTGCCCGGTCTACAGGACGAGAGAACGCGGCCCTACGTACATCTGGACGTTTAACTTGAAGACTCGCGACAAGCCGACCAAGTGGACCCTGGCGGGCGTTGCGATCCTTTTGCAAATTTAGTCGAGCCTTCCTCGACGAGGCCTCGCGCGTGTTCACACGATTTCACGCTCGTAACGACTTCTTTTTCACGCCTCTCCTAGCGAGTCGTTCGCGCAACTACGGTTTCTTGGTCGTTAAATGCTCTTTGCGAATTACGTCGAGCTTTCTCTCCCGCCCCTGTAGAACGAGTGTGAAACGGCGTTAATTACATACGCGCATTCGGTTAATTACGTAACTGGCGTATACGAGTCGCAGCGTGCTCCTATACGCCTTTCAAAGTAAAGCGATCTCGTCCTGAGAACCCGTGCGTCGCGTAGGAAACGAAAGACTGAACGGAAGGAACTTGGGATGTACACGCGGTTCGCAGGTGCGCTCGCGAGTCGGGTTTTTTCTCAAAAGAAGGTATTGGCGTGTCGTTGACGCCAATTGAGAGGAACGACGAAATGTGACAGGGTGGCGAATGTGTATCGACGACAGGAGGAAGAACGACCGGCGCTCGTACATCCGGTGTTTTCTTTACGGGCGCACCGGCACGTACCATTCTCGCAGCGGCGCGTATTGCATCAGTCGGTCGCCTTTGACAAGTCTACGGGTACGCGACGACAATATGATTGGAGGTTTCGAGGAAGTGGTGACCCTTTATCGACTGCGACGTAATTATCCGTTTCGCGATGACGCATCTGGTTTCGCGTGCCGTTTGGCTCTTCGCGACGACGCAGGGTGCGCAGAATTTTCGGACACGCGAGCGAAGACGCCTTGCGAAACTACTCGCGCGAGTTAAACGACAATAACGAACGAAGAGCCACCGGTAGAACCATGAGACAGATCGGGGGAGGCTTGCCGCAGCCGCGACGTTGCAAGCGCACTTTACTCTCGAGGGTGCATGCGATCTCTCGAATGAAACCGTTCAGCTGCATCCGCCTTATGTACATCCGTCCTATCGCTTACCCGAACAATTTGTTTTCTGCAGTAGCAACTGCGATCCAAAATTCATGTATATCTATATTATATGTATAAAAGTCATGCCTTTAATCTGTATGCTAGTAATTAATTATTATAGTTTTTTAATATTAATACCGTTGCACCAAAGTTAAAAAAAAGAAATTGTATGCGCTTTTAAAAAAAAAAAAAAAAGTTTGACATGTATAGCGACATTTTATCAAACGTAGCGTTAATCACTTGCATCACGATATTAAGTAAACTAGTTAGTGGTTAATATAATATTTTGCGGTTGAAAACATTTTTTTTTTTTAGCGTATCGTAAAGTATTATCACCGAAATGAAGCGTATCATGTCAAACTTTTTTCCTCCTTTGCCTGTTTAAAAGCCGAAAGAACTTTCACGATGCACATATCTTTACGGATAAGCTTTGACATTGAGTCAAGTCGACTCGAGCTACCTGTCTCGGATTAAGAAAGACTCGGGAAATATTTTTTGGTCATTAAACTAATTAGATTACTGGTATTGCGGCGGCCGGTTGTAAATTAGCGTGCCAAGACCTTTACGGTTGCTCCGTTCTCGGACTCTTCAGTCGAAAACGCCTTCGGGGCAAACATGCGTTTCTGGTATTTATAGGGACCTACCGGATGAAGGTGAGATGAACACGAGGCTTCGAAAAAAACCGCATTTGAGTCACGCCGAACGAAACGAAACGTTGTGTGCGCGTCCGATGTCCCTTCTGATTCAATACAGCCGAGCTTCACTTTTTCGCAAACGTTATATCTATTTTATAAGCCGTTCCAAGAGTCGCAGTAAAGTTTGAAACGGTACGCTGGCGAATTTGATAGCTACGATTCTATCAGAAATTGTAAATCGTTTAAAGTAAAATTTACGTGCATACGGGCACGAAATAAGCCCACAAGCATGCGGGTTTTAATTAAGGTTTTAATTAAGTTAAGAAGGGAAACTAATCAAGTTGTGAAATAGAAACTTCTCAATTGAAGCAAAGACCATTCTCTACCCATCCAAACTTAAAGTCGCATCACGGAAAGTTTTACGTAATGAGAAATTTATGTTCTGCGACTTGAAGCGCAGATATTAATATGTCATAAGAGCGTAATTCTCTTTAAATTCGTGCCAAGCGAAAATAAACGTCGGCTATTAATGTTGCTGCGTGCGATTAAAAAGAAAAAGAATGTAAGAAACAAAAAAATATTGATTAGATTATTTTTAGAGCATGCAGGAGCAGGAGTTTTATAATAATCGACGATTTGGGAGCTAGAAAATGACTATTATTTTCGGTATCGCGAAAAATCGCTTTAGGTTTTTGTTTAAGGAGAAGACTCGAGCTCGTCGAGCGCATAAAAAGACACAAGATAGATCAACTCGGCGTCGAGCTCGATGTTTCCGAGAACTCGGTGCGAGAAGGATAGCATTAAATTGACGATCGGCTCTACCGTCTGTCTCACTCTCTTTACTCGGTTCTCTCTTTCTCTCCAAGGGCCGAAATCTGTAACGGCCATCTTAGTCTAGTTGCGGAGGCTCGGTCGCGAAGACGCGTTGATAATCGCTCCGGTATCTCGCGTATTTTCCGCCGCGAATAAAGTAATCTCGCATGCAAATACGCGTCGACGTCGTTGAGTCAGAAACGGACTATCATTTTTCTGTACTCTCGTCATTTCGCTCGTCGTTTTATGCCTCGTATTGGGCTCTGAAAAAGTGCTTCGGAAAGCAAAGGTTATGTCGCCGGCGGAGCGCGCGAAGCGTCCGGCCTAAAGTTCGTCGCGAGTTCGTCGCGAGTTCGGCGATACCAACCCGCTTCACTCGCCATCTCTCTCGGCGACGTTCAGCGGGTTCCGGCGATCGCCATTACGTGGTGACATCTGCAACTCGCGCGTCATCTTCGTCGCGGCCAGGACTCCTATCATCCCGTTTCGAAGGAGAGATTACTATGGAACTCGAGGAATATAAAGTGCGTAGGGAACATTCCGTCTCGCGGCCCGTTTCGTTCGCGACCTGGCGCAAATTGACGAGACCGTTCATTCCGCCGACGGGAATACACCGAAGGATCAAGAGGGATCGTCGCTTCACATCGCAGCCAGCTTCCTGTCTCGGGGATCGAGGACGACTCGAAGGTGAAGATCCGACGCGGTGGAAGTAAGCAACGCTACGAGTATCGGGAGTGCAAATTTATCGGACAAATAATCGTTCGTCGCGCTTCGTAAAAAATCGCCGCGATAAGCCATTCGTCTCTCGAGTGAGTGTTAGTGATAGTGACAGTGATTATTAAAAAAAAAGCAGAGCAGTGCGATATAGTGCCAAGTGATTTGGATTACTACGAGACGTCAGGATAATCCGGAATACTGCCACCGAAAGAAGGACGGACGGACAGAAGGAAGGAAGGAAGGAAGGAAGGAAGGAGGGACGGACAGACGGACGGATGAAAAATACCCAACCTCAACCTAACCGAAAGCTACAAATGTAAGTGAATCGACAGCATGCCATTGACCGTAGATCATTCATTTGCAATTATTCTTAAAAAAAATTTAATATCCGAATCTAATGACGCGCGCTTTGTTATTACCCAATCAAGTAAAAAAATATACGCAACGATAATTGGCTCTTTCCCTGGAAACTTAGTTATCAAGACAGTAAGAACATTCATTTCGTATATTCAAGTAATTTACTATAATCAAGTGATAAATGGTGAAATTTAAATCGTTATATTTGAATTAATCAACCAATAAAAAAAAAATACGTCTAATCGATTTTCGGCGATGGCTTCACATTTACTGCGACGAATTTCTTTTGTTCCGCGTTATATCTTCGCGCGATATAATTAATCCTTTTACAATACTGATTTATGACGTATGTATTTCCGGCTCGATGTAAACTCTCCGCAGATAATAATCAAAATACTAGAAACACGTACCGTCAGGTTTACGAGATCTAACAGCTGATACTTTCAACAAGCGTCAAAGTTAAAAATCTAGAGAAGCGTAACGTGGTTATTTATTTAAATAAATACATTCTAAACTAGTCGCTCGGTGGTTTATAAATTGCAGATACAATAAAAATAATGTATGCGAGGAGTTCGCGAACGAAAAGCCTCGCGCGAACATTTCCCGCACGTGTTACCACACGTACGACCGTTAATTATTTTGCTTCTGCCTGTCATTTAATTTTATTGCAGTTTGCTCATTACATTAAGTAGTTGTAATTAACGTGCTTAACTAGAATCAAATAAAGATCGGGCGATATGTAAAACAAAGATATACCGAGCGTACGCGGTTCATGAATATTAATATATAATTAATTACACTTTCAATCAAGAATGGAAAGTAACGCGTTATTCTAATTACAAAAGCCGTTATTACAGCGGCGTTACATGTGTAAAAAAAAAAAAAAAAAAAAATTAATAAAAAAAAAAAAAAATAAAATTTCTTAAGGCACGACAATTTTTTTTTTAATTTTCTTTTTTGCTTTATGAAGCGTTATTAGTAGTTTCCCGGGAGACAGCCAATTAACACGCGCACGACGAATTGAAAAGCGTACGGTGGACGTAACGCCAGCCTGAAAGAGTAATTAGAGCGACGCGAATATTGCTCTTAATCCCCGACTCTTTCACCCTCGATTGTTTTTTAATCGCGAGAAAATCGCTGAACTCTCTTGCTAAGAAATTCCCGTGGTCTCGAGGTACAAAAATGTCACGGGCAACTTGTCTCAAAATACGATGTTTGTCCGAATACGTGTAATCCGATACGCGTACCTCGATGCTGAAGCAGCATCACTAATTAATTAGACGCGAAAGAACTTTCGAGGGGAATTAAAGTGACTTTCAAGCTCGTTCGGTTATTCAGGCTAATTCACCGACGAGAACTCCCGTGGATGAGCATGTAGGTTGATACAATTCAGGCGCGAGTACGCGACGTCGCGTTTTCCTCCTCGATCACGTACGATTAACGCATCGAGCGTCGAGATAAGGACACTTTTGGGCGGGAAAACGCGCCGATAATTCGCGAAGAAAATTTCGTCCGGTCTTTACGGCGCCGTCGGCGAGTTTTCCGTCGCGTCTGATAAATTCGCGTCTTCACCCCTTGCACCGCGTTCGCCCGGGCGCGGAGGTGCGAAGAAACCGTTTCGAAAGGATGCGAAAGGTGCGAAAGACGAGCGGGCCTCCCAGGATGACTCTCGCTAATCGCGGGCAGGCGGAAAACAAGCGTGATGAGTCGCCTCGCCTCGCCTCGGCTCGGCTCATCTCATCTCGTCCCGTCTCGTCTCGTCTCGTCTCGTCCCGTCTCATCTCGTCTCGTCTCACTCGCGACCTAACTCGACTCGACGCGGCTACAACGGACGGCATGGGCGAGTTAATCTTTTATCTCTATTTCTTCTTCGCGCCTCTTCTTACCGTAGCGCACGTAACGCGCGCGATACGTAACATTCGTAGCGGCGTGGACGATCCGGCAACAAGACAAGGACGAAGAGCACGTAAATGCACGGATACGTATTAAGTTGGAACGATAATCAATACGCGGTATGTCCCGAACGTGTGCCTAGGCGGTACGGTCGCGTACTTTGGCGCGTATTTCATACGTAAGAAAGTGAAAGAGGCACGCCGGTTTTTCGCGTCGACGACGTTGGATCAACGTCAAAGCAGCGTTTCTCCTTCCCGTAGCTAATTTCATTAAAAGTATCGTGAAATAAAAAGAAACGTCATTTTTCGATTACGTTCGAGTGGATTATTATTTGCTGGCTGTCTGCTCGGTTAAACGTGCAAAGCTGCGTCAAGTTTCAGATTAATTTTCCGACCCGTCGGGACCTCGAGGTTGTTCCCGCGTAACTTCAGATTTCGCGCGCGCCTCCTGGTCCCGTAATAATTCTTTCGGTGATTACTTACGTTATCGATAATGCCCTCCGTGGCCCTCGTCGACTGTCCGCCGGGGCTTCGCCGGTTTCCGTTTTCACTTTTCGCCGCTTCGCGAAACCCACCCCGCCTCGGCGCATTTCGACTCGTATTTCATCTCCTCTCCTCTTTATTTGCATACGCGATACATCGTTTTCCGTATCTCCGAGCCTCATCGTGTGCTCACGGCAAACGGCGTGCGGAGAGGTTTGAAGATAATTAATGCAAATTACACACGGGCAACGGGCACGCTACCGGTTACGGCGTTACACGGGATGAAAGCCGCGCCGGGCTTGCACGCGCGCGCGCTCGCTCGCTCTTGCTTCGATCGTGTAAGTCGTTGCTCTTGCATGTCGACGTGTCGCTCCGATTATCATCCGATACAATTGATTCGCGGCACCGATTGACTGCTATCTGTCGTCTCGGCCGAGTCAGATTAGCTCTCCCATTTCCCGGCCTTCGTCGTCCCGACCCGTTTCGCCCCCCCGTCCCCCTCCCCCTCGCTCCCTCGCTCGGGCTCGTCCTCGTCTCGTTCGCGTGCAGTGAGCTGTATACTTAAGCCGCGGAGAGCCACCGCACTAAACGGACGTGGCGCGTATAATTTATGAATTATTATTTTGTACTATAATATGTCGACCGCTTCTCTCCTCGCCAGCGCGCTCGTCTCCTTCGAGATTCACCGCGGAGAGAAGCATCTCTCGTCGGAAACGGTGAGATAAAGAGCACCGTCAATGGCGTAGGGCTCGCGGTGTTCCTTACCCTTCGCGAAAGCAGCCGCGAACGGTGCGAAGCGCGGTCGAGAAGCGAAAGAGAAGCGTTCTCCCGAAGGTAACGTCGCGCTACCGCGGCGCGGAGCTCTTTTAATAATTAAAGCGTGCGAAAGTTCCACCGTAGGTTTTTCCATGCGGACCGGTCTGCTTCGACAATCCGTCGTTTCCTCGTTGATTTTGATAATGGGATAATTAAAAAAAAAAAAGACGAGGTTATTTAAATGTTGGGAGACGATAGGGAGGGTGATTAATTAGGTATCTCTCGAGATAGTTTTACTTGCAAAAATTTAACAAACTAGAATTAAAAAGATTTCTCTCTCTCGATCTCTCGCGGTCGCGGTAAAAAAAAATTTGCACGTTTCGCATCGTAAATGACAAAGTTAAGCCGCGTGTTCGGTGGTCGGCGAGAAGGCGAGAGCCATGTGTGCGTGCCAGTTCCGACGCTGCATGCGAAATGCGCATTCCCGTGATCGAACACGGGCAGCCGAAGATTCATTCTAATTGGTTCCTAATCGCGGGTCGGATCGTGTGAATCGAAAGCGGCGGCGAGCGGTTTGCGGCGCGGTTTGCGGCGAGGTGAATCGGAGCGGTCCACCGAGAAGCGCGCCAGTGCGAGGCCGCGGCAACGAGGCAAGCCTGGGGAAAAGACCAGACAGGCGAGCTAGCAGAGTCTGGGGTGAACGGGGGCGGGGGTCGAGGGGTGAGAGAAAGAGAGAGAGAGAGAGAGAGAGAGAGAGAGAGAGAGAGAGAGAGAGAGAGAGAGAGAGAGAGAGAGAGAGAGAGAGAGCGAAAGAAAAAGAGAAAGAGAGAAAGAGCAGGGCGGACAGGCAGGCAGGCGGTCGGGCAAGCGGTGGAGAGCGAACGGACGAGCTCCGAGCGTAGGTCCGAGCTCCGAGTATCCTATAATTACGAGTAACTCAGCCACATTTGCGTTGATCCGACACCTTAAAGATAGCATTTAGCGGCCCCTTTCATCTCCGCGGCAAACAAACCAATTTATACCTCAGGCCGCTTTGTGCTCCGGCGAGGGACGTGCTCCGCCCCGAACCTACGAGTTAACTCCGTCTTTTTCCACCTTCCTCCCTCCCTCCCTCTCCCTCCCCCTCCCCTCTAGCATCTCTCGCGGCGACTTCTTCCTTTTCTCTCCTTCTTCACCGAATGCTCCGCGCCGATCTCGCCCTTGGTCCTTGCTAATTTCGCTGGAAATCAATCGCGTCGCTCTCGAAAAGTGAAACGTATCAGCGTTCCACCGGGTTTGTCGTTCGGCCGGCCGAGCCGCGCGAGGGAGGAACGGAATTGAACGGCCGACGAAACGCACGTCGCGTTTTTGTCTACTTCTTCTCGTAACTAATTGGCGCGCGTTATTACTTTCGTACGTCGTTCTCGCTTTTTACCCCTAACTGCGCGCGCCCACCCTTCGTCCGCGTCGCCCCCACCCCCTTCGAGGGGGCTGCGAGGGAGCGAAGGCTCGCGTGACTAAAACGCTACGACGCGAGGACGTCGGAGCACACGATAATAGCAGGTTACCACCTCTTCTTCTGGCATTCGGACTACGCTTCTATTTATTGTTAGCATCCAGCAAACGCGAACGCACGCGGCCGCATTCCCTGTATAAATAAAGTTACCGCACACGGAATTTCGCGCACGTAGTACAAACCCCGCGGGTCGCTCGGACAGCTAAAAAAAAAAAAGGAAAAAAAAAATAATAAAAAACTTGCACGTTACATGAGCGTCCCTCCGTGGAAACACGCAGGTGCGAGCTAACGTTATTATTTTACGTTCGGCAGTAGCGGAATACGCGGTTGTTTCCCGCCTATAGTCGACTCAAACGTTCGATCCCAGCCGATAATCGTTAAAGATCACCTTCCACGGTGACGTTGATGTCGTATCAGATTTCGAGAGGGCTCACTTATAATAGACATCCCGAATTACAACAGTTTTACGTATTTTATTTAAATTATTAATGGTACCTTTAACAGTCTATGAGCGTCGCGCGTGATAAAAGAATTGCAGCGAAGCGACAATAAAATTTCGTGATTGTAATTATACGCGCGCAAAAAAAAAAAAAAAAAAAAAAGTAATGAACCGAGAGTGACAATGCTCCGGCTATTTCGACGCGACGTCGGTATTACGTGGAATTGCGTGGCGGGCGCAAAGTGACACGTGTGTAAACCCCGATTATAAGATATAAATGTAAGACTGACCGTCTTCTCCGCTGATCCTCGCAACCGGACGAGGCGGCATCACGCGCGCGAGAGAGCCGATCTTTAACGACCGACCATCACTTTCGCGGGCGCCTTTCTTCTTCTTCTTCTTCTTCTTCTTCCTTCGGCAGCGTTCGATCTTCCGCCGGCGGTGGAGCGCGCGGAGTTTTACGACGCTCTCGGAATCCTTAAAATATCTCTGAGAAATTTCAGGCCGCTCGCGCAACATCTTTTCCACGCCGTCCGTCCGCGAGTAGCTCGTCGTTGGCACCCGACGTCTACGCGCCGGGCGATGACGACGCGGGGTACCGGGCACGCTCGTAAAACGCGAGATTAACGCAATTAATTCCCGTTCCCGAGAACGCGGGCCTTTCGGAGGCTACTCGGATTACTCGGGGGGTCCCCGTACTTTGTCCCTCTCCCGATCGCGCCCCGCTGACGTAACGTGTCATTAGCGTGGCGCGCCGCTAACAGAACAAACAAATTGTTTCTCCGGCCCATCCGACACCTAAAGCGTAACTAACCCAAGCCACACCCCGTGGAAACCCGACTAATTTGGCCGATTGTGGTCGACCCGAAGGAGCGACCTCCCTCCCCCGCTTCTCTACCTCTCTTCTTCTCGCCGTTTGCTCCTCGTGTGTCAAGAGAAAGGGAGAAACAAAAGAAATATCTTTCTTCGAGAGCGCGGGGGACAAAAAGAGGAAGGACAAGCTGCGATTAATTTCGTAAAATGTAGTTTGCCGAGAAAGGCGCGTAGCGTGGGGCGAGGGGGAGGCAGAAGAGAGGAGCGTTGCGCGGTCGACGTTGCTTACGTCAGTTTACGGACGTTTTCAATTTTGCGCGCGACAAAAGGTATTTCGGTGCGAGCGAGTACCGTGACGGCGGTGATTCGTCTTCGATGCTGCGTAAAATAAAATATAAAAAAAAACGCGGGGAACCGTTGTTCGGTGTCCGTTACGAACAATACGGGGGCCCCAACTACGCCGGGGTGGTCGGGGCCACCAAATAAATTGAACGAGCACGAGGTACGGCAAAGAAGACCGTCACGGGCCCAATTTCAAATCGATTAGCTCGCCCTCGGATCTCGGACTCGGAATAAAAGACCCCGGCTGCTATCCCGCCAAGAGAGTCCGCGGTTACCTGCTTTACGAATGCCTTTTTACTTGACGCGCGCGGCGTATATGCGACTACACGTGGGTCCCCTCCGTTCGTACGCACGCATACGTGTATCTCCGGCCCGGAGATCGAGAATATTTCGTCCACGGATTCGGGCGCCTATGGGCCTCGAAGCAGGTTGATGTTTTAGGTTGTTTGACTTGGCGGTCGAGACGCGCTCTGTAATTATCTCGCCTTGGCATGTACTACCTGCCCAGCTGTATTAGCGTCCAGATCCCGAGCGCGCGGCGCGTCCGCGGACGGGCGATATCGTCCGAATTGATATCCCGAGCCCAATCCCGTTAATGCCCCTGCGTCAGCCGGTATTTCCGCGACGGTAGTAAGCGGCGGATAGGTACGCGCGCGTAATATGCGAGCGTAAGTGGGCACAAAGTTGGTACCCGAGGGAGGATCGGCGGCGGTCCGCGCGGGCTAATCATAAGCGACCGGGTTGCTCGCCAATTAATACCACCTTCGGCAATATCCACCTCCGGGCAATCGCGGGGCACGAAAAGGGGGTGAGAGGGAGACGAGGATGAGCAAAGGCGTGAAGCGAGCGAGCCGCTGCATCGTACGAGACGAGACCAGACGAGTTAGAAACCATCCTCCGTTGCCCGAGTTTCATTCGCTCTTCTTCGCGCGCTTCTCGTGCATTATAACGCGGTTCGAAGAGAGAAGGAAAGCGAAACCTCACGTACAGGCCGGGGCCCAGAAACACCGCGGTTTCTCTCCTCTTCTGGCTCCTCTTCTTGGCAACCGCCGCCGCTCGCAACCGCGAGGCAACGCCGATCATCGGGGACGAGTGCGAAGAAGAGGAGTGGTGGATCAACGATCAGTGGCGTACGTAATTGGGTGTAATGGTGAGACCTCTCGATACCACCGGATATATACTATAGTTCGGCACGCCGGGAAAAGGGCCTGAGCGGCTTTACTTTGTAGAATGATTTTTTTCCCCCCCGTCTCTTGCGTTCAATCGATGCGTATCGATGACATAATCTCGCCGCGTCGACAAATTGATCCACACGAACGTCAACACTGAGGCATCTAGCCTCACGTCGTATTCAAAGTAACGTGATACGTTTTTCTTTTTTTTTTAATCGCACCGAAGCGCGTTATTATTAATAAGTACTCTGTTACGCTAGAATTATATTATTAAGAAGTTCGTCGTGTATCGATAATTGAAACATTCGCTGTTGCATACACGTTGGCTGTCTTTCAGATAAAACGAATTGCGATAGCGTATGTAGGAATTGTAAAATGAGCTAGCTTCGGCTTAAGCTTGAACGCCCAAGCTGCCAAATTAGTTATCGCGCATTAAAATAATTTTTTTTAAATTAATTTATGGAGCATCAGAGTTTCCTACGTGGGTATCGATATGTTACATTGATACCTCCGTGAATATAATAAATATAATCTAATAAAAAAAAATTTTTTTTAATGATTAGAATAATAATCAAATTAAATTTACTCCAATTTCATTCGTAACGTTAAAATAATATTGGTTGATAACCAAATATAAAAGCAGGTTAAACGTATCGTTAAAACGATTATTGTTTAAATATTGAATAGGTATGAGAATTAATTTAGGAGGAAACGCAACGGGATGTATCGCTAAAAAAAAAAAAAAAAAAAATAATTAACGTCGCATTGTCATACTTACCCCAATTCATACATATTATAATTACCTGTGATTGGATTTTCCACATACGCCCATACGAACTCGTACATCTTGCGGTTTTCACTTTCACGTTTCACGCGTCACGGCACGCCGTCGTGCGTTAATCGAAATTCGTGAGGTATTCGAAAATGTAAAACTGACAATTTTCGTCGAACGCGATCGGGAACGACGATAATATCCGCATCCGCGAAAGGCAGCGGCACGTTTCTCGCAGCATTGCGATAGGATCGAGACGGTAAATCCAGGCGATCGAGAGTTTAGAATAATCAGATTCCTCGGGTGAGATTACGAGTCCGTAAGAGAGCG
Source organism: Cardiocondyla obscurior (assembly GCF_019399895.1). NCBI lineage: Eukaryota > Metazoa > Arthropoda > Insecta > Hymenoptera > Formicidae > Cardiocondyla > Cardiocondyla obscurior. The sequence goes on along the minus strand of NC_091873.1, from coordinate 7,240,144 downwards.
AGGACGTCGGGCGAGCGGGGCGGCGAGGGGGGGGGCCGGTTGGGAGAAGAGGGATGAGTCAAGGTGATAGAGGAGGTAGGCAAAGAGTTGGCGCGGCCGCGAGAGAAACAACGGGTTGGAGAAGGGAAGAAGGTGGTAGCGCGTGAGCGCGGGCGCGCGTGAAGGGCCGACGAGGAGGGAGGAGGGGAAAGGGGGGTTTCAGGTGGAGGCAGAGAGAAAGAGAGAGACGAAACGTCGGGGTCCGAGGTGTTTTTCGGGGCGTGGCAAAGCTCCGCGTGATTACAGCGCGAGGATCGGTCAGCGCGGTGAGAGTTCAAAGCATCAAAGAGCCCCGACCAGCGAGAAATTGCTTAGGATTCATCCTCCTCGGCACGGGCTGCGGCAACGTATGTCGTAAACGTATACCCTTCGATCCTCTTCGCTCGCCTCCGTCCACCTTCCTCCCTCGTCTCCCCGCCGGCCAATAATCGCACCACCACCATCGCCATCGCCACCACCGCCCGGGTTCTCTTTCTCCTTTCCTCCCTCGCTTAAGTAGCTCGGCTCAATACCCGTGCGTATAATGAGACCTGGTTCCGATCGCGCCGCGATTACGTGCTATATACGTCTAATAGTGCCCCGTTCGAGAACTTTATTTACGAGATATCTATTACGAATCCATGTAGCCCGCAGAAACCCATTCGAGGATCATCACGCCTTGAGCTTCTCTCTTTTGCTGCGGCGCGCTTCTAGATGCGACCGGGGAATCTCTTCGATAAAGATCTATATAATCTCGCCGATCTTGTCGGTACCAATAGCGAGGCGATTTCGATGAATTTTGATAATGTCTCGCGAGGCCTCTTTTATTCGCCACTTATTTTATTTAGAGCGAAACTTTATATCGCAGCGTAAATTTGCCGCGAGTAATACAAGTGTTGAAACGCCGCTTTTGGCGTTACGTATCCGCGAAACTTTTTCCAATCCAATGATTTCGTTCCTTCGGGTAGTTTTTCTTTTTTTTTACAACTTGGGATCGTAGAAGAAAACAGAAGATAGCTCGCAAATTTTTCCTCACTTGTCGTATTACAACTCGCTTGGCTGTACTAACAAGTACTCGTTTATATAGGAACGTTATCAATGCACACACGCAATACCTATTACGCCGTTATTTGTATTTGTAACGATCAGATAGCGTCGGGACGCACGCGATCCGTTGATCCTAAGGGCTCGTAATGGATCCCGCGTAATAGTAATTACCTCCGTTATTATCGTTACTATTAATGGTATTTTTTTCATAGTTCCTACCACGTCGTAATCGTTATCGTTATCTCCGATCGCAACTTATATCCGCGATGAAATAAATTCCATTTTCATAATATCGTTGACGGCTCTTTTTTTTTTTTTTTTCTTTTTTTTTTATCTTAGGATTTCATCTCGTTTCACGCTGCCGAGTGATATCGAAACAATCCGTCGGACACTCGTGCTGCTTATCGCGTATTTGTATCGCGCGCGTATACATTTTGTAAAGCTCTAACTAGTTAATTTTCGCCGACGGGATGCGGCGGTGTAATATGAGGAATGTTGGAGGCCCGAATCAAAAGAACGGCCGCTAACCCGGTTTTACCGTTTATGTTCTGACAAATGAACGCGCAATCACGGCGACCACGCCTCGGAGAATAAAAAACCGCTCGCGCGTTTTTACTTCTTGTCGACGAAGCCCTAAGGGCACCTGCGGATTCCTCGTGTTTTCACCTTTTTATATTTTTCGGTGCTCCCGCGGCCTTTCGCCTTTTGCGAAAGACGGAAAAATTAACGCGAAGTCGTAGCACTTTTGTGCTTCGCGTGACGAGTTTTCTCCGCGGGACGTTCGAACATTTCGGACATTTTATTATCTAAACTAATTTTTTTTTTTTTTATCCTAAACTGAACTTTCTCATGTTTTTGCGATAGCGTAAAAAAAATTACGCCGACGTTGGACTGTTTCTTGTACGAATTACGCTTGAAAGAACAATTTAATACGCGCGTGTACATTTGTAGTTTATTGCTGAAAATTATTAAATGCCATGTAAAACAGTTTTCTTTCACGTCGAAGAAGTAAGAGTAAATTACGTGCGGTACAGCGTTGTAAAGATGCAAATATCAATCCGCGACGTCTCGGTTGAGAGATTTTCCAACTCCATCGTTCCACGTGGAATAATAAAAATCTCGCGATCGGTAGCGGATAATTAATTTTCGCCAATTTTATTTAAAATGGCATGGGAGAATGACAACAATCGAGCACGTAACAAGCTCGACATCTCGGCTTCTCACGCGGCAATGGACTTAACGATTACAATCAGCGAAATGCCTAACGATCTCGTTGGCGCGGGCGGCCGATTCCGCGAGGGCGAACGGTAAAAACGAACGTTTCTCACAAGCGGACGTGCAATTAATTAATAACTCGGTACTCTACCCTAGCTGAGAGAGGCTCGTTTTACGGTGATTCTTTCGAGCGGCAGCGAATTTATGATATCGGTCTCGGCCGTGACACTTACGAAGAGTTTTAGGATAATAAAAGAGCGGGCCGTTTGCGGCGGAGGGAGGACGAGGGCGAGGGATCCGCGGCGGAGAGCGGGATCTTGAAAGAAAAGAGAATGGCGGGGAGAAACGAGAGGAGGAACGAAAGTGATGGACGGTGGCCGATCAGCGCCGTCAAAATAATGATCAGCGTAAATAATAAGCCTCGTTATAATGCCGGACTCTAGGTGTTTTCTCTTCTCCCTTTCTTTTTTACACCGTGCCCGGGCCGTTTCTCGCTCGCAACAATGTCGAACCGACCGGAGTAATCTTTGATCCTCGTAAGCGCGGCCCCTCGAAAATCTCTTTCTCTTTATTCATTCCTTCCTTCCTTCCTTCCTTCCTTCTCGCTAGTCTGCCCATCTGCCTTTCCCGCCCCCTTTTGTCATTTCGGCCTCGCTGCCTTCTCCAGAAACGAATTACCTTATCGTAACGCCGCTACCAGCGAATTAAATGAATCTATCGATGCTCTCCGCCTGGAAACATTAACGCGCGAGTGTCGCGGCTTGAGACGTAACGACGAACATTTAAGTACGAAACTTTAAAGAATTACGACGTGACTAAGGTGCAAGCTCCGCATATCTATTCGTAACTGCGTCTTTGAGTATACCCCACGCTTCGAAGACCCGGACTTTGTAGCGCAATAATCAACAGAGGGAGCAAATAGATACGTACAAAGTTCTTTATTACGAGTTCCATCTCTCGCAAGGGAAAAAGAAAAACTCGACGGAGGAACAAATGGCGACAATCTCTTTTTCTCTCTCTCTCTCTCTCCCGCGTGCGCGCGTTTAGGTCGAATGTTTAAGATGTAATTACACGAACGCAGGATGCCGCGATCCGCTTGTTTCACTGCGAGACATGTCATTCGCCATGCATATACATATAAAGCGCACAAATTAACGTGCTTGAGGAGTACCTCCGCCCCGGCGGCCATTGTTCCTCGCGCACGCACTTTACCCGCGACCCGATTCTCCCGTTGCATCTATGATTATTTCTTTTTCATGCGCTCTTTCGGGGAACGAGCCAAAGTAACTCTCGACTCGGCCGTCTTCGAGATGCCTCGCTATTACACGGCCGTGTAATTTCATGGCATTACGCTACCGCCGTTGATACAATAACATTGAATCGTGCGACTAGAAGCAACGTTCTTTTGTTTCTGAATTATCTTATATGCGTAGTAAAATTCTGAGAATTCCACCCGATCCCGCCGTTCATAACGTGAATTGTTATTCCGGCGCATTATGATTTCGTGCATTGAGATTAGAGGGGAAAAAATGTACGTTTAATTAAATAATCTCTCGTTGAATCGGCGCCGCGAATTTATTTATTCGAAAAGTGCTGAGGAATATTAAACGCGTGCGGTATGTACTGGCAATTTCGACGGATATCAAATATATTGCCGGTATTTCGACGAAAGTTTGACGTGACGTGCTCGCGTATCCGATAACAAGCACCTGCAATCATGTCTACGACGTATTATTTATGTAGTTTTCCAACGCGAAATTATATTGAAACTTTGGATTTTCCAAGAGATGATTAAAGACGCTAATCGTGCACGTTCGCAGTAGGTCCGTGGAATCCCCTAACAAAATTAAAAAAAGAAAACAAAAAAAAAGAAGAAAAAAAAAAGGAAGGAAGAAACGGAGTAGCGTGTCGATCAGACGTAATCGCGTGGGAAGTTACGACAAACTACCTTTCGTTCCGGTCTCGCGTCGGTAACGCGCGACCAAGATCTTGTTCAGGACTCATCTCCCATTTCGCCGGGGCGTATCCGAGCTGATTTATCGTAATTACTAGGAATGAATTATCAAAAGGCAGAGCGGCGCGCGGCAATTATGTCGAATCCGCGCCCCCTGACAGCTTTCGAGGGTTCACGAATGGCTTTCCCCCGCGAGTTTCGCGGGGGAGGAAGGGAAGAGATCACCCGTTGAAAAATCGCTCCCCCTTTCGACGGCGGACGGGGAAACCGGGACGAGGCTCGGTGACCGCGCGCGTGCCACGCGGAATGGCAATGATTCAATGAATTCTGCAAACACAGCGCTTTCTCGGGCGACCGGGGGTGGGTCACGGATCCTCGAACGTGACAAGCTTACGCTCTTAACCGCGCCCCCGCCGTGAAGAATTAATAACAATGCCCGAAGAAATATAATAATAAAAGATGCCGATGTTCGAGGTGGGAGACCGGTTCCTCTTTCAGGGGTTACGATGACTCGAGATTTTTTTTTTTTTTTTCTTTCCATCCCTCTTCGACTATGTCGTCGTTCTCGTTGCCTGGTCGTCGCGCGGTGTGTCCGCGTTTTTTTTTTCCTTTTTTCACAAGACCCGGGAATAAAGAAGAAGAAGAAGAAAAAAAAAAGAAAAGGAGCGGTGCGCGCCATATAGACGCGCCGCGACGCGTATCGCCCCCTTGTACGACGCGAGTCACGAGACCGCTCAAACTCGCAAGACGGGTGACGGTGGCGGTGGCGGTGACGGCGGGCAGGGTATCCCGACGGGAAATTGAAAGAATACCAAGTCCGGGTGGGAAGTTAATTGTTTCTCTTTTAACCAACCGACGCGGCCGAGTACGCGTCGTCACGGACGTTGCCCGCGCAAAATGGCCGTCGTCATCTTTCGCGGCACGGCGGAGCGGAGCGGCGCGGCAGACCCGGTAATAATGGCCGGCTCTTGGGCCTCCACGTATGTACACTGCCGCGCAACGCGCGCACGGCAGGAGAATACACGTTACATAACTCGTTTACGGTTGCCCGTGCCCGCGCTCATAGATTCGGATACGGATGCGTGCGTGTACGCGTGTGCGTAAATAAGTCGGTGCATTAGGGAACGAGCGTGAACGCGAGCGAGCGAGCGCGCGCGCTTCACGCTGGATTCCCCACAGCCCCGTAAACGGAGAGAATAGGGGAATGGGTGCTAGCTATTTTATTTTATGGCCAGGGCTAATGCGCTCTTTGTGTACGCTGTAGGTTTCCGTCGCGGTTTGCAAGCTCGTATGTACGTTTCACTAATGCCGCCGCCACCGCCGTCGCCGTCGCCGTCGCCGTCGCCGTCGCGGGGCGTACGTGCAAGTCCCACCTCCCCGATGCTTCTAGTAAACGCGTAAAGCAGTCTAGTTTAATCGGCAAATTAATGATCGAACGAAACTCTTCAATTATCACGCGAGCCTCTCTTTGTTTCATCCGAGATTTATTACGGTGCAAATCTGTTTAATATTTTTACCTGATACTTTTTTTTTTATTTGGACTGAGCATAAGTATCAAAAAAAATAATTGAAAAAAAAAGAAGGAAGACTAACGTTTTTTAAACATGTCTAATATATTAAAAGGCTATTTAATTGGAACGCTCCAATTTCTCATAGTTCTCATCCCGTAGCGATTCTTCACTGACTCGCGTGCGTAACAAATGTCTTAGAAATTACATCTGGGGTATGCGTTCGGTACATCGCTGTACCGTCGTATTTGCGTTAAGCTCGGAGGTATCGAGGAGTCGCTGAATAACGCCAAGACGTGCCTCGATTAACGACGTTAACAAACGTCGGCCGAAAGCGTCGTCCCTCGAATCGTTCTCGCCGCCGTAAACCGTCGCGGGCGATTGATGACGAATAGTGGGCTACGGGCGATTTATTTTAAATATAACCGCTCGATTCATTGGCCGATTTGTTACGGGCGTTTTCGCAGAGGCGAGACGCGAGAGGCGTACGAGAGTTTCTCCCCCCGTTTCCCTTACGTCGAAAAGGGGAGAGATAGACGCGAGGTGCAATCCGTACAATGTCACCCCGAAGCGCGCTCGTAATTCGAATATAATGGACTCCCGTTTCTCCCCTGGCCGTAATACACGCGCGCCTGTGTGTATCGCCCCGTGTACCGCCGTTGCGCTGCCGATTCCAGCCCTCGGTGCTGATTCGACACGATGGTGAACGCGCCGGCAAAACATATCGTGCCCCCTTCGTCAACCCTCGTGCCTCGCGCCCGCCAAGATTCCTGTGGACAAAAGCGTCGCGTTTCGCGCCGACCGGAGAATATTATCCCCCTTAAGGGATTAACTTTGCGGAATTAATTTCGAGGGAATTTATTATTTTTTTTTCTTTTATTATTTAGCGCAGGAGCTCGCCGCGATTATTTTTTGAGCGAGGGTAAAATTAATTTCTTTTCGAGAAACTTATGTTATACAGTAGGTACATAGTATGGGAATCGTAGGAGCTAGCTTCGGTCCAGGTCTGGAAATTTAATTTGCTAGTCTTGCCTGTTCGCCTGTCTTGATCCTGAATTTAAAACGATACGAGTTCAATTGTCGCGAAAGACGATTTCGCGAAGGCACTCTCTCCTCTTTGGATTAATAAATCTTTTACGCGGCTGTTTTTTTTTTTCTTCCTCGCGAATCTCAGCGTTAACAGAACTATTTTGACGTTGTCGGTACGCTAAAATTTTATTCGCAATGATCGCTTTATTGTAAGTCGCGAGTTCGTCGAATTCGTCCCGCCGGTCGCTCGTGTACGAGCGGAACGGGGAAAGAAAAAAAAAAAGAGAGAAAGAGAGAAAAAAAAAACTGCGGTTGAAGTAGGCTACCATTCGCTTACCGAGATCGTCTCCGCCTACGTCGACTACGTTGTTACGGTAATTTCGTTCCACGATGGTCAGAAAGAGCGCTCTTTCTGCGGAGTACGCTCATTGGCAAGGGAAAGGCACAGGAAATCGTCCAGGAAACGATGCGCACCGCTGCGAAATATTAGTTTATAGCATTGGAGTTTATAGCCGCGGCCGAGCCCCGGCGGGCCTACTTGCGAAAGAACATCCGTCACGGATGTATAATTAAAGCACGATGGATGGGACGATTAACGAGCGCTGTTATCGGGATCGTTACGCTCGCTGCTGCGTTGCCTATAGTATGTATACTATAATATATGTAAGGAAATGCCGCGGAAACACCGCGAGGACGCGTTCCGTTCCGGGTTCTCGCGTCGCCACTACGTAATTATATTTCGCCGCTCTTAGTTACCTTCCCGGCGGAATCGGCGCGACGGCCGCAAGAGATTTAAGCCGCGCGCATCGTCGAGAAGTCGCGTCGCTAGATTTGGCCCTTCGATCGCGAAAGGGTCGTCATTAAGCCGAGCCGGGAATATCTCCGTTATCGCGACGCACATCGTGCGTCACGAGATGAGATAAATCGGAAACTTTGACGCGACGCGACGTCGTCTGGTCGGCCTCGCCGTATTCTCCGTTGTGAGATATCGCGCAACGTAATGTATCGGCTCGTTAAGTTCTGGCAGTTTCAGTGGTTCCAGCGCGCCTGATAGATCATAGTCTCGGCTCCGTTGCACCCCTTATTCGACGATCCTCTCTCCTCCCCCTCGCCGTCTCCCCCGATTTCCCGGCGTCGGGCCGAGATTTCCCATACCAGTGCCAAACCACTACGGCGCTCTCTCCACCCTTATTGTCGGGAGTGTTTCGAATGCGAATGTAATATTCGCGTACCATTAACCCCGAACATGTGTAGGGTGTAATCGTTTCAACCCCGTGGAGCCCTTCTGCGGGCCGTCGCGGAACGAAGGGGCTGAGGGGAGCGAGGGGGAACGAAAGAGCGATACCGTAAACCCCCAAACAAACGCGCGCCCGCGCGCCGGCGACGTTCGATGCTTCCTCGAGCAATCTGAGGCAATCGTTGCGCGAGCTACATTGTCGACTTTACGAGAACGACGACGAGCAAAGCGGGCAAGAGTTTTCCTCAATAATCCAACCACATTTGAGTGCCGAGTGCGAGCGCGCGCCGCCTTTCTTCCAACATCTGGCATGATTCGCATTCAGCCAACCAAACCGCGAGCGGCACTCATGCTCCCGCCTCCGTGTACGCTTCGATGTCCTATCTACCTATCCTGACCTTTCGCTCGGTGCGCTCTACGAACAACGCATTTGCGATTTACGCGACGAGGATCGAGCCGAAAGTAGTCCAAGTACTCTCGGAGACCAATGAAAGAAGCCGGTAGCCAGCCGCAAGTTGATTATTTCGAGGATAATGACACGCTATTTAGTCGAAGAAAAATAAAAATTGCGAGAAATCCATTTTCAACGATAAGTATTCCCATCGTGTGCACAAGTATGTAATGTAGATTTAAGTACTTGCAAATAATAAAGAAAAAAAAAAAAAAGAAACTTAGCGTGTTCCGATTCATTCTATCCACTTATAAAATATAACAAACCTACATGAAAATATTGAAATTATCGGTGCGGTTCGAACTACGAGATTCATTAATATAATTAAATGAATCTTGAGGACGTAATTATGTAGCTGATATAATCTCGAAATGAATTTAAATAGCGCGATGTATTATTCATCAAAAGAAATTCAAAATTGACAAAGATAACGACGAGAAAGCTGAAAGCGGGCGGAAAATTTAATATACGATAAAAAATAAAATAAAATAAAGTAATAATAATAAAATAAATAGCCGCGTCAATCTAATCACAATTTTAAATTTTACGCCCGCATAAAATCCAACGCGAAATATACGTTGACAGATTGCGCTCGAAGTAGCTCGGGGATCATAAATATCCGAGCGTAACAATAGTAAAAGCGATCTGGATCTGATTGTGGGCTGCGCGGTAGTTAAGCCGAACACAAGGCGCGCCGATATTCGCCGACGTATTCAAAGTCCGAGTCAACACTCGATGCGTTTCGGCGATATAAAATATGCCTACTTTTCGTATAGACACTCAGCGCGGGGCCCGGAGCGAGCGGCGATCCCACAATATTAATAAACCCTCTCTCCATCGGCCGGTCGGAGGTTCTCTCGCCTATCTCTCGGTCCCTCTTCTTTTTTCCTTTTTCTTTTTCTTTTCCTTTTTGAGAAGCCTTGGTAAAAGGGGCCACGCCGAAACGAGAATGGGCGACCGGGACTTCCAGACAGCGTGGCTCTCGATGGTCACAGGTGTGCCTTCGGGCGCGTTCGCTTTGACTGCACGCTCCTATACATACGCGCGCATACATGCATGTCCGCGCACCCCCGAAATACGCGCGTGTGCGTACGTCTAAAAAGCCATTTGCTTCTTCGGCGTTACAGTTCGAACTAGGGCTCATGCCAATGGCACAGGCACCGATATCGATTTTATTCTCAACTTCGCCGCGATCATCTCGCGGACCTTCGTTCCCGTTCCCACCTCACGCCGCCGTTGCACCGCACCGTTTCGAATTCGTCGCGAAATTTGGCCGCGAGCGCCGAAGCGGTTAGCCCTTTTAGCTCGGATCGGAACGCGGCGTGGAGCGGAGCGGACAACAAAAGCGGCGTTAAAGCATTCGGTCCGTCGGCAATTTTTTCTGGTTCGATTTTGCGGCGGAGGCACCTCTCGGTGAGGAATTCCATCCATCAGTCGGGCCTAGATTACGCCGCGTTAGTTACAGAAAGAATGAGAAGAAGAGAGAAAGAGAGAGAGAGAGAGCGAAGAAGAGAGAAGCGGGGTGTGCATGTGCACGTGCACGTACATCGCGCGGATACGCTTGGATACGTCTGTGTACGTGAGAGATGGAACGTTTCGAGGGTGTCGAGGGGGCGAAGGAGGCCCGAATAGAGGTAGAGAGAAACTGGCCCTGGAGTACCTTAAGGCTAGACGCGGCGACGGCTGAGGGAACGAAACGAGCGCGAGCGTGGATCGAGGAGGAACAAAGACAAGCGCGAAAGAAAGAGGGAGCGAAAGATCGAAGGAGAAGAAAGCGCGGGAGAGAAAGAGAAAGAGCCGAAGGATGGAGGATAACCGAGAGAGGAGAAACGCTCTTGGGATTCAGGTGTTGATGACCAGACACCGCGCCAGCGCGAGAAGCAGCAACGAAGAAGGCGGCAGAAGCAACGCGCCGCGCCGGCGGTGGCTGAAGGCGGGATGCCTTTCATCTTTTCATCTTTGTCTTGTACCTCCGAGGCTCTCTCGCACATCTTTCCGGCCGACGCGCGGCCTAGAGGCGGCTTCCTCGCCCAACGCCACGATGCACATCTCACCGAAAACCCCGCAGCAGGAGCTCTCCTCACTCTTTCTTACGCGTTTCCTATTAGACGTTCACTTCGCCGGACCGTCCGTTTCTCCGACGAGGGAATCGTCAAGCGAGGCGGCTCCGGAAGCTTACTTTATCGCATCAACTAACGCGGTGTGGTCGCTTCCCCTCGTTCTGATACTAATAACGTACTTAATATAAAGACTCGACACGTGAAAAGCTCTGTTTCTATTTGGAGTCGCAACATTTTTTTTTTTTTCTTTTTATCTTTTGCAAGGTTTTTAAAATTTATTTAAGTAGTTGGTCCTTTTATATTACCGTTTAAAAAATGTAAAAGTAAAAATCCCGAAAGGTAATTAAATTATGATATTTAATTTAGAAAAGTGGATCGATATAGTCGGTATGGAAATCTGACCGGGGTTGAAACGTATCGTGTTTTACGAGGGAAGTTTTCCTGCGGAGCTCTCCGAAGCGAAGGAACCCCGCGGGAGAATGTACTCGCACGAGGATACTCGCGTTATGCTACAAAAGATCGAGAGGTTGGCCGTGGCGTGCCGTGGCGAAATTAACCGAATTCTCCTTCTTCGTCAAATCATTTGAGGTTTCCGTCGCTTCCGTTGCGCCTTTTGTTTACTTGCAAAACGCGAAAGCGCAACGAACTCCTCTCGTTCAACGCGGATCCGACACGTATATGTACATCGGGCATGAAAATTTCGACACGCAGTTGTTTAAGACTGCTTCAGATCGTATAACTTTGAAAACCTACAATTTTCAGATGCATGAGAGAGATTTAGCTAGATATCAATATTAATAAATTCGTATCGAATAATTTTTTATCAAATGTCTACCTGTTTTTTTTTTATCTTTATCTTTATTTTATTTTATTTTTTTTTTTAACATTCGCTCGAATAGGTCCATCATTAAAAATCATCTGGAGCAGCCTCTCTGTTCTATTTCTCAACCGAAACGTTCGTCTAATAATAAGTTAGGTTTTATCGATTTAACTGCGCGTAATACGTTGAACATTATCACTGAGTTATGCGGTACAATCACATTGCGCGACCGCCAGCAACAAAAGACGGACAAATTGTAAGGTACAACGAGTAAAAGAAGCGCAAGAGAACGAGGGGAAGCGAAAAGTAGAGAACTAAAAGAAGCGGAGGACGGTAATTCTAATTGTCTCTTTCTATCTCGTGGCCAGTACCTTCGTCGCCGTTCGATTTCGATCCTTCGGCTTCGTTTTTCTTCGTACGAGTTTACTCGAGGCCTTGTTAAGTCCGCGCGTTTCGAGCCGGCGGTATAATGGCGCACATAAAGACCCGAGTGCAAACGCACATTCGCAATCCACCGCTAATCGGATAATTGATTGACTTTCGGCATTCATTTTTTTTTTTTTTTTTTTTTTTTTGATTCTCTCGCGCGTCGATTTTTAAACATAATAACGCGCACGTGTGCGAAACGTTCTCGTTTAAATTCACCAACATTTACTTCCGAACGCTTTTAACTGCAGTCAGAATTAAAGTTAAAGTTCTCCGAAGGAACTTAGAATTCAAACCCTTCTCGCAATATATTTTTTTTTTTACAAGTAAGACGTCGGTTGACAAAAAAAAAAAAAGAAGAAAGCGTACAAACGGATTAAATTAATCTTTCAATAATTACTTTTTTCTTTTTTTTTCTAGTTTTTTCTAGTTTTAATTCGCTCGTCTCTTTTCATATTGTAATTTATAATTTTCAAGCGGCATCGATTCCGCTCGAAGAAACAAGTTGAAGAAGTAGATATCATGTTCACACCATCGCGCGATGCTCACGTCTAAATATTTTATGGCGTATGCACGCCATACGGTCAGTGCACGCTAAATATCGAACTGCTAGTTGACGTAAACCGAACTGTCGCTCGTTCAGATAACCTCTAGACGAGGAGCTATACCCACCGACGTTGTTTGTCGAGCGCTACCTTTAACGAGCTTTATTAATGATAATCGATTCACGTACTTGTAGAGCGTAACGATTGATCATACGAGGTCAATGCGCCGTCGTTGAATACTATTGCGACTGTTGTCCATAAATCGTTTTCAATGGAAAGTATTAATCGCAGCCTCTTGTACAGTTGTGCATTATCAATATATCGGCTTATTTCGTTTTTTTTTAATTTGAGATAAAAAAAGTACAGAACCGACGGGCAAAGCGTGATTAATTTCGTTATAATTCGATCTGAATTAATTCTACGAGAATGTTGAAAATAATTCAAGACCAATTAAAGACGTTGATAGACTCGGATGCAAAAAAATTAAAAAGAGAAATATATCTAAAAAATATATGTTTACAAATTATATGTTTGTGTAAAAATGTGTTCCCAATTGCTCTATCGTGTTAGTAGATTATTAGAGACGCGATAGGAATAAACGACGTATCAAGAACTATCACACTCCCCCGCACCCTCGGTTTTATTCTTCTTAAATGTATCTCGGGACGCAACGAGACCCACCAACGAGCGTGACTCGCTGAGGTAGCCCTTATTAAATCTTCCCCGTCTCCATTAGAGGCAGAAATTACGGATAATCCTTTTTATTACGCACGCTACACAGACTCTCATGGAAAGAGAGCGCAGAAAGGTGGCCGGTACGTTGTAAGAAAAAAAAAAAAAAAAAGAAAAAAAGGGAAAAAAAAGAAAAAAGTCGGGATGGGTCGCGGCCACGGTTCGACGCGGCATGGTGGTCCGCGCTTCCCATTCCCGACAACAAAGCGCTTTTAAACAATCTCTATTGTGCCCGTAATCCCGAGCCATGCGTGAAATCAACACGTTTTTCCACTTAATTGACAAACACACGCCTCTCCGTCCATGTATCCCGGGCGAGCGCCCGCCGAACATGACTTATATTGGTAGCGTATTTCAAAAGTGTAACAAGCAACGTAACAACGTACTTCTAGCTGCGGGATTTCGAGTTCGAAACTTATTCGCGTTTCGCAGTAAGAAATGTATCTCGGTCTTTAGCTTCGCTTTGGCTGAAAAAAAAGAAATTAATAAAAAATAAAGAAACAAAAGTCGTGCTACAAATTAATTTTAAAAACCAAGTCCGAAGGAAGGCGCAACATTCACGAAATTTTCTGCAACGGTATAACTTTTTTTTTTTGTATTAAATTCAAGCTCAAAGATTTCCGTGAAATACAAGTAGGTATAAAGTATAATAAGATAAGAAAGTAGTAGAAGGGTATATAGAAAAGTGATACAAACGTCTCCTACGAAACTTATTCGAGAGATAAAAATTTCTAGATTTACTTGAATCATACTCTGATTGGTACAAACCAACAGGTTCTCCGTCAAATGGCTAAGGATATCATCTAAGGGATAAAAATATTGAAGATAGAAACCCACTCGTATTTATATCGGTATTCTACGTATATACAATAATTTATTTCGCTACGAATCGTTTCTACATTTACAAATCATTTTTGCTCGAGCGTGGACGAGTACAGAATATAAATGGATGCGACAATGCACAAATGTAACGAACAGTCTCGTGTCTTAAGAGATGTAAGATATAATTTAATCGACGATACATTTTAATTTTCATAGAGTTAATATCGAGACTATCGATTGGATATTTTTTTATAGAAAAGGAACCAAGTATCTTTGATACGAACGTTTTATTTAAAGCGAAGGAAAATGGTTGAATGGAAAAGAATAGAAAAATTTATATCATGAAAATCATTCATGACGTAAACTTTAATCTACTTTTCGAATCAATAACTGACGCACTTAAATTTTAAATATCAACTAGTTAATTACATTAATATATATAAATATAGTATATACATTTTTACAAAAAGGAAGATGAATAAATATGCGAGCAAATGCATGTCTTTTTTTTTTCCGTAATTCTGTGGATCGTAAAAAAAAAATTAAACGGTGCATAGTCTTTCTCGTATAAATATTCCCGAAATAAGCGCGAAAATTTTAGACTTTGTTAATTGCTGATAAATAAAAACCAATACTTTTCGTTACTTTTGTATAAAAAAATTCCAATAAAATAATTACGCGGGACGAAACCGGCTTGGAAATTTACATTTCTGTACGGGTCTTGAAGTTAGCTTTATATCGTTAAATTTATGTGCTAAATCTAACATCGGTATAGCTGTGCTCGCGCCCGCGCCCGTGCCTAATCGTTCGGAGATCGTCTAATTAATTAATTACATAGGCGAGAGTCGCGATTGTTACCTCTGTGAACAACGTTGCGCGCTACTGCGAATTGAGAGACGACAAGTATGCTCGATGAATCGCGTCGTGGTCAAACAGCGTTCGCGATCGTCTCTTTAGAAACTTAGCTGTCGAGTAAGACGGTGTCTCGAGGTTCAATAGTGATTTTACGGGACCGAGGAAAGAAGTTCTACGGGTCTCGTTTATTTAATGGAGTTGAACCGGAATTCTACGGTAACCGGAATGTCCGCTCCGTGCGCGAATATCGTGCTCCGATTTGAGCGTAACAATGTATTATTTTTATAAATAAAAAAAAAGGGGAAAAAAAATAAAAAATAACGCGAAGCGGTCTCTACCATATTCCGCCGGAATCTCAGACGTAGGTGAAGATGGAGCGTATACGCAGATAGCGACGTACAGATACATCCGGGAAACAGGATAGAGCTCGTAGTCTGGGACAAAAGATCCTTTGGGTGTCGTCGAGACGCGTGGAGCCTCGCGCTGCCCGTCCGATCCCTTCGAAAGCGAGTCGACCGAGAGGATGAGCGGAGCTCAAGTGGCGGCGCCGTACGACGGCCTCTGGACACCCGTGGTCGCGATCGACAACGAGTACCCGGCGTAGAGAGGCCTCGGCACGAGGAGCGAAGACTTGTTCGCGATCGGTTCGTCGGTCAATTTCGAGGTTTCCTCGTCACCGGCGCCGACACCAACACCAACACCAACACCGACACCACCACCATTACCACCACTAGTACCGTCGCGGCTGACCTCGCAGTTGTCGTCGGGCGCGATGATGTTCTCGATGGTGAACGGCTTCTTGACTCTCTTCTCCGTGCTGGCCGCGGTGAAGACGACCTGGTCCTCGCGGCCGGCCGGCAGCTGAGTTCGCTCGACTTCCACCGCCAGGCTGGAGATGGGCGACAAATGACGGTAGGACGATTTCGGCGCGTGCGAGCTCGGCGAGGTGGGCGACGTCGGTGGTGACGGGGCCGCGGGCAGAGCGGTGCCGCGATAGAGATTCAATCTCGACGACGAGGACGAAGACGAGGACGACGAGAGGGGCTCCTCCTCGACGAGCTTTTCACGGTTGTAACTCGCGATCTCGTAAGCGTTCTCGCTCGCGAAGACCGTCTCGTTTTCTCGGCCGGTGCTAGCGGCGATCACCGGCCCGTTCTCCAGCGCGCGGTCACTCGAGAGACGACGCTCGTCCCGCATCTCTCGCGCGGGATGGAGGGCTTGCCTGCCAGCGACGGTCTGCTGGATGTATGGCAGCTGCGACACCGCGTACGACGGCGAGACCGCGGGAAAGCCCGGGAAGTTCCAAGACGCAGCGGAATGCAGCAGCGCGGCGGCTTCGTACGTTCGGAGAATTTCGTTGCCGCTGTCGGCGGCACCGCCCGCGAGTCTCTGCCTGACTTCGGGCGACAATAGGTAGTAACCGGCGGTGATAGCTTCCGGGGCGGTCGGTCCACTTGGCATGCCGGTAGCGCCGTCGAAGCGGCCGAAGCTGCCCGCGCCGGCGAAGTCGCCGTGACTCGACACGGTAGCGACCATCATCCGCCTCTCCTGCATCTCCCATCGAAGCAGATCGTCCCGCAGCCGGTGGAGGTTCGCCAGGCTGAGACCGTTCCCGGGACATGTGCTCGCGTCGACGATCCCGCCGCCCGACGTCACTGGGTCCGGATGCTGCGACTGCGGCTGTGGCTGCGGCTGCGGCTGCGGCTGCAGCGGCGGCGGAGGCGGCGGCGGCGGTAAAGGCGGCGGCATCGCCGAGGCGAGCGCCTGCAGCTCGGACTTGAGGAGCTCCTTGTCCGGCTTGTGCAGCTTGAAGCGTTTCCGCCGTCGGAGCAGCGAGCCGTTTTCGAACATGGATAACGCAGCGGGATGCAGTGCCCAATAGGCCCCTTTTCCCGGCCGATGCGGACCGCGCGGTACCTGAAATCAAATCGTCGGATTTATCCAGCGCCAATACGTCAAATCCGTCAAATACGATAAGAAGGTCGATTCGGGAGGGAAATTATAACAGTATTCAATAAAAACTATTACCACAAGTATCTTTATATTCTCAAAGTGTTTCGTAACAGAGCTGTTTTTTTTTTTCATCGAGTTCGTACTAAGCCTCGAGTTGCAAACTTTGACAGCCGCGGCTGTTCATATAAAAATTGACGTACAAGATTAATGCTGATTTTCACCAAGATGTATAACTTGGGTTTAATCACAGTTTAATTTACTCTCTATCTCCTTTTACTTTTAAGAATTGTAAAAGAGATTAAAAGTAAATTAAACCGAGATCAAACTTCATCTACATCTTGATGAAAATCTATTTAATGTATAAAAAAACCAAACAAAAATTAGGCAATTTACATGACAAATTAATTATTACCGAAAAAATGTGATTGCACAATATAATCGTATAGAGCGTCGTTGAAAGAGCCGCGGGGAACTCGATAAGCGTAGACTAGAAAATTAGAAGTCGACTCGAAACTAGGCCCACTTTGAGATCTAACGTTCACATTCGCGGAGACTCGCGACTTAATTAATATTTCGACGAGAGATCGGGGGACGGGAGATGTCGGCCGTCGCGCAAAAAGGTTCGGCCTACGATTCTCGTGAAGCATGGCACGGTCTGCTCGTATCGCACACTCAGGTGAGCAGCCCCTCTCGGTTATCGCGGGGAAAGGCGCCTAGCACCGTGTCTCGTCGACGATGGCCGATATAAGACGCAGTCTTACCGCGGCGATTGATGAGCTGTAGAGAGCCAGGATAGCCATTACTTGCCAGGAACGAACAGGTTTTACATTTAATAACGCGAAACGATTATCTGCCGATCGGTTGAGTTAATTCGATCGGAAAGGCATAACCTGCTGCCGGACAGATCTCGCGAAGGGAAATATATTACCGCCGCTATTATTAGCACCACGCCTCAACGAGAGATAGACGAGATCAATCGAGCTGCGTTCGCATTCGCGTCTTTTACGTTATTTCTTTCTCACCGTTACCGGCAACCTGAAAAGGTTCGAGCCGCGTTTGCGGTAGGAATCTGGGAAGAAAAGGGCAAACTCGAAAGATTCATAAAGCCACAACCGAAATTAAATGCTTTGTGTTCGGCAGAAAAAAAAAAAAAAAAACTGACATTCTAATTTTAATTTACCGGCAATTTTAATTGATTTTAATTTACAATCAATATTTATCGAACCTAAAGTTTCATGAAAATTTCTCGCAGAGACATTATTACTTTCCATCGTTTCCGCTTATAGTTTCACGCTTTCTAGCGACGGTAATTATTATTCGTTGCAAATTGGGACCCGTACGAGGTAAAATTTGTCCAACCTGAAGAAACGTAAATGCTCTATTGCATTTTCCGTGCGGGAATTGTAAAATAGGCCAGCTTCGGCCCAAGCCTGGGCATTTAATACCGCCGGTTTCGGCCGCTATTGTTTACAATTAATTAAGACTGCTCCGGTCTTGGTTGCGCGACGGGATTTTAAAATCGAACCGATATTATTTGCCCGCATATTTCGTGCAAGAATCCGTACGTCATAATTATCCCGATAAAACCACATAAAAGCTTTCTCGACTGCGGTCGAAATTTGTTCCGTCCTGCGACGCGTGTGGCGCGTAGGATTGAAAATGATTTTTATGGTGACGAGCGGCGGATGTGCGAAGGATGGAAAATTGGCGTTTCGATTCGTAATTTCGAGGAACCGCGGACGAACGGTACGCTCCATGACGACGATCGCAACGCTGTTGGCAGGTGCGAAACAGATGGCTCGATAATACAACGACCAAGCACCTTGCGCGTTGCGTCGTCGCTCACGAGAACCCGGACATTTACGTTGAAAAGAGGCACATCACGTCAATCAAAGATACGTTCCATCATGCCTCCGTTCGACGGCCGCGATTCGAGATTGTAATTATCTTCGCGAGGGAATCGTTGCACTCGTTGGTGCAAACAATTGAGTTACAACGGGGGAAACATTTTAACAACGCGTCGAATCGTCTCTCGTCAGTCGTTAATTCTTGTTAGGCGAAACGACGGCTTTCGGACTGTGATATAATTTTTTCTGCGTCTATAGAGAAACTTGCTCAGATTGATAATTTGATTTGAAAGGAAAATGCAATTGAAAGAACGACACGTCGACTGGCAACTTGGCGTTACTCGGCCAGCTGAGGCCTGACGAGGTCTGATTCCCGGTCGAACCTAGATTTAATCCCTAATTCCGAATCGGACGTCTCAGAATGAACGAACTTACCTTGATAAAGCAATCGTTGAAGGACAAGTTGTGCCTCAAGGAATTCTGCCATCGTCGCGTGTCCTTTCTGTAGTACGGGAAGCGGTCGGCGATGAATTTGTAAATCTCGGCGAGCGGCAGCATCTTGTCCCTCGACGACCATATCGCCATCGCCGTGAGCGATATGTAGGAGTACGGTGGTTTCTGATCACCGTAGGTATCGCGCGAGGGCCGCGGCATCATCGACGAGCGGCGAGATCAACGATACCGAAAGCCAGTCTTTCTTTCTCTCTCTCTCTCTCTCTCTTTCTTTCGCCGTAGGGACGAGTACACAATCTTTACGTACGTATGCTCGGCACTGTGCACGACGTTCGCCGACGAGTTACGCGAGTCAGCGTCCTTCGCATTCTCGCGAATCGACAGAAACACGGAGCGGGCTGTTCCCGGCCGCTGCCAGGGATGGAAATTTCCATCGGACCCAACCACGGAGACCCGCGGGTCGGAGCCGCGGCCGAGGCAAGCGAGACTCGACCCCGGGGTCAACGATGTCGCACTGTCCCGGACGATTTTTCGGACACTTCTCGACGGTAGATCCGCCGACAGAGGCCCCCCCGGTTATCCTGCCGTACGACGAGGCCCCCACGAGCACACTCAAGCACACCGAGTACCCGCGATCGCGTCTCCGCGGATACTGCGGTCGATCTATACCCACACCCCCGCAAACGAGCTTCCCCTACTCGTGAGTCCAGCGGCTACGAGGTGCCCTGGATTGGAGCCCGGTGCGTATCTCGCGCTCTCGCTCGTTTCACCGACGGCCGCCTTCGTCCAATGGCGCGGCCGCTTTACCCCGGTGCCCAAGGGTCCTCGACATCGCGAAAGGGCCGTCCGCGCGGACACCCAAAGGCGGAGTTAACCGGCGAATACCACTCCGAACCACCTCCCTCGAGCGAACGAGAACAGCCAGACCGTGGACCAATTGAGCACCACGACCGCCCTCGCATCTACTGATACCGTGCACCATCAAACGCCACCCGGTTTTATCGGGCACGTTACCGGCCTCGAGAAGAACGAAGAAAGAGAACTCGTGCCTTCCGCGCGTTTCGTAATGCGCGGATCGATCTGCGGTGTGCTTTCGTTCCGTGGATTGAAACCATGTGTAATTTGTCGAGTCGGATTCTCGTACGAGCAAAATGTTTAATTTGCTAACCTCGTCGATCTGCGCCCAACGAGGCTCGTCACCCTCCCGTGAATATTCTATTTAAACTAATTTCCTATTTTTTATTTTTTTTTATTTACATTTTTACGTTCTGAATTTTTGAATGAGTCGAACGAGATCACCAAGTATTTAAAAAAAATGGAAATTATAAAAGGGCTGCTTTGTCTTGTAATTTCCAAACTATCGGTGTTTTTACAAGTCACGCGTCATTATTAAATCTATCACGATATGATTTAAATATTTAAATCTGCGCAATGTCTAATTAAATTTGCATCGCTCTTGGTTCTTTGTCACTTACGTAAACGTGACTGTAAGTACGACGCTAATTTTTTTACCAATTAATTTTTTATCTCGGTTTAAAAATATCTTCTATTCTTCTTCTTATTTTAAAAATTGAAAAGAGAAAAAAAAAAGAAAGAAAAAAGTAAAACAAATTAAGCGCGAGATCAAAGTTGATCTGCATCGATGAAAGTGAACATAAATTCTCGGCATGCTTAGCGCCCGCGTTTCCGAGCATTATCAGCAAAATTATACCGTTTATTGAGAGAACGCGGGATCAATCTTTTCCCAGTTAACGAGATCTAACCTAATCTCTCTCGGTCGGTGATCGCGGTAACCTCGCGGGTTAGAGGAGAACCCGGTGGGAAAAGATAAACCAATCGGATTGAAGCGGTTTCCTCGCTCGGGGTTTGCTGGTAAGAGGCGTGTCGTTACGCCTCGTGTCTCGCCGACAAAATGGCAATTCTCGTTGCGCGTAATGTACACTAATACGTCAACTAGACGTGCTCTCTAGAAAGAAACGGATCGCGTCTACATAATCGCCCCTCTCGATTATTTCCGTTAAAACAAATAGCCGATACCGAGGAATAAGAAAAACGGCAACAAGTGTTTAATGCATCAAAGTAATTCAATTATTTTTTTTAAGAAACTGCAATTTTATAATATTTGTCTTGTTATTTTGTTAATAAATATCGCGTGTAATTTAATTAATTAATTTCTCATTATATCGGGAGGGTGAATTTTTATACGTCTTATGTGTGCGTACAATGTATATTTAAATTATTACGTAAATTAAATTTCTCGTCATTTTTATTTGTCTCCAAAAGTGATTTGTTTCAAGAGAAAGATTAATAGCTTCACTCACTTATTTTTGGACTTTGTCATAATTGAAAATAATACGTAACAAGTCCTCATCCTTGTAATTTTTTTTTATCTACGATTTATCTACGCTACTATGCGGTAACTTATTTTTTAATTTGTGTAGCCAATGAAAAAAAATTGTATTTCCAAAAATTTGTGATACTACACATGGGTATAGGATCTTTAAACTTTTATTTGTTTTACTATTGATATCAAAATTAATTTTTATCAGTCTGAAAATTTATAGAAGTTTAAATAGTAATAACAATATTTTTTAGATAATATTTTTTTCATATTACATTTGTACTTTTAATTAATAATTGTTGTATAATCAGTACTAAGTCAATTAGAGCAGATGACCCAATATTTTATTTTCTGAGATGAATTACCGACTGTAATTTACTGAAAATCTATAGTTTGCATCATGTACTACAGGTTTCCTTTTTATGGGATTATTCTTAGTCGCAGTCAGTAATTTACCTTTCACGGTAAATATCGATTTATTCAGATTCATATGTTCTGTTATCCTCAGTCGATTAATGTCTCGCAATAATTTTGTTATCAAAGCAGAAATTTTATTAATCGACAAAAAATATGCGTAATATTGACTGCAGATAATTATTTATAAGAATAAAATTAAAAAAAGAAAAAAAATGAAATTAAAACTATTTTCTAAAATTGTGAATATTAAATCTCTATGAAAGCGTATTCGACATTTTAAGATAAAAAAATTTTGTTACTGCATTTAATAATTTTAAGTGAACAATTGTTTTATTACCTTTTTTTTTAAATAATTAAAGATGTCGTATAGATGTATGCAACTGATGAAAATTTCGCACAATATTTTAGTTAATGCTGACCCACTAGTCATCTTTTTATTAATTTTCTTACCACACATTTTTTTACGTATTTAAATAATTTAATTTACATAACTGTAATTATTATTATTGTAATTATTATTTTCATAACTGTAATTTTTTTTTCTTCTTTTAAATTAACAATTGCAACCGATTCGGCCATTGTTCAACGAATGTTGAGAGGAATGCGTTTATTCTATGTATATACTACTTGGGAACAATAAATTAAATATGATTTAAGCCACGTCTGCATCAAGATTTCATATACCTGAACCATAATTGATACTTTGCTACACGTCGTATAATATAACGTTGAATAGCCGCAGTTTGGTATACAGGTGGCAGTGCACGACATCATGTATAAGGCATGCATTTTAAAACTGTTGTGTATATGCGAAAATATCATTTTGCCTGGGGATGCAAAATTGCAAGTTTTATGTCACGATAATGTCATAGCTATCGAACTCATAGACGGAAGTTGTACAAAGTGAACTACGAAAATATATTATTTTTTACGATCGTCAGTTAAATCTTGCTATCTATTGCATTGCAAAAAAAAATATATTTGTTGTATTATAATAGCGTTCAATATGTTTGTAATTATTTTTTATACTGTAGATTCTCGATTAGCACATTAATAATCAAGAAACATTAAAATAAAAAATACGATTGCTTTTTTAATTTTATTTTAACGTTACTTTCTTTTTTAACAGAAATTTAATCTTGCATAGTATTTCTCACTGGTATAATTTTGTATTTTTTAATTAGTTTCTTTTTATTTAATTTTTTTTTTTTTTATAAAACTTAACTTCTAATAAAATTAAATTTCTATTTACGTAACAAAGTCTTTCTTCATAAATATTAACGGATATAACAAGTAAAAGAAATGAGCGTTTTAACGCTCACGTTTAAAATCCTTACCATTTGTGGATGCTGGCCATCGAATTCGTGGACGTCGCGGTATAAACGTAGCATATACGATGCGTATACAGTTTTCATATTTTTACTACTAAATACATTTACGTTGTCGCAATTCATGGATTTAATTCTATTCGTGGACAACGCTGACGACTTTAGCGATAATTTTTATATTACTCTTACCACGTTCGTGTCATGCTGCAAGATATTTAGCTTGTTAAAAAATCGGAATAATATTGCAACGTTGATTGACATTCTGATGAAGAAACCATTTAGACCTACCGATTACGACGAGATAGAAATTCGACAGAAATTCGACAGGATTATACGGCAAGTATCTTGAAACAATCGACGATTATATGTGTAACATAATTAATTAATTTTTTTTTGTACATAAAATTACGGCCTGAAAAAAAAACGTGATAAAGGAAATTTAAATTTAAGTTACTTTATTTTCCAGATCAAATACGCTTCACTATATGACTATGGTCGAATCGACGTGTGCGTTTGCTTTAGTAACGAGTATAATTGTGGACTACAGAAAGTACAGACTAGCTTTTCGAGCGTGGTTACCGTTTAACCTTTCCTCGCCGATGCTGTTTCAAATCGCTTACGCTCATCAATCGATAGGCATAACAGCAGGATCAGTAATTCAAGTCGCCTGCGACAGCTTAATTTGCGGACTGCTGATGCACATTTGCTCGCAGCTTGAAATAATGGAGTGCCATTTAAAAAAAATCGTAGGCAAGCCACGTTATCTTCGCGAATGCATCGTGCATCATATACGCATTTTCCAGTTAGTACGTTTAATATTACTTATCGAATTTATTTTACATTTATTTTATATGTATGTACACCGAAGGGCGGACGTGGCGAAAGCGGCTAGTAGCGTACGTAATTCTGGACAGCAGAGGCAGGGAATGAGAGAATGGGGAAAAATCGGTCATCGGCAAACCGGCCGGCGCGGTATCCACACTGAAAAAAAAAATTATATTAAATAAACTAAGCCTTTCAACTAAACCCAGATTTATTAATCCAACAAAATATTTAATAAACCGAAGTAAATTGTGGTTTACACAGACAACAATTTTTTACGTCGGTTAAATAATAATTTTGGTTTAGTTGAAGGGCTTAGTTTATTTAACATATTTTTTTTTTTAGTGTACATGCGTTACATGTGAAACTCCGACGCATACGACGCCTAAAGTCACGTATCTAGCTGCCGTCACCAAATCTGCTTTTCGGCGTACATCTAAAATTATTAAGACCTTCGGAATCTCTTTAATTTTAGATTTGCATTAATGGTGAACAAAACATTTAAGTTAGTAATCACTGTGCAGTTTTTAATAAGTACGTTAGTAGTGTGCTTCAATCTGTATCAATTGACGCAGATAAATATGTTTAGCGCAAAATATATTCAAATAGTAATGTATATGTTTTGTATGTTGACACAAATCTCTTTTTATTGCTGGTACGGAAATGAAGTTAAGCTGAAGGTGCGCGCATATATTTTTTATATGTAAATTCTTTTATAGTTTTTTTTTTTATAACAAAAAAAGAGAATAAAAAGCGTAATTAATAAAATACTTTCTATATATATTTTTAAACAGAGCCAGAATGTCGTTAATACGGTGTTCGAAATGGAATGGTTTGCATTTGATTGTTCGATGCAAAAAAATTTGTTAATAATTATATCACGTAGTTTGGTACCTATCGAGTTTACCGGTGCTTACGTTATCTCTATAAATCTTGGATCATTTGTCTCTGTTAGTATTAAAATTTATTCTTAATCTATCTGTGTTTAATAATTTTAGATTGCATACAATTTATTTAAAATAAGACTGCGCCTAAGACAATTTTTAAATACATGTGTGTAACAACTGACTATGAATACCAGGCATAATGAACTATTAATTTCATGTGTTATAGTTGCTGAAAACGTCGTATTCTGCGTACAATATACTTCAACAAATGCGATAATAAAATAGTAAAAATAAAAAATAAAAATTTTGTTAATTACATTTTTCTAGTACAAACGTTATTTTTATATAAAATGCGAGTATAAAAATAAAATAAGTAAAAATGTTACAATCGATAATTTTGTGCGTTAAATAAAATTGTTAGATAATTAAATATTCTACTATAGTGTACTGCATTTTTTTTCTTGACATTATTTATAAACATTTTTAGCAATGCAATTTTATTCACGTATTACATCGACATATAAATAATCGCTAAAAATATTAAACACTTTTCTATTCCAAGATGTAGCAATCGATCGTAAAAAAAAATTTGCTGCCGTCGTCGACATCAGCTTTTTTAAAATAAAAATATTTTTAATACGAAATATATGCATACAATGTGGTTACTCACAATGACATGATTGAAAATTTATATTCCTCAGTTTCAAATTGCGGTTTGTGATATAAAATTATGCATTTTATGTATAATTTTATTCTCGCAGAGCCTTATGTCGCAAAAACGTGGAGCGTGGATTTAACAGATATATTTTTCTTTAGTTGACATACACAAATTATCTTAGAAATACAATTGTACAATTTGAATAATAAAAATCATTAATTATGAAGGAAGGTAGAGAATATCTCCGTTAGAAAATTGCGTGTCTATAGACATATTCGATAACGTCGTCAGTCTCTTTGAAGATTTTATCGTGAGCTATACGGTAGAAACAATTTTAACATAATTGCAATTGAAGATATTACCAATAAAAATTTTAATTTATAGTGACCAAATTTTAGTTATTTATTTATATCACGTGGTGCATAATTTTTTAATTTTCATAAAATTAATTTCCAATATAACAACGATAATGTAATTTTAATATTCTATTATGTCGTTACAATAGTAAATGGCAACGAATACTTGAATAATTTATTTTTCGTCATACACAAAAAATAGAAAGTTATAATGCGCGTGTTAGATTTTACATTTAAAATCCTAACAGGCTGCGGTTGCTGGACACCGAATTCCTGGACGTCCCCATGCAAACGCTTGTTGTATCGTGCATATACAATTTTTATATTTGTACTTATAAGTACATTTACGTTGTCGCAATTCATAGACTTGATCCTGATCGTCGACAATGCAGATGACTTTACTGATAATTTTTACATGCTACTCGCTATGATAGTTTCCTGTTCTAAAATGTCATGTTTGCTAATAAATCGTAATAATATTATATTGCTAACGGACATTCTTCAAGAAATGCCGTGTAAACCAGTTGAACCGGATGAAGTAAAAATTCGAAAAAAATTTGATAAAATTATTGAGTAAGTATCGTGCTGTAACAATTTTTTTACAAGTATAATATTAAATTTTACTATTTTTAATATTAAGTTATTCCGTTATTATAAATTATAGAAGCCTTAATTTTTTTTTATTAGATGAACTTAATAAAATATTTAATTTGCTAAATAATTTTTTTTTTTTTTTTAACAAAGTTATTAATTTATTTTAAAAGATATAAGATGTAAAACCACTTGTAGTTACTTACAGGTTAAATACGCTACATTACGCAATCCTAGTCCTATTCTCAACCTTATACATAGTGGTACAATCGTGTTTTACGATTTATTGGGAGAAAAAGTTAACATTTAGAGCTTGGTTACCATACAACTATTCGACAACGATACTTTTTCATTTTACATATTTCCATCAATTAATAGGCTTGATTGCTGGAGCTCTTCTTCACGTTGCTTGCGACAGCGTAATATGTGGATTATTATTGCACGTATGCTGTCAATTAGAGATATTAAAATCTCGTTTGAAAAGAATTACATTTAATCCTGAAATACTTCGTGATTGCATCGTTCAACACAATGTTATAATCAAGTTTGTTTTAATATTACATTTAATACTTTTATTCAAATTGTTTTTATTTTTAATTTTTTTTTTTTAATAAAATATATTTCTTATAATTTTATTAAATATATTTTATGGTATTTATATTTAGATTTGCAGTAATGGTGAATAAAAAATTTAGATTGACTATTACCTTACAATTTGTTGTAAGTACATTGGTAGTATGCGTTACTTTATATCAATTGACCAAAGCGAATGCAAAAATAATCCAATCAGGATTGTACATGTCGTGTATGTTGACACAAATCTTTCTGTATTGCTGGTACGGAAACGAAGTTAGATTGAAGGTATGTTTCTAAAATAAATTTATCAATTAGATATATTTTTTTTTATCTTAAACGAGATAAATAACATTTTGTAATTTTTGTATAGAGCGTGGGGTTAATTACTGATTTATTTGAGATAGAATGGTTAAAGTTGGGATCAGAAAGACAGAAAGATTTTTTAACGATCACAAAATGCGGTGGCATTCCTATCGAATTTACGAGCGGCTACATTATTCCTATGAATCTTAATTCGTTCGTGGCTGTTAGTATTAATTTATTATTTTTTTATTAATAAACGTGGTTACATTTTTATGTCATTATTGCGATTTTATTGCCGTGTAATTATTATTTGATACGTCCCGAGTGGAAATTGATTCACACCGTTACCTGAATAATTAGCCAGCCAATTTGTGGTTCATTTCGTGGCTGTCTAGCAAAACTGTTCAGTACTGAGTCAGAAATGTAACACTCATTATTACTAGTTAATAACTATGCTAGAAAAACTAGATATTTAAACATTATTCGCAATTGATCTCTTCGACCAGATAAAAGCATCGAGATTACAGTGGGTTACCGCGACGAGTACGATTGTACGACACCGACTACAGCCGCAAAAAGAGAGTCGTTAGCCTTGCGCTTGAAATTCGCAAGGTAAAGGACGCGCGGGCAGCGGACAGCAAGAACCGGTTTGCCCGGTGAATTCGGCAATCGACCGTCGCGGTAGTGTTAGTACGTCCGTGTGTTTACGTCTGGCCGGCACCTTGCGCTCGAAATTCGCAAGGTGGAGGACGCGCGGGCAGGGGACAGCAAGAACCGGCTTGCCCGACGAATTCGGTAGTCGAACTTTGCGTATGGTCAAGACAAAACAGTAAACAAGCACGCGGCAAAAAACATTTAGATTCTATTCAGATACATGGTCCGCGATAGACAGACTAGACGACCGATAATACTTGACAGATTTTGTTTCTTTTTTCTTTAAATGACAACTTTATTTTTTTCAAGACAGTTATATATTTAATCTGCGCGATCTAACACTAGCTGTAAAATCAAATTAGCTAAATAAATTTCCACTCGGGTGTATAACAATTTTTAAATACACATTTTTTATTTAATTTAACACTTTGTTGCAGTTGCTCAAGACGTCGTATTCAACTTACAATATTCTTCAACAAATGCGAGACACAAGTATTGAGGATTAAAAAAAAAAAAAAATTGTTCTTTATTAATATTACTTTGCATTTTATACGTTACAGAAATAATTTGTGCGAGACTAAAAATTAAAATAAATCCCTTTTTTTTTGTACTTTGTAATTTAATAATTTTACAATTACATTTACATGAAAAAAAAAAGTTTTAACACGGCAATTTAATTGATTAAAATACTTGCACTGTACTTTGTTCACATATCTTTACTTATACGGTAGATTCTGGTTTGTCATGACATGATTGTTTAAAATGGTGAAGTATCGATCGAAATACAAGCGATTTATTTTTGACATTTCTTGACGTTTATTAAAAATTTTCAAACATCTTATATATATTTTTTTTCTTTTTGTGTTTCGTAATTTTATTTTCTAATATTTTATTTCGTAGGAAATATTAATATGTCGAGGCGTATCATGTTTCTATACGACTAAAAAAAAAAAAACCTTTATAAAGAAGGGTCATGCATGGAGATACTATTATCTGAGGGGCATAGCAATCTGAATAATAAAAATTGTCCTATACGAAAGTATGGAAAGTTAAGCAAAACGTATCATTATTGGAAAAATCGGAAGACTATAGGCACAGTATGTGATCGTCAGTCTCCCCTAAGAGTTCGATGTGTAACAATATTTTCTAAAAAAATATTTTTATTATAATATCATATAAACCAGGACATGGTGAAAATTGTTAATTAAATTCTAATTTATCTATCAATTTATTGCTTACTTTTTAAATCTCTGTCTAAGTAGTTATTATAAAATATATGTCTCAGTTTTTTTTTATTTTTATCTTATTTTAATATCTAAAAGAAAAATTATTTAATTACTAAATAATGATTTACAAACGCACGTTTTATTTGAAGAACGAACATTGATGTCACTCAACGGAAGTCTGAAATGAAAAATATGCGAATATTAGCTCTCACGTTTAAAATATTAATGGTTTGCGGATGCTGGGTACCAGATTCTTGGAGAACGCCGTACAAACGGTTAGTTTATCATGTATACACCGTTTTCATAATCCTGCTTATACATACGTTTATGCTATCGCAATTGATGGATCTAATTTTGATCGTGGACAATGCCGACGATTTTACCGACAATTTTTACATGCTACTCGCGATGATCGTTTCTTGCTGCAAGATGTTCACCCTGCTGATGAATCGCAGCAACATCGCGATGCTAATCGATATTCTCGAAAAGAAGCCGTGTAGGCCAATTCAATCCGACGAGATCGAGATTCAGCAGAAATTCGACAAACACGTGCAGTGAGCGTCAATAATTTTCGACATACGATACGTATAAAATTAATCGAATAGAAAAAACTTGCATGTCACATCGAAAATCGTTTTCAAAAATAAAACTGAAACATCCCTGTAGTGATCTTACAGGACGAATATGCTTTGCTACGCGATTTGTGTCGAAACAACGTGTTTGTGCATCGCCGTAACGTCGCTGCTGACAGAATTTAGAAAAGGAAGATTGACGTTCCGAGCTTGGCTGCCATTCGACTACTCCTCATCGTCGCTGTTTCGTATCGTATACGTGCATCAATTAATAAGCCTGACAGCGGGATCTATACTTCAGGTCGCCTGCGACGGCCTGATATGCGGACTATTGGTACACGTTTGCTGCCAGATCGAAATAATTGAATGCCGTTTGCGAAAACTTGCGGACAAACGTCCCGATATTCTTCGCGAATCCGTTTTGCAACACAATCACGTGTTCAAGTCAGTTTTATAATTCGTTTTATTATTAAAAATATATAAGCAGAATATTTTTATTTGCTTGTAATTTAATTTTAAATTTCAGATTCGCCCGTTTGGTGAACGAAAAATTTAAACTGACCATCGTTATACAGTTTGTCGTGAGTACGCTCGTAGTTTGTTTCAATCTTTATCAATTTACTAAATCGACCGCCTTAAGAGCACAGTATATACAATTGATTATGTACATGGGCTGCATGCTGTCACAAATATTTTTTTATTGCTGGTACGGCAACGAAGTTAAGTTGAAGGTACATTTACGCCCTCGGCAAAAGATTTTTATTATTAAAAAATTTAATATTGCGCGCACATTGTCTAAATCAAATGTATGTAATAAATAATAAATTTGAAACTCTCAAATATAGAGTCGTCAATTGGTCGATAAAATATTCGACATAGAATGGTTTGAATTAAGCAAACACAATAAACAATCTTTATTAATGATTATGAAACGAAGTTCAAGACCAATCGAGCTGACAAGTGCTTACGTTATCTCGATGAATCTCGATTCATTCGTGAATGTTAGTATTATTTATAAATATTTTGTATAATGTTAATTAAATTTTTTTTTAATTAAACACATTATTAAGAATTTTATTGAATATTATATATAATATAAAAAGTTATATTATAATTATCAGAGAAATTGAAAGTATATCGGCACTTAAAGTATTTTAAATAATATTAATAATCTTAATTGCAGTTACTTAAAACATCATATTCGGCTTACAACATCCTGAAACAAGTGTGAAAAGCATATTCGTAATTGTAATAACATGATTTTGTGGTATTAGTAAAATTAAATACGTGAAAATATTAGATATGTCGTTACCGTAAATATATTTATGTCAAGATAGAATAATAATTTCTGTATTATATGTAAAATAAAATTTAAATTACGATATTCAAACAAAATGTTTGAAAATTATATTGCTACAGTTATAAGACTATATCTATATTTTATTTTATTTTATTTTTTTACATTAATCCAAATACATTCGTTTGG
This sequence comes from Cardiocondyla obscurior, assembly GCF_019399895.1. Taxonomy (NCBI): domain Eukaryota; kingdom Metazoa; phylum Arthropoda; class Insecta; order Hymenoptera; family Formicidae; genus Cardiocondyla; species Cardiocondyla obscurior. Next base: position 7,208,955 of record NC_091873.1, on the reverse strand, counting down.
ATTACCTCGTTAGACGTCGTCCGCGCAGGCACGTTTATTAGATTGCATACGCAACAGACTATCAGAGATCAAAAAAAGGAAATCAATAAAAAGGAAGAAATATTTTTCATCTACGTTACAATCCATCACAACATTATAGCACATTTATGTCTTTATGAATTAAATATCTTTCGGCTAAAGTATGAATTGCCGATATAAATATTATATGAGGAGTAAGTACGTAGAACTCGGCTCGACTTAGGAAATATTACTTTTTATTTCTCGATTATATGTATTTCCTACCGTGTAGCATCATGAAAAATAATTCCCGTAAAGTATTATTACGTTGTAATATCGTAACGCCGTCATACACGTTCGATTGGCTCGATGAAAATATTATTATGTGAAGAATACAATTGCAATTTGAATAATAAAAATGTGTCGAAGTTACGAACTGTGCATTACCGTAGATAATATTGTAAAGCTTTAGACAGTTTTATTTTGACGACCGTCAGTTTTGCCGTAAGATCTTATTGCACATGAAATTATATTACGTTTGAAGCTTTTATGTACTTGATTAAAGTAAAAAAAAAATTATTCTAGGTTTATATTTGTTAAAATCCTGAAAAGAAACGTTGACCACGGTATGCGCACACAGGCGCGCACACACACATACGCGTAGGAATTTACAGAATAAATTACACGTGCATGCACGAAAAAATGTTCATTCTCGCATTTACGTTTAAATTAATGATGGTTTGTGGTTGCGGATTTCTGGGTACCTGCGCGACTCCGTACAAACGGTTAGTGTATCAGATGTATTCTATTTTCGTAATGTTGCTAATACACACGTTTATGCTGTCGCAATTGGTGGATCTTGTTATGGTCGTGGATAACTCCGACGATTTTACTGATAATTTCTACGTGCTGCTCGCTATGATCGTTTCTTGCTGCAAGATGTTCGCTCTGCTGATAAACCGCAGCAATATCGAGATGTTGATCGGGATTCTCGCGAACAAGCCGTTTCGACCGGTCGAGCTCGACGAGATGAAGATTTGGGAAAAATTTGAGAAACTCATACAGTAAGCTATTCGCGAACTAAGCATCAGCTATCGTTGCTTGTGCAACGCGCAGTAATATGCGTACAAATAATTAAATAAAATTCTTTAGCGTTTGACAAATAATGTTGGAATAAAAAATTAAGTATTTTATGATACAGTCGTTTTACAGGTCTAAAACGCTTTATTACACGATCTTAGTTGAGGCGACGTGTCTGTCTGTTACCATAACGTCGTTATTAACGGAGTTCAAGAAAGGAAATCTTACGTTTCGAGGATGGTTGCCGTTCGACTATTCGTCGCCTCGACTTTTTCCATTCGCGTACGCTCACCAATTGATGAGTTTTACAATGGGATCTGTGCACCACGTGGCTTGCGACAGTCTTATATGTGGATTCCTGGTTCACATTTGCTGTCAGATAGAAATACTGACGCATCGCTTGAAAAAAAGCGCCTACAATCCTGAGATTCTTCGCGAATGCGTTTTTCAGCATAACCACATATTCAAGTTTGTTCTCGCAATTAACAGGAATAAGTATATTTACCGTCGTTACGTTTAAGAATTAAGAATCCAATTTGTAACGTTACTTTTTTTTTTATCAACTCCAGATTCGCTCATTTGGTAAACGACAAATTCAAAATAACTATTTTTATCCAATTTATCGTGAGTACGTTAGTGATATGTTTCAACTTGTATCAATTTACCAAGTCATCAGCGCTGAAAACAAAGTACATGCAATTGATATTGTACTCGTGCTCCATGCTGTCGCAAATATTTTTTTACTGCTGGTACGGAAATGAAGTCAAGTTGAAAGTACGTAGATTTTTACAATATCGCAGGTACCTCTTATTTAATATATTTTGGTGGATAAAATAAATTAATTTATGATTGTCAAATACAGAGTCGACAGTTAATGAATAATGTGTTCGAGATGGAGTGGTACAACTTCAATAAAAGTTCTCAGAAAACTTTGTTAATGGTCGTAAGACGTGCCGCGATACCAATCGAATTCACTAGTGCCTCTGTTATTTCTATGAATCTGGATTCATTCGTCGGTGTTAGTGTTCAAATTTATTATTTATAATTAAATTTTAAATTTGCAATGTTAATATTTTAAATTAAATATTAACGTTGCATTTTATTTTTCTGATAAAACGTTACTGAAATAAAATTAACTCGTACGTACGAGTGTGAGTTCTTATATTAATAATAATGTCAACGTTTATAATTGTCAAGTTATACATATTTAATAATTTTATTTTAGTTACTCAAGACATCGTATTCGGCTTATAACATACTTCAGCAAACGCAAGCGTAATGTTGGCCGCGAAGATTGATAAAAATAAAATTTCTAACATACGCAACGTAAATTTATGTCACGAAGACGTGCATTCAAGTATTCTGGAATACATGTATGATAAAGAATTTTAATTAATAATTGACAATTAACTTTTGTATTAATACTGTAAATAGGAAACAATAATTAAAATATTTAAATTTTCTTACGAGCTATTTTAACATGCGCATTGTGGAATTTTCGTATGTCTGTTAAAATAAAAATTGTAAAAATGGGGAAACTGGATAACGAATAATCATAGAGTTGGTATAACACGAGAAATTCAATAAAAACAAAAAAGAAGGGAAAAAAGAATATTTTCGTCTGAGTTTTCCTATGGATAAATTAATATTCTCATTACTTCCAGATAAAAGTAGTACTATTTCTTAGAATATTGAACATTTTCTCGTAGAAATACGGGAGTTGCAAATGTTAATATTTTATGAGACACGGATATACAAGTTGTTGATGCGATATTCGATTGTCGTTTTTCTTTTCTCTTGTTATCAGCGATGCTTTCTAACGTATCATTTATTTTAAAAAGTATTAATATAATATACTGTCACCAGACGGATGTATGTGCTTAACATCTGCGTTGCACGCGAGGTCCGTAGTCGAATCAAATATTAAAACCTATTGCGCAAGAAGGGTTAAGTCCAACTAAGAGTATCCTCGCGAAAAAAAATTGTAAATCTATAGGCATTCTATAATTGTCTTTCTTAAGAGTGCGTTGCACATTAGGTTATTACTCGCGAACAATTTTTGTCACGATTCCTTACTTAAAATTCTAATTAACATAACGTTTATTTTAATTTTGAGAAAATTAATTACTTATTTTTTTTATTTCTTTTTTTTTTAACTACGTTTATAGTATATCTAAAACTAAATAGATAGATATAAAGGGACAGCGAGAAGAGATGTGTGAAAAGTGATACGTAAACTTTTATTATCATTATTATATGTATGCCTATAAATTTAATTCTTGTGGCGAATTAAATTTTTACGAGATTTTATAATGCGGATATTAGATTCTACTTTTAAATTTTTGACATTTTGCGGTTGCTGGCGACCAGATTCTTGGTCCTCACCGTGCAAACGTATAATCTATCACATGCATACATTCGTCGTAGTTATGTTAATAAACACGTTTACTTTATCGCAATTATTAGACATCATTCTTACCGTGGACAATGCCGACGATTTTACCGACAACTTTTACGTGCTACTCGCAATGGTTGTCTCTTGCTGTAAATTGTGTAGTATGTTAGTAAATCAGAAAAATATTGCTACGTTAACTAACATTCTTACAGAGAGACCGTGTAAACCATTGGAACAGAAAGAAATGGATATTTATCTGAAATATGACAAAAGCGCGCAGTAAGTACTCGGAGAGTGCCGAAGAAATTGTATAATCGAGAGCTAACGCGCGATCAGCTGTCGCGGTCGTTGACCTCTGGGCCCACCACGTGGACCGCGCCGATTTGTAGTAAACGAGCGCACGTAGTAAGCCAGCACGCGGCGGAAAACGTTTAGATGTCTAGCTTTTCTGGCTTCTTATTAGCCATTAATTTTAATTTTTATTTTTTAAAATTTTTTATTTTAGTGAAATCTTACTGTTTAAATTCTATACAGTATAATATTCTAATATTGCTAGTAAAATTACTTAATTGAGATAGAAAAAAAAAATAACGGACTGATATTAATAAAACATTGAATTTTGAATGAAACGCGACAATGTCTTCAGTTATTTTACAGGACGAACACGATACATTATGCAATTCTGGTCGAGTCAACTTGCGTGTGCATTACGTTAACATCGTTACTTACAGACTTTAGAAGGAAGACACTGACGTTTAGAGCGTGGTTGCCGTACGATTATTCACCGCCGATGTTATTTTACATTACATACGTTCATCAATTGATAAGTTTAATAATCGCATCTATCCTAAACGTAGCTTGCGACGGTCTGATTTGCGGCTTTTTGCTGCACATTTGCTGCCAAATTAAAATATTAGAATCTCGTTTGAAAAGAATAGCACACAAGCCTGATATACTTAATGTCTGCATTCAACAGCATAATCGTATTTTTGAGTTTGTATTAATACTATTAATATTATTAAAAAAAATTGATATTAATATATTTATACGTATAGTATATGTCAATCAAACTTTTTAGTTTCTCCATTATTAAAACTGTTTAATTGCAGTTTTGCTGTCACGATCAATGATAAATTTAGGTTTACTATTGCTAGCCAATTTATAATGAGCACGTTGGTGGTGTGTTTCACTTTATATCAATTAACTAGATCGACATCAACAAATGCAAAGTATATTCAGTTGGCGTTGTACATGTGTAGCATGCTGACGCAAATCTTTTTTTTTTGCTGGTACGGTAACGAGGTGAAACTAAAGGTACTCGTTTTTACAAGTGACAAAACGTGAATAAATAATAATTTAAATAAATTAATAAATTTGTAATAATTATTAATTAAATAAATAATTATTTTAAGAAGACCGTCTCACAAAACGGGTCAGAAAAATAACGTAGATTTCTGAATTTAATTTTTTTATACTAGGAAATAAGTCGGATTTTTTTTCCGTGATATTTTTTATGTATTAAAGAACAAATAATAATTTTTATAAGTTAAACAAATATATGTAGAGACTGTTTTTTGACCCGTTTCACAGGACTATCTCTTTAACACTTGATTTATACATTTTAATATTATTTTGTAATAAATATAGAGCCGAGAACTTGTCAATTATATTTTTGAAATGGATTGGTGTACGTTAGATGTGAATGTAAAAAAAGCTTTATTATTAATTATGAGACGTAGTACAATGCCTATTGAATTCACCAGCGCATATATTATTTCCATGAATTTAGATTCTTTCGTGGGCGTTAGTATAAAATGCTTTTTTTTCTTTTACACAGGGTTAAATGAAAATCTGATATACATACAATATTTTTCGAATAGCTTTCAGGTAAACTAATATTCCTTTTCTTGCAGTTACTTAAAACATCGTATTCAGCTTATAATATTTTGCAGCAAGTATAAGAGAAAAAGTGATAGAAACGATAGAAAATAAAATTGGAATAAATAGTATGCAACATTGTTTAAAAAAAATTAAAAAAAAATACCGTTTAGGTAATTAATTATTTTCTAAAATATTATAAAACATTTTGCAAGTATACAATGCTGATTAAACGCCACGAGTGTTCCAGAGGTATCATTACCCAATGCCATAACTGTAGCAAGTAACAAAATTGCATAGAAAATTTAAATTTAAAAATAAAGAATACATATTGCTGTTTAATATTTCACAATTTTGCCCTGCGTTTCTTTTCGTTTCCACGAAAAAAGTATGCCTCTGAATAACATTGTTGCGTTTAAAGATATGTATAATTATATTATGTTAGAGTAGAAGCACATTTTATTACGTGCACACACGTGCATATTACTGTATGTATGTTGCATGTCGAGTCATTAAAAAATTATTTTCCGAGGGATCACCGTAAGAGGGATACGTCATAAAAATGAATAATAAAAATTCTAACCAACTGCAGAGGGCGGATATATGATCGTACATGCATGAGAACATCCACGTCTAAGAAATTCGATCCGGTTTATACCGGATAACAAAGCTATAGACTGTCGACACTTGTCAGTCGTTCTAAAGATTTTCTCTATGCGATTGTGATCGTTTAAAGCACTTATTCTTCTTTATAATAACAATTTGACTTATCTTATAGTTCAGTATTTATCTAACATTACGTTACATTAAATTAAATTACAAAGATGAATTAGATATTTCTCTCTAGTTAGAAATGTAACATACAAGTATCATTTGTAAACAATAAAAAAAAAATTAGAAAATATCTAGACATTCAGATAAAAAAAAATTGTTTTTTAATTGATAAAATTATTAATTATTTTTAGATTTTTAAATTTAATTTATGTTATTGCACCTACGTAAATATATTGAAATATAGTTCGCAGTAATTAAGTAATACGTGCCGTTCACTTCGCGGATGATAAAGAAATTCTCTTTTGAAAAATGCCTATACTACAGTACACTTTTAAACTTTTGACGATATGCGGATGTTGGCGACCGGATTCTTGGTCATCGTTAAATAAGCGCATAGCCTACTACATATATTCAGTTATAATAGTTCTATCAATGTACACCTTTATGCTAACGCAATTGATGGACATGATTTTAATAGTGGACAACGCCGATGATTTTTCCGACAACTTTTTTATTCTAATTGCTATGTTTCTTACTTGCTGTAAGGTGTTAGTTGTGCTCGTAAATCGCAACAACATCGTTAAGCTGATCGACATATTGATGGAAAAACCATGCAGGCCGATAAGATCATCCGAAATAAAAATTCTTTATAAGTTCGATAAAAATATACAGTGAGTATTATCAACAACGTCAACAATATTATAATATTGCATATACATATTAATTAATTTTTTTTTTCTTAACGAGAGCCTAAAGTTTTGTTTCACGAATTTCGATTCTCTTCCCGAGGAGATGGTCAACTAACCGTTTATTTTTTTTTTTTAAAGTATTTAATTATTATTTTAGGATAAATACTCAACGTTTCGTATACTTGGGACTAGTAACATTTTTGTGTATTTTATTATCTTCTTTATCTACGAACTTCAGAAATAAAAAGTTGACGTACAGAGCGTGGCTGCCATTTGATTATTCGTCGACGTTACTGTTCTTTTTGACGTATACCCATCAGATGGTGGGTTTGCTTACCGCAGCATTTTTAAGCATTGGCTGCGACACCCTCATTTGTGGACTATTGGTCCACATTTGTTGTCAAATTGAAATCTTACTTTATCGTTTGAGAAAAATTATATCTTATTCGGACATTTTTCGCGATTGTGTACGCCAGCATCATCGTATTTGCAGGTAAAGTTTTACAATTTAATATGATTCTCGTTAAATTTAAGGTAAAAAAAATGTTTTATTGTACGAGCAAAATTTAAAAAAATTTTAGACTTGCGCTTATTGTAAATGCAAAATTTAGGCTGACCATTACTATGCAATTTATAATAAGTACATTGGTGGTGTGCTTCAGCCTTTATCAAATAAATAAAACAACAAGAAAAGACAAATATGTTGAAATGATATTATATATGGCTTGTATGTTAACGCAAATTTTTTTTTATTGCTGGTACGGCAATGAATTAAAAATCAAGGTATGGTAACAAAAATTTAACTCGGTGAGTACAGATATTTTTGAATACATGATAAATCTCTACCTAACATATATTTAATCGTAAAACGTCAACATATATTTAAAGAATATCATAGAGCTTTAGTAAAATTAATATCACTTTTTATATAAAAGCTATCTACGAATATGTTTTATGCACTTTAGTAGAGTCATCAAATGATTGATAACATTTTCGGCATGGAATGGTTGTCATTGGATAAAGATAAAAAACAGTCCCTAATGATAATAATGAGACGGACACTTGTGCCTATTCAGATTACCTGTGCTTATATTTTTCCCATGAATCTTAGCTCTTTTATGAGTGTTAGTATAAACGTTATTAAAACTGACGCTGCCAAAATTTTTTTTTTCTTTTTTCCAGATATAATTGAATATACATTAATGGAAGGATTTACAATAAATTAATTCATATTATAATATTAAAGTATTTTTGCCAACTAAATTTTAACTATGAAATAAGAATAATATACGTATATTATGTATGCTATTTACTTAAAAAAATATAAACTCGACATTTATTAATTACTAAAACGTATTTAGATAAGGAATAAAAATATGTATATTAATTCTAGATACTTAAGACGTCTTATTCCACGTATAATTTATTCCAACACATGCAAATGTGATTTGGCAAAAAAAAAAAAACTAATAGATATAAAGTATTATCTAAGAAATTAATACTAAAAAGGGAAGAGAGATGTAATAGAATTTAAAACTGAGGAAAACAGAAACTACGAGTGCTTAAAATCAATATACGGCGAGAATCGTGTACAGCAACTATTCGATGACACGTGAAATAAGTCTGATAAATAAAATATCTTTGAATTGACGAGACGTAATGTAATTTCACTAAACCTTCATTAAAATTCATAGCGATACAACAGTCGGTAGTACGCATATTCTTTCGATTCTTCCATGATACTTTTAGCTGAAGACATTAATAATTTACAAATACCGAGATGCAAAAGTTAAGTTTTTAGAGACGTATAATATAGATACGAGTAAAATACATTTATTAGATCAATGATTCAAATCCGACATTACGATAATAACAGATCTGTACGAACGATAAAGTTTGAAGAGAAAAATCCTCAGTTACATTGTTCGTATGAAAATTAGTGCTTCAGTTCGTCATTTCTCAGTTTTTTTTTTTAAAGATACCAAAGCTTTAGAAATATCGTAGCAAATAGATTTTGTGGAAGAAATTATTTGATATTTTACAGATAATTTTGTTTCTATGTTTAATTTTGAAAATACTGTACGCATATTGTGCGAAAAATTAAGGATCTAAGAAAGAAAAAAAAAATTATATAAAATATACATACGCATAGCGAAATAAGATATGCGTATCTTGCATTTAACTTTCAAGATTTTAACGTTTATTGGGTGTTGGCGGCCGCAATCATGCTCATCCTTTTATTTCCGAATAATTTACGACGCATATACAATTTTTATGATTATATTATTGTACACTTTTCTGATATCCCAATTTTTGGACATTATTTGGAACGTTGAAAATGCCGAAGATTTCACCGAAAACTTTTACGCCACGCTAGCGTCAGTTGTCTCGTGTTCTAAAATGCTGAGTTTGTTGGTGAATCGGAAAAACATTAACACGCTAATCAACGTGCTCGTCGAGGAACCGTACAAGTCGTTGAACGTGGACGAAATGAGAATCCAATATAAATTCGATAGAATCATATAGTAAGTTTTATCTTTTGGTGGTAGAAATTACGTTCTGATAATAATAATTAAGTTAACCATAAATGTAAAGAAAAAAAAAAGAGAAAAAAAATGTATTATAAATTTTTCTTTTGCTTTCCTATACAAAAACTTTATATGTATGTGTGTAGTAAGTATCAAACACCATACACATTTATAATTTATAATAACATATTTTTTTTGAAGATGCGTTATTAAATATTAAAAAAAAAAGCTGTATTATACAAATGAACGTAATTATCTCCACAGTCATTTTGCAGTATCAACACGCTCTGTTACACAATTTTGGTGGAGACAACTTGCGCGTGTATCACTTTGACGTCGTTATTCACGGTGTTTAGGAAAGGACATCTAACGTACAGAGCATGGCTACCGTATGACTATTACTCGTCCACTTTCGTATTTTATATTACGTACGCCCATCAACTTGTTAGTTTAACAGCCGGGTCTCTCGTAAATGTGGCCTGCGACAGTCTAATCTGCGGACTGCTGGTACACATTTGCTGCCAGTTCGAGATATTAGGATATCGATTAAAAAAAATTTCAAACGATCATAATATTCTTCGCAACTGTGTACGCCACCACAACAGTATATTGGAGTTAGTTACTTTTTGTCTTATCGTTCTAACGTATTATACATTTAATTATAACAGTCAAAGACAGATCGAACGCAATAATTATTTATTTTCAAAAGTATTAAAAAATATTTTTTTTAATGCATGTTATTATTTATTCTGACTGAAAACGTTTTAATATAATTTTTCTGCATGTTTTATCTTTGTTAAAAAATTTTTTTCCTTTTTTTTAAGTCAACATTTAGTTGACGTATTAATGTAATATATATTTTATAGGTATGCACTCATATTGAACAGTAAATTTAAAATGACTATTGCCATGCAATTTGTAGTGAGTACATTAGTGGTATGTTCTAATTTATATCAAATGACTAAATCCACATCTTTAAATGCAAGCTATCTTCCTTTACTATTGTACATGTCTTGCATGTTGACACAAATTTTTATTTATTGCTGGTACGGAAATGAAGTAAAGTTAAAGGTAAATCAAATCTTTTCTTACATTATTATTTTGAAAATATAAAATATATATTATATGTATACTTGTTAATTAAAAGTTTGTATGTCTATTTATGTAATGAGATTTTTTAAAATTAAATGTACCAAATTTATAAAGCTAAAAGTATTTTTTCTTTTTTTTTTTATTGTTTGAAATATAGAGCACTCAACTACTCGATAACATTTTCGCAATGAATTGGGTAACAATGAATAAAAATCTTAAAGAGAGCTTATTAATAATTATGAATCGTGCGACAATACCGATAGAATTTACCAGCGCTTATATTCTATCTATGAATCTCGATTCTTTTGTTGGGGTGAGTAAAAAAATAATTGATGTTTAATTTTATAAATTATAACGTGTGCATATTTTTTTTTTTTGTTAATACATTTGTTGCAGTTACTTAAGACGTCATATTCGGCTTATAACATTTTGAAACAAGTATAAAAGTTGCAGAATACCCGCAAATAAATCTAATTGAAATTATTAAAATGTTTTCCAACGTGTCATCTTGTTGAAAAGTGTAATTAATACTCGTAGAAGTTTGCATTATAGTTAGCGTTACATTTATAAGAAAAATAAATAGCAATTACTTAATTGTAACGTGTGTCTTATTATAATTTTGTATCTATTAATAAATTCTTACCCGATTATATGTATTAAAAAAAAAAATTGAAAAGCGTCTCTTTCACACATTGAAGTGAATATTTAATATAATATTCGTAATAGTGTACGATGCATAAATCCCTTTTTAAAATAGAATAAGTATCAAATATCTCATCGTGTTTCATAAATCAAAGTTTGTTTTATGTCTTACACTTTATTAGAGCACATGATTGTTTAAATCGATATTACAAAAGAAAATGGACATTGGAAAACTCGAGGCAGATAGCTAAGATGTATCATCAACGACAGCGATAAATATTTACTAAGAAAATTGCTGGGTTAGCTATATTGCGAAATGCACTTCATAATTTATTAAGATTCTACGGCTTTCTTTATTTTTTTTTTCCTATTGCATTTAGGATATTAATGTATTATTACATGGCTGTTCTAAATGTATTAAGTTTGCATTTGAATACGATCGCCAATGCGGTCCAACTATTTTAAGAAAAATGGGAAACATTGCGGGTTTGATATTACGATAATTATACTATAGATATCGAATAGAGGGGAAATCGGAAAAAAAATAATATTCATACAGACGGAAAATCATACAGCGCGGTTATAGACATTCTGAGGTTTGAAGGGAATTGAACAAAGTTGATTCTCGGTGTTATCGACAGAAAGACAGACATTCGTATTTATCACTCACGGGTGGATGATTAGAAATAAAAAAAAATTAATATTATTAGTGCGCGCGGCAAATAGAATTTTTTTCTGTAATATTGTATTATATCGATAATTTTCTTGATTAGATTATTAATTTAAATTGCAAAAACGAAAATAATTTAATTAACGTATCTTCGTGAACGAGATTTAGAAGCGCGGAAAAAAAGAAAATGCAAGTTCTTGACTTTACGTTAAAAATTCTTACGATTGTGGGCTGTTGGCCACCAAATTCTTGGACTTCAATGTATAAACGCGTCATATATAATATATATACGGTTTTTGTAATATTGTTGCTTTTCACTTTTATGCTGCCTCAACTTATGGACGTTGTTCTAAATGTCGACAATACTGACGATTTTACAGATACTTTTTATATCTTGCTCGCAATGATTATTTCTTGTTGTAAAATGGTCGGACTTTTGATAAATCGTAAAAATATAGAAATATTAACGAATATTCTTACTCAAAAACCATTTATCCCGTTGGAGGCCGACGAAATAAAAATCCGTCAGAAATTTGACAAAACAATTCAGTAAGTATTAAAAAAAAAAAAACCAAACACATGTAATGTAAGTACATTTATCTCCTTTTCAAAATCCAAAAATCTAAATTATTTAAAACTAATTGAATCGCATAAAGAATTTTATTTTAATTCAAAGAAAAATTTTCTTTTTAATAATTAAGACAGTCATGTTCTAGGATCAATACTTTACGGTACACAGTTTTGGTTGAAGCGACGTGTGCGTGCGTTGCGTTGACGTCGCTGTTCACGGATTTCCGAAAAGGTAATTTAACGTACAGAGAATGGACACCGTATAACTATACGTCCGAGGCGATATTCTGTGTCATATACGTTCGTCAGTTAATAAGCACGACTATCGGCTCGATGGTGAACGTAGCATGCGACAGTCTGATCTGCGGTTTATTATTGCACGTATGCTGCCAGATTGAAATACTAGAGTGCCGGCTGAAAAAGATCTCTCACGGACAAAATAGTCTGCGCGATTGTGTACGTCAACACGACTGTATATTTAAGTTAGTTTCCCTTTAACAATTATGCAAATTGTGCAGATTCGAGATCAGTTGAATCGCATAAAAAACAAAATAATTTTACGTAAAAATGTTAAACATAAAGAAGAGCACGTTTATGATTTATTTTTATATTTAAAAGATACGTATAATTTTAATAATTTTTTTTTTATGTCTGTGAAGACGTAGAAAATTTATACAAGTATTTTTAAATAAATATATTTTCGCTTAAACATATCTCTTTTTTTTTCTTTCTGTAGATTTGCGTTTATGATAAACGAAAAATTCAAGATTATTATTGCAATTCAATTTGTTGTAAGTACGTTAGTAGTGTGTTCGAACTTATATCAGTTGGCAAAGGTAACGTTAAGTGCGCAATGTTTCCCATTGATATTATACACGTGCTCCATGTTGACACAAATACTCATTTATTGCTGGTATGGAAATGAAGTGAAGTTAAAGGTGCGAATTATGTGCACATTGAGTGAAGCTCGAATACTTATAATATAATATATCGTAATTTTATTAAGTATATTACTTTAATTTATATGTATATGTATAATGTAGTATATGTTATAATTTTTTAGAGCGTTGAACTTGTCACCAACATCTTTGAAATGGGATGGCTGACGATGAAGGAGAGCAAGAGGCAAAATTTATTAATAATTATGAATCGTTCATTAATACCGATTGAATTCTCAAGCGCTTACATTCTTACAATGAATCTTGATTCTTTTGTAAGCGTAAGTATAATAAAATTTGTGTCTTTAAGCAATTAGTAATTAAATTATAATTTAATAAAAATAGTAATTAAATTATAAAAACATTTATTTAAAAAAAAAAAAGAGATATTGACTTATACATATACATATATTTTGTGCTACAAAATATTTCACTAAGTAATTAATTATGAAATGCATTTGGAAGAGTATATATTTTTGTTACAGTTACTTAAAACATCATATTCTGCTTTTAACTTACTACAACAAATGCGAACAACATAATTAAAATAGAAGGTAGTATAGAAACTAGATAGTCATATTTTTTAACCAAACTGTTTGTATAATTGTTAATTTTTAAATGTTAAATTATTTAAGTTTTTTAATTAACCAAATTCTGTTATTTATTTCATAACATTAATAAATAACAATTGATTAGTACACGCGTTTTTATTAGATGTACATTTTGCAGTTTTTTTATAAAACTTTTTGTAAATTATTTGAACAGTATAACTAAACCTGAAATCAAACAATTTATTTTTCATTTATTTAAAATATTTTCAAAATTTTTTAATGTAATTAGGTTTTATTGCAAATTTGGGAAATTTCAATACCTTGTTCTCGTTCTACATACATGTATAATGTGTTTTAAATACATATAATACTTGTTATTTAAAATTAACAAATAAAATGCAATTTTACACAATGTTTTATCTCACTGGTTCAACAGTAACTGAGTATTATAATGTTAACGTACATTTGCTTTCTTTACTTATGGAAATTTAATGAGTTCTTTGAATCGTTTATTTTTTTTTTTTTTCCTTTTTTTTTTACCCTGCCAGAATCATGAATAGATCAATATGAGCAGCAGAATTAACGATGACAACCGGATGTGAGGCGGAGTTGGCGACAATAAAAACTTCCATATTTTTTGTATGTAAGTATAGATCGTTTGCATTAAAATTTCATGGTGGCACACCATAATTTATGGTCTATCGAGCTTTCGTTTCTTCTGCATTATTTCTGTTTATTTCGTTTCAATGTAGCGCCACGTTTATAAACCGTTATACATATAAACGTCGCGAAAAGAAAAAAAGAAAAAAAAAAAGGAAAAAGACACATCTATGCTTTACAAAAGTATTATTACTGATCGGAATATATTGCAAGTTCGGTATACATATAATTATTATAATGACATATGTCTCTGAAGGTTGATAACATATGTAGTTCCGCATAGAGGCGAACGATGCAGAAAGTAATGCCGCAGCTTTACAGACATTGTCCGGTTCGACAAAGTTTTGTAAAATTGCTTTAAAATCAATGTATAAATCTTACAAAATACTTAGTAATTATTTTATTCGAGTGAGTCTTATTTAATTTATATTACTTTTAACGATAATAATAAAATGGAATAAAATGTAATTTGGTACAGTACGTCGTGTTTAATAACCGATTAAGTGTACGATTTTAAGAATTAAAATTTATTTTATTATTAATCCAATATTATTACGTGTGGTATAAAATATTTTATGTTTATTAATATCGTGCTCTTTAAAGATAAAATTCTCAATTGTACTGTGTACTCTTTGTACGTTAAAAATTAATATTTTGTGTTAAACTAGAGATCGAGTAATAAATATTTCGAAAAATGCAGACAATGCAATTTCCATTGAAAATTCTCACAGTGGCAGGATGCCAACCGCCAAAGTCTTGGTCCTCGTTATGCAAACGAACATTGTACAACATGTATACTATTCTCATGTGCTTGCTATTAATTACGTTTATGGTGCCACAAATTCTGGACATTATTCTAAACGTCGATAATCCGGACGATTTCACGGATACTTTTTATATTATGCTAGCGATGTTTATCGCTTGCTGTAAGATGATCAGTCTATTACTAAATCGTAAGAATATCAAGATGTTGATCAATGCACTGGTTCAGAAACCGTTCAGACCTTTGGAACCAAACGAAATCGAAATTCGACAGAAATATGATAATATAGTACGGTAAGAAATTCCAAAAAATTAAAAAAAGGAATAAAGAAATTTTTATTTCAATCTAATTCCTTTTTTAACTTTCTTCTCTCTCTCTCTCTCTTTCTCTTTCTCCACATGTATAGTTAGTACTTTGCATTGTAACTTTTTTTTTAAATATACAAAATAGAATATTACAGTACTTCGATAAAGCAAAGAAGAAAAAAAATTAAATAAATATTTAAAGAATTTTTTTAAGCAGCTGAAAATATATATATAAATTTTTTTTTTCTTTTTAATTAAAGGAGAGAAATTCTAAGCAAAGTCATGGTGAATTAGTCCAGCCTGCATAGTCATTTTGCAGGATCCATTCTATATCGTACACAGTTTTGATTGAATTGACGTGCGGTTTCATGAATTTGACGTCTTTATTTACGGACTTTCAAAAAGGGAAATTAGCGTACAGGGAATGGATACCCTATGAATCCGACGCAGTGTTCTATTTTACGTACTTTCGCCAATTGATAAGCCTGACGGTTGCGTCCATCGTGAACGTCGCCTGCGATATAATGATCTGGGGGCTGCTGGTGCACATTTACTGTCAAATCGAAATTCTAGAATGCCGCGTGAAGAAATCCTTGCGCGGTCAAGGCGACTTGGGCGAATGTATACGTCAACACAATCGCATCTATAAGTTAGTATCCGTACAGAATTTAATTATCCGACATTTAATCACGAGCGATAATAATTTTGTAAAGTGGAAACGATGCTCTTCTTTAGGTTTGCGTACACGATGAACGAAAAGTTTAGGTTTATAATTGCTGTTCAATTTATAGCAAGCATGTTAGTAATGTGCTCCAGCCTTTATCGATTGGCGAAAACTACACTGAGTATGAAATATATTCCGCTTATCATGTACACGTTCTGTATGTGTATGCAAATTTTTATATATTCTTGGTACGGAAACGAAGTGAAATTAAAGGTAACTGTATTACAATTTTTTTTATGTAAAAGTAACATTAATTAAATTTCAAAATTGCGTCGACAGTTAAATAAAAGGATGTTCTTTTAATTAAAGTTTAACACTAACGTGTAATATATGTATTTAAGCCTGCAATGAGATACGTTGCGGAGTAATAAACGTTTATCTTATTTGCCTGGCAAATTCTATTACAGAGCATACAATTTTCCGATGAAATTTTCGGAATGGATTGGATAGCGGCGGATAAGAAAGCTAAGGAGAGTCTTATATTAATTATGCATCGTTCTCTGACGCCTATCGAATTTTCTAGTGCACACGCTATTACAGTAACTTTAGATTCTTTCGTAAAGGTTGTAAATAAATTTATTATACTTTTATAGTTTTAATAATAAGTAAAGTTAAAAATACTTTATATAAAAATTTATATATATTTTTTTTTTTAGCTTATAAAAATGTCGTATTCAATATACAATATATTGAAACAAACAAAGGAAGAAAAGTGACGATAGTAATACTAAAAAAAAAGGACGGTAGATAGAACTAAAGAAAAAAAAAAATATGTGCAGTGCATATGTGAAGAAACGTTTAAAGATAAGCCTCGATATATTTTCGGTAATTGTTTCTTGCGTAATTGCATATCGCATATATTAGTACAAATAAAAAGATTATTATTTATCTGTATTTTATTTTTGTATTATCCTACACTCATTTTTTTTATCAAACTAAAACGATACATGTCGGTTTTACGTTAATATAATATGTTAGATAATTTTTTTATTTTATATATATTATATTTATATTAATTTATTATTATATTAATATTAAAAAAAATAATTTTATGATCCTAAGTTAATCACAAAATGGCATTTAGTATTTTTATAACGTTACTCGGGACGGTTTTAAAGTAATAACGGCCTGCCAATACTAGAAATATTATTTGTACTTATCTTTATTCAAGAAGTCAAATGTGGAAATCGATACGAGAGGCAGAACAAATTGTAACTGGGTAGTGGAGGTACAATGCCGAAGAAGTACTGGCAGTATTAAAATAAAGTAACTTTTAGACGAATGATATTCTACCTTTATTAAAATTGTATGGAAACCAATTGCCGATGGCAGTCTATAAGCAAATAGCAAAGACGTATATCCCGCATGTCTATCATTTATTTTAAGATCCCAATTTTTTACAGAAGAATAATGTCGCTTTATATCGCTGCCGCATAAAATTTGTATTTGAAATAGCTGCCGCGAGTAATTTGATTTGAAACAGAAACGTTTTGTCAGCATAAATGTTAAATGAGAGCTTAATGAAGAACCTTTTCTATAGATAATGTCTATAAAAAAAAATAGACATTAGGAAATTTTAAGACTGTCGGTATCGTAAAAAAAAATCTTGCCCGTTATTATCAGCTACGTATCGCCGGAATATGATTATACTATTATTTAGAGAATCTCTGTAAATTAACTTAATTATTTTTTTTTAAAGACAATACAATTTTTAATTTTTCTCAAGTAACGATAAAAAACTTGCTCGTGTATGTGTGCTTGCGTTCGGGTTTTAAATTTGTAGAGAATCGCGTGAAAAAAATGTTAAATTTCGATAAGTCTAACGTCGAAAGAAGCCAGCGCGTGATAAAAAATCGACGTAATAAAATGGAAAGTAACACGGTTATATTAAAGCATACGCTTATGTTAATGATGGTTGCTGGATGCTGGCAACCATTGTCGTGGATATCATCTTTCAAGAATATACTTTATAACGCATATGTGTTGCTTCTAATGCTTCTATTGTACGCGTTCGCAATTTCTCAAATTATGGCTATCATTGTGAATACCGCTAATCCCGAAGAATTTACTGGAGTTTTGTACATGATGATGGCAGTGTTCGTTGGGATCTTTAAAATATCTAGCATGTGGATAAGTCGTAAGAATATAGCGAACATTGTTAATACGCTAACTGAAAGACCGTTTCTACCGATGATAGACGACGAGGTAAAGATCCACCGAACTTTCGAAAAATTGATACGGTAAATATGTTTTATTAAATTCCTATAAATGTTTATCAATCGCACGTGGACGAGATAAAAAGATATATGTGTGAGAAATTTTTTTTAATTATTTATTTATTTTTTTTTTCAGAAACAATACGTTATTTTGCTTCGTTCTGGTTGAATCTACTTGCGTCGTTATCGCCCTGACTTCTTTTCTAACAAACTTTAGGACCGGGGATCTAACATATAAAGTCTGGCTGCCGTTCAATTACTCATCCTCGACATTGTTTCCCCTCGTGTTCACGCATCAGATGATAAGCATGGCAATCTGCGCCCTAATCAATCTCGCCTGCGACTGCTTTATTTGCGGCCTTTTGATGCACATTTGTTGCCAGATCGAGATATTAGAGTGCCGATTTAACAAATCGCGTACATGGACAGATTTGCGCGACTGCGTACGTCACCATAACCTTATTTTTGAGTTAGTTTTACGAGTGTTTCAATTTTCAAATCGTAAATAAAAAAGTGACCGGATTTGCATTCGATAAATTATTTTTTTTTAATTTGCTACATTTAATTTTAATTTAAAAAATGTTACATTTATTTTTCATGAATTGTACTTTGTAAATTCTATTTTTTTTGTGTTGTATTAATTAATAAAAATTAGATTGCTTATTAAATTGCAGCTTTGCGTCTGTAGTGAACGAAAGATTCGCAAGGATAATCGCATTACAATTTGTATCAAGTATGCTAGTGGTATGTTCCAATTTATATCAATTAGCCCAGACGACGTTAAATGCAAAATATCTTCCGTTAGTATTGTACACGGTTTGCATGATGATAGAAATTTTCATTTACTGTTGGTTCGGAAATGAAGTAAAATTAAAGGTGTGTGTAAAAAAAATTAAATTAAATTTCGACAAAAATCTAATTTTTTTAAATACTTGGCAATCATTAAATTTAACTGTTTCTCACCTTTATAGAGTTTACAGATGATTGATCGTATTTTCGAAGTCGATTGGTCGGAGTCAAACAACAGA
This sequence comes from Cardiocondyla obscurior, assembly GCF_019399895.1. Classification (NCBI taxonomy): domain Eukaryota; kingdom Metazoa; phylum Arthropoda; class Insecta; order Hymenoptera; family Formicidae; genus Cardiocondyla; species Cardiocondyla obscurior. The sequence continues at coordinate 7,189,455 of NC_091873.1, read as the reverse complement.
TTTCGAAAAGCTTATCTGATGATTATGAATCGCGCAACGATTCCTATTGAATTTACCAGCGCATATCTTTTTTCAATGAATCTTGAATCTTTCGTATCGGTTAATATCAACAAATTTACTATTTTTACAGTTAATTTTTTTAATAAAATTGGTTGGGTATTTTTATTTTTAGTTTAATATTGTAGATATGTGCATATGTTAATCTTATGCGCACACTTGCACTTTATAGTAATAATTTTATTAAATGCAAAGGATCTAAATCGCACGATTTTTATTATTACTGCATTATTGGCTTTATTAATTCTACTTTAAATATGCTTTCATATTGCAGGTACTTAGATTATCATATTCGGCGTACACTCTACTGCAACGATTTTAAAACCAGTAAAGAAAAAAAAAATACAAACGCATACGTGAAATATACATATAACATATTTTTAAAAAGTAATGATATAATTATTTATTATAAGACCGTTTAAAAAATAATAAGTTATAATATAATATTATAGTTTTTAAAATTATTCGTGCTATACGTTATAAAGTTAAAAAATATTTTTAAAATGATTACGAAACCCGAAAGCTATTTTATTTTATTCGTGATATACGTATTGCGAAATGTAATAAAATAAAAAAGCTTTTTTTTCTGCGTTTGTACTTTATAAAAAATTTACGCACCGATGGGAAAAACGATAAGTATCAGTCTGAAGAAAAACCGAAGTCGAGGACGACGACAATAATGAATAAAATATTTTATAAGGGACGAGTGCTACAATGTATCGAGATTACATACAACTACATACTGGTCTATAACATACTCATTACAGTATACGTACATAGATAGACATAGGATTGAAATTCTCGGAAAATTTCACGCTATAGAAAACAACCAGGTTTGCTGTTCTAAAAATAAAGTAGCTTATTTGAGGGGAAAATAAAAAAAAAGAAAAAAAGAAAAAAAAAACCCCCCGTCACGTACGAACTATAGACGCTGTAAAGTCCTTCTCTCGAGCTGACTTGTATTTAATAATTAAAAGCAACGTCAAATCAATTTCGCGCGAAATACATCAAAGAGGGTTACACGAGGAATATCTTGAAACGTTACGGAACATCCCGGTTGATCACGTCGACGTAGTAATAGATAATTAATTTAATTACAATGTGCCTTTAAGAGAAAAGACACCGTTCTTTATACCGAGGGGTTTATACGTAGAATATTTCGTTTAGAAAACATGTGTGTGAACTCTTTAAAATTTACGTTTGCGCTACTCGCAGTTGGCGGATGTTGGCGACCGTCCACGTGGACATCGCCGATCAAACACAAATTATATAACGCGTACGCGTTATTAATAATTAGCCTAATGTATAGCTTTACAATCACGCAGTTTATGGAAGCCGTTTTAAATATCAGTAGCCCGGACGATTTAACTGACGTCTTTTACACGATGGTGGCTTTATTCTCTGCGTGCTGGAAAGTACTTAATATGTGGGTGAACCACGAGAGCTTTGCGGATTTAATTCAGGGTCTTACTAAAGGAACATTTAAGCCACTGCTATCTATCGAAATCGAAATTCAACGAAAGTTCGACAAAACGATACAGTAAGTGTAATTTTACTTGTAAAAAAAAAAATCTTTCGCTTATCAAGGTAAAAATAAATTTTTCTTAAAGACACTAAGTAATGTATTTATGTATTTTTTTTTTGTTCTAGAAATAATACGAAGCGTTATTTTCTATTAATTATTATTACTTTCTTCGGACACGTTTTGGTATCATTAATGACGAGTTTTAGAAAAAGACAGTTACCATTTAGAGGATGGGTACCGTATAATTATTCGTCGTTCGCGATCTTTTGTTTCACGTACGGTCATCAATACGTAGGCATTATTGTCTCGTGTTTTATTCACGTCGCTTGCGACAGTCTTATTGTCGGTTTGTTAATGAACCTGTGCTGTCAAATTACTATCTTACGACATCGTCTGAGAGCCATCGTAAATGGCCAGACTACTTTGGGTGATTGTGTACTTCAACATTGTCACATAATCAAGTTAGTTCGTGCGAAATCTTGTTAAATTTACTTTTGGAATATTTAATAATTAACTCGAAATTTTTATCTAACTTAAAAACTTTCCTCATCAAGTATACTTTTATTTTTGTGCAAAAAATAATGTTTATTTTTACAGATACGCTTACATGACTAACGCAAGATGCACGACGATAATTTCGTTTCAATTCGTAGCAAGTACATTTCTGGCGTGTTCAAATTTGTTCCATTTAAGTAGAATTACATTAAATGCAACTTTTATTATTTTATTTGCATACACGTTTTGTATATTAATACAAATTTTCATTTATTGTTGGTTTGGAAATAAGATCAAATTAATGGTTTGCATTTCTTTTAAATTATATTATTGGCATATATTTATGAATTTACGTTAAAAAAATTATATCACGTTTTTTGTAAAGAGTCTAAAAGTAAACTATTTATAATATACATATTATAATATACATCTCGTGAATTTATATATGCTATGTATGCAGAGTTATCATTTGGTCGATGATATTTTCGAAAGCGACTGGGTAATGTTGAACAATAAAACTAAAAAGGGTCTATTGATAATCATGATGCGCGCGATGAAACCGATTGAATTTATTAGCGCACACGTTATTAACATGAACTTAAATTCTTTTGTAGCGGTTAGTATATAAAACATTTTTATTTTTTAATTTGTTCTCCTAAACGTCTTTTTAATTATTGCAGTATATTTAAAATTCTTACAGCTGATTAGAACGTCGTACTCTATTTACAATTTACTAGTGCAAATGCAGGATTGATAGATATAAAAATAGGTACGTACAAAATGCAAGTAAAAGGCTGTTACTAATTGGTATTCATTTAAAAACATGTAATATTACGAAAAAATATTGTTAGTCTCTTCGATTTTCTTTTTTACTTTTGACTAGTTAATTAGAATTTTATACAGCATAAAAGTTTTAAATAAAACTGCTTTTAGCTTGATTATAATACGTTCAATATATTGTAGTATTTTTAAGAGACGTGTCTTGTATTTTATTTAAACTAGAAGAAACTATGCGCGCGCTATTTTTTACGAGACTTCAATCAAAAACTACAAAAACGAAACCATGCGACTCACCGAACTGCATGAGCATCAGCGGAGTTGAAGAATTCTGCCGGTGACTGTAACATAAGAAGAAAAAAATTAATGTAGACATGTTGAAAATAGTTAATATTTGAATAAAAAAAATTAAAAAAAAAATTAATAAAATGACAAATTTAAAAAAAAAATTAATTCTTACCTAAGAGTTGCTCCGCCGATGCAGGATGCCTCCTGGGCCTGCTCATCCTCTCGGATGGGACGTGTCGAGTCATCCTTCCGCGTTGGAAACTCGCGAACACCCCGACCGTGATTTTACAATCGCGAAAATTTGGGCACTCGCGTTTAAAAGAAAATCGTATTTCGAAAAAATCCGCCCGAATACTTTACGAAATTCGCGAAACGACGAACCCCGGCTGCGGTTCGTATAATATCGGCGGATACGATACTTTGCTCCTTCGGATTTTTATCTAAGCAGAATTCTCGTTCCGCTCAGATAAAAATCCAAAGAAGTGCTGAGCTGTAATAATATCAAAGTAAATTCCATACAAATGTATGCAATTTACATTGATATGTGAAATTTTAATTAGGACAAAATATATAAAAATTCACCAAATTTTTATTTTATTTTATTTATACTATTTTATAAGCTTTTTTATTTTGGGTCACCGGCGCGATGCATTAATATTTTATTTTATTAAATATTTATTTTATATCGTAGCCTAATGTAATTGTGCCGCGGTTCATATAAAAATATTTTCCCACCCGAATTTGCTAATAATTTCTACAAAAAGAAAGCATGCGACTCACAGATACGATGGCGGCGGAGTGTTTGATCTGTAACAAATAAATGAAAAAAATTAAATTGTAGACATCTCAATAATTATTTAGAAAAAAAAAAAAAAATTATACGCGTCTCTGATTTTTTAATTAAATAATACAAAATAAATTTAAAGAACGACAAGGAAAAAAAAATTGATTCTTACCAATGGGTTGCTCCGCCGATGCAGGATGCCTTTCCTAGGCCTCCTCCTCCTCTCAGAACTGGTCACTCCAACCAGGAAGTTAGGCTAGTGCTTCTTGGATAAAGGTCTTCTCTTGGATTTTTATCTGAAACCAAAAAAAAGTCATATTTGGTTAGAAAAGATAACGAAAATTAAACGTGCTGCGTTACAAGCAATTACAATTATTTTACGTGAAGTATTCACTTCACAGATTCCCGACAAGTACACGATAACGATCCCGAAGTTCAATTCGCGTCATCTAATATTTTTACGTACACTAAAAGTATTTTACGCAGCCGACCGGCCGGCACATACTTATACGTTTCGCGTGATCACCGCGTGAGATGTGTGCACGTGGTTTTAACTTACTTTACATCGAAAGGATGTACACGCCGGTACGCACAATTAATTTAGGAAGGTGATCCACGCCAGATTACGTGCCCCTGGCCCGTCGATTGTACGTAGGTATTTAATATGTACGGAGCACGTGCTGCGTACGTACGTATAACTCGACCGCTGAACAAGAACAGAGCGTGGGTGGGGGTAGTGGGGGGAATGTGGCTCGCGCGCGGCACGTACGCCGCTCACCTTTACGTGTTATCGTAAAAAATAAACAAAACGTGGAAGACTTGACTTGAACAGATTATACCAATGCGTTGGAGTTAAATCATGGCACACCGAAATGGCAAACAATATGTATCTTACAATGCAAGAGACTTTTACATTTTTTCGCGTCTCTGATTTTTTTTATTAAATAATACAAAATTAAATTTAAACACACAAATTTACAATTATTCACACAAATTTTTTTATTAATAGGATTTTAAAGAACCTTTCCCCCTGGCTCTTTTAATTATTATTAAATAAAATAATTACTTTAAATTAAATATGATTTTAATAAAATATTATTCTTAATTAAATTATTAAAGTTTCTTAGAATTAAGTTAAAATTTTGTTGATTATTTTATCAGTAGAAAATTACCTTTTCTGATATTAATTTAAAAAGTGGAATTAATTACAACGACGTGAACTCGCGAACTGAGATTTGGGTTACACTTAATAAATTTTCCTCTCGGGAAGATAAAAAAAAAATATAAAATATTTCGTTTATCTCTCCGATTCTTTTTGTCAAGAAAAAAAAAAAATATTAAGATATCACCGAAGCTCGCATTTCATGTTTTATTAACGTACCTATGCAGAATTTTTTCTGTTCTTTTTACTCCATTGAAACTTTGTTCTATATGCATATCGATTTATCAATGAAAATTTTACATATTCTGTATAATAAAAATTGTATGTTAATTGAAATAAATCGACCAATTGTTTTGCTGAAACGTTGCATTAAAAGGGAGCATTGTAAATTTGACATGACAAAGATTATGCAAGTATTAAATATTCAAAAGTAAAAGTAGGAAATGTCAGTGAAAAGTATTGTTACCCTCGCGAAGTAGCGTCACAAGTCTATAGACTTTCTATAACAGTGTATTCTCGTCAAGTTATATTATTTCGTTTTATTTCTCCTGAAATAGAGATTTTATCAGCCTAAAGTTATCTCGGGAGCAATAAATATTGATCAAAGAATTTAATAATCGGCCAAAAAGTTGATAGCGCGTTATGTAACATTAAAAATACATATTAACGTAATCAAATTTTATTTAATTTTTTGGTCTCTCAAAGTTAAAGTGATAATCATATTCCGATAAAATGCATATTCTGAAGCTGACATATACGATTGTCATGATATCTGGATGTTTTCGACCACAATCGTGGACGTCGTTATTTAAACGAACAGTTTATAATATCTACAGATTATACGTAATTACTATGTTATATACATTTACAATATTACAAATTATGGATATTATTTTATACGTCGACAATCCCGATGACTTTACAAACAATATAAATATGATGCTGACCATATTAGCTTCATGCTACAAAATATTTATCATGTGTCTAAATTATGAGAACATTGTGGCGTTAATTAACTATCTTACCGAAGAGCCATTTAAACCATTAGACACTAATGAGATGAAAATTCGACGACAATATGATAAAATAATACGGTAAATATGTATAATATTTTAATAAATTATTTATCGGTAATTAATTATTGTTCTTTGCAAAGTATCAATTTTATTTATAACATTTTTTCTCTTATACTATATATTGTCCATAAAAATATTTTTTAAATTGACTTATATTTTTTTTGATACAAATAATATCAACTTAATTGTTTAGTCACTTTCTAGGAACAATACCTTTCGATACTCAGCTTTGGTTGCAACAACGTGCACGTTTGTTATTTCGTCTTCGATATTCACTGACTTTAGACAAAAAAGGCTCAAGTATAGAGAATGGATCCCGTACGATTATTCGTCTTACGTAATATTTTGCTTAACGTATGCTCAGCAAATGTTAAGCGCATGCCACAGCGCTGTCGTGAACGTTGCAACAGATAGCCTTATGTGTGGATTTTTGATGCATATATGTTGTCAAATCGAGATATTAGAATATCGTCTAAAGAAAATTTTAAGCAATCAACTTACTATGGGTTACTGCGTACGCCATCACAATCGAATTTTTGAGTTAGTTATCATTTTTACGTTGGAAAGTTTTATTTTTATCGGCTTTATTATTAGTTAAATCTGTTAAGTGTTACTTTAGTATTTTTATGGCTCTTTGATAACGCAATTTTAATTGCAGGTTCGCGCAGATAGTAAATATAAAATTTACAAAAATAATTGGATTTCAGTTTATGGCAAGTATGATGATAATTTGCTCAAATTTATATCAATTAACTAAATCAACTTTGAATACAGATCATTTTTCATTAATTATGTATACGTGCTGCATGCTAACACAGATATTTATATATTGCTGGTTTGGGAACAAAGTCAAGCTGAAGGTACGTCTGATCGAATAAAATAATTTTTAAAAAATGTAACATTTCGCGTATTATTTTGCAGAGCCTCCAATTAACAGATAGCATTTTTCAAATGGAATGGCCACTCGTGGATAATAATATTAAAAAGAGCTTATTAATAATTATGAAACGTTCAATGGAACCTATTGAAATTTCCACTGTATATATCTTAACCATGAACTTGGATTCTTTCGTGACAGTGAGTAAAAAATTAATGATTTTATTTCCACATATCCGTTGCTAAATTCTAAAATCTAAAACCTTTTCTATTATTTCAGTTGCTTAAAACTTCATATTCTGTCTATAATTTATTAACGCGAGTGCAAGAATAATAGAAATTGAAGTATAAATAAAATTAATGTTTGATATGCATATGTATGATAATTATAAAAAGTTTGTAGTTTCATAATTACTATAATTGATTTTAATATTAATTCTTTTCATTAGTAGGAGTAAAAAAATACATATGTGTATACTATACGTACGTTATGCCAGTTTATACTTAAAAAAAATATTTTTATACACAGTACTGAATATAAATGTATATTAATAATTTTATATTTGATACTGCGTAAAGCGCGAAGCGTCGACATGTTATTGAACCGGTTGGGCAACGGCGAACGTGCCTAAACGGTACCCGTCATCGCGATTAATACCGTCAACTCCGAGTCCGAGGGTATAGTACAAATTACCGTAATCGAAAACATTATTTTTATCTTATAGCTTATTGATGTATTTATAAGAATCGCCCTCTTTTTCCTATACCGAAAGTAAAACTTTGTTCCTTTATACACATATAATTTTATTTTACTGTTTTACGTAAACGCCACTCTAAAGAAAATTGCTTCGAATTTATATATCAATAATGCAAATCGAAGAGGAACATCGCCTATTGCCGGAGAATCCCGTCGCAGGGTTTTCAGTCTATAGACGTTTTCAAGTTCACTCCGTAGAAGTAATGTTTCTGCGTTTTATATCCCGTTCGAGAGAGAATCCGTCGAGCCAAAATTATTTAAATAACAACTGTCGCTTGGAAATCTTTCCGAATTATTAAAATTATTAAAACGATACAGCTCGGTAACATACAGTTACAGTTTGCGCGAGTATATTCTCATGCTTTATTTGAACAAGAGAATATAGATGCAAGCTTTAAAATTTACGTTTTTAATCGTCACGTTCGTTGGCTGTTTTCGACCGTTATCATGGACTTCGGTGTTCAGACGCACCGTTTATAATCTCTACAGGATATTTATAATTACCATTTTATATATCTTCGCTTTTTTACAATTCATGGACCTTTTGTTGAACGTTGACAATCCCGATGATTTTACTAATATTTTATATATGGCTTTAAACGTATCGGTTTCTGGTTTTAAGTTACTAATAATGTGGCTGAATTATAGCAGTATTACAACGTTAATTATTACACTCGACGAGGAGCCATTTAAACCGCTGGATCCAGGCGAGTTGAGAATCCGTCAAAAAATTGATAAAATAATACGGTAACTATACAATATACATACACAAGGTGCCCTACCACGTGTAATTAAGCTCTTAGGGATAGATACATGGACGTGAGTGATAATTTTTCTTGAAACATTAATTTCTAGATCCAACACGCTGCGCTATTCGATTTTGATCGCGACGTCATGGACGTTTATGAGTTTCATGTCGTTGCTCACCGATTTCAGGCAGAGAAAGTTAACGTATAGAGAATGGGTACCGTACGATTACTCGTCGTACATGCTGTTTTGCATTACGTACATTCATCAATTTATAAGCACATTTTATTGCGCGAGCGTGAACGTCGCCTGCGACACGCTCATATGTGGATTCTTAATGCATGTGTATTGTCAAATTGAGATTTTGGAGCACCGTTTAAAAAAGATCTTAGATAATCAAAGTATCTTGCGTTCCTGTATACGCCATCACAACAATATATTTGAGTCAGTAATTTTTTTTAATAATAATGTAACTGACGTACATACATGTAATTTTGTATTTTTTGGACATCTTGTAAAACAAAGAAAATTTTTATATTGCAGGTTCGCGTATTTAGTAAATGCAAAATTCTCACAAATAATCGGATTACAGTTTATAATAAGCACGTTGATAATATGCTCCAATTTGTATCAACTGAGCCAATCGTCGTTAAACACAGACAGTATTGGGTTAATTGGATTTACGTGTTGCATGTTAACTGAAATATTTATATACTGCTGGTTTGGACATAAGATCAAGTCGAAGGTTTGTCTGATTATCGTATACGCACATATAACTTTAGACGTTTAATTTAAATGTGTCTGATTTTTATTTAGAGCGTTCAATTAGCGGATAGTGTATTTCAAATAAAGTGGCCAATAATGAGCAACAATGTTAAGAGAAGTCTCCTAATAATTATGAAGCGCACGATAACGCCTATTGAATTTACTACTGCACATATTATCAGCTTGAATTTGGACTCTTTTGTGACGGTTCGTATGATTAATTTAGTGTCGTGTGACATCCGTTATATTTACGTGCGTATTAAATTGAAATAAAATCTGTGTATTAATTAAATTATTATTAGATACGTTTTATTATTTCAGTTGCTCAAAACATCGTATTCCGCGTACAGTTTATTAGTGCGAATAAAAGAAAAGTAATATAAATGTAATATGTTGCTTTGCAATGCAACTGCATATATGTAATCAAAATATAATAAAAATATGTATAAAATATCGTTATGTCAATAGTAAAATCAACGGTGCATTTATTAAAAATTTTTTTTTTAATTTGTACTTAATAATGCGAACGCGAATTTATTAACAAATCCTTATTAACAGCAATTTTGATTTTTACGTTTTATATAATTTGATATCACTGCTTTTTTGTAAGAGAAATATTTTTTTTTTTAATAATAATATTTCAACAATTACGGACATTAAAATAAAAAATCTGACAGTGACTCTTTTAACCGGCTCTATAGATGATATTAATGTTTTATTCAAACGACTTATAGTCGTTGCTTAACTCGAATTTGATGAAATTCTCGCAATTTCCCAATGCACTGTATATGTATGAAGCAATATTCAAACGCTGCCGACAGTTGTAAATAAAATATTAGATCTACAGCGAAGGAAAAATCGTACCCCAAGAAGCATCTCGGAAATGCTACTGCTTTATTGATAACAACGTCAAGAATTTATTTTTCTATACATTTGATTGTATATCTGACTTTTTTTTTTTTTATTTATTTCGCAACTGTCACCGTAAAAATAACGACATGTCGTACTTACGATTCTACAATAAAAGCATCATTTCGCGGAAGGATATAACTTTGCGATATATTATTTCGCAAGAGAAAGATCGTTGTAAATCTGTTATTATGATAATAACATAGGGTTCACGTACATATACATATGAAGAGGGAAATTGAGTGAAATGTTATATCGAATTAAAAAGACTATACCACATTATGGGACTAGATATATTACAAGATTGCTGTTCTCTTAAAACATTATTTGACGTGTCACACAACGTGCACAAACCCTCGATTAAAACTTCGCGAGTGTCAATTAAGAATTATCCCGGCCAAATAAAATTCTTGTAAGTTTAATGTTTGAAAAGAAATATTAATTTAATTAAATGCAACAATATTATCGTATAATATGTAACGTGCTTTTTTCACTCGTTATTCTTGTTATTATTATTAAATTTAATTTTGCACAATTATTTATCTGAAGAGCAATTAATTAGCAATTATTCCTAATGATAAACAATTAAGCAATTTTTTTTTTCTTTAATTGTAACGCAGTAAAGTAAAATATTATACGTGCAAATGCGATATGCATGTTAAAAAAATCAATCTATCGATTTTTTTTTCCTTATTAAAATATTATTACAATTAGAACTTATAAAAATAAATGTAAGTGCGTTAATCGAAACAGTGATTGATGTTGGACAAGTGGATGTTGAGAAGTGATGTTGGAAAGAGAAGCGAAAAGCCTGTCTTGAAATTAACACTCGCGGTTTTAGCGGTCGCGGGATGTTGGCGACCATCATCGTGGACGTCGCCGTTTAAACACGCGATATATAACGCTTATTCGGCGGCGATCATTCTAATTTTATTCACATTCGCAACGAGCCAAATAATGGAACTCGTATTGAATGCTGCCAATACTGACGCGGTTAGCGACCTATTGTTCAATGCTGTGACTTCACTTCTGGCATGCTACAAGGCAATCGTTATACGAATAAATCATGACGGTATAACGATGTTGACTAACGATCTAGTCAAAGAACCATTCAAGCCGACGAATCTAAATGAGATCATAATTCGAGAAAAATTCGACAAGAGAATAACGTAAGTGAAGTCAGGTCACGTCATATTATTATTAATATTCAAGCCGGATATTAAAAATAGATACCGTAGTATTTTAATTATTTAAAACGCACTTGAATTATTTTTTATAAAATATTAACAATTGCTTAATAAATTTTATTATTGTCGTAATAAATAAGTGAAATGTACTACGTAAATTATATTACACATTTTGAAAATATTATTAATTTTATAGGAATAATACTTTAGATTACCTAATCCTCATTTTAATAACTGTTTTCTACATGATTTCGCTATCACTGTTCACGAATTTCAAGAATGGATCTTTAATGTATAAAGCATGGGTTCCATTTGATTACTCGACATCATCGTTATTTTATCTCGCGTACGCTCATCAGGTATTAACTCTGATCTGTATCGGTCTTGTTCATCCCACGTGCGACAACTTAATTTGCGGATTATTGCTGTACATTTCTTGCCAGATTGAAATTCTAGAGTATCGCTTATCGAACATCGCGACTGGCCGACAAAATCTACGAGACTGCGTATGCCATCACTTACATATATTTAAGTAAGTTCTTTCTAATCGCGAAATGTTTTATTCCTATCTATTTTCTACAATTAAAATTCTTCGATTATAATAAAAAAAAATAGTGAGGAATAAAGCCGCCACTTTAAATAAACTTTTTTTTTTTTAATGCAGAATTTGCAATAAAAAAAAATTATAGAACACAAAGATATTTATCAAACTGTAACGCATTTTTGTACGTATATATTATGTGCGACAAAATTAGTAAATATATGTATAGAAAATGTTCTCTGGATTTTTAGATACGCATTTATGCTGAATGATAAATTTTCGAAAATAGTTCCCGGTGAGTTCGCAATGATCACGGTGGTAATGTGCTATAATTTAGTCAACATGGCTTTTAAGTCGTCCGACGCAGTTTCTTATATACAAGATATTATGATAGTGGCTAGTACCCTGGCTCCTATTTTTTATTACTGCTGGTTCGGCAACGAAATTAAATTAAAAGTAATTCTAATAAATTAAATTCAATTTTAAGATTATTTTATTTAATTCGCTCGTTCGAAATAAAGGTATTTAAAAAATCGATTATTTTGTCTACTATGCTACAATATCGTCATTGCACTACAAAACGAAGGAAACGTAGAATAATTATTTGTACATTTAATTTGATAATATTATATATAATTTTCTAGAGCATTCAATTATCGGACAGTATTTATAATTTGGAGTGGACAAGTTTGAGCAGCAATGTAAAAAAAGGTCTGTTAATGATGATGAATCGTACTACAATTCCAATTGAATTTACCAGTGCAGATATTATACCGGTGAATCTGGACTCTTTTGTAATGGTTTGTATATTATACTTGAATAATTTAATTTTTTTTCAGATAATTAACATACGTTTTAATTTATAAATTTTGTTAACTTTATAATTAGGTGCTTAAGACATCATATTCGATTTTTAATGTATTAATACATTCGCAAAACCATTAATGAAGCACAAGAGTAATAAATGTTTTTATAACAAAGAATTCTCCGTTTAATGTTCGTCAAAAATATGTCTTAACAGACTTGACTTTAATACTTTTGCAAATATGTTCTTATAACGTCTACTAATAATAGAACTATTTATAGACTTTTATTACAAAGTAAAATGTAAGAAGTATGGAAATAAAATGTAGTCATTAAACTATTATACATATGTATATAAATTATTTGTATGGAATAAATGTTTAATTATTTTTAACGTGAAACATTGTGGCGTTTCTTACAATAATTAGATTAAATCTGCATGATTTAGTAATATAAAAATAATTAATGTAACTTTTCATACTTTCCACATAATTTAATTTAAAAAAATAAAATAAAGTAAAATAAAATTGTATCCTTAAAAGTACACGGTATCACAACATTGTAAATATATAATAATATATCGTAGATATTACAATAAAAATGTGACAGTATCACTTTTAATTAAACCGACTCTATAGATTATTTTATACAACGGGTTAAAGTCGCTGGTTAACTAGAATTCGAGAAATTTATTTTTTTTTTTGTACTTTTCCATTGTATTATAAAACAATATAGCAACGTCGATCGATCGTGATAAATAAAGTATTTCATATTACATGAGCAGCAAGAAAGGAAAAAAAAGCTGTATCAAGTATCTCGGAAATAACCCGCGGCTGTTGCTCTATTGATGACGACGTTAAGAATTTATTTCTCTCTGCATTTGATTGCATATGTGCTTCGCGATTGTCTCCGTAAAAATGGCAATATATTATACAAGTTTGCAATAAAAGTATTATTTCGTGAAAGAATGTCACTTCTCAATGTATTATTTCGCAAGAGGAACAATATTGCAAGTCTGTTATTACGGTAATAATGTAGGTTTCATACGAAGGGGGAAGTTGAGTTGAAATATCGCCATCGAATTGAAAGACTATACACCTTATGGATTTGTTATTTCCTGAAACGTCACTTGACTTTTCGCCCAACGTGCGGCAATACTGAATTCAAATACGAAAGTGTTTAGCCGAAAAACTTTTTTACCAGTTTATTAAATTTCTCGTAAGTTAAATGTATATATAAAAAAAAGAAAAAAGAGTTACTTATACGTTTTAGCACGAAATAATAAAATAATTTTGTAAAGTGCGCGACGTAATTTTTTTTACTCATTAATATGTCGTTAATAATTATAATTAATTATTAATTAATTTATTATAAAGATAAATAGTTAAATATTAATTTTTTTTATATTATAAATATTATAAATATTAATTATACTTATATGTATGTTGAAAATCTCAGTCTACCTATCAGTTATTGCTTTCTTATCAGTGCTTAATTATAATTGAAACTTGTAAATGAGTAAACACGTTGATCGGAACAGTGATTGATGTTGGGCAAATGGATTTTGAGAAGGGATGTGGGGAAGAAAAGCGAAATGCCTGTCATGAAACTAACACTCACAGTTTTAGCGGTCGCAGGATGCTGGCGACCACCATCGTGGACCTCGCTGCTTAGATACATGTATAATATTTACTCGTCGTCGATAATTCTAATTTTATATACATTCGCAATGACTCAAATAATGGAGATGATATTAAACGCCGATGATATTGACGCATCTGGCGACGCTTTGTTCAATACCGTCATTTCGCTTTTGGCGTGTTACAAGGCAATTATTCTACGAATAAATCACGGTAATATTATATTATTAATCGATAACCTAGTTCAGGAACCATTTCGGCCGATGGATCTGAGTGAAATCATGATTCGAGAAAAGTTTGACAAGAGAATAACGTAAGTTACTTTCGTTAACTTAAATGTTTTTCTGCTAACGTTACTTTGTAGTTACTTAATAAATATTAATGTTATTAAAAAATTATTTATACGCCGGGAAAAAAATGTTAATTTAAAATTTCTTATTTTACAAAATGCTAAAGAAGAAATAAATCTTTAATTGTTATAAAATTTTAAAGATACCTTTTATTTTTGTCATATTAAAATTTTATTTAAATATTATATTAATTTTAGGAACAACACGTTAGGTTTTTTAATTCTCGTTTTTATAACTGCTTTTTACATGATTGTACTATCAATATTCACGGACTTAAAAAATGGTGATTTATTGCATAAAGCATGGTTACCCTTTGATCGTTCAATATCGGCATTATTTTATCTTGCGTACGTTCATCAATTATTGACCCTGATATGTATCGGTCTTGTCCATCCCACGTGTGACAATTTAATTTGCGGATTATTGTTGCACATTTGTTGTCAAATTGAAATTCTAGAATATCGTTTATCGAACATCGCGAATCACCGAGGAAATCTACGCGATTGCGTACGTCATCATATACGTATATTTGAGTAAGTATTTTCTGTTTCTGAAATTAATGACTTTGACTTACAATTGCATTTTCAAAAAATTTTTTTTTTTAATTAATGTTATTAAAATTATTTTTTTTTTGTCGCTGTAATTTAGAATCTTTAATTATAACTAAGAATAATGCTCAAAAAAAAAGTTTCTACTTTAAACAAGTATTGTTTAAAATTTTTAAAAAGAAACAAAGATAAAATTGTAATTGATTAAATACAAGGACTTCAAAAAAAATTGATAGACACATCGAAACTATTATTTGTAATTTTAGATATGCGTATATGTTGAACGATAACTTTGCCAAAATAGTTCCCAGTGAATTTGCAATGATTACGGTGATAATGTGTTTTAATTTAGTTAATATGGCTTTAAAATCATCCGATAGCATTTCCTACGTACAAAATGTTATGGCAGTGGCTTGCACTCTGGCTCCGATTTTTTATTACTGCTGGTTCGGCAATGAAGTGAAGTTAAAAGTAATTCTAATAAACTCAATCGATATTTTTACACTTATTAAAGTAAAGGCACCTATTTCGGAACAATTTTTTTTTTTAATTGTTGTGTCTTTTAAATAAAGCTTTTTACAGTAAATCGTCGTCGTTAAAAAATTTCTTAATAATATAAAAGATAACACGAAAGAAATTAAAGTGTTCCAAAATTGGTGCGCGTTACTTATGATGTGAAATAAAGTATAAAATATGTGACTCTTGATTACAATTTTACAGAGTCTTCAATTATCAGACAGCATTTACAATTTGGAATGGCCGATTTTCAGTAACAACATAAAGAAAGGTCTCTTAATGATCATGCATCGTGCTACAATTCCAATCGAATTTACGAGTGGAGATATTATGCCAGCGAATCTAGATTCTTTCGTAACGGTGTGTGCAAGAAATTATATTTTTTTTTACAGATAAATAACGCGTATTCAATAAATTTTATAATTTTTCTAGGTACTTAAAACGTCATACTCCCTTTTCAATGTATTAATACACTCACAATAACGTTAATATAATCCAAGATTAATAATTGTATTTATAATGAAAAACCCTCTGTGCAATTTTTATAAAAAAAAAAAAAGAAAAGATTTTTTACAAAATTAACTGTAGCTCTATTATTTTATAGTATATGTATACATTCCAAATTAACATTGCCATATAGTTAAAGTTGCTAATGAATTCAGTATTGCGCAGCATTTTTTTTTTCTCCTCATAGTTACTCAAGTATATTAATTATCGACATGTAATAATACACAAAAATAGACATTATCGTTGAAGTTAAGTCACGATTAGATTTTTATAATTTCCTTCCTCCTCCCCCTCCCCCCGATATTTATACATATTCCACCAACAATTGAAAATACAATACAAGTTGGCGTGTACAACGCAATACGCGACGACATGTCCAACGTTGTCGAGCGATAGCAATAAAAAAAAAGCGTTATTTATTAATATTAGAATAAGTAACGCGCGTGAATACTTTATAAGAGTAACTTAGAGACCTATGGTCCCATATTGATAAACTTTCGAAAGTACACACACCCCGCCTTTTTATCTTGTGGAAATGTTCTCTACCCCATCGCGTGACAAAAATTGCAGCTCATCTATACGTCAGCTCATAAAAATAATATTCCGCGCCGTCGCAACATCACTATTACGATAATAGTAGTTACGATAAAATAGAGATAGGAAAAAGGGTCCCTAGCGAAGAGATACCACTGTCAGAAAGTAGTATCGCGAGACTATAGACTTTTCTGGGTAACATCTCGTCCTCTCGTAAAATTTGCTTCGTGATTTAACGGGCAAATACGTGATTTAGTTACATAATTACTTTACGTAATATTCGTAGGAGACGCTTTAATGTGATTCCGAAAAAAAATTTACCGCGAGGATTAATCGCGTACTTCGTAAGTATGAGAGATTATTATTTTTTTATGTGTATTATATAATATATGTACTGTCATAAAAGTTTTATTCTACCTTAACACGATGAATAACTTACGTAGGTTATATGCAGACGAGATTAAATTAAAAAAAAAAAAAAAAAAAAAGGTCAAATGATCGTGTTGCAATTTACACTTTTGCTCTGCACGATCAGCGGATGCTGGCAACCGCTTTCATGGACCTCGCCGCGGAAATATATATTGTATAGTAGTTATAGAATATTTCTAATTTGTTTAATAACTACATTTACGTTATCGCAAATTATGAATATTGCGTTTAATATTGATAACTTCGCTGAAATAAGTGAAAATATATATATGACGTTAACGGTATTTTGCGGGACTTATAAATTAATCGCAATGTGGATAACTAAGAAGCACGTTGTGACGATAATAAATTATCTTACTAAAGAGTCTTTCAAACCGTCGGCAGAGCACGAAGAAGTAATTCGACGAAAATATAATAAGATGATAAAGTAAGTATTATTCTGAGATTACGCAAGCGAGCATCAATCGTCACTTAATAATCATTTTCAAATAATCCAAAAACTTTAGCTTTATTATTGCGCTAATTAAATACGTTGTGTCGATATACGTTAGAAAGTAATTATATTTTATGTTTTATTCATTTAGTTTAACACCTCATAGTATGTTGCGTTTGGCACGATTTGATCATTTTCTGAATAAATTATTTTACATTCCTCCAATGCTTGTAAATCATCTCACAAACAACATATATATAAATAGTTAACATAATTCAAGGAAAATATAGCAATGTAAGTAACAGACAAGTAAATGCTTTTTTTTTTTTTTAGGAAAAAAAAAGCAAGTGTTTTAACATAGTAATTTTACATACTCATTATTTCAATATTTTTATAATCAAAATATATGTTATAGGAAATACGCCTTCTGGTATTACGGTCTTGTTCAACTAACAGTTATACTCATAATTTTAAATGCCATCTTTATGGACTTTTTGAAAGGACATTTGACGTACAAAGCATGGATACCATTCGACTACACGCAATCCGTTATATTTTACTTCGTTTTCGCTCACCAAATGATAGGTATGTCAATTACCGCGGCTGTTAACGTCGCGTGCGACAGCTTGGTAGCCGGACTTTTACAAGAGATTTGTTGCCAACTCGAGATCCTGGAATATCGATTGACTAAAATTTTACACGATCGGCACAGTCTCCGTGACTGCATACGTCACCACAACCGTATATACGAGTTAGTTCTCAAATTAATTATACTAGCCTAAAAATTTTTTATTACAATAATTCCATTTATATGTGCCTTCTCTTCTTTGTGTGCGTTGAAGATGTCCAATGAGATCGACAAGTAAATCTTACAAGCTACGCACGGAGAACAGACTAAATTATTTTATTAAATCGTAGATACGCGCATATGGTGAATCGAAGATTCGCCAAAATTATCGCCCTGCAGTTTGCAGTGAGCATGCTGGTGGTGTGTGCTAATTTATATAAATTGGCTTCTATTTCTATTACAAAGATTAATGGAAGTTTTCTCGCACTGATAATGTACACAGCTTGTATGTTGTCGCAGATCTTCCTCTATTGTTGGTTTGGAAACGAACTTAAATTAAAAGTAATTTAACCGTATATTATTTTATATTTATACATAATTGTATATATGGATATATAAATTAATTAGTTTTTCAAAATTTTATTTAATTTTATTTAAATTTAAATTAAATTTAAATTTTCTAAATTATAATTACATTTAAAGACGAAAATAAAGCATTATATCGCGCAACATACTTTATGTGTTGTACATTTTTAGTGCGATATCTCACAAAAAAATTTACTTGCAGAGTACCGGAGTGGTGAATAGCATATATAATATGGAGTGGCAGAAGCTTGATAATAAGAGTAAAAAAATTCTCGTATTAATTATGAGGCGCTCGATGATACCCGTTGAATTTAACAGTGCCGTTATCATCACATTAAATCTTGATTCATTTGTATCCGTCAGTATTATAAACCTTGTTGCATTATAAAACTATGCTTAATATTTTTCACAAACATTTTAAGTGACATTGAATTTAATTTAAATTTTTATTACAGTTACTTAAAGCGTCATATTCAGCGTACAATCTACTGAAGCGCTCTCAGCAAGAAATATAATTTATAAATCAAAATTCTTATTATATCTTACGATGCCACAACATACATATATATGACAAAAATACATACGTTAATTCATTATCGTGATTTAAATTTATTAAGCTTACTTCTAAGAGCATGTTCCATTTAAAACATCTTGCATGCGTAACTTCTACTATTGTGCGAAATAATTTCACCAGCGGTTGGTTAGAGAAAGTGCATACGTATAACTTTAATAATATCTCGATATACATATAATGGCAGATAATAGACAGCGTTATGTGAAAAAAACGTGATACTATCGACTGATCGCGAGTGCGTTGACTCTATCAACATTAAAGTTTCATTGCTTTAAATTATAGCTAATAATTCACTTAAACGACAACCAAGATCCTCTCTTCCTGAACAGGCAGTAAAAATATTTAATAATATATATTGTAATTGGACCGTACTGAGAGAAAAATAATTATGGAAATAAAGAGAAAAAATAATGTCCCACTAAAGACTGTCTGAAGAATTTATTTTACGTTTATGTGTCTCTTCTATGCCGTCGCTTTCACAGAAATATTCACAAAACGACACATGATATAATTTTATAATAAAAAATACATCTCGAAGCAATCTTTTACGTTAAGTTCGTGAAAGTATTATTTCTCAAGAACGTTTTCGCTTATTAAAATAATAACAGAGACGTGGGTAGTTATGCAGCGAGTAAAAAATATCACAGTTGGAAAATTATCGAGAAGTAACAATAGATTCTTGTTCATTATTGCTTGAGGAGCCGACGAAATAAAAATTTAATCAAGTAGTATAACTAA
The DNA here is from genome assembly GCF_019399895.1 of Cardiocondyla obscurior. Classification (NCBI taxonomy): domain Eukaryota; kingdom Metazoa; phylum Arthropoda; class Insecta; order Hymenoptera; family Formicidae; genus Cardiocondyla; species Cardiocondyla obscurior. The sequence continues at coordinate 7,169,283 of NC_091873.1, read as the reverse complement.
AAATGACGCGAGCAGTTTACATTTGACCCGATAACGTGATGGACGGTACAGAAGCAGACAGAAACGGTGCGAGTTAATAAAAAAAAAATTTCGTGCAAGTGCCTTATATGAATATTGTAATGTTAATAGCAAATTGCGTTTAATTAGCATTGAAAAAGGCTTGAAGCATGCTAAAATATACATTGACGGTCTGTTCGGTCGCTGGATTCTGGCAGCCACTTACGTGGACGTCGATGTTCAAACATATATTTTACAAGACTTTCGCGGCGTATCTGATTTCGACAGCGTATATATGTGTGATTTCTCAATTTATAAATATAATAATAAATGTCGACAACTCCGACGAATTTACCGACACGTTATACATGATGTTAACGATATTAGTAGCGGGTTACAAACAGGTTTACATATGGATCTACCGTAAGGATTTTTTGGATCTAATAAACATGCTTACGGAAAAACCTTTCGCACCATGTGACGCGATCGAAATAGAGATTCAGGAGAAATTTGAGTATTTTATAAAGTAAGTATGACAATGAGCTTAAAAAGAATTAACCGATTTACTCGAATATAAATTTTATAAATACTTTGGCTTGCTTCTTTGAATATTTATTTAGCTTTATGTTAGGCATCGATAGAAAAATTAATCTAATAAAATTATTATTTTATGTAGAAGAAATACGCGGAGATATTTAATTGTCGTTATGATAGCAGTCGTAGCGATGATATTGATGTCTATCTCCTCGGATCTCAAAGAAAGAAATTTAACGTTTAAAGCATGGATACCGTTCGACTACTCATCTCCCACTGTATATTTTTTTGTGTACACTCATCAGTTAATAGCCATGTACGACTCTGCTATAGTAAATGTGTCCTCCGAGAGTTTACTTTGCGGATTTTTACAGCACATATGCTGCCAGTTCGAAATCTTGGGACATCGATTGACGAAAGTCAAGGATGATCAAAATCTTTTAGGCGCCTGCATTTCTCATCACAACCGTATTTTTGAGTTAGACCATTTACACGACTTTGTGCTTAAAATAACTTTTCTTTTTACGCTTGGGTTGTTTTTTTTTCTTTTTTTTTTTAATTAAAAAGCTTTTATTAATCTACAATATATAGATTTATAGATTAGAAACAATGTCTGTTAATTTTTCTAACAGAGTAATTAAATTAATAAAATGTTAACTACATATAACGTCTACGTCATGTTACGTAGAATATTTATACTTATTGCAGATACGCGTATTCGGTAAATGATCTGTTTGCAAAGATAATCGTTGCACAGTTTCCCGTAAGCATGTTAGTGGTGTGCTCGAATTTATTTCGACTGGCAATGGTGACCGATCTCGTGAGCGCTTTCGCCTTGGTAATGTACACTAACGTAATGTTAGTGCAAATTTTTAACTACTGCTGGTTCGGAAACAAAGTCAAGCTGCAGGTATATTTTTATTTAATAAATATATTAATCTCTTAAAAATTGCCCAAGACAACAGTAAGCTTAGGGGCCGAGAACTAATTAACTAACACGTAATAACTGACACGATTACAAATATTATACTTCTCATTAATGTTGCACAAAAAATATTACAATTTTAGAGTGCTGAATTGATAAATAGCATTTTTAATATAGACTGGCCAGATCTGAATAATAGCAACAAAAAGGATCTCTTGTTAATGATGAAACGCACGATGAGTCCTATCGAGTTTACTGCTGCGTACATAATCTCAATGAATCTCGAATCGTTTGTAGCCGTCAGTATTAATCAATAATACTATTATTAAATATTAAAACTATTTCGAATAATTTAAATACATTGATAATTTTTTTTTCTAGCTGCTCAAGATGTCATATTCAGTTTTCAATTTACTACATCAAACGCAAGAATAGTAACGACTCTGTTCACATGTATATTTTATTAAAAAACACACGAATAGAAATAAAAAAAGTGTAGAAATAAATATTGATATCTTGTTAATTAGCATAACAATTTTTACAAATTTTAAAAAGTCGCTACCAAGACGTCAAAGATTAATTTCAAATAATAAGATTTAAAATTTATAATATTTTTAACAAGCATTTAAAATATAAAATTCAAACAATTAAAAAAAAAAAAAAGTTTAAACGTACAATATGACTTTCTTTTCGTAATTTACCATATTTTTCTATTTATAAAATCATAATAAAACGAACATTTACGTGAACGTTACAGTGGATAAAAATATCAACGTTTGTAATTTAATGTTAAATTTAATTATCACATATTTATTCTCGATTTTATGAATAATTATGTAATATCTTTACCTTGCCATTTCGGTGCAAAATAATTTTTTTACTTGCGTCATATGCATATTCACAGAGAAAATGTACGTAGGACTCAATATTCAATAAAATATGTTATACATATATCTACGTTTCGACAGCGAGTGGCAGACAATACGCCGTAAAAAGTACATTTACGACTGACTAAGTGCACTGTCTCTCAACATTAAAGTTTCATTGCTATGAATTATAACTAATGATTAACTACGCGACAACCAAGATATTCACTTTGCGAACCGGCGGTAAAAATATTTTGCAGCGCATTGCAACCGTGCGATATCAAAGGAAAAAAAATCGTGGAAATACAGAGAAAAAAAAAAGAAAAAAAAGAGGAATAATATCACATTGAGAACAATTTGCGGAATTTATTTCTATCTCTACCTGTCTTTTCTACCGAGTCGTCTTTATAAAAATACTAGTAGATGATGCATAATATAATTTTCTAATAAAATATACATTTCGAAACAAAAAAATCTTGCGTCTTGACTCATGAAAGTATTATAACTCGAGAATGTCGTTCTACCTTCCTATTATAATAATGATAGAAAAATACGTGTACAAATACGCGTAGAACAAGTAGAAATATCACTATTAGAAAATCCTCGAGAGATTCAATAGACATTTTGATTGATTTATTGTTGCGCGTTTGAGAAGAAAAAAAGAAAAAAAAATTCAAAATTTAATCAAATAACATATGCTGAAAATTATGTGAGCAGTGAACACTCCTGTTTAAGTTACGCTTTGTAATGTAATAAGAAACTGAGCCAGACAGATGATATAGTGCAAATTAATCGGAAAATCTTTGTAAGTGTCTTACATGTACGTATAAAAAAAATTTTAATAATACAGAAATTTATATAATTAATTTTTAAATCGACATTGTGTGTACCGCACTATATTTTTTTATAAATTAAAAAAAAAATGTTTCTTTAAGTTATTTAAATTGCTTTTTTTTCTATTTTTTTTTTTAAGAAACGTATTTCAACTAATACGATTAACAATAATGCAATGCTGTCACCAAATTGTGTAGATTAATTTGCATTATAAAAAAAAAAGAAACTCAGAATATGCTAAAATATACATTGACGGTCTGTTCGGTCGCTGGATTCTGGCAGCCACTTACGTGGACGTCGATGTTTAAACATATAATTTATAAGACTTTCGCAGCGTATCTGATTTCAACAGCGTACATATGTGTCTTTTCTCAATTTATAAATATCATAATAAATGTCGACAACTCCGACGAATTTACCGACACGTTATACATGATGTTAACGATATTAGTAGCGGGCTACAAACAGGTTTATATATGGATCTACCGTAAAAATTTCTTGGATCTAATAAAGATCCTTACGGAAAAACCTTTCGCGCCATGTGACTCGAGTGAAAAAATAATACAGGAGAAGTTCGAGTACTTTATAAAGTAAGTGCCGCGATCAGATTACGCGATTAAATCACTCGATCTGCGATATATTTTATAAATATCGTCTCAGAATTTTTCTAAGTGTTTTTACGATTTATCGATAGTAATTGTAGCATAAAAATATCTCACGTTATTAATACCTTTTTAATTACATAATTTGATAACGTATATTATGTCTCGTTTAATTAAATTTTATGTACGTAGACGAAATACTCGGAGATATTTAACCGTCGTTATGATGTCGGTGGCGGCGATGATATTAATGTCCGTTTCTACGGACCTCAAAGAAAGAAATTTAACGTTTAAAGCATGGATACCGTTCGACTACTCATCTCCCACTGTATACTTCTTTGTATATACTCATCAATTAATAGCCATGTACGACTCTGCTATAGTAAATGTATCTTCCGAGAGCTTACTTTGCGGATTCTTGCAGCACATATGCTGCCAGTTCGAAATCTTGGGATATCGATTGACTAAAGTTAAAGACGACGAGAGTTTTCTACGCGACTGCATTTCTCATCACAATCGTATCTTTGAGTTAGGTTACTTAATCAATTTTATGCATAAAATATATTTCTACTTCACGCTTTTTTTTTTTTTATATGCATACATACATGTAGTTAGAAAACTTAATTAAATTCCTCTTGAATTTTACGTTAAGGTTAAAATAAAATTTAACTAAGACACCAAAGGTGCAAAAGAGCAGTCAAGAATATTTCACGATTTACAAATAATTTAAAAAGTTTTGAAATATATAATCTAATAATTTTTTTTTTTAATTTTATTGCAGGTACGCGTATACAGTGAATAATCTCTTTGCAAAAGTAATTGCTGCCCAGTTTCCCGTAAGCATGTTAGTAGTCTGTTCAAATTTATATCGACTAGCTATGACGACCGACTTTGTGAGCTTCGTGGCACTGGTTTCGTACACGAGTGTTATGCTAGTACAGATTTTCAACTACTGCTGGTTTGGAAACAAAGTTAAGTTAAAGGTATATTTTACAGGACAAATAAATAGAATTTAATTTAATACACTCAGTGCGACGATTCGATAAGCTCGACCTGTACAATTATCGACAATCTGTTGCTGGCGAGAAACTAACTATCGGCATGGGAGAGTTTAATATTGCAGAAGTTTCACGAAGCTAATTTTTTTTCAAAGCAGATTAATCTTGAATTTGTTTAACTTTAAACGGTTTTATAGTTTTTCTTTTTTTCTTTATTAATTTATTTAATAATATAATATGTCTTTGTTAATATATTTGTCATAATTTCGCACCCCAACGCTGATATCATAACGCTGGATAAAAATAATTATTTCTTACTCACCGATTCGAAGCGCAGCAGCGGAGTTACAGGAGTGCAGCTGCGATCATCCTGCAAAAATACAAATAAAACAAATTATAGAAACGTTCAAAGTAATATTATTAATAAAAAAATTCAATTTAATTCAATAAAAAATAATTCTTACCAAGGCGTTGCTCCGCTGAAGCAGGATGCCCTTCCTGAGCCTCCTCCTCCACTCAGATGGGACGTGTCGAGTCATCTTTACACGCACTGGACACCCGCGAACGCGGCCAAGTGAATTTATAATCGCGAGAGCTAAGCACCGAGTACATTTACGAGCGACGCAATTAAAGAGTACCCGCGATCCTACTTCGTGAAGCGAAACATCGCCCGCGTTACTATTCGGCACCTCCGATTAAAAGACAGACAACGAGCAGGCTGAGGTTCGTTCATTCAACCATATCGGCGTGCGGTACTTTAACCCCATCTGAAACAGAACAAGAGACACTCATTGAATCATTCGTAAAATATACAGCGTGCTTTTTAAGCTGTTGTCCTTACCACGGGCACCGGAATTGTTGTAGATCAAGCGCGGCATCAGCTCCGTCGTCTACCAGTACACACAAAGCGGTGACTCGTCCCAGCTCCGCTCGGTGTTGCGTATCTCGACTCGACCTTCGGCTGGGGCAGGGGGAGGAGGGAGGGAAGCTTGCGTCGCGCGAGTTATGCACGCCGTTGTCCTTAGCACAGGTTGCGAGATTGTTGTAGGTCAAGCGCGGGCATCAGCTCCGTCGTCTACCAGTACACACAAAGCGACGACTCAATCTCAGCTCCGCTCGGTGTTGCGTGCCTCGACTCGACCTTCGGCTGGGGCAGAGGGAGGGAGGAAGGAAGCTTGCGTCGCGTGAGTTACGTACGCCGTTGTCCCTGCGTCCCCGCTCGCTCGCTACGCAGCTTTAATAAAAAAGATCACTTTAAATATACTTAAAATAATCGCGAGAGAGGCGAACATATTTAACGTACGAGTCAGGTTACGACTTACCTCAGTGATACGAAAATGTTGTCGTCGGTGCTCTCTGCGTATAGAGCACGCGTCGTAGAGTCGATCCGTACCGGGTTACGTTCTTTTTCGTTAGATGAGCGCGTTACTTTTCGTACGTAAGAAGCACCTTCCTTGCACGTGTCGTTCGCTTGATCGTCGCCAGAGGAATGGAGGAAGGAGGGAAGGCAGCGCGCTCGCTTCGCACTTCCCCCACTCCTTGCTCCACTGCCCCGCTCACTCCGCTCACCCCGCTCACCCCACGCAATTCAAGGCGCTGCGCGCTGTAAAAAAATTAAATTTAAAGTAATATTACACTTGCGTATCAGATACTGCTAAATTTTATTTCATGCAAGAATTATTATCAAACGATATTTCCTAACTATTTTAGAAGATATGCATATATGTATATATTTTTCTACTCGAAAAAACGTTACATGTATTAAATTAATTTTTAGAGTCTCGAATTGATAAATAGCATTTATAACACGGAATGGCCGGAACTTAACAATAGCAGCAAAAGGGATCTCTTATTAATTATGAAACGCGCGATGACTCCTATTGAATTTACTAGCGCGTACATAATCACGATGAATCTCGAATCGTTCGTAGCCGTCAGTAAAAAAATTAAGATATAATATTAATATTAAATATTACAATTATTTCAAACAATTTAAAATACATTTACAATTTTTTTTGCAGTTGCTCAAGATGTCATATTCAGTTTTCAATTTGCTGCATCAAACGCAAGAGTAGCAACATGATTAACAAACAGCAATTGTTCACATTTATATGTTATTACCAGACACATTAATAAAAACGCATGTACGATGTAGAAATAAATTTAATACCTTGTCATTCAGCAAAATAACTTTTGGAGATTTAAATAATTTTTACTAAAAATTTTCATTGATATTAAAAATTGTGATATGAATAAATAATTAAAATGCGAGACTAGAGATTCATTCCAAAAAAAACTCGAATAAAACGATAATTCTTTTTTATAATTTGCAATATTATATTCTGTACTATTTATTTATAAAAACCTTTATTTAACGACGCATAATATAAAAATTGTGATATGAATAAATAATTAAAATGCGACACTAGATTCATTAAAAAAAAAACTCGACTAGAACGATAATTTTTTTTTATAATTTGCAATATTATATTTTGTACTAAGTATTTATTTATAAAACCTTTATTTAACGGCGCTTAATTACCTCAACTTCCCTGTTTTAGTATTGTACTTTTTAATATTACTTATACAAACATTCTGTATAATAAACTATCTTTACCTTTTCGTCTAAGAATTAAATTAATTTTCTTACCTGTACATTTAGATAGAAAGAATGTAAAAATCAATATTCAACCAAGTATGTAAAGTTATTTCTGTTTGACAGGGGATAGTAGACAATACACTGTAAAAAGTACATTACTTTTGACTAACCGCATTGTCTATCGGCATTAAACTTTCATTGCTAGAAATTATAGCTAATGATTCGCTACGCAACAACCAAGATGTTCACTTTATTAACCGACAGGTAAAACATTTTGCGACGTACTGCAACTGAGCCATATATCGAAAGAAACAAAGTCGTGAAAACAGAGAAGGGAAAAAAAAAACGAGAAATAATATCACATCGACGATAGGACAATTTAAACAATTTATTCTATCTCTGCAGGGTTTTTTTTCTATTACGTCTTCTTCATGAAAATGTCAGCGGACTATGCACGAGTAATTTTCTAATAAAATATACATCTCGAAACAAAGTCTTGTATTTTGATTCATAAAAATATTATTTCTCGAGAATGCCTTTGGTACTTTCTCATTATGACAATAATAGGGAAATGTTTGCATGGATGCATGTGAAACGAGAGTAGAATTATTGCAATTACAAAATTATTGAGAGACCCAGCGGCATTTAATACCGTCGGGTATTAGAAAACAGACGGAAAGAAGGAAAAAAAAAAGAAAAAATTAATCTAATAATGTTACTGAAAACTACGTCAACAGTTTAAGTCAGTCTTGGCTATGTAATAGACAGCGAACAAACTAGTGAAAATTATTTTTTATATCGTTATAGTTATAGTTTCTACTACTCCTGATTGTTTAAAATTTAATTAAAATAACCTTATTAATTTAACTGTGTAGGTGTATTGTATAAAAAAAAATTAAAATTAAATCGTTACATAAGGGTGCTTCGATTAGAAAAAAAAAATAACACGCATATAATGTCGGCAGAAAATTTAACAGGCTAATTCGCGTTGGAGAAAAAGCTCGAAAGCATGCTAAAGTTTACACTTATGATCTGCGCGTTCGCTGGATGCTGGCAACCGCTTACGTGGACGTCGTTGTTTAAACAAATAATTTATAAGGCTTACGCAATATTTCTAATAACCTCATTATATATATTTCTGCTCTCGCAATTTATAAATATTGTCATAAATGTCGGTAACTCCGACGAATTTACCGATGCTTTATACATGATGCTAACGATACTTGTAGCAGGCTACAAGCAGTTTTACATGTGGATAGACCGTAAGAATGTGCTGGTAATAATAAACGTTCTTACCGAAAAACCTTTCGCGCCTTACGAGAAACACGAAGTTATGATTCAAGAGAAATTCGAGAAATTAATCCTGTAAGTATCACTTAAATATTGTACGACGAATATGTTTGTGGTAATTTTTTTTTTTAATACTTGATCTTACGATGATAATATTTTATAACAATTATAGTAACGTTTTATCTACTTATCAATATACATATTTAATAATTTCGGAAATATGTATATTAAGAAAAATTAAATTTCGCAAAGTAAACTGTGATAAGCTTTACAATTATTTTACAGAAACAATACGCGAAGGTATTTAACTATCGTCGTGATGTCGATCTCGTCGATAGTATTGATGTCCGTTTCTACAGTTTTTATGAGTAAAAATTTGACATATAAGGCATGGATACCGTTTAATTACTCGTCTCCTACTGTATATCTCGCCGTGTACATTCACCAGTTAATAGCCATGTCGACTTCTGGTATAGTAAATGTTGCTTGCGAAAGTTTACTTTGCGGATTCTTGCTGCACATCTGTTGCCAGTTTGAAATTTTGGGACACCGATTGGGAAAGCTTATGCATGATCAAAGTAGTCTGCGCGACTGTGTTTGTCACCACAACCGTATTTTTGAGTTAGTCTATTTAAACAGTACTAAACAATCAAGGCAAAAGTTTTATCAGTTCTTTTTTTTTTTTCTTTTAATTATATAGAAAACTAAAGTTGTACGTATGAACGTACGTGTGACAATAGTCATTTGTTTGTTGATAAAAAAAATTGAAACGTTAAATAATTATTAAATATTTAGAAACAGTTTTTCTTTTTTTCTTTTTGCTACAGTTTATGTAAATTAAAAACCTTCTAATCTTATTGCAGATATGCGTACACTGTGAATAACATGTTCGCGAAAATAATCGCCACTCAATTTGCCGTAAGCATGATGGTAGTTTGCTCAAATTTATATCGAATTGCGATGGCGACTGATTACGCGAGTTTCATTCCGCTAATAATGTACACAAGTGCTATATTGGTACAAATTTTCAACTACTGCTGGTTTGGAAACGAAGTCAAGCTAAAAGTAAGCATTTTAAATTGAATTAATCAAAAATATATTTAAAAAAAAATTGTTTTGTAACATTAAAAAAAAAACTAACTCACTTGTTTTTTACTTCCAAGATAAAATATAGTTATTAGATAATATTATCATGATACAATTATTTAATATTTGTGACAAATGGCGTAATTACAATTTCAGAGTCTTCAGTTGGTGAATAGCATTTATGATATAGAATGGCCAGCGCTTAGCAACAGCAACAAGAAGGATCTTTTATTAATTATGAAACGCGCGATGATTCCCATCGAATTTACAAGCGCGTACATAATCACGATGAATCTCGAATCCTTCGTAGCAGTCAGTATCAAATAATTGAAATAAAATATTAATATTAATTATTAAAACTGCTTCATATAACTTTTAACGCGTCTATATTTTTTTTTTACAGTTGCTCAAAATGTCTTATTCAGTTTTCAATTTACTGCATCAAACGCAGGAATAAATAGTAACGTAATTAACAAATAAAAAAATATTATTGCCTCACATTTATGTTTTGCTGCCGAGCACGTAAATGGAGAAGAAAATTAAAATACGGAAATAAATATTATTACTTTGTTAATATCGGTAAGTTAATTCATTGCCGATTTATACAAATTTACTGATAATTGTTATCGACGTTTATTAAACAGTTATGCGATGTAAAAGAAAAAAAAAAAAAAAAAAAAAAAATAGTAAACACATTTTAAGCATTTGTAAAAGAAATAAAAATGTTTAATCAAGTATTTAATTAGTACTTAAAAGATGTGCCTCGTATAAGTGTGTATGTATACACGTGTCAAATATTTTAGTAGTTCGGTGTTTTATAATTATATTATTTTATATAAAAAAAAATATTTCATATTAAATATATAAAAAATAAAACAAAATTAAAAGAAAAAAAAAAGAAAAAGAATTATCAATATAAGAAATCAATGTCCAAAATTATACTTTTCTTTTTTCTTACTGTCTTTGCCTTTGCATGCAATGTACCTTTAAAATAAAATAAAGGTAAGAATCAATACGTCCCGATAGCACGACTCGATGTGCACGTCACATGCAACGGGGACAACAAAAACTCGACGAATGCGAGACCAAACGTGCAGGCTATCGGTATTAAGATTGCATATAGATAAACTGCAGCTAACGTCTCCTCGACTCACGTTCAAAGATACGTCCAAGAAATTGAGGATAATACAACCGAAGATAATAAGTATAACATTCTGACATACATATACACGGAAAGGAGCCTATATTTAAGTGTTTATACGCAAATACTTGATAGCTAATAATTTGTTAAGCGTTCAAAGAATTCGCTTCTTGATGTATCTGATTTTTATTCATCCGCCGTCTTTATATCCATAATAGTATATCATATGATTCCTTAATAAGACATGTGCACCGAAATATTTCTGCATTTCAATTCATGAAGATGTTATTCCGCGAGGTATTATTTCGCGAGATATCAGCCCGCTGTATAGATATTACGGTAATAACGGAAGTGGATATGTCAAGGATATACGTAATGAACGGTATCATTATCAGAAAGTCGCCGGATATTCTATAGACGAGCCGGGAGTATTCCCACCCCTATCAAAATCCGCTCTATTCATTTTCATTTCAAGCGCAACAAGAGTCGAGGCAATGTCCGTAAAAATTACGTACGCGTACAAATTTTTTTGTATCGTTTAAATTAATTGGAAAGTGAAAAGGTTAAATAAAAACGTAAGTAATTAATGATGCGAGGAGTTTGAAAGACTTTTTCTAACCAGACGACACGAATATTATGTGTAGATTAAAAATTAATATTAATAAGCAAGATATTAAGTAGCGTAAATAACGAGACTGTATTAAAATATTATGCCAGAGGCCGAAATGCGCGTGCTAAAATTTACGCTTTTAATCTGCGCCGTGACCGGATGCTGGCAGCCAGATTCATGGACGTCGTTGTTTAAACATATCGCGTATAAAACGTACGCGATGTTCCTCTGCTCTGCGTTATATATATTTTCGATATCTCAATTTATGAATATCGTACTGTACGTTCAGACCTCTGACGAGTTTACCGATTCGTTGTACATGATGTTGACCGTATTCGTCGCAGGCTACAAACAAGTTTACATGTGGACGGATCGCAAGAATATTAAAGTGGTAATTGATATTTTTAATGAAAAGCCATTTGCAGCATGTGACGCGCGTGAAGTTATGATTCAAGAGAAATTCGAAAGAATGATACAGTAAGTATTGTGAAATGAGAAAAGGCATCTCGAACAAAATTTTAATCAATGAGATAATAATAAAATTTAATTAAAATGTGCGTGAAAAAAATTTATGAAAATTTTTGTAATTATTTTATAGAAGTTACACCCTGCGATACTTGAGCCTCATTTTGGCGACAATTATGTCGATAATATTAATGTCTCTTTTTACGGCATTTCCAACTCGCAATTTAACGTACAAGACATGGGTGCCGTACAATTATTCGCATCCTGCTATATATTTTCTTACTTATTGTCACCAATTAGTGGGCATGGCAGCCTCCGGTATAGTAAACGTCGGATGCGAGAGTGTAATTTGCGGTCTTCTATTACACATCTGCTGTCAGTTTGAAATTTTGGAATATCGATTAACTAAACTACAAGATAACGAAAAGATTCTACGCGACTGTGTTAATCATCACAACCGTATTTATAAGTCAGTTCCTTACGTAATTTTATTACTAAAATTTGCAATATGCATAGACGTATAATTTTTTTAAACCCAATTTTATATTAATTCTATGCTATTTATTAAAAATCTCAAAAAAGGAAAGAAAAAAAACTTTATAAATGTGTATTTAATTTTCTTATTTTAGTATTATTATTCTGGATATTTTTTAATTTCTGTACAATTTTAATAAATTCTTGTAAAAGCTAAACTTCTCTTTTTTTTTTTTTTTATTAAATTGTAGATATGCGTACACGATAAATCATCTGTTTGTGAGAATAATTGGCCTTCAATTCGCAGTGAGCATGTTCGTGCTTTGCTCAAATTTATATCGAATAGCAATGGCAACGGATATCGCGGTCTTTGTATCATTGATGATGTACACAGGTGCTATATTAGCGCAAATCTTTATCTATTGTTGGTTTGGAAACGAAGTCAAAGTAAAAGTATATACTTCTTTGAATTAATATACTTATTATACATTTATAAATTTAGCTAATAATTTTTTTTCGTCATTTAATACGCAATATTTTATTGGATCTTACAGAGTCTTCAGTTAGCGAGTAATATTTTTAGAATAAATTGGAAAAACCTTAGCAATAGCACCAAGAAGGGACTTTTAATAATTATGAAGCGTGCAACGACTCCTATTGAATTTAGTAGCGCGCACATAGTTACGATGAATCTTGATTCTTTTGTATCGGTTAGTATCGAACAATTAAAAATAAAATATTAATATTAATTATTACAACTGTATCATTTAATTTTTAACGCGTCAATAATTTTTTTACAGTTGCTCAAAATGTCTTATTCAGTTTTCAATTTGTTACATCAAACTCATGAATAGTACCATAAATTAGCGAACAAAAAAATAATTATTATTCACGTTTGTGTGTTGCTGCGAAACACGTAAATGGAGAAGAAAATTAAAATACGGAAATAATTATTATTACTTTGTTAATATCGGTAAGTTAATTCATTAAAGATTTATACAATTTTACCGAAATTTGTTATCGACGTTTATTAAACAGTTATGCGATGTAAAAAAAAAAAGAAAAAAAAATAGTAAACACGTTTTAAGCGTTAAAAAAATGTCTAATTATTTTATTAGTGTTAAAAAAAATGTGTGTTATACTATAAATGTGCATGTATGTCAAATGTTTTAGTAGTTCGGTGTTTTATAATTACAGTACTTTATATTAAAGTTGTCAATTTTTTATATTGTAATATTTTGCAGTGTAATATGTATGCTAGTTGTACACGTATAAATATATGTATTAATAAAAAAAATTTAATTTACATTATACATATTAATTTAATTTTTATAATTTTATACTATAGTAAAATTTCTTTTCTGTTTCAATATTTTAGTTTCTTATGTGGTACTTTGAATAGACATTTAGAGCCAATGCAGAGCCCACCCAATACAGAGCCCACCCAATGTAAAGTCCACCCAATGCAGAAAAGTCGAAACATCGTTATATTTAGAGGCATTAATTAATTATAATAATTTCGACGGCGTGTTGCCGGTTCACTTACTTTTGTAGCTTTCATTTAGGTAAGGTGAGGGATGATTATTTTGCATCAGTCCGTTCGTCCGTTCGTCCTTCCTTCCTTCCTTCCTTCCTTCCTTCCTTACGTCCTTCTGGGGCAGTTTCTGGATTATCCTGACGTGTTGTAGCATTTCACATCACTTGACACTGTATGTATTTCACTGCTCTGTCTTTTAATTCTTCGGCCAATCCTGCCGGTGGAATAAAACGATGCCGAGAATTTGCTTCAAGCGGCGAACGAAACGGAGCCGCGATATGTAGTGTTCCTCCTGCACTTTATCTCTCTCAAGTTCTTTAAAAATCTCTGCCGCGACGAAAAAGACAGGCGAGGAATAATCACCGCTGACGTAATCTCGCGCGCCAACAATGGCGATCGCCGGAACGCGCTGAAGATCGCTGAAGGAGATGGCGAGTGAAGTGGGTTGGTAATTTCGAGCGCGCGACGAATTTCAGACCGGACGCTTCGCGCGCTCCGCTGGCGATATAACCCTTCTTTTCCGAACACTTTTTCGGAGCCCGAAACGAAGCACAAAACGACAAGCGGGATGACAAAAGAGTACAGAAAATGATAGTCCGAACCGGACTCAACGACTTCGACGCGTATTTGCATGCGAGATTATCCTATACGCGGCGGAAAATACGCGAAATTGCGGAGCGATTAGCAACGCGTCTTCACGTCCGAGCCTCCACGATTAAACTAAGATGGCCGTTAGAGATTTCGGCCCTTAGAGAGAAAGAGAGAACCGAGAAACAAGAGTGAGACAGCAATAGATCCGATCATCAGCTGATTACTATCCTTTTCGCACAATGTTCTCGAAAACGCCGAGCTCGACGAAATTCTCGGAAACGTTAAGCTCAACGCCGAGTTAATCACTTTATGTCTTTTTTATGCATTTAGCGAGCTCGAGGCGTCTTTTTCCGAAAGAAAAAAAGAAACGAAGCATTTTTTCACGACTCTGAGATCTATCGTACTTTTGAACTCTTAGATCGTCACTATTATAAAACTCTCGTTCGAGCCAGCCCCAAAAATAATCTATTGATCCGAATATTTTTCTATTTCGTACAAATTTGTATTTATTAAAAAATCACACGCACAGTAACATCGATAGTTTGATATCTGATATGACGCTGACTCTCACTTAACACACATAAATATATTTTTATACAATTATTGAATCTTTATGTGGTAAAAAGTCTGTGTGTCCATGTTGTAATTTAATGATATAATTATTATAATACTATTATTATGTCACTATTAATAAATTAATAAATACTCACACTATATGTATTTAATTTTCGTTCTTTACGAATTATAAAACTACTGTAATACTAAAAACAATTACAGTTTGTTAAGCAGCACTTTTCTCCTCGCATTTTTACAAAGATTACACCTATATTTATAGCTTCTGATGTTCTGCATGTATAAATTTATTACTCGACAAAATAGTACAAAATTAATTATTTTGCAGTAATCCTTATTTTTCTGTATACACATGTACGCTATTAATCACAATAACAATTATGCGGAAGATGTTAATGAATCACGGCGATAATGGAAGCATTTTAATCGTCACGACACCTGCTATACGTCATCGCTCCTCCAGGTTTAATTTGTAGATTGGTCTGCTGTTGAATTTATTGTTGGAAATAGTATTGGTCCTGACTTGGGTATATTTCGGCCTTTTGTATCGAGTGCTCCAATGAAGGTAACTATACCATCCTGCTACCAAAGCGCCTAATCCGTTGCAAGTGCACGAGAAGATGAGGAGAATCGTCAGGATACTTTCGACTTCGGGACAATTAAGATCTATGTACCTGGTGGAATATACGTAGTTTCGCTTTACACATGTCACACATCAATGAATTATGACTTTCATTAAAAAGAAAGAATAAAAAACTGTACTCGTTGTAATATGTACAATGGAATGCAGATACGGCATCTGCTTCGACGACGGAGGCTAGCGTACGTGACCTTAGCGTTGTATCCGTAAACCGAAGCGTCGCAACACATGCGCATCAGAACGCTGGTCGTCAAGGACTGAGGGGAAACGCGCCCCACTAACTTCCTCCGTCCTCGGTGACCGAAGGAGGGAATCGAGAGGGAGAGTCACGTATGCTAGCCGCCGTACATACATATTACAAAGTTGTACAATTTTTTAGCTTTTCGTAATTTGGTCAATGTTCCTGATTTTTTGACCATACCTTACTGCATCTTCGAATGAATCAGGCGGCTCACCGCGAGGTCTGCATACGCATGTGGCATTCAATACTCGTGCCGGAGTGCATTCCAGTCCCATAAGACGTGACAAGTGCATCGCGGAGAATACACATGCACTCACGCAAGCAATAGTTGTCAAAATCGTCAAAAATATACTAACCACCTGTAAAATCATCGTAAAGAATATGTTACACAAGCGTGACATTAAAAGGAAACGTGTATAATACTTTCACATGCATGTAATTTAATTAATAATTATATTAAAATGTGACAAGATTAATTTAATAATTCTAGATAAGCTCTCAAGTCATATTAATATTAATTTACAATTAAAATAAAAAATAAAATTAATTATTAATAAAAGAGTTGCAATTAACATTCATTATACGTATTACTGTAACAATACGAGAAATTATCATCGAAGGATTTAAATAATAGGCGACTTGTCCTCGAGAGATTCTTTAAGAAATCTTTTCAGTCAAAATTCTTACGTACTTTCGTGGCATAAAGACAAAATCCAGAAGTCATAGTCGGATACTCCTTTTTAAAACAGCACAGGAGACAAATTCCGAAGCTTCCGGACATCAAGAGCTGAAAAATATATAAATAATTAATTATAAAGAAATTATTATTAAAAAAAATTATAACTTTATATGTATACATATGTATATCATACTTACGCATTAGAAATTCTTACAAATAATATTAATATAAATATATTACCTAAGTATAAAACAGATAAGTATTATTAGAAGAAAGTACTCTTGTTATTAAGAAAATAAAATATTAGTTTTATTGTATACTTACTTCCAGTTTAATTAAAGCTTTCAAACAGTGTTAACTTGTGTACAAAAAAAAAATTACAAAGCGTTCAAAAATGTTAAAACTAACACAACTGCGAAAAAACGGTCCAGCAAGCATAAAGTAATTACTTTAAAACGCATGCGATTAGAATATATCAAAGGCGATAATATCTATATCCATATTGTTTGACGAGCATTATGTCAGTTTAGAAAATACGTTAGTTTAATTGCACTCATATGTTAGTATATTATGGTCAATCTAGCAGATTCAGCTTCGTAAATAAGCGAGTTTGTCACGCTGTTACGACAAAGGATAAAAATCTAATTAATATGAAATTATTGCACTTACAGGCATGCCGCTCCAATATGGATTGTCCATCACAGGCAAATGCGGTGCCCAAAGCAGCAACCATAACGACAAAGAAATCACCGCGATGCCAAGAATAGTCTGCAATGCCGCCAAACATCGGGCTAATCGTCGATGGTAGATCAAAGGAGGTAGAAACTTCTCTGGACCTAAAAATATAAATTTACTTTTTAATTCTGAAGTTATCAAGCTGTTTTATTAATGCTATACGTATTTTACTAACTACGAGATTATTTCTTGAAGTAAAAATCTCTTAAACTACTAAAGAGTCGAGATATGCAGTCGGTCGCTTATTAGGTAATTAAGTAATTTAATGTTGCAAAGACGGACAAGCGGGAATTTTTATCTTTTTCGTCGCGACGCACATTTTCTCGGGCTACAAACGACCGGTATCGTACTCGAGTCTACGTAAGAAAGGAGAGTTCCCAAACAGGGTGGCCTCGTCGCCGTCCCTCCCTACAAGGAATTTTAACCGGTTGATTGATCGAAGGTAGCGTCCTTGCCATATCGAATTGCCAGGAAACTCACTTGCTATACCGCCGATTACACAAGACCTGCAAATGTTTCCCAATGAGATACTCCATAAATATATGTATGAATAACAATCGCGTACCACTACAGTAATTTGCATTTAACAGTCTCGAATTAATTTCTCTGAAGTACAAGGATCGTGTAATTATTTTAATTAAAATATGACACCACTAAATATTAGAAATTCCGCAAAAAAAAAATTGAATCGTGAATTTTATTAGACGCTATACAGTTTTTTATTATAATAGTATTGTATCTACGGATAAAGCGAGAGAGAAATAATTTCAGCGCCGTTATAACAATGTATTGACGCCAATGGAAAATAAATTGTCAAACGACGCCTCGAGAAAGAGAAAATAGGTACTTTGACCGTCATTGAAAACCGCAAGGAAAACCGCAAGAGTGAAGGGACGAATATGTACTACGTTTCCTGATTGCACCGCGCTGAATACTCGTTAGTAGAAGAAATACATGCAGTATGCAAACTTGTACTATAATAAAAACAGATTAGTATCCTGCTCGAAACAACATTGCGGCAATTAGATGGAGAAAAAAAATTAAAAAAAAAAAAAAAAAGAAAATAAATAAAATTCCTTAATAATCGATACAACTACCAACGATTGAAATAAAAATACATTATTAGCTCCTCCACTTATTTCCACTGACGGAAATGCAATGCGCGCGTCTACGCCACGTGAGGATTACGTATCTAACTGTACTGCTGATACGCGTTGTAACTCGTGAACGAGGTAAGCTACAAACTACAGAATATAAGCGTTTGAACGCGACAAAAACGACCGTAAGCCGAGAAAAATAAAAGCTAAAACATAGTCTTAGTTTCAACATATAGTTATCTCGAGTTAACGTAAAGTTTTGGATTTTCTTTTCGTTAAAAAAAAAAAAATAACTGCTTTCCTTGTAATGGGTGATTATCGCGCCGAGTAGCGGATATCCAAATGGAAAACCAAGTGGATTAAAAAGTATAAGGGCGCTCCATCGTCTCGCCGCTCCCGAAATTGGACGTAAGAATGTCGTGTCAGCTTGTAAGTCTGCCCGCCAGCTCTTAAAATAGAATTAAGGCGACGTATATGCCAAGTATACGAGCCCTTGAATAGAGCAGAATGGAATCGCTTGCGTCGCTTGCGTACATTCCTATAAAAGTACAGAAATGATGCCTATCGCATCATCCAGTGGCGTGTCGTTTCCTTTGCCTTAATTAGTATTTGATCAATGAATCCTTTCGCACTCGCGCGCCAAGATGAGGCTCGCGTATTTCAAACGCGAACCAAAAAGATCACGCGATATATTTCCGGCCTGGTACTTCCGCTATCTGTGTAGAACCATGTGCAGCCACTTTAAAATACGTTCTGTGGGCAGCAGAGCAAGAAACATTTAAAGCTCAGTGAAATACATACACAGGAGTGACTGAAAAAAAAGAAAAAAAGAAAAAGAAATCCTCTTTTTAAACGAACGAGACGATGCAGTAGTTAAAACGAATATTAATTAATTAAATATACAATAAAGCTTAATGGTTTCGTGTTCTTTCAAACGTGTCTTTTTAGCAGACTCTTTTTTTCTTTTCATTATTATTTTAATTACTCATCTTAAAAATTATACTGAACTATATGTCAATCATCTCGAAAAACTCCCATCCTTCTGCGCGCTGCATTTTCATCGCCTCTAATTTATTTCGTTAACTAGTATTTGCACCATGCATTCTGCTCCATCTAATTATCACCGTGATAAAAAGCTATACTTTTCTATAGTTCGCGACGGCGCTAATTGTAATCTTCCTGTTTGCCTGCCTTGGCATCAACCTCAATCTCACCAGCCGGCTGGCGACGATGGGCGTTTAAGAGCGACAGTCAACGTTACGTGTTTGTCAGCGTAGAATTATATAGGTTTTCGTTCTCAGTCGCTGCACCGCTAAACTGGTGCGCGCCAGTGCAATAAGTTGGAGTAAAACAAGTATACTTTGTTTCACTCTAATTTACCGCACCGGTTTAGCGTGCAGCGGCTAAGAACGGACGCTATATGTACAGCATCGCTGTAATGTTTCGCGCCAAGTAACGAGACGCTTATCGTAAGAAATCGAGAAAATCGAACGTTACCGGGCCGGTCGCATTCCGCGGCCAATTCGCGGTCGTACACATTCGCGCGAGCATGCGATCTTACCTGCGGGAGAAATTGATCGCAAAAAAAAAAAGAGTTGGTAATCGCGTACGCACAATTTTGCCGAGCCTATCGAGAAAAATCGCCAGGAATGCCGTCGCGACTCTTCTTACTTTGCGGCACTTGACCGATATTCTTCCGTGTGATATTTATTCTTGAGCGTTCCGAGAAGCTCACCTAGATTCTTGAATTCTTGTAACATTGTCGTCAATATGATACATACTTGCGACCTAGCAACGAGTTAACGAATTCCGTTTGCGTTCTATTAAATTCCAATTAAAAGCCGGTCGGCTAGATGTATCGTTTAGCGTGACAAAAATCGACTACAAAATAGAAAGTGGAGAATAAAAATTAAAAGAAAATTAATCGTCTATTTTTTACTATATTGCGTACTAAATCGTGCGTGTTATAATTAGAAAAACAGGAAGAGCGAAAAAGAATCCATTTGTGTACTTACGATGGCCGGTTCGATGCATTACGATCATTCTGCTGTGCCTCAAAGAATTTCTCGTGGGTGTATGTCGACCGGCTATTTGAGAAACTGCTAAATTGACAGGAACCGTGGTGGACAGGCAGTTAGCCATCGACGGTGCTCGGCCGAGTTCCTTTTCTTTGTCTCGACAAATACGCCCAATGTTTCCGGTTGATACCGCACCTGTCGTCGACAAAACGCATACAATAAAATTGCCCAGGTGTACGTACCTTTCCCTTCAACTCCACCGTACGATATGTCAGAGCAATACACGTATTTTTATATATTTGAACATGGGTGGATATTTTGCAATCAAATGAATCAGTTTTTACACGTGGCAATTACGTGTGGCACGTCATAAAACTCGACATCGCTTTCACATTTTAAATCTGCGATTAGTTAATTATTGTTCGTACCCGAGTATGCTGCATTCTTTGACTATATTCATTATAATATGTATGCATATGTGAATATACTATATGTACACATGCGGTTAAGGCGTTGTAAAAAGTGCATTCAACCCACCTGTAACTTTGGCAGGGTAAATCTTGGATACATTGCCCGCACTAACGGCGTTACTGACCCTATTATTGTTATTATTGTTGCTATTGTTAATACTGTTGTAATTGTTGTTGCTCTGAGGTGCAACGGACGTGTCATTTCCATCATGGGCCCGATTTAAATTGCCCGCACTCATAGCGGAAGTAACACACGGAGGCATTGCCGGCACGTCCTGCTGAGGCGAAAGAATAACATTAATTTTAATAAATGATTCCTGCCGCTCTAAGAAAAAAGACACATAACGCTTTGAGAGTTCTAAAAAAAATGTATTTAAGAGGATGTTATTTTAAATTAATACTTTACACCGCACATAGAATATTTGCTCCATTAAATTAAAAACTTGAACCTTTATTATACGTATATTAGCGCTCTGAAACGTGCGTTCTTATTTCTCGTTTGTGCAATGATATTCGTACGTAATTTCTGCCTCTTTGAAGAATATGAAAGTCATCGAGTGAACGATTGATGTTAGTCACGTTTTACACTGGAGCACGCAGAAGCTTCTTACGATGACAAGTGCGAAACAGAGACACGTGAGCGAAGACTCACCTTATAATTATCGTAAAAGCTCACCGGCCGGCTTCTCGGTGCATACTGAATCTCTTCGTCGTTCTGTATCGAGGCCATCGAGTGCATCGTGTTTCGTATAATATTTCTAAGGGACGCGTGCGCAACTCGTGAGACGTCCTCCGTAGGTCACTATCCCTTCTTCCTCCACTTCCGGTGGATCTGCCGAGGTGAGCATGGACGGTGTAACGACCCGTTAAAGGCACCAAATTGGCTTCATAGTCTGCGGGTACGCCGTAATTTTGCCTGTAAAAAAAAATAGTAAATTAGAATTATATACCATATAGATAGTCTGACGCTGTCCGAGCAGAATAATTCAAACACACACGTTAGTCTCTGGTGGATAGACCGCATCGTCGCGCAGAGACTTAAAGTATCTCTTATGTTACCGTCGTGATTATCGCCGGCGTTTCCATTGATCTATCGCCGCTTGTGTGGATTCTATTGACGATACGAAAAATTAACGCTCATGATGACAGTAATTTTCACAGTTATTAATAGCGAGTGTGTGAGAGAGCTCAGTAACCTCCGCGGCTTTATTGCCTTACGTATATTGCGCAATGACGCATTAACTCGAGATCTTACGCTGTGAAAGTAAAATCCCGTGTCTGCAAAGTATGATCACGACGTCACGCTTCGATGATCAAATAATAAAAAAAGAAAAAGAAAAAGGAAAAAAAAAATCTTGATCACGTAATCACCCGCTGTCGTGTATTGAGTGTCACCTGTTTACCGTCAGGCACATGCAGAGGTGTGATACAACAGTTAAACTATTATAATAACATATCTAACGACAGCGTAACAGCGATTTAAATAACAAGTGATTGTAATATCAATATATGTGAAACAATTTAAAATTAAAATAACTTTAAGGAAAAATGTGCGACTCTCTTTCTCTGACGTAGATTTCGGTTCTGTAAATTTGATGAACAGAATTAATTAGAATAGATTTTATGGCAAGAGTACAATTTATACAGCTTTATCACACTTGTTATAAAATAATAGATTACGTTTTATCATTTCGTTAATTGTTTCATCATACTTTTATAACGTGACGTAAAGTAAAGTTACAAATTAATACTTTTTTAGTGCTTTAAGCCGAAAGTAATACAGCGCGTCATAATCTCTATGCAAAGTAGGTAGGTATGTAGGCTACTGACGTAATGACAGCGATAGCATGCGACTGCTATAAACGCAACGATCCCATGATAGAAGAAAAACGATTATACAAGAAATAGTCAGATTAAATGACGTAGCAAAAAGGTATCTTCTCTATATGCACGAGATTAACAGTCAATAAAGGTCACGAAAGTGACAATCATTGAGGCAACAAAATATCCTACATTTTTTCTTTTTTTTTTTCTGAAGAATTATAATATTCTTTGTATACGTATATACGTAAGTGCGTGTGCACTCCGAAGATGTACGTTTAATAGAACTATTTTATTTTTCAAAGTCATTGCGTGGTGTATTAAAAATCAATAATTTTTATATTAAGATAAGATAATCGAAAGATAATCTAATTACATTTAATACTAATTTAAATGTAATTTTATTTACTTATATACTTTTACACCTTTTTTTTCTTGTTGCTACATTTAATAAATGGCCAATTATCTCTATGTTTTTTACAACTAAACGACACGTGCGTCAATAAGTTGCAGGAAGTGTATAGCCCTGAAATTATTTTCCTCGAGTGTTACTTATAATTTGCATTTATATGCAAATACTCATAATTTATTAAAATTATATTGTGCTTATTATTTGAGAAGTTCACACAGTGTCTTTTCAGAAATAAAATCATTAAAAAAAAATTATTAACTAAATAAAAAAAAAATTATTAATACATAAATGTAAATCGCAAATGGAAATAATTAAATTATCATACAGATAATATCGTTGCATAGAGATTAAATTGGTCGCCAACGTACATGTGCATTAATCGTTCCCAAGTAAAAGCGGTAACTGCATTAGACCAAAATTAGATTTCGGGTATGCTTAGATCCCAAACACTTTAACACTTTAACACGAAGGGACATTTTACCACTGCTTTCACATCGACAAACGTTTAGGCTAAACATGAATGTTACTTGATTCACCAGTCAAATTCCCGTCGGTACTATGATAATAATTAGGGCATCCTCTAATATAGAAAGTTGACTGAACGGAAAACGTGGCATACCGTACGATTCGACCGACGTCGCGATGACAACTGAAGGCCCACGTATATAATGCACCGAGGCGAGGCTGAAGAGGCCCCACCAGAGAATGTCCAAGCCAAAGCCGGGAGCACCAGGTGTGCCAGAGTGCCTCAAACCGGGGGAATCCTATCGGCAGGTGAGAACGGCCATTTGATCTCTGGCCAAGGATAATCGTTCAACCGGCAAGGGTACTCGTGCTTTTGGATTCGTTTGTACCTATCAAATAAACATATAAATGAGAAACCAGAAGGCAAAACCAGCCGACAATTGTTCAAATATACTTATACCTGCGTGTAGCTATGTTTAAGTAAAAAAAGAAAGAAAAAAAAAGAAAAAAAAAAAGATTGGAACGTTTACTGCTTCAAAGTAACATTTATTTATTTCAAATAAGTATAATTAATATTTTTTTTTATATTTAGAATCATCGTTAATAACACTTGTAATTTTTTAAATATATTTTTATGATGCTTTCTTAAATTGAAAGTTATTTTAATACACGTATAGAACATTAATAATGCTGTCATAATTAAATCTTTGAAAATGCACTTACTATATCAAAATCGATTAATAAAAATTCTTTTTCAGGGATGAGCACCACTGGTGTTACTTTCACGTTACTAGACGTTTCAGGTCTGATGAAAGAATCTTATGGAAAAATAATAAAAGGGTCAAGAAGAAGGGGATCTACCCACTGGTTCCTGTCTACTTTAAGCGGTGCTCAGTCATTTTATCCCATTGCCTTCCAAATATCTTTCTTTTTCCTTGTGCTGTTGTTTAATTCTTTCATTGTGATTACCTCAATTTTAACAAAATGTACTGTACCTGTAACATACATATAAATTACCCAGGACTATATATAAATCAGTGAGTCACGTTCGACCCAAGTGTCTTTTGAAATCGCTATGGGATAACTTTTTTATCTCTCTTTGTTTCCTTATTATGTCGAATGAGTAATAGCTATAGTATATGTATGCACGTCTCGTGATGAGTTTCGTCGAAAAAATGCATCGAGTGGTTTTCCCAACGTCGCGTTTCGAAACCGCAGGTTTACCGATAAGAGCGAGAATTTTTCTCGCAGCTCTCATTAGCGTAGGAAATTAGTGACTCCGGTTAAACGGGCATTCTAGAACGGACAGGCCGAGAAACAAAAGAAACGCGACTGAACAAACGCGGGCTGACGCAGGAAGAGCCCAATCGATGGTCTTGCGTGCCCATGCATGAACGTTATTTCAAGGTCGAAGAGAGTGGTCCATATAGCTCATTTCGAATAAATCTGATTCAATATAGGGGGATATACAGCTTCTCGTTGAGCCGGCAGGAAATCCGCGTTGAACGGATAATTCTTTATAGAAATGTAAGACCTTACCTGACTCGTAGAAGCTTTATTTCTGATCATTATTGCGAGAGATATTTTTCAGGTATTTTCCGCTTTGTTTCGAGATAATTTTCGAGGCTTTTCATCATCTGATTTCTTTATCCGTCTTTCTTGTCTCGCGAAGTGCCGGGACGTTGCCGTTGAAAAGTTTTTCAGTTATGCTCAGCTTCCCCCCCGTCTATCAGAGTGCGCTACTATCAGGCGATTTTTGCGCACTCTGATGGACGTAGGGGGAAAGATTAATTAAAAATTTTTTTATCGACATATGAGATTGTCGGCTCTGACACGAGCGCAAGCCGAAGGGATAAACTAGTGTCGGGAGCACGGAAGTAACGCGGAACGGGTGCTGTCGAGCAGGCGAGTCCTTCTCCCTTTACGCGGAAATACAGACTTTGATGAATGTCTGAGAGTGACTACGATTCGGCAAACGAGTACACAAGCCTGATGTACGGACACGTCGAGTCCCGTACGGACGACCTGATTCTGGGCAATGAACGTCGAAAGAGCCGTTCCCGAAGTGTCAACGAAGAGGTAAGCTTTATCAGTAAGATCCTCAGATTTTGTGCTTATTAAAAAAAAACTCGGGTAACTACGATCTCTTTCGTGAAGTGAAATTTGGATTGCTATTATCGGGTGTCATTCTTTGTCACAGGTGGAAAATGGAGTGCCGGAGATGCACACCGAACCGCCGGATGCAGTCGTCGTCAGGTCGAATAGACGTGGCGCGTCAAATAGCAGTAATCGAAACAGACTAAGTCACAGTAGAGACGAAGAAGAAGAGGAGCTCAAATATGGGGCGGCGCATGTGATCAAACTTTTTGTCCCTGTCTCGCTATGCATGCTGGTTGTGGTAGCTACTATTAGTTCAGTCAATTTCTACACGACCAAAGGAATGTACTTGTGAGTTTTCTTTTTGCTATAGGGCGGTATACTCATATTGTATGAAATATAAAATAACTGAATAATTTTTTTTAGAGTCTACACTCCATTTCACGAAGACAGTGCCGACACGAGTACCAAAGTCTGGCAAGCGTTTGCCAACTCACTGATTCTTATGAGCGTCATTGTGTTTATGACTGTGATACTTATCACTCTTTATAAATACAGATTTTACAAAGTCATACACGGCTGGCTGATTATAAGCTCTTTGTTGCTACTTTCGATGTTTTCTGTTCTATATTGCGAGTAAGTAAAAAAAAAAAAAAAATTATGCAACCTAATTTTTAAATATTTTATTTATTTAATAATAATTAAAGGAAAGGATAATTAAAGGGAATAATAATTAAAAGAAATAATTAAGGGAAGACTTACTGTGTATTTTTATTTGCAGGCAAGTATTGAAAGCTTATAACATTCCAATGGATTTATTTACATTAGGTATAGTCTTATGGAATTTTGGTGCAGTTGGAATGATTTGTATTCATTGGCAAGGGCCATTGCAGCTTCAACAAGCATATCTGATTTTTATTTCCGCCTTAATGGCACTCGTTTTTATTAAGTATCTACCCGAATGGACAGCGTGGGTTGTGCTTGGTGCTATAAGTATTTGGGGTAAGGTATTTTCAAGACGAGAACGTACTATGAACCATTAGGCAATCTTAAAATCTTCTTAAATTTTAGATTTGATTGCGGTTTTAACGCCGAAAGGCCCACTAAGAATACTCGTCGAAACGGCGCAAGAACGAAACGAATCTATTTTCCCTGCTTTAATATATTCTTCCACTATTTTGTATTCATTTACCGTGACTTACGCTGGATACGTGCAAACGGCTACAATGGCATCTGGAGACACTGCGGCGTCTCCTACACGTAACCAGGAGGACAATCAAACTAATCAAGCGTCAGGTGATGCAGAAGAGGGTTTCACTCCTGAATGGGTAGAAACACACGGTACACAGCATTATATTAATTAAATTTGTAAAGCTAAAGTTTAACAAACCATTAAAATAAATAATTATAATTATATAGATGAACGGGGCACGAGGCGCGCTCAAGAAGTCCGCGAAAGTTCGTCCGCAGCGAGAGAAAACACAAGAGAACGAGAAAGTCGCTCGCGAGAATCGCAAGGACAAACTCCCGCAGTGGCGGTTGCCGAGGAGGAACGTGGAGTTAAGCTCGGTCTCGGGGATTTTATATTTTATAGTGTGCTCGTCGGAAAAGCGTCTAGCTATGGAGACTGGAACACCACGTTAGCTTGTTTCGTCGCTATTCTTATTGTACGTATTTATTGTATGTTTGATAAATGTTAGGATTACTTGGATTTAATTTTTTTAATCCTAAATTTATTTTTACAGGGCCTTTGTTTAACCCTGCTTCTACTGGCGATATTCAAGAAAGCGCTGCCAGCATTACCGATTTCTATCACATTCGGTTTGACGTTTTATTTTGCCACAAGAGTGATTGTTGCGCCGTTTGCCGATAGTTTAGCGAGCGAACAAGTGTTTATTTAAAAATTAAGGTATGACGAGTCATTCTATCATTGAATATAATTTATTGTAAAAATTGAGTATCTCTTGAAAAGATAATGCTCACTTATTTACTCGGATCTCTTGCGTTATCTCAAATTTCTACATTTTTCAAGTTGATCATTTAAATACTATTCACTTTTGTAAATTATTCTGAACAAATCAATACGAAATATTTAAGTACATTAAGACATTGGTCAGAGAATCATGTATCAAGTATGTGTTATGTGTGTGTGCGTATTGCAAAATGCTCAGAAAAGGGAAATATAAATTTCGCGTAACAGGAAAAAATAGAGAACGATGAAGGATATAGCTATTTAGTATTTTTCTATGCGAAGTGAATTCACAACAATTGCGCCTACGTTGCGAGATCAGGCGGCACGTTTCTTTGCAGCGGAACACAAGCGGAAGAATGCGCTGCATTATAACAATTTATTGTACTCCTTCGTTACACGTATGGAACATATAGGTTTTCGTAGATTCATGTATAAAAAAAGCGGATAACGACGGGATGATCGCGGTGAATCGTATGAAATGCGAGGTAATGTCCATTCGAATAAGTAATTACTGCCCCGTTATACACATCTTGATTAGTATTCGCAGTGCGCGCTGAACGGTATCGTTGCTCTGTTCGAGCGTCGAGTTCGCTATCACTAAATATTAATTGTTAGCCAGGATGAATCTGTAGGGGAGTTTCTCGAATCCAGATTACACACAGCCATGGAATAAATATTTTTTTTTTCATACTACCGAAAAGCATATTTATCATACTTGTGACGCTTAGCGTTTTTTTTTTTTCTTTTTTTTATAGATTTCATTTTAATGTATTAAATATAACGTTTTCTCGAAGCTGGAAGTGTTATCTTTCTTTTCACATATCTGAACATTCGATAAGAGTTTAAAGCGAAAAGTCTTGGCTTTGTAATGAACAAGCAATTTTACGTTACTCCAAGAATTTTTGCACGCCAATAAGCTTTTTTTTCTTTTTTAGTAAACTTTAATATTTAATTATATAATCCGATCCAGTTAGATAATGCCGTATTATTTCCCAAAATCGATGATTATTGTTGATCAACTTTGGTTTAGTATTAATATTCAAATAAATGCTAATATTGCATAACAACTCCAACTTTAACAGTGGTCTGTTCATTTCTTGCACTATACATTTATGCACATATACACGCGCGCACATCCACAGACAGACACAAACAGATAGAGTTAGAATAAACACTTTACCGCTACTCCAGATACTTAAAGGCCACAGTGCGAAAAAAATGCACAGAAATATGTGTCCAAAAACGTCTTCTCACTAAGCTAGAGCTTTTTAAAAATAATTATTAAAATAGTAAGTAAAATGAAAAAAATATTTTTGCCATTTTGATTTTCTTTATATTTTAATTAAAATAAAAAAACGGCAATGTTAATTTTTGTTTAAGAACTTGATCTATAACTTGATAAGGAAGAACATTTCTAAACACACGTTTATATGAACTTTTTTCATTATTTGGATCTTCAGAACACGTGCCTGAAATAATGGTAAAAGTTTTTGTTAACAGCCAGAGATAAATCCCGGAAACAAAATAATTTTAACAAAGATATGGTATCTTCTCGCTTGTAACACATCGCTACATTTACAAGCCGACAATTATTCTGCTAATGGAAAGTTCTTTCAGTTCGCTAGTCGATTCGCTACTTTATATTGCGCATACAAAACGCTATTTGACATAAAATAAATACTCTTCGGCTATCGAGTAAACTATGCGAAGTTATGATCACGTTGCTGACGAGTTTATCGCTATTTTCGTCGGTAAATTTACAATAACGTTCGTTTATGCTAGTAAAACGTAACCAGAATTATAATATCAACTATATGACTATATTGAGGGAAGGTACACTTCGTGAATTCTACTGGGCAACTCTACTGGAAAGACATTAGGAAAATATCTGTAAAGAAAAAAATAAATCGCTATGACGCGATATGTTTCGCCTCGTTCTCAGTTTACTATCTCATAAAGAAATATATTACGTTGCTTTCCCGTTAATGTCCCTGCAAATTTATTCGCGCGCACGGGACAGTACCAGTGAAGAACGCTCCTTTCCTTTAAACCAGTCTTACAATCGTTAAGCTTCTGGAAGCATATATTTTTGTAACGACTACGAAGCAGCATGAGCCACTTAACATTTGCAACTTATTACTCACAAATTGTTTGTAATATTCTTATTAAAAGTATCAATAAATTACGAAACGTTTTAGTTTCGGTTTTATAACATTTTTGTAGAATTGATATGTGATGCAAGGTATGTACCGTACGTAACAAATGTTACGAGACTCATTCTGTGCAAATGCCGTTGCTACTCAATTCGCTCAACATCTCTTTTGCTAAAGTTGCTACATTTCATAAAATATAAAAAAAAAGAGAGAAAAAAGAAGCTAATTTATGAATATCTGTCATATTTTCTTACTGATTCAATTCTTTCACTCATTTCTCGGTGTTCGAAAGGATGAGGATTGCACGATAGGACTTTAGCTAGTTCCGTATTTGCCGCTCTCGAACATGCCGCGTCTAAAAAATGGACTGAACTCTAGTAAAGATTGTTTGTTTATGTTGCTAAGATTCCCATTATATTTATATAGAGGTTCGCAATGCGACAGTTCCGAGCAAACTTGAATTAATCGACGTAGGTATTCCTCGAGACGTTTCCGACGTTGCTTCGCTACGACTTCATACTTTGGAAATACTTGGCGTGGGGGAAAGCGTATCGCTGCGACCTGCATTCAAACGATTAAAGTTTCCACGACATAGAACGTTGTTTTATACAAGTGGTTTAAATATATTTTATTTCTAATTAAATTCCTCCATTTTATGCGACACATAAAATAATTTAGTTGCACTACGTACCTTGCTACCGTATTTTTGCCGCATTGATATATACAATTCTCGGAATCTCCTGTATCTACGTAGCAATGTCCAGCTGTCGTCTTGCGCTACAACTCGTACCTCGTATTCGTAGTGGCTGGACGCCCCGGCTCCGCGTATCACGTACGACGGCACGCTGACAATCATATTAATCACACAGTCACCGTCGTTCGCTATCAACGACGGTAAGGATCTCGTAATCGTCAAGGAATACGGACTGCTTAAGCGATCGCCGTGATTCTGACTCTGCAAAGAACGTATCTGCGTTAAAGTTTTATCGAAAGTTTTATTGAAAAGAAAGACTGCCGATTACTTACCGTCAAGTAAACTGTCGAGTAGCCCCGACTGGATGATCTTTTAGATGCTAACGACTCCGACAAAGTTTCTTGATCGTTAGTGTTAGGCCTGTTATTCCTGAAAAGTTGAGATCTGGTTTGCGCTACCGTTAACAGAATAGCGGAGCTATTATTCGTAGGTTCTACAGCACTACTGTAAGCATTTGGTTCATTCTGTACATAGTTTTCGGTTTTGTTGTCGACAAGTGTGTCGTCGTGGGCATCGCCGTCGCCGTCGCCGTCGCCGCCGCACTGGAGTCGCTTCGTAGAATAAGTTTTTCTTTCGTCTTCCAATAAAGAAACTTCCAATTCGATCTGTTGCCTCTGCAGATCCTGCAGTATCATTATCTGTCGATTGAGATCATCCTTCGACGGTATACCGGTGTCCAAGCATCTCATCACCATCATACGTTGACGCGCAATTCTTTGGTTCAGTCTTTTCATCGCCGGGTTCTGCTGTATTGGCGATTCCAACGTATCCTGGAGCATATTTTCTGGGATGATGGATATCATAGGTGGTGCTTTTCCTTCTTCGTCGCTCACCAGTTCCATGGAAATGGCTTTATTCACGTTCGCCGCATTTTTAGGCTCTATTTTAATTGAGCTCCTTTCGTCTTGGCTATCTCGTTCTTCGTTTCCGGATTCGCTCTTCGTTAGATCGCTTATACGCATCGTGTCGGCGTCCTCGAAGGCCGTACGAAGTTCCGGAGAGTCGGCTGCTGCCGTGTGAAATGTTTCCATGGTATCGGAGCTCGGTATACTTTGCGGCAATAAATTTAATTCCGAGACGATTTGATATTTTCTATTATTCGCTTCCTGAAAGGATCTAGAGTTGCAACTAAAAGCCGTCTCGTCGCAGTCGTTTGACGAACCACTGTCGTCCAGAAACGCGGGCGTGGCGCGTTTCAAATCCAACGATAAACTCTGTTTGCGCCGTACTATTTCTTGAAGCTGTTCTTGAGTTCGCTTTGCCAGGATCAATTTTTTGTCCGACACTCCTTCACAACCTCCCAGCTAAAATATAAAATTCATATAAATAAAGAATTGTTTTATATAATATTAATATTTTATGTATACTACATACTTCCGCTCTGAATATCTGTTTCTGCCTCTTCGCGATTTCCATTAGTTCCTCTTCCATTTTATCCACCTTATTCTGATGTTCGTTAAGAGATTTGACTTTGCTCTGTAGCTCGTTCTCTAGAGCGGCTAGTTCTTTCTTCTATTTAAGATTACATTTTTATAAGAAAGTAAGTTAAGCTTAGAAGAGTATTAAACCTACTTACGTGGTGATTTACTAATTCTCTAACACTGTCAATGCATTTTTCGTCGTTGACACTGGACCAGGAATCGGGCAGACTGTTGTCACTCCCGGTACCGTTATCAGTCTGAAATGCATATTCCGTTTTATTCACTTTCTACAAAATTATATGAAAATTACTAAAAGAAAAAAAAGAAAAGAAGTCCGACCTTCTATATTCATACATGATTTTGTAATTCGGAATAGTTCGCTTCCACCGTTTTTATTTAATAATAAAGAAATTCTCTTATTATTTGCAGTATTATAAAAATAATTTAAATATATTGTGATGTATTCGTCACATTGTTTGTGATAATATGCGTGCGTATTACAGACACGAGTCGATTGATTCCTCGCTTTATAATTCTTACCTTTTCCCATCGACGTTGATAAGTTTGAACACGTTCCTGACTATTGACGAGCTCTTGCAATTGTCGATGCTTGGACTGCAATAATGTGCGCAGATAGGCGACTTCCCTACATATACTTTCTACCTGGTACCACACACACACACACCGATGCGTTAACAAAAGAGATAATCAACAAAAAATAATTCAAAATTAAATATTAATAATTCGCCATGATATCGTTGCGCATATAAAGAAAAAAAAACTCAATAATTGATTACAATCAACCAATTACAAAATACCAATGACGAAATGATGATTCACAATGAATGAGAAACAAATACAATGCTTGTGCTTTTTGTAAATGTAAGAAAATACTTTTTGGACTATATGGCAAGATTGTAAAATAGATTTTAACCGTATCATTAATATTAACGCTTAATTCTTAATTAAACTTGATTCCTGTGCATGTTTTTAGTAAATAAATAATTAAAAGTATAAATAAATTATACAAAATAGTGAAAAATAAATTGTCTAAAGAGCGAGTGTAATCCTGCGATGCATTACCCCGAGAAAATGATAAATTCTTGCCATTCTATTAATTAATACTTGGAATAGTGCATCATGCGGACAAATTTCGAGGTGCGACGACATTGAGTTAATGAGAAATTGGGTTTGTTAATCGGGAGTATTAAATTGATCGAATGCATACTCTTAAAAATTATGTGAGAAACAGAGAAAAAATAGTGAAAGTGCGTGCAAGTACTTCGTGGAGGATTAAACGCCAATTTTTATACGAAAAATTTATTAAACAACAATATATATAGATATATATATATAGTATATATATCAGTATAACAATAATTAGTGCCTCTGTATCTTTGTATCTCGCATAACAAACCCATAAACGTATTTCTATACAAACAAAGCCCAAGATATGTACATACTTCACTTTTAACATTCTTACTAGATACTTAAATATACAACATTCCAAGGAATGCCATCTGTCCGGCAATATCTCTTCAGCACTAGCACCTTTTAATGATCAGCAGCTTATTTATATATATTAACGCAATTTTAAACATAAACAATTTGTAAATATTAATATGTTACTTGTAAATATACGCAATATACTTGAGGATTCTTGAGGCCGGAGAGGAATCAAGATAATCTCATATAGATAATCTCATGATTAGCGAACACAAATATTCATCGCAAATGACAATAAAAAAAATTTGTCATAGAAGAATATACATATTGATAGGCCTGGATCTAAACATTGATAGACAGTATTGTGTATCTTAATCACAAGAATTTTGGTCTGTATCGAAAGATTATTTTGCAAACGTTCGTTTGCGTAAGTCGGGACACTCGCAAATAGTTCATCCACGAATTCGTGGCAAAATTCTCGCAACGACGCGTGTAAGAGCGAAAGTTTATCACATATTTAACGGACAAACGTGCGAGTAGATGATGATGTTGCCAGACAAGCAAATAAGGACACCGATAGCAACAAGGACGAGGTAGAATTGGTACTTAATTGAGATTACATTCAAGTCCGGAGACGGAGGCGCGTCCGTGTCACTTACTTGCGTCATTTCGTCCCGTCGTTCTTGCTCCAAGATATGCCGGCGTGCACGTAGCTCGCGCTGACGCGATTCCAGGGCTGCAATCGCGTCCGCCCATTCTTTCCATTGTGCACCCCATTCGCGCTCCAGCTCACGTTGGGCTCCTTCCAGCGCTTCCCTTCTAGCGGCCCATCTCTCTTCGCGCTCTTCTTGTTCTCTCTGTAAAAAATATTTTATTAGACGAAACTTTAACGAGAAAAGCGTGTAAATTACGTTATCCACGGACCTTAAAATCTTCTTTTTCCTTTAAAAGTGCGGCTTTTTGTTGTTCCAATTCCTCGACCGTTCTAAGATCCTCGCTCGAATTTAAGAGATTGTCGCTCGAGCAAGATGCGTGTAAATCAGAAACGCTCCAACTCAAAAGCGACAATCTCGACAGGTTGACAACTGTTGATTGCAGATTGCCATTGCCCGAGCCGCCTTCCTTCCGGAGTTTTGCTGCCTCGGCAGGGTCATTATATCGGAACATGTTGTTTCTACCCAATAGAATGATACAGCCTTGCGATAATCTTGCCGGTTTATCTATCTGAGCACTATTGATCCAGCAATGCGGTGAGAGCGGATGTAGCGTCGCCACACCGCTATCTAGTTCGACTACGCAGTGTTCCGGTTCCACATCCGCACCAGTTAGCACAATGTCCTGCATTACAATAAATGTTTTTAAATTCATTGACACGTTAATAATTATTTAAAGCTTGACTTAAGTTTTTTTGTTAAAGTGATTAATAGTTATACATTGGGGATATAATTTCTGTTAAATATTTATAATTTTTTAATATTTATTATATTAATCCTTATTTTATATTATTACCTGAACAATGGGAGCTTCTTCTGTGCCGACTAGCGTCTTTCCTTCTTTCAAGTGATACAATGTAACACCTGTACTTAGTAGATCGTCATCGATACCGACTAAATGCGGCATTTCCGAATCAAGAACAACCCCGACTCCGCTTTTTCGTAATCCCAACGCTTTTTGTTCTTGCAGAATCTGTTGCGTTTCTCGCCATTTTTCAGTCCATTCCTCGGTCAGTACCTTTTCTTGCTCTTGCTTTTCTTGGATTTGAGCCAGTAACACTTGTGGCGGCTTTTCCACACTCTACAAGTAATAAGTAAATTAATATATGTTCTAAAATAATGAAATAACGATAAAGAATTAAAAAAAAACTTTTCCCGATTTATTTAGAAATACTCACCATATTTTTGTCGATAAGAGACTTCAATTTTTCTATTTCTGCCCTAAGTTCTCTGATGAGTTTCACGTTCGCGTCTTCGTTGATAGTCGGTTTATTGATAATGTTTTTCGCACGATTGGCGTATCTAAGAGTACTGAGAGTATCGTTGTAATTACATTCTGCCGGACTGATAGTTGCTATCATGATGGTCTTGGAATTGCCGCCCAATGAATCTTTGAGCAACCACGTGAGTACGCTGTCGCGATAAGGGATAAACGTGTTTCGCTTCGAGGCGGATCCGTCACCGCTGGCGGAACTGAGCTCAGAGAGCGTGGATATCACAGTGCCTAAAGTCACCAATGACTTGTTGATATGCGCGCCTTCCTTTAGTCGTTGACCCGTTGCTCCACTTGCGTTCGCCCGCTCACTAAAAAAACCAAAAAAAAATATTTGAACTCTAAAAATCGTATAAATACTAGTCGCAGAATTCTTGTTTTATTTATTTTCTCTCATTTATGCTGATAAACTAATTAAAAAATAACTCGATTAGTAAATAAGTTTTTTTTTTCAGGACTACCTTCCAGCCAAGTCGACAAGGTGCACCTTGGAAACAGTTTCCGAAGGCATATTGCCTTCTGAAAAGCCGGCCTGTACGAAAGTGATTGTAAAAATCGCATGGCTTCTGCTACTCACGTCGTTCATTTTTGTGCTGGCTGTAGTTCTGTGCGTATTACCTCTTACCATACATTCCTAGAAAAAAATTATTCGTTTGAAATTCAATTATTAATGACACACAAAAAAAACGTACTATTGTACGTTATAAAAAATAATGCACAAGATTTTATACATTAAAAAAGTTTTTTAATTATATTTACAAAATAACATATTTATATTTTAAATTATAACGCACTGAAAGAATTTATATGTACAATTCTTTGTGCTGTTGCTATTTAGACAAGAATAAAATATGTAAGAAGCGGGTAGATTAAGTTATTATTTCGTTCGTTCTTACCTGAATATCTGAGTAATCATAGACAAGATGACATGATAAATCTTGGACATATGGCCCTCCCGTGGGGTGCTCTCGTACCCGTAAGGAATGGGATTGGCTTTGATCCAGTCTAAGCAGATCTCTCACTCT
Source organism: Cardiocondyla obscurior (assembly GCF_019399895.1). NCBI lineage: Eukaryota > Metazoa > Arthropoda > Insecta > Hymenoptera > Formicidae > Cardiocondyla > Cardiocondyla obscurior. Next base: position 7,132,729 of record NC_091873.1, on the reverse strand, counting down.
TTCGTTATAGATTTCTAGGAAAGATACTTCCGTTCTGTATGACGCCCCGCTTTCCTTTCCAGCTGCCATTCTAGCGAAAAGCGTCTTGCAAATTCGTGGTATCAATCCCTGAGATTCCTACGATATAATTTGCACTTAAAATTATTAAATTACAAAAATGAAGAAAAGAAATGACATAAAAATCAATGCGTTGTTTTGAAAAAAATTCCCATAGTTGGCAGTAATATAGAATTTAATTTTTCTCGTTAATTCATTTTCCTCTCTTTTATCTCTTTAAATTGTACTCTTATTGAATATTGACGTCCTTTTTCTATTCAGAGTAAATGAGACCGGATCGGAAAAAGAGACGGCGCCTTTTTGAGAAATTAGATTATCATATTACCGGCGTGCCCATCATCGTAAAGGTCTTCCCGGATCCTGTCTGGCCATAGGCAAAAACGCAGGCATTGTAACCCTCGAAGGCACTTTCTATTACATCCGTACCAAGATCGTAGAATACCTGGAGGGAAAAACAATTGAATTAGGATCTTTTCCAATCATTCGAAAGTGCGAGAGGAGACGCTTCGCTTTAATGGCCCTCGGAAATGAAGCAAATGTCATTAGCCTCGCGTTATCCTTCAATGTAACGTGCCATGTATTTTACATAATAGTATCTAATTAGGTCACAGTAATACCGACTTTAACCGTAAACTCGAGGCGATTACTACGATGATCCCGTATTGTACGTCTCGCGTAATGACGAGACAATTCCGTTTGATTACGCTTCGACAATTTTCTTTCATTCATTACGAATGTTTGCTGGAAATACGATAAACCTTAAAGTGTCCGTTACATCAGGCAGCTATCAATTATATCCTCGGCGATATCAATTACTCTCGTAATTTTGCAGCGCTCGATATCGCAATTTCTTTCTCTCTCCTCTCTCAACTCTTTCGCCGGGTCTTTTTTTTTTCTCTTGTAATTCGTTACCGTCGCAATCAAGTTAATTATAACTGTGCAAGCGTGAAACGATCAGATTCATCTTTCCGTGTATAGTTATCGCAAGTTCTTTTTTTTTACGCGTTTGTTTTAAGGTCAATAGCTTACGTTATCGATTACGAAATTTTCAAGCGAATAACTCGAATGATTATTTTTATCATAATAGATTGTATTATGTACGAACCTCTTCCTGGGAAGCATAGTTCTCGTCGTTCGAATCGAAGGACCAATACGAATGATCGAACGTGAAATCTTTGTACTTCCCCCGGTCGATATCTCTGCAGCTATCCGGTGTCTGTAAATAGTAAATGATAATCATTATTTCAACGTCGTAATGCACGTTTTATCGGAATCGTGTCAAAGTTCAATTACCGTTAGACAACTCTAATTTATATACACTTACTTTAACGTATGTAAATTATAATATAAATTAATTATAAAAATGATATACGGATAAACATTTTTTTTACTGTATAATTAAGTCTTAATATTATTAAAATGTTACTAACTGGCATTTAAATCATTTGGCTCGTATATGTTTAGGTGAAATTGCTACATACGATAATTATACGGAACACATTCTGATGTTGATCTCTACGTAACTGATAAAACATCGGTGGGAACATCGCGCTGCATTATGCAAGAAAGCGAGTGGAAGATAATAAAAAAGAAAAAAAAATATAAGAGTAAAACGGTTTTCAGGTCAATCTCGCTTTTACGACTTTGCATGTGCACACCTCGTATTTGTGCAAAAACATGCTAGCGATTTTAAGACAGCGTATTAATTTGCATACTCGCAAATACGTTAGCGAGCTTCAAAAATTTCATTCGCCACAGTTCGAAGCGAAGTTCGAAAATCGTTCACTAATTCGTTCTATAAATATTCGCTCGTTATCAATTCCAACTTGTTATTTATAAAAAGTGCAGTGATTAATATATGTTGAAAATATTATTTATAAAATTATCTTAGCTTATAAAATAATTCGGTTAATTCTATTTTTAATAGCGCTTTGCTATTCGGCCAAGGTTACATTTTATTCGCGCCGGTCGGAAATCTTTATTGTTGAGCGATCCTACTTCGACGGAATTGGCCTTCTCTCTTGATTAGAAAGAGAGACCGTACGGTTAAGGTTTAATTGAACGCGGATAAAATGTAGATTATACAACGCCCGTATCGGTAATTGCGTTCGCGATTGCGTGGCCTCAATCGTCAAGCAAGAATTGCTGGCTGCTGTGGTCCAGCCGCGATTTTTTTACTTTCTCCTCAACACATGCCTCGTTACTTTTCAGGACGGAGATTCACGCAGATAACTGGAGATTCAGCGATGTACCGTTTCGAGACTCTCCGTTTCGTTGAGTAACAATTTATTCTTACACGTATTAAAGAAAACTTGAATAAATAATTACACCGTTAAAACTCTTTCTCCTTTTTACCGTTTACCGTATACTTTATAAACTTTAATTTTATCACGTAAAGAATTGAAGTTGATTCATATTCTAAATTTATTTAGAAAAGATTTTTTTTTTTAATTATCTGCGATATTTCTCGACTCGATAATTGTTGAAATCTTTAATACCGAAAATTTTCTTTAAAAAATAGACGTTATTCTTAAAATATCTTTATAAGATCAACATCGACAATTCGTATAATTGTTTGTTGAAATTCACGTCTAACGTCCTTGCGATATCGTGGAAAAATTTGAGCCTATCGCGAGACGCCGAACTTGTGATCCGCTTAGCTAAGGCTTTACGGCGTTTTAGAGAACATGTATAAGAGCAGACGTGTGATATAATCGTTCGTTACGTCATGAACAAGACCTTCAATCTATAAACATAAGAGCCAAAACGCAAATATGCGACAACCACTTTTCGCACCGATGCGTGGTCTCTCGCACAACAGGTTGCTACTATTCACCTACGCATTACAGACTATCTATAACTCAAGTTTGCAATGGAACCATTAGCGTGATACCATATTCTACGCAATAAAAAAATTAAAAAATAAAAAAAAAAAATTATATCTATGACATTCGAAGATTTATCTTGACTGGAGATGACGATAACAATTTTTTTTCTACAACGACGTCGCGATAATCCAATCCAGTTGCTTGAAAAGGTTGCAACTCAACGTAATGTATCAGCAGGTGCGACTCATCTCGACCTGGGCGGACGGAAGTGACGCACGCTTGCGAAACGGCTCACCTTGGTGCTGAAGATCCGCGTCTTCTTGCCGTTCATCTGCACGATCAGTTTCTCGTTCATCGCAACTTCTCTGCAAACCAACAAGCACGGTTTTATTATTTTGGCATCAGCTTCGCGTAACGTTACGGTAAACATTACGGCGACCGAATTCAGAAGTCGTACGAGAGAGACGCGCGCGGTTCGTTGGTCCGTAATGCATACCAGTCGATATCACGGTGACACAATTGTGTCAGGTGCTGTCAATAACTGTTCGGCAACAACGGCTGAATTGGATCCGCTGTCACTTATCAAACCATTTTATTTCCCATTCAGCAAAATTATTGAATCCGCCGCTTTCAAAAAGGATGCCGCACCGAGATCTTTATCCCCTCAAAGAAATATCGCATCCGAACGTTAATACAATTATATGGAAATGTTGTTAAATTGCCGTTTAATATTACTTGTCTGAGAAATAGAATTACTAGCTCTTTCGAGATCTCAGCAGCGATTACTAAAGTTTACCTTAATCATAAATATTCCATCGAAATAAAATTCTTTTTAAAACTAAGAATATTAATTTGAAAATTAAGATGGTCCACGCGAGGATTTTAATCTCTCATTTTTCATTCAAGTAATTTAGTTCATTTATTTCAAATGTAATAAATTAAAACGGAGAGAATCTAAAAATTAAGATGAAATAAAACTTGTCTATAAAAGAAGGGCTTGAATATCCCAAATACTTGCAATTGAGATAAAGTAAACTGGAACAAGAGTAAAAATGTTTTTCTACACGCGGAAGTGAATCGTTACTCGTCTTCTTTCGTTTTTAATTTGTTTTTCTTTTTTTTACACCAGCCGTAAAGTATGGAAAAGGCGTTGAATCATTCTAACGATGACGAATCCATTCTCAATTGCATTCACCACGCGCGTGCACCATCCTTTGTATTCAATAACATTGCGTCAATGATTCCGACGTCGATTAATATCCATGTCAACGATAACGTGAAGAAACGTCGTCCACGAGATGTTGCTGACCGCAAAATAATTGCGTAATAGTATCGACTGGCAGCAGTGCGAACTGCAAGGGAATCTAGGATACGTCCGCAGGAAACGGTTTCGGAAACTGGAACGTTCTTCCTCGAGCATTATCGAGGACGTCACGTCGAAATTCGGGTGCAGCGATGCGCGCTGGATGCCACGCGTCGTTTTCCTAAAATTGACGTGCAAACATACGTCATTTATTATACATCGCCCGCTGAGGATTCGTATTAGCCTTGATCGATTAATTTCTTACGTCCGCGTGAATATTTCCTCAGGTAATTTTTCTACGCGACGCATCCTGCGCGTATCGAGGCACACGTTGGTGATTCTAGCTCGTTCCAGCCGCACGTCGGTGCAATCGGACTGAAACAGAGAGAGGAGGAGAGCGAGACGGAGAAGCGATTTTGTGACTAGTGGAGGGACGGGCGGTTTCAGCGACGTAATTGTCGAGGCAAGGACGAGGAATCTTACGGTAGGATATTACGACCGACGTCGTCTAGATGGCCTAGATGGGGGCTAGGCGACTATCTTTTGTTTCGACGCGTCTCTCTTGTCACCAGTTGCACGGCACACACGCACCTTTTGTTGAAGGGACGAACCCTTACGGCCACCTTCACCGATGCCATGGTCTCGCGGGAAGGAGCGCATCGGGCTCGCGACGAGGATACGTGAAGTGCGATCGGCGCCGCCACCAGCGTTGCTCGCGGCGACGAGGCGTGAAGTTGGCGCCGCGAGGCGTCCTCGACGGCGCGCGGGAGTCGCGACGACGCGGCGGGTCGGCGTAGCGTGGCCTACGGAAGACGGCGTCTTCGACGAGCCTCGAGCGCGCCCGGCTGCGGCAGCATCGTCGGCGATCTTCCTCCTTTACAATCGTGAACCCACGGACTACCGCGAGCGACTGCTCGACTCCGTCGCTGGTCACTACGCCGAGGTAAACCAAGCGAAACAGGCGACGTGGCTGCGCAAGCGTGAACTACCGCGCAACTCGATCGCGGCCGTCAGCTCGCTCGAAAGACCGTCGTAAGGTGAGCCATAAAAGATATTCAAATTAATACCGAACATATTGAAAAGAGAAACACATGAAAATCACGAGTGTGTCAAGGAAAATGTACATACGTGTACTTAAATCAGTGCACGAAACGCTAAAGTAATGTCTTCTAGATGAAAGAGAGCTTAGGTTGAATTAGTAACGATATATTCAACTTATCTGCATGCTGTAGAATTTCTAACGAGTCGACGCCGCAAATGGGACACTTGAAGACGGAAAAGAGCATCGGATGCCGGTTCCGGGAAACGGATTCGCGTCTTCGAGAGGTTTTTGCATACGTGACGCAATGACGTCATCAGCGGCCGTTTGAAGTTAGCAGTGCTAGCACGAGCGCCACCGTTAAACTCCGAAGGGCGCCACCCACGCCAACAAAAATCGTCGAATCGAATCGCTCTGCGGTTTTTCAAGCGCATAACGGCGGTCACAGCAAGAATCCGCGTCATCATGCTGTTGCCAAGCCCTGGGAGGTCGACGAGATAAACCGCAACATCCACCTGCCTTGTAGACGGGGGGAGAAAAAACGAAGAAAAGAAAAGAGACGAAACAAAAAGTTACACGACAGCGTGACGAAAATGTCAGAAGCGGAATGAGAAGGCTTCAAATCTAGGTTACGTTTGAAAGACCTACTTTGTAACCCGGTAGTACTTAAAACGCACTCAGCATCATTATTTTCAAGTAAGTTCAGTGGTTCGGCATCAGTTTCAAGCTTTCAAATTCTATGACGTAAAAAATAATTTTGTTATACCGATATTTATATATTTATTTGAATGAAACAAACTTCTGAATTTGTTGGCAAGGATGCTGGTTTGGTAAAACGTCTATTTTGTTGTTTCAGAGTAAAAGAACGAGATCGATAAAATTATGAAGACCTTGAAGAACCGCGATTTTATCCGTGGGCACGCTGCGCAACAGTGATTCATAATTAATCGATCACATTGACGTAACCACATTTGCGTCGCACGGATGTGATTGTTCAAACGCAGCGGCACTTCCGGAAAGCTAAATACGGTGTGATAACGATGGTCGGTGTTCCCGGTCCTGCCATTGACCGCATAATGTTGCGTCGTTTTTATGCCAATATCAGCACGTGTAAGAAAGATTCAGGCGGATCTCAACGACGCCCGTCGAACGAAGACGCTTGAGAAGTTGGATGGTAATTGCAGCAAGGATTCATTTATCATAAAAACGAGATGAAGAGGATATGAGATTGCGATCTTCCAAAACATCCAGCACTTCATTTATATTTCTGCGTGCGGATTAATGATAAAGAATATTTTATTTTGAGATAAGAGATGCTGCTCATTAAAGGTAAAATTAATTATCAATTTAAATATATGAATTTGCTATTCAGGTGAAATAAAGAAAAATGAATATTTCAGGCGCACCGGATGCTCTTCCGACGGCTCGTACGTGTGCAAGATAAATATAACATCGTTCTTCCTCAACGGTACGTTCTAAGAAGTAAGGACTATCAATCGAGTCCTTCTCTGAAGTTCTCTTTTACCAAGAAATATACGATAGGTATCTGGAAAAAAAATTTGAATGCGTTGAGTGCATTTAAAATTAAAATTTTTGCTTCAAACAATTTTTTAATTATCTTTCATAGATGTTTTTAATATTTTAAAGTAGAAAAATTAATTTTTTTAAAAGTATTTTAACTTTCCAATGCATATTAATACGCCTCAACTAACAATCTTGATTCAACTCGAGTTTAATTTTACTTCTGTGATATTTTAATTTTAAATTAGAAATTTTTATTAAATTAAATTAAATTAGTTTTTTTTTTCACGAAGGGTTGTACAGATATACATATAAATATCTGAAAATTACGGAATTATTGAAATCTCCGCGAGGTAAAATTTTTATGGACAAATACTACAGTCCAATAATAATTTTATTAAAACATTCGAGGCATGTTATATTAAATATTCATATATTATATTTGCCCACTTCGGCCAAGTTCCGATTGAATTAGTCAACGAATAACTTCTAGTACTGCCAACGGAACAACGTTAGTTATCCGGGTGGGCACACTGCGCGATTTTCACTCTTGCCGGTCGAGTTCATTTCCGTTTGAATATTCGTACAGATGGCGGCATTAGGCGCGACACGAACGAGAGCTGCGAAAGGAGCCAACTCCAGCGCAACGGGACCGGCGCCAGGCGCGCTAACCGGAGCGCGGACTCGGAGTGGGAGGCGCAAAACTAGGAACGGAGGCGCCGAGGACGCCGAGGACGAAAGGGAGCGCGCTCGGCGGCCGAGGGATCGCGGAGACGCGGCGCCGGCCGCGTCAGTTAGGTAGCAACTATCGTATACGCGGGTTGCTCGTCGTCGCTCGGACAAACGCGCGCGCCGCGGATGGTTAGTGGATTGTGTTGACGGTGACCAGTGGTGGTGCGGCGAGAAGTGATATTCCTTCCACCCCGTCGTACGTCGCCGCGCGCCTTCGACCATTCTTCACCCACGATCAGTTTCCGGGGAGCACCAGGAATGCGGTGAGCTTCGCGGGGGAAACGCGAACATGTGATTCTTGACGGGGCGAGAGACAGCCCACCCCCCTGGCCGATACCCTTCTTCCGGTGCCGTTCGCCTCGCGGGGGTAGCAGCGGTTACTTCGTGCCTGCACCGCCCGCCGGGATACGCCGCTGGACCCTCCCTCCCCTCCTCCCGCCACCGGTCCACCCGGGCCACCCCGGCAACTGAGGGGTCACCGCCGCGCCGCCGAGGGAGAGAACGTGATGTTCTGAATTTTGGCGAGCTGCGAAAAGGAGCCACGCGCGCATCAACATGGTCACGAAGCACTTCGCATCGCAGGGTGAGTTACTTCGCTTTCTTCGTGCCTAATCGGCGTTCTTTTCTCTCTCATCCCGCCCGTCGCAGCCTCCCTCTTTCCCCCCCTTCGGCGCGTATCCGGTTTCCCGTGGATATCCGTCGTCCTCGCCCCCGCCCCGGTACGTGTTCGCAGGCGATAACGCGCGTAATTTCTCGTCGCCGTCGCGACGCCTCTTCGTAGGCGCACGTCGTCGACCTCCGAGGGTGCGGGTGGGTGCAGGGCGGGTGGGTACTACTGGGTGGTGCAGTTCGATCATAATAATATAACTCCGCGACGTAGCACGCATTTTCTATGCACTGTCGTGCTCTATACGTCTTTTTATTCCTCTCTCTCTCTTCTACGCGTGTAAAATAATCATTAATAAATGATTAATAACCGGACGAATATTTTACAGCCTTAATTAGAATTTCAGATGAAACTCGTCACCGGTATACTCTTATTAAGCGTTGCCATTAAACGTATCTCCCTTTTCCGTAAAAAAACTTGGTGATTAAATTACCATGCTGCATTCCGCGAAGGCTTCAAAATGAATATTATAATTATTATCAAATTACAGTTATTAAATTGTCGCTGCTTTAATAATTAATCTTATTTTTTCCCTTTTTTTATTTTATTTTATTTTTTTTTTTTATAGAAGAGATTTTATTTTAATTTTACAGACCGTTTCAGGGTTCAATGTCATTGTTAACGAAATGATCGTCGCTGAGGGTGAACGATAATTACCTTTTTCAGTGTACGTAATAGAAATTATAGGGGAAACATTATTTTATGCTGTGGCAAAGCATTATAAGGATTAAAGAAATTGATAACGATTCAATTTTGTTTGTCATGAGCACTCGCAACGACCGCTTTTCAGCCTCTGCTCCTACCTCTCGTTCGCTTTCGGCATACTGATCGAACAGGCGGGTGTTTCTCGCCGTTCAGCCCGTCGCTCACCACGATCGTTTACCCGAGGTTTACTCCCCGACGGAATTCAGGAAAAATCGTAGCTTCCAAGTAACACAAGTGGAAAGAAGAATTTTTTTCCGCGAAAGAAAAAGTTTGAAAGCAGCAGGACGAACAGTAGGAACTATACATTTATTTCAGCTTTAAATAAATTGTAATAGAGTTTTAATTTTGAATACTATATTATTCTATAAAATTGCAGATTGTTCTTAAGGGAAAAATAAAAAAGAAAAAAAAAGAAATATCGACAGTCAGCCACGAACTTCGACAGAAATTTTGCCGATGCGCTCAAGCGGCTCTCGAACATTGAATGGCACCGCGGTGACAGCGTGACAACGACGACGTATGCTGTCAACCCGGCGGCGAACCTGGCTAACGCGATGTCAAGTTCGCGGCGACTTTCGCCTGTTCGACGCTCAATCGATTTGCGTAATCCCGCTTCTCGCGTGCCCTCCGCGATCTAACGCGTCACACGCGCCCCGTGCACGCGCTTGAGCGAAGAAGTCAAGGGAACGCAAACGGTGGGAAAGAAAAATCCCACCGTAGTTCACGGGTTCACGAGAGCAACGACCAGCGTGGTGGAGTAGCGCACCGCGTCGTTACGATAATCGCATTTCCATTACGATAACAAAAAAAGAATGGAAAAAAAGAGAGAGAGAGAGAGGAAACGCGCGGTGCAATTGACACGATTTACGTTGCGTTATTGTAACGCGTGATTAGACGAGATATTTAGAAACACTGTCGGTTGATTATCGCATTGTAAATCGCCGGCAGTCATCGCGATATTAATTACTAATCGAAACCGCAGCGATTTGTTAGGCAAGTTATTTTATGTTAAGGTTTATATCAGATTGAATGTATACGTATCCGAGTGTTTTTGTATCGCGAAACAAAAAAGGGACGTGCGAGAGCTCTGATAGGCGATGGGAGATTGCGAAGGGTTTTTTTTTTTTTTTTTTGCGTCAGCTCGAACGCACGACCGGCGTTCGTAACGTGTCTATCGAAGATATCAACGCCGTGCTGATAAAGTTGCTTATAGTATATACTTTACGGTACGCACACATGCTCACGAAACTGGCCTCACGTCGCGAGTACAAAGCAGCCAGTCACTCCGAAAAGGCGCCGCAATGTGAATTGCACGATATGGCGACGCATAACATAAGCCATGCCGGGATTTTATTCCCCTTATTGTCAAGACCGCCACGTAGATACAGAAAATATGTGAATCTGGCGCTCGCTTGAATTATTAAATTGTTATAAAACGTATTAGGTAACTGGCAAAATTACGGAGTAATTACGCGAAATTGAACTTCGCGGAAATAATATCTTGGCGTCGTCTATTTTTATTCAGTCTCGTCACGTCGGTAAATATGCGCGGAGAAACGATAAGTGTATTACTTAACGTTTTTATTAATGACGCAACGCGGTTTAGTTTACTTTTATTAGCGGAAATCAGATCGAGACACTCCGGGAATTCCCGCTGATTGCGATCGCCGATGATAGCTCTCTCGCTTGTAATTCGGGGAAATTGGAACCCCGATCGTGGCGACGCGAGAAATTTCCCCCTGAAGATACATCCGCGTAATCCTCGAGATCACGGGGGCCAATGAGTCACCGGTGTGATATTTCGAAGGAGCAGGTTTTCTCGGCATTCCTTTACGCATTTAAAAATGAATCATCGCGCGTTTTATGTATGTCGTAAAAAAAAAAGAAAAAATTAACGATGGAATTTCGCAGTTGATTGACATTGATCGCGCGCAGAACGTTATTCGCTTTCACTTGATTATAAATTATCTGATAAACTTCAGAGAAGCCTCGACTGTGTCGAAGAGCGCGGATAGTCACGATGACCTAGTAATTAAATTATCCGATTCACTACTGAAGCTTTAATTCAAAACTTAGTAATTAAAAGGCTCGATTAAATTTAAGTTAGATCTAATTAAGCTGCGGGCAATATATAAGAAATACAAGATCGAGTCCCCGCACCGCCGCCGGCTGCGAAAATATCAGCATCGGAACTTATCGAGAAGTTCTCGAGAGGAGGAAGCCGATACGCCCGAGTGAATTCTGATATACCCGGTGTTAAACTAAAAGTTTTATCGTCTCCGTGATACGACGAACGGCACGCAGAACTTCACGCGTGTCCCTCCCTTGCGCTCGACGCGGATCCCAAGGTGCGCTGCCCTTCAGCCCCCAAGTCCGTGTGAATTATGGTCCTTTCTACATAATCGCACGCACACACGCGCCCAGCGTGCGCGTGTGACGGTACAACTACGTACGTTGCGCCATGTGGGCACCCATGCCAGTTGTGCATTTTAATTTTCTCTCCCGGTCGCAGTCGTTCGTGACTGCTCTTTGTTCCGCGCAACGTTTCCTCGGCTCGGTCTCCGATCTCGCGCGTGCAATTTATGTTTCTTTATAAGAGCGAGATTCGATCGGCCGCGATTCCGCGGAGCGGTGTCGAAATTGGCGGAATAAATAACGATAGAACGATTTATATCTCGCGTACAGGAAGCATAGTTCTACGATGACGTAGTACTCGACGTGAGACGGTAGTTGGAAACTGATGTCGGTATCGTTCCGCAAATATACTTTTCGCTTTATGCGATTCGTATTATTTGATTGGGAATTTAATGCGATTACATTAAACTGATAACGATTCCATTGAACAGATAATTGATGTACCATTCGAACGACGTACGTTGACTTAATAATTTTAATAATAAATTAAATTTCTGAATTACTGCTGCTACTGATTAGCTTGGCAACGTCATCGCTGAACTATGCCATTAATTAATCATAAACTATATCGTCAATCTTATCACGTGTCTCTTTAACTTTCTATGTCTGATTAACGTTACCTGACCCTGACAAAAAAAGAAAAGAAAAGAAAAAAAAAAAAAAAAGCAGCTGCACTTTGTGCATTTTGAGTTCCCGATCGCGAAATTCGCTGGTAATCAACCGCGGGTTGAATTCCCGTTAATCACGACCTTGGGATCAGGATGCAGCAGCTGGACAGCGCAGGTGCTGTCCAGCGGTGTGTAGTTGCGAATGCATGTGCCATCCTGGCTGCACCTGCGAATCCCGAAGCTCGATTCTTAGCCGCCGGCGCGTGGACTACTGTCCGAAACGAAATTGCATCGAATTAATTTTTTTCTCCGCGTGGTATGTGTACTCGAGGAGATTCGCGTTGCAACGTGTCGTCGGAAATTAATTCGGGACACGTGAAAGACAAATCAGACGTGGTAATGATTAGCTGTGTCAAGGTTTTTTTTTTTTTTTTTTTTTTACAAATTAGGCTTGTAATTTATGACGTTTAATTCTTCGACATTGAGTTCTTTAAATGTGAATTAAATATAAATCGGGAACGTAAAACTTTTACAAACCCTGACGTTGAAAAATTAATGAAAAGTTTTTCCACCTTCGAAATAGCGTAATTGTCACTTATCGGACAACAGGTGGTCAAGCTCGGTTTCCTTTGATGTGTGAATTTCCCCCAGGAATGTAATCGAGATGAAATTCAATATTAGCGCCGAATAATCAGCATCTTCGAATAATTAAAACAGTTTCGACTGTATTATTTTCTTAATTACGCTTTGAATATTATTAATTACTACTTGTTAACGAGGTTTAACGTAAAGAATTCCGAGTTGTAATTTATTATGTGGACCATAATATAATCCTTTTTTCTTACTGTCTCATTTTACGTTTCAGGTTCAAGCCCTGAATGCGGCGTGCCGGACATGACAGTCATCAGTGACATCAACGAGGTCGGAATTAATCGGAATCTTCAAGTTCGGTACAGTAGGGACCAGATATACGTATCCTTCTCATTTCTATGATATATCTATACCCAACTCTCACGATCGCGTTTTGAATAGAAAAATGGATAGGCGACGAGTGATTAACCGATTTCGTTTAGAAAAGAACATCCGCGTTAAAGCTAGGGTGAACAGAAAAAAAAACGAAAGAGAAACAGAGACAGAGAGAGAGAGAGAAAGAAAAAAAATGAATCAGCCGAGGAAGATAGCACGAAAGGGACGCGTATGAATATTGCAGGGGTGGGCAGGGTCGGTCCTAGATTGTCGCGTTGCTATGACGATTTCAGTCAGCTGGCGGTATCACCCCAGAGTCAGACCCATTCATCTCTCATCGGCTTGGGCTTGCCAACGAACCCAACAATCCAACGATATTGTAGCGACCCGCAATCAACCCTTTCCTATCTTAATCGGCTGCCACGAACGATCTGTGGCTTCGCAAATAAATCGGGGCGTGATTAGCCGATCGAAATAATAATTACTTCGGAGAAAGATCGTCTCGTTGAAGACTTGGAATAATATCTATATTAACGTGATCAAGAAGCTCGCAAATAAAATAGAAACGTAAAAATTGTAGGCAAGTACAAGTTACGTTAAAATCTCACGCGTTAATTAGAACGTTGTTGAATTAGGAGTTAACATATCAAGAGATAACGTTCGGAATTAATTTACGAAATGGATAGCGTTTAATTTAATTAAACGCGAAGCGAGATATACGGAATCTTTGCGCGAAGTTACGTGTACACCTATGCGAACAAATGGCGAACGCGAAAATTCTCAAATAATTAAATCACTACGTTTTATACGAACGCGAATGTGATTCGTGAATATCGCGGTTTCGACGATTGCAAAGTCTAATGACACTCGATGTGGCAGAGGGTCATTTACAAATTTACAATTATTCACTCCAATTTGTTCAATTAGTCGCCGGAATTGAAACATGCGATTTAGGTCGTCTACAATCCTCCATTCGTTAGTGGACTTCCTACATGCGAATAACGCGCGCAACAACTTAGACTGCGGCCTAGGCTAATCTTCCGTTAGGCAGAAACGATATAAAACGGGTCGGCTTAATTACCGTCGTATCGTGAAACTTCTTAAAAATAGCATGAAGGAGTAGACTTCCATTTTCGTAGAAGCAGGTCGTTCGGATAAAGGGTTAAGAAACCAACGACCGAAATCACCCAGTCATCCATCGTGCGTGATAATTGAACCGCTTTTCTTATCGCTCACCTTTTCCCGGTTTCCAGACAACTTAACTCTTTCCAGAGCGAGTGGCCTAATTTCTCCGCATCGATGAACTCTCTCGCGATCCCCTAGACATTTACCCTCCCGCTCTCGTGTCTCTTGTTTTTCTTTTTTTCTCTTTTCCCTTTTTTTTTTTTTGTCTTTTCTCTCATGCCCCCGGTAATAGAGGCACCCGGGATCATCTCGTACGTTTCTCCGTTCCGTTTTCACCCCCTCCGCGCGCGACGAGTGCAATTCATGTCGGCTAAGGGCGCTCCGCCAACGAGAGAGGTTAATGAGAGCGAACTACCCTCTTTACACATACGGGCATCCCTGTCTGCGCCGGGTATCGCCGAGCGCACGTGGAAAAACACGGGCAAAGGAACGGACGAACATCCGGTTCATCGACAAAGCTGCACTCGAGGCACTCTCTGATCTTGCACGCTCGACTAAATTAAAATGCGACATTCCACCCTCTAGCACCGCCGCTATTATTGGCTTAAATTGCTTAATCGCTCGCTTTGCCCTTAAATTGAAAAGGCCATTCGCGATAAAGAAGGAACCGTCGTAGCCCTTTTCATTCGAATGATTCGATTGAGGAAGTTTATCACTCGAGCTCGTCGTACCATTCTCTTTCCCGTATTATACCTCGTCGAAGTACTTTAATACAAACAACGTGCAAATTTGAATGTTAAAGTAATTACTTTTTTTTTTTATATACTTTTATTTTATTTTAATTATTTTTTTTATTTACGAGTGACGAAATATTTTTAATTTTTCTACCCGGCGACCCACACAGTTTGCAGAATATCCCGAGCTTTGATGATTATCTGCATGCGCTTTAGCATATTAATAACCGGAATTCCGAGAACGCGGAGCACTCCGGAAAACGTATGTGGAGTATTCCGTGATCCATAGATATTGCGTTAGAGTACGGTGGAAGTTAATTAATTAAACGATTAATGTTTCGGGACGCGACAGCAATATTGCAATTTATATTTTTATTAATGAAAGGGGGAGCGAAAACAAAATTTAATATATTTTTTTTTTTTTTAATATTAACTCGCAGAACGGGGAGTCTAATAATCACCCTGCCCGGCCGAAACGAGTTTCGAACTTTCAAGCGTGGATCACCCTAACTCGGCTCAAATGTTGCCGAAGGGTGGTACGGTTATAGGTGCACTGTCCCCTTTTTTCGTTAACGGTGTGGCATTCAGCCATGAGTCACTCTCCCTATAGATCGTTCCCGAGCGTGACGTCATTACCGAGCTCTTTCCCTCGGCGAAAGCATGTCATCTTCGAGTTATTATGCAAGGGATAGGCTTACAGCTCTGTACTTCTCTCTCTCTTTATCCTACTGTCTCTAGAGATTTCTTTAACAATATCCTCACGACTTGCAAAACCGCGCGACGGAACTCCTAAAGTTGTAGGTCGTTGAATTTTAACGATTTAATCAATTCAGACTTAATATTTCTTTAACGAAAGCGACGTTATAATTAAATCGTACCTTTTCCACGGAATTCAAGTCTTTCGAGACGCCAGTCCGTTTTAGAGATTCGAAAACGTGATAGTCGCGACGTGGACGCGAGATAAATTAAGATCGCCCCGAAATATCCATTGAAAGAATATCGTTTCCGCGTTATTAAAATCGGAGTTTACTTGAAATGCAAGCGCGATTGCTAGAACGAACGTTGATAAAGGTCGCCGTGGTTTTTTAGCTTAGTGATTCGCGCCTCTGTCTCTTCGTTTATCACCTACTTATATGCACTTGGGTCGCATTGTGACGCGAAGGGTTCAATCGTAAGTTTATAAACGCGGAAAAATGTCAACGGTGGAAAAATGTCAGCAGCTTTCTCCGTTGAAGCTGCCCGTGCAACGTTAATAATATTCAACGGGCAGATCGGCAGCGGGAATATTTTTATTTGGGGATAATTTTAATTTTTATTTGTTAAGTTCACTTCGAGCCGTTGCATTCCTTAACAGAAATTAATCACAGACGTACACGGGATCCATACTGGTGGCTGTGAACCCTTACAAGGAAATCGACTTCTACACGAATGTAAGTAACTAATTATTAAATTTATACGCATCCCAGAAAAAAGATTTACGTTTCTTAAGCGCACTTATTATTGTCGGCCTTTTAATTATTTTTACGTGTGTGTTCGAATTTTTTTTTGTATGACATAACATGTATTACGTATTAGAATTGGGGTGGGCTTATTATTTCGCCGGCTTGAAGCATGAGAAAGAGTACTTTATCATTCAAGCGAAGTATACAGATTCGACACAATGAGCATTATCGGCGCGCAACGTGATCGATGGGGGTGGGCTCGATAGATCGCTCGTGTGCGTGGAATACGTTGCGCTTCCTGCGGCTGACAAAAACCGGAAGTACCAGATAGGAATAATAAATATCCGACACAATGCGCGTTACCTTATCTAGTCGCGTGAAAAAAAGAAAAAAAAGAAAATGAAAAAAGAACCGCGGGGCATTACGAGAGCCGATCTTTCGCGAGCGGAGATAAATCGCCGGCGTTTCCCGTCGCCGCGCTAAAATATTAAAAACTGTGTCGGATCTCTCGACATCTCGCGTTGGATGAGTTTCTTTACGCGCAGCCACACACTCGCAGCACGCATTACGAAAGCGAGAGGTAGCTGAGAGTCCATTTAGCGGCATCAAATGTATGATAATGCAGTGTTAACACCGCTACGTTAAATCCTTGCAACGCTCGATGAAATTTGCGTTTCGTTACTTCGCCGGTGCGCGACGATAAACCTTCTAATCACGTTTGAGGTCATTCAACCGCGTATTGATACAGCGATACGCGACGTAGTTCGATATTTTTTACGAGGAGAAAATTTATTTCGCACCGAGATGCTGCAGCTTAAAAAATAACGTACGAGAAATAAGACGCGCTCGCGTATGTCGAGGCATTAGATCCATGATTGCGAACTAAGTTGCGAGTTTCCTTCTCATCGCGCGAGAGACCCTATCCGACTTCCTCATCGCATGTGCAGACGCAATTTGCATACATTTCGCTCGTACGAAATTATCGTGCCGCGCGGCGGACGAGTTTCACCGTGAATCGCTTCGTAAATCCGCAAAGCGCGCCGCAAAAGCGCGCGGGTTTTATCGCGTCGGTCCTCCGGTCTGAAAACAGGAAACGGAAGCCGCGGCGTACTTACGCGACGAGATAACTCGCGAAACAACGAGCTGCGGCTGCTTCTCCTCGACGGTTTTTCTAGGTCACGTTGATGGGACGAAACGCGAGCGATAACACGCTCGACTTATTCCGCGGCGCGGCGGGGACGATAATATTAACAATTAGTTCAATTGGAATGTTCGCGCACGCGGAATTGATTCACTCGCGCGGAAATGATTCACCCGCGCGCAAATGCGCCGCGAGATTCTTTTTTTTCCTTTTTTTTTTATCGCGACGAGCTGTTTGACGACGCCCCCCCGCTGATCGGGGGATGAAACGGGTGAGATTCTCCCCCTCGTTTCGCTACCATTTATCGGACGAAACGAAAAGTACGTACTCGCGATAATCGAGCAGCGCGGTATTTCCCTTTTCCCGTCATCGGTGCAGCTATTTTCGGGCGCACGTGGTGCGACGGAGGCTTCGCTCCCTCGCACGTCGCGGACTCATCGTCGATAGTTATGTCTCGAATCAGGGACGAATTATTTCTGGGCACTAAATGGCAGACTTTACGAGCTCGAGGAACACGAAGAGAGTAAAGGATTCTTTATGATTATCACGGACGAGTTCCCGAAATATTTAATATCGAATTGGAAATTTGAGAAACGAAAATAGTTGGTTTAAAAAAGGAAAAAAAGAAGAAGAAAAGGAAATGTGGTCAATTCAAAATCTTGGATTTTGTCAAGAATAGGCAGACCTCTCTTCAAGTTATTGGAAGGGAATCTTCAAATATTATTCCGCGCATCCCTGATGCGTTTACGACGCGGAAAGCATCGACCGGCGATGCATGCGACCGTAAATTGAATTGGACGGCGAGAACCGCCGGAGTTAGAGTGCAGCGATAAAATTTACTTTGTCTCGTGTTTGGGAACGAGCCGTCTCTCGAAAAAGCTTTATACATTTCATTGCATTTTCTTTCCCTCCCCAATATATATTTATCGAACGAAAGTATTTTTTTTTTTTTTAACTCCACCACGTGTCTTGACGTGAAGAAAAGTTTTCGAGCACCCTCGAAAGTTGTAAATCACGAGAGAAGAAAGAGTACTTCCATCAGCGAGTTTTTAACAATTTATTTCCGACAGTTTTTCTTTTCCTGGTTTTTTTTTTTTTTTTTTCCTTTCTTTTTGGAAACGGTGGAATAATTAAGGACGCGCGTGCAGGGGCAATTGCGCGTGAACCGGATTCAGGGTGAAACAGGGGAATGGAAGAAAAGAACTCTCTGATTGTTGAGGTAGACTCACGTGGCCGAAGGTGCCGTTACCCTCGTGCACTCGTCGAAATTTGCGTGCTACGGCATCATGCGTGATTTGCGAAGGTCAGCTGGGGTACTACCGACCGAGGACCTCCTGCCGGGATTACAAGGAAGAGGGTGGCACGCCGTGGCGGTGCACGCCCCGCGTTATTGATCGCGCCGAAGCATGCGGATCGGATTCGGGACTCGGCGTGGTCGCCTCGGAGCCGCGGTGCCTGTGCATTTCTGCGATCTCCACGCTGGATCCTCGCCAGAGCGACGGGATCCACGTGCGAATCCCCGATCAAATCAGCCGAATGTAATTACGAACGATTGTACAAAAATATGTTGTACTAACGGTAACGAAATTTGCAATAAATTCTCTTGAGAAAACGAACCTGGCTCTCATTTCGAAATTTGGAAACCTAGCTGCGTTAAAGCTCCTTTCTCTGAACGAAGACTGATCGTAAACGAATTTCGTGCGTGTACTTTTAGATCCCGAACATGTGTGTACGTATATTAGATTGTCCGGATTCATACTTTTTTTTTTCTCTCTCGATATTGAAGAGGAGAAAAAAAGAAATGAAGCTGTTCTTTTTTAATATGAAGGGTGTCGAAGGGATAAAATATTTCTAGTCGACTGATCCAATTCTTTTATTTGCTAATTAGCTCACCGCGCTCGATTTCTGTGCAACTTTCGAGCTAGGAATAATTCAATTTTTAACATCGCACCTTTGTGTTTGCTTTAGATATATTAGCGACGTATATGATATCGCTTTATTGATCGATAAGTAAGCAAATACACCCGGATTGTTGCCTAGGTAAATGATTGCTACTTCCACACAGTAAACCTACAATCAAGTCGTTCAAATATTTGCCGATATTAGCGGCTGGCGAGTACAAAAGACCCGTGTAAGGCTTTTATCGGGTCAATTATTTTACGATTGGAAATATGATTACGCGATTAATCATTCACGCCGTAGAAAAAAAAAAAAAGAAAAAAAAAATCCGCGCTAGATTCCACGTAAAGAACATTGCTTCTTTCTCGCACGAAGATCGAAAATTATCCGTCACATTCTAATTCTCCCAACGTACGTAAAATAAACGAACGGAAAGTATTGATTAAAAAAAATATTAAAAAAATATAAAAATGTGAAACGATATTACTTAATATCCGATAATCGCATACATAATTCGATCTGCATCGATCGAACGACCCGAACCTCAGGGCGATTAATCAACACCTACGGTAATCGAGAAGGCTGACATGCCAGAAATAGGTCGACCCGGCTCATCCGCAGACGCGGGTCTCGAAAGGCACCTATCACAAGTCTATAGCAAACATTTCTTTGTAAGAAAAGACCGCAAATATCTCTTTAATGTTCCTTATCGAAGGGGGAGGTGAACGAAAATCGACACCTAATATCGATCGCCCGTTACCGTTTCGCCCGCGGTTTCGACACCCGCAAGCTGTTCGATTTGCGGGACGGGAACGGTAAAAAAAAAAAATCATCACGCAAGTTTCTATCGGAGCACGATGACACGCGTTCAATTCCCTCGCAAGCGATACTGATCGATGGACGTGACCTACTAACGAAATGGAACGAGGAATTGACATCCCTTTGCACCACCGCCGGGACATCGGTGTTGACGACACCCGCGTAAGCTGCGAGAGCTTTAAATTGATTAAAAATAACGCCGATCGTAACAATCGGAATTAATTTCGAAGCGACAACGGACGCCGCGATTATTTTATCGCTAATAACGCGCGTACTTGTTGCGATATTTTGAAACGCCAGGCAAAATCTTAGAAAGGAATTATTATCAATTTGCCTTTTAATTAATTAATGAGTTAGCGGAAAGGAAATGATGACGCTTGAAAATTTGGACATCGAGAAGTTTAGAAGAAGCTAAAGATACGATGTTGCACAACGCGGCTAGTAGTTATATATGGATTATTATATATGGGTGCACAGTCGGCTTCTTTGAAAAAGAAGCAACGAAGAGTGCCGAGACTTCCGGAGCATCGCCTGGAACGCGTCCTTTCACACTTATTTTTATATCCCAGCTTGTTTTCTTAAGGCTTTCCACCGCGCCGCGGCTTATCTCAGGCTACCCGTCCTCTACAAACGTATCTGGGGATCATTTTTTTTTTTTTATCCCTTTTTTTTTCTTTTCTTTTTTAAAAATAACTTGCCGGAGTTATTAGAACGTCTCAAATTATTTTGTAGCGGGACGAACATTCAGAATGTAAACTTGTTAATTGAAGTTATTAACGCACAAAAATAGAGGCAACGCGAATGAAATGTTGGTTCACAATTTTAATATTATTTTATTCGAATAAATTATTAATTCTATTAAATATTAATTACGTGCCAATTTATTCTAGCCTCGATTTTAGTGACTCAACAATTAGCGAGAATTTTGAATTCAGGGTTTCGATCTAATATTTTTAAATATAAAATACAGCTGTAACTAAGTCTTGTTCGGAGACTGTGCTCTCGTTATTGAGTGGCTCGGTCGCAATGCCGCGTATCTTCTCGTTGTCATCCGGCAATTACAGGCGAGTGCATTTTATCCGCTTATAACAAGCGCCGCGGCACATCCCCGAGCTAGATGACGGCCCGACGCGAAACTGGGTTGCACTACTTCGGCTACGAGACTAACAGCCGAGAGCGACAACCCAAGCAGAGAGAGTGGCGGTTCGCGGTGCTCTCGTGCATGTATGCTCGATCTGTATGCGGCAATTCTCCTGAGGGAGAAGGCTGAAACGAAGAGGGCTACGGTGGAACTCGGTCATCGTTGATGCTCGCGCTTATCGAGTGTCGTCGCTGATTAATCGGGTTACCGGGGATGCTGCGATGTGCCCGCGTTTTCAAACTCACCCCCCGCGCGTCGGATTATCACGGCGTTATTCGCGAAGGGGGATCCCGATCGTGTATTGTATTTAAAAAAATTTAGAAATATTTTAAGTAACCAACGCAATTTTTTTTTTTTTTTTTCTTCCTTTTTGATAGGCGCACGCTTTGCGTGCACTGTTTTTTAAAGTGTCTTAATTCGTGCGCGTTATTATAATTGAGTAATCTATGGTCGACAACGTGTTATCGGTTCAAGATACCCGATTACAAACTACGAAAAATAAACTACCACAAAATTAAGTTTGAAAAACGGTAACGATATCAAAAAAATTGATCCTCACCAGTGAGTTGCTCCGCCGATGCCTTTCCTAGGTCCTCCTCCTCTCAGCACTGGCCACGGGCTGGTGCACCTTCGACGGAAGTCCTCCTCTGGATTTCCATCTGAAACAAAAAAAGTTCTAATTCATTAGTAAAAATGGCAAAAATTAAACGCGGCTGAAATGCCGGTCGCGGAGTCAGGCGAGGCTTTTGAGACCACCCATTCTCGCGAAGTCGCGGTGAAAAGGAGCGGCGGCACCTCGTTAACGACCGGAACCCGTTTCACCCGTAAAGGGGCGTCTTCCTCTCTTTTGCAGGAGTACGTGAATCGATACCATGGCCAGAAAATGGGCGCCTTGGAGCCGCACGTGTTCGCCCTGGCGGAAGCGGCGTACAAATCTCTGCAGGACACAGTCAGCAATCAGTCCTGCGTCATATCGGGCGAGAGCGGTGCTGGCAAGACCGAGACCACCAAGTTCATCCTTCAGTACCTGTGCTCGGTGACCAGCAACGTCGACACGTGGGTGGAACAGCAGATCCTGGAAGCCAACACCATCCTCGAGGCGTTCGGTAATTATTCCTTAATTAGACTTATAAATAAGTGCGTTTATAATTTTGAACTTGAGTTACGAACGTGCGATGCTAAAAATATATATATATAATTGGAAATTGTGAGTATTATCAATATTTCTATTAATAAAAAAATAGTTTTCAATGCCAAGAGATTCGCGAGCCGAGAGCTCGCAGAAATACGTGAGCTCGCTTAAGTTAGAGACTCGATATAGAAGTGTTAAATGTCAGGAAGAAACGAAGCGGGTTAAAAGTGAATTCGGTATCTCCGGAAATAACTTGCCTCCGTTGAGATTAATTGACACCGTGTTACAATAATAAGCATTTAAAAAAATCTACGTTCCGAAAATAAACGAAGACGACGAAGTAAGTCCGTGTGGTTAAAAGTAAACAGCCGCAATTCATTAATCGAATTCTGTGCATGAATGCGGCGGCAGCTCGGGTGTTAAATGCAGTGACAAAGAAAAACAAAGTAGGTCACTAGGTTTTATGAATAAAATAGATCAGCCTGGCGTCGTTCATTAACCCGCGCGAAATAATGACTCCTCTTTAAAATCGTATCTTATCCCCCGAATTCTTTGTCTTCGTCGCAACTGTGTCCGCGTTCCGCATGTAAATGAATCTGGAAAAGTTCCTCTTTCTCTTGTTCTGCACATTCATATTGAAATATTCTCAATAAGTGCATCTCAAAAATTCGTACATAATTCATAAGGATTAAAGAGAACCGCTTTCGACATTTACAATAACGAAATTCACAAATTCTTTTACTATAAAAAATAAAAGTCATTACTTTGCTAAATTTTTCATTCAATGTTTAGAAAGAAAATGGTAGATTTAACGAAGGGAAATTTATTTCATGTTAAAACAGGGAATGCGAAGACCGTGAGGAACGACAACAGCTCGCGGTTCGGCAAGTTTATGCAGGTGTGCTTCGATAACAAGTGGATGATCAAGGGATGCATCATTCAGGATTACCTGCTGGAGCAGAGTCGTATCACCTTTCAGAGCCCCGGGGAGCGCAATTACCACGTGTTCTACCAGCTGGTTGAAGCCGGCACGAGGGACAAGGAATTTGCGGAGCAATATAAGCTGAGGCCGGCCAGCCACTACAAATATCTCAATCAATCCGGCTGCGTGAAGATCGACGGAATTTCCGATTCTAAAAGGCTCGACTCTCTCAGGCTTGCCTTTAATGTGCTCCAGGTATTTTCCCGGCGAGAAAGAGAATTTCGCACGGTATGTTACTCCTATTATTCTCAAATAATTAATATCCATCTTCCTGCGTAGATCGCGCCGGAAATGTGCGAGGGCATCTTCCGAGTTCTGTCGGCTATCCTGTGGCTCGGGAATTTAAGCTTCGAAGACGTCGACGGCGAGAGATGCGAGTTGTCGAAGGAGGACGGAAACATAGTCGACACGATCGCGCCGCTGTTGGGTCTCCAGGTGGAGGATCTTACCAAGGTGGTGCTGATACGGCAAATAAACGTTCGCGGTAATATCACAGAGATCCCGCTGAAGGTGCAGGAGGCTCGGGAAAATAGGCACGCGATGGCAAAGGCACTCTACTCTCGCACCTTTGCTTGGCTCATCAACCACATCAATAATTGCACGAACCCGGGGCAAGATATTTCGCGGTTCCTCGGGGTTCTCGATATTTTCGGATTCGAGAACTTTGCGCTGAACAGCTTCGAACAGCTCTGCATCAACTACACGAACGAGAAGCTGCACAAGTTTTTCAATCACTACGTCTTTGCGTTGGAACAGGAACTCGTAAGCTTATTTCCGCTGCTCGGAATTTTTTTACGAGCAACTCGAGCGCTGAGGGGACTTTTTAATTGTTCGCTTCACTATCAGATAAGTTCTCAAGGGCTCGAATTGCTTAATTTAATATATTTATCTTTAAATCGTAAATGAGATAATTAAAAATGGCCTAGTTAATATAACTATTTTTATTAGAAATATTAAAATTTAAAATTAAAACATTTTTATTTCAAATTATTTAATTAGTTTATTT
This sequence comes from Cardiocondyla obscurior, assembly GCF_019399895.1. Classification (NCBI taxonomy): domain Eukaryota; kingdom Metazoa; phylum Arthropoda; class Insecta; order Hymenoptera; family Formicidae; genus Cardiocondyla; species Cardiocondyla obscurior. The sequence continues at coordinate 7,108,467 of NC_091873.1, read as the reverse complement.
AAATTTTTTTAATCTTAATAATTTTAATATTTTTTGTGTTGCATTGTTAATATTTATTGCAAATAAATAAATTAATGTTGTAGTATCATCAAGAAGAAATCCAATACTCTCACATCACGTTCACGGACAACACCATGTGCCTGGAGCTAATCGAAAAGCCCCCGCGATGTGTTCTTAAGTTACTAACCGAACAGTGCCATATGCCAAAGGGGTCGGATCTAGCTTACCTGACAAATTTGCACGCTGAATTTGAAAATCACCCTTGCTACGTGAAGGGAGACGATCGACGGAAATGGGAAAAGGAATTCGGGCTCAAGCACTATGCCGGCTGCGTAACGTATACCGTCGAAGGTTTCGTCGATAAGAATCGGGACGTACAGCAAGACGTGTTCTTCGACTTCATGTCCAGAAGCACAAATGAGTTCGTGCAGGAGATCAGCGTTTATCAAGACTTATTGGGATGCACCGTCGGTCGTGCAACAGGCGGCACAACTACCACGATGTCGCGAGGGACTTCCAAGGGCAAGCCCACCCTTTGCGACTCGTTCCGGCATCAGTTACAAGCTTTAGTAGACGTGCTGCAAGCGACTACGCCATGGTACGCACGTTGTATAAAACCGAACATGGAGAAAATGGCGAATCATTACGACGAGAAACTCGTTATGGACCAGCTCAAGTATCTCGGTATGCTCGATATTATACGTATACGCAAAGAGGGCTTTCCTATTCATATGTCGTTTCAAGACTTCATCGCGAGATATCGGTGCCTGGACAAGGGTCGAGCCTCGTTATCGAGGATGAGTAATGAGAAAGACGCGGTTAGATGCCTAATCGGTAGACAAAATATATCGCAAACTGAATGGCAGATTGGCCGAACGAAAGTGTTCCTGCGAAGCTACGTGCACGAACCGTTGGAAGACTCCAGGAATCAGATAATTACGCGCAACGCTATAATGATACAGAAGATTTGGCGAGGATACGTTAATCGGCGAGGTGCGACTTCTATTATTTTATACATTTTTATATGATTTGTAAATTTCAAAACTAATTTTTTTAATTTGAATTTCGTTAAGTTTTACTATCAGTTATTTATTCAGTAAAAATACTTATCTATTAAATAATTATTTTATAATTAAAAATTGTTATCTTGTTCTAACAGAATACAAACGTATAAGAGAAGCAACGCTGAAAGTGCAGCATGCATATCGCGGTTGGAAGCTGCGAATAATGTTCATCAGGAAACGCAGAGCGGCTATAGTGATCCAAAGTCACTTGCGAGGTGTTTTCGCGAGGGAAGTAGCTGCGGCTCTGCGAGAAATGCGACGAGTCGACGAGGAGATGAGAAAGAGAGAACGCTTAGAAGAGGAACGAAGAATGATGGAGGACAAGAAGGCATTGGAAGAGAGTCAAAGGTACAGATATTTTCGTTTAGACGTAATTTTTACGAACATTGCTTGCAACGTTAGTGGCAATCCTTGCGTTAATTAATCGATGGAACTGCTTAATAATGCGCATCGATCGACTGTTTGCGTTAATCGTTTGTGTTCCTTTTGTAGCGCGCAGTACGATGGTATTGCCGAGATGGAATCTGGGTAAGTTTAACGACGGAAAAGATCGTGTGACGTACAATATGACGGCATGCACTCCATTGCATGTTACATATCATCGCGTGTGTTACAAAGCAGCGTTATCGCTTTCTCGTCTGATAGACGCGGGCATGGTTTTATATTAAACACTATTGTGATATTAAGTGTTACATCATAAAAAAAATCACATATTCATAATTGTGATGTTTAATGGAAAAATGGCACGAACTTTTTAATACACTAGAAACCATGCACGTGCTACGCGCTCGATATTTTTTAATAGACCCATATTATAAACTACGAAAATAAAATCATGCGACTTACCAATCTGCATGAGCTTCAGCGGAGTTGTAGAGTTCTGCCGGTGACTGTAACATAAATTGAAACATATTAATGTAGACATGTTAGTATTTAAATTAATGTAAAGGTAAAGCTTTATTTTTATAATAATTTTTTAAAAAAGAAAAATTTATATTTACCTAAAAGCTGCTCCGCCGATGCACGATGCCCTTCCCGGGTCTGCTCCTCCTCTCAGATGGGACGTGTCGAGTCATCCTTCCGCGCACAAGTCACTCGCGAACACCCCGACCGTGATTTTATAATCGCGAAAATTATTGATCACTTTCGCGCGTTCCTGTCCGACACTCGCGTTTAGAATAAAGCCAAAAAACTACGCCCGAATACTTTGCGGAACTCCCGGAACGATCGACGAACCGATTGCGGTTCGTATAATTATTAAAATCGGCGGTAACGACACTCGTTGACAGCAGTGGATGCAGCTGCATCGATCTGTAACAAAAAAAAAAAATATATGTAGTCGAAGTTTTTCTGTTCATTTTATCGCGGCATTATTTTTATTTATTGCATCAAATGCCCGCGACATTATTACATGAAATTACACTAAATTAATTTTGCTCGTAACACTATCTGCATTCCTGAAAAAAAATTTGCAATACAATAAAAATTATTTTTCTTTTTTAATTTTACAGAAGAGTGCAAGAAGAAATTGACGCGCTGTCTCAAATGGCCGAGCAGATGAACTCGAAGATGGCTACTACGGATTTGCAATCAGTGGACCTTGACAATCTGTTCTCTTTTCTATCCGATGTACAATCAACTAAGAGCAATCAAATTATCGATGAAATCGGGGAACAGATGGATGAATTGGTAGAGGATCTTGATGTAGAATTGGAGACTGTCATTCAGCAAGAGTTGGAGCTGAATGCCAAGGCTGAGTCGAAGGTGACGTCTCCCATTAATGGGCAGGAAGTGCAGTCGCCGCAGCAACAGCAACGAGGTCTATGTGCGAATAGTTTGAGCAGCGGGAAACTTGGTCAACCGAGTCTTCCGGAACCTACGGAACCGCCACCGCCACCGCCACCGCCAGCGCAAGCTTTAGCGAACGGTGATTCATCGGACGACAATGGCGAGCCGATCTACGAGTCGGTGTTACCGCGAGAAGCAAACGATCCCGGTAGCCCTAAGGTCCACAACGGTGGCAGCCCAAGCCAGATGGTGAACGGCGAGACTTGCGGATCGCCTCCACCGCCTCCGCCGGGTGGTAAAATGACTAAAGAAATCGCCGGCAGTCCGCCGTCTAGACCAGAATCCAGGAGTTCCGGTCACCATCATCATCACCATCACCATCATCACCAGGCGATACCACAAGCACAGCAAAACGGCCACGATCAACCGCAACCGCAACCGCAAACGGCGCAGCAAGTGCCAGTGGAGCGTGAACAGCGACGTAAATGTCGCGTGGAACGCAAGCTGCAAGAACTTGAAGACAAGAAAGAGCAAGAAAATGAAGCGACTTATCATGACATTGTAGAGTTCGCTCAAAACTATTTCAATAGCCACGAACGTTCGCCGGAAGGTACTATAATGGCTACGTTGACAAGAAAATCACGCGGCAAGAGCATTGAATTTATTCCGAAGTACGAAATGGTCACGTATTACAAAGGATCCAGCATCCCGAACTCGCATATTCATATGTACGATCCCGATAATGTGAATGTTGCGTGTTCCGTATTCAGGGTACGTTCGTATTAATTAAATATTTATAACATTAAAATTTTTTTTTTTATATTACATATTATGGCAGAGTAAATTATTTATTGAGTTATTTTTTATTGGCATTTTTTTTCTAGAATTATTTTTTTTAATTTAATATTAAATTCTATTAAATTTATGTACAAATACATTATTTTTTCTTGCAGGATTTGTGTAAATATATTCGTGGTGAAATGAAGCTAGATCAGGAGATAACCACAATTCAGAGTATCATAGCTTATGGAATCGAACGAGAGGAATTAAGAGATGAGATTTACGTGCAATGTATGCGTCAAGCGACAAACAATCCTAATGCCGAGTGGGCAGAACGTGTATGGCTATTGTTATGTCTGGCAATCGTTGCCTTCCAACCGAGCAAACTACTTTATAAATATTTTGTCTCTTTCCTGAGAAAAAATATTGCTCTCGAAGGAAAATTGAGGCAATATGTACAATGGTGTATAGATAACTGCAAAAATACAAAAGTATCTTGCAGGCAACATCCACCTTCGACTGTAGAAATCGCTGCTATGAGAAGATTGGGCACGATAGTATGTAGATTCTTTTTTTTGGACGGAAGAACGAAAGCAATCGATGTACATCCAACCGATACGGCTGCTGACGCTGTCGCTAAATTAGGTGAAAAGTTGGGCCTTCGATCTTTAGAAGGCTGGGCTATTTATCAAAGTAGACCGGACGGGGAGGAACATGTGAGGGCCCACGATTATTTATATGACGTAATCGCCGCGTGGGAAATGTAAGTAATTAATGTAATTACTTCTGTAGATTTATTATAAAATGTATTCTTAATTGTAGGAAGCAATGCAAATTGAATACGGCACAGTCGACGTTCTCGACGCTGCGACGCGGCAATAATCCTACTCTAGGCAGCGGCGACAATCGTTTCGTCTTCAAGCGAAGATTATTCCGTAATCCAAGAGAGATCTCGCAAGATCCCGTGGAAGTTAATATGTTGTACGCACAAGCGGTTTACAATGTCGTAAAGGTATAAGGCTGAACAATGTTTTATTGCAACAAATTAATTGCTCAAGCTTTTACCTTTATAATAATTTATTTTCTAGTGTGATGACTTCCCGGTTTCCGAAAAGGTGGCATTGCAATTAGCAGGATTACAAGCACAAGTGTCTCTCGGCGATCCTAAAGATAACGACAGACTGGATTATTACAGCGAAGTGGATAGCTTCCTGCCGTACAGAATCAGTCGGGCTCGCGGCGACGACGTATGGGTACCGATTATAGCACAAGCACATCGACAATATGGTGCCGGACGCAAGGAACTCGCTGCTAAAGTTCTCTATCTGTCATGTGTTATGCAATATCCTCTCTACGGTACGACAATGTTTAACGTAACTTATCGTGGGTATTGGTCTTACGGCAATCAATTGATTCTCGGCATCAATTGCGACGGCCTGATGCTCATTAAACCAGATGACAAATTCGTATTGTCCGAATATCGTTATCAAGACGTCGAAAGCATTATGCTGGACCCGAGCGACTCGTTTATTACTCTCTCGTTGTTACGGCATAATCCCGACAGTTCGCACAAATGTTTCGTTTTCGAAACTCCACAGAAGAATGAAATAGGTAGTCTGATCGTTAGTTACTGCTCGGCGCTGGCGGGTTGGATCACGGAGAACGAGGTGCCCACGAAAAAGCTTAAATGTATTACTAACGAAGATCGTATTCGACTCTATCACAATTTGGTCAACTGTCGACGAACTCTAGTGGACTCGGAGATTCTCAGAAAACCTCAGGATTCCGGCGGTGGTTTCCTTCGGAATACACTTAGAAGATTATCGAAGCACCGTATAGAAAAGCTCAGACAAGAAAGTGCCGATCACGGTGAGACTTACAAGGGTTTCCCGTATGCTTACTGGGCGTTCAGCAGACAGCAGATACCTCAGAGCCTATCGAAACTACCCGATCCTGACGAGCAAGCGGCTCTGAATATTTTCCAATTGATTTTGACGTACGCCGGACTCGGTCAAAACGGTGATACAGTACGTAGAGTGGAGGACGAGCACGTGAATCTCATACAAACCGTTATGGAACGTTGCATACGGAAAGAAAATCTACTCGGCGAGTTATACCTCCAACTAATTAGGCAGACTACCGACCACCCGGATCCTAATAATCGTGTCAACCTGCGGCATTGGGCATTACTCTCGCTCGCGTGTTCCGTGATTTTGCCACCGCAAAAGGTAATACGCAAGTATTTGATCGCACACTTGAAACGATGCGCCAGCGATTACGTTACCGAGGAAGGCAAGTACGCGAGGTTCGCAGAAAAGTGCCTTTACAAGACTCAGGGCACTCGCAGACGACAGTGGCCGCCGAGTCGCGAGGAAGTTATGTGTACTATCAATCGACGCCCGATCTACGCGAGATTCCATTTCATGGACGGCCAATACCACGCTGTCGAGTTTCATCCATCTGCGACCGCTAGAGACGTGATGGAGATCATAAAAACAAAAATTGGACTTGAGGAGACTGCAATGGGTAACGATTATTATTTTTATTTTACTGTGTAATTTTAAATATCTTTATATTGTTGCTCTGATTTATCTCCGATGGTTTTTTTCGTCGCCAGATTTATATCACGTACTTCGATTAAATACTGACATCTTAATTATATTAGACATTGCAACAATCAATTAAATTCATTTTTTAATTTTTTTATTAGGCTACGCAATTTATGAAGTGCTGGGACCGACCGAACGATCGTTAATTCCTGAAGAAAAAATAGCTGACGTTATGTCGAAATGGGAACGGTACAGAGCGTCGCAACAGAGTCAACAGACACAACGCAAGCATGCACATCACTTTTTCCTATTCAAGAAACATTTGTTCCTGGATCAATATATGAATTTAGATGATCCTGTAGAAAAGGAATTATTATATCATCAAGTGCTGCACGATTTACGTGCTGATCGGTTTCCCATCACTGAGAAAGAAGCAGTACGTAATCGTTGCAGTAATTTTTCTAAACTTATTTCTAATTTTTTAATATTATGTTGCGCTTTTTAATTAAATTTTTTTTTCTTTTATTTTTTACATATATTTCTCGTAATTTCGTCGTAAAAATTAAACTAATGCCATTTGCAGATGATGCTGACCGCTTTGCAAGCGCAATTAGAATTGGGTGATTGTCAGGAACCATTATCAGAGCAGGATTATCGAACAATAGCGAGTCACTGCCTGTCATCGAGACTAGTACCGTGCCTGTGCGTGGATGGTGTACGCCAGCACCATCAATCCCTGCGTGGAATGACGCCACCAGAGACAAAAAAGGCTTTCTTAAATCTAATTCAGTCGTGGCCATTACATCGCGCAACGATCTTTGACGTGATGCAATCGTTTACTTCGAACTGGCCTCGTGTTCTCTGGTTAGCTGTCGACCAGCAGGGACTACATCTTTTAGAACATCGTTCCAGAAATGCATTATGTACTTACGAATACAGCAGTATTTTAAGTTATACGCCTGCCGTTAATTGCTTTATGATTATTACTGGTACCGATAAGAAGCAGAGTAAAGTTATCCTCACTACGTCGCAGGTAATACTCGAAACGTTAAATATAAAAAATTTCTAAACCTTTTTTTTTTATGTAATAAACGTTATCGTTTTACTTTACAGGCTCATCAGATAGCGAATTTAATTCGCGAATATATGGAAGTGCTTCAATCACCGCCCGAAATACCGAGACGGGACTCGACAATGGCTCAACAGTTGGCTGCTCAACAGCAGCAGCAGCAGCAACAGTTTCAGCAACCACCTTCGAACTTGCCGACGTCCGCGGCCGGTGGGCGAAAGTCTCGACCCGCTTCGATGTTACATAGAGGTGCTCCGGTAATACAATCGCAAGCTAGTTAGAATGGCGAGGTAATACGCAGATATTAAACGCGAAATTTTGTTTTTTAATCTACTATTTATCGAGGTTTTATTGTTGGCTACCGCACGTTCCATTATCAAGTGCCATAAATTGGAGATACGCATTCGACGCCCCGTAGCGACGGTCTCTATTTTATAAGAAATATGCATATACGTGCTACTTTAAATTTGCGAACCGCGCTTTTATCGTCCATCGCGATAAAGCGTTTCCTCTATGTAACTATTTTAGCAATTCACTTCGATATTATGAGACGTAGAACGTTTTAGCATCAGGTTGTGGCGATAAAAACGATTTGTATTAAACGCGTCACGTATTTAATGCTAAATGCGACTGTCCGATTTTCAATATAAACCTCCCTTATTAATTTCAGATGATGTAGTGTCTAAGAGACGTTACAGATATACTCGAAAGACAATCCAATCTTCATCGTCTTTTAATCCCGTTCAGGATTTTATCTTATTTATAGAGGCCGCATTTAGCAATGAATACGATGTTAGATAGGAATACGAATATACGGGATAAAGTTTTAAATTTATTGTGCTTTTTTTTCGGCCAGGCCTATCGACACGACGTTAAATTGTCGGGCAAAGATGGCACTAGAGCTTAGGGATACTTATTTCTTCCACTATTTATTGGATTAGCTTATTAGGTCTTGAGAGAAAACGTCAAAGACTAGATTATAGCCTTCGCGAATTATAGCCGATTTAAGGAGACGAGTGATAAATAACTGCCATTAGAAGAGTTATTAACCGCATAGGGAAAGTTGCCGACTTTTCCATTTCTATTGTGACCGTTATCATTGTTGCCTTTTTTACGAGCGACCGCCGACACGTTTTTTGATAAAGAATTTTTGCAGCACGAAATATGGACGCGAGAGCTATTATTCCGTACATGGTTAATTCCGATCGATAGTGTTTTATCCCTCCGGCATATCAGTTAATATCAACTGAAGAGAGCGGTTAAGAAGCTGCGCAATTTATCTACGAAGCGACCAAGAAAGGCACAAACGCAATCTTCCCAGCGTGAGTTAACGTTTGACTGAGCATTACCTGTTAATATTTATATTAATTCCTGTGAGCACAGTCATGTTTGAGATACGACGATACAATAATAGCCAATTATTTTCTAATTACCGTTATCAATATTTCAGATTCGCAATAATGAATCCAATCTGCAAATTATTTAATGAAAATGATTCACGTGTGAGAAGAAATACTTTGTTAAAACGTATGCATTTTGAGAAATTGATATATCTTAAAACTTTTCGATCGTCGTTGTACTTTCTGAGACTCGAAGTCCTGAGGTATATTCGCCAGAAGATCGTTTCCTAAACTGATTTATTAATGTTTGTAATAATATATTTAACACGATGTGTCTTTTGCATAAATTATATAAAAAACAATCACGCGTCGTCGACAAACAGTTCACTACAATCGCGAATCCAGTATTTAAAATTTATTCGTTTAATATGCGGGATCGAATATAAATTTTTCTAATAATTTTTAAAGAAACATTAATTTAGCGTTAATTTTAATATTTATATAAATTGATTATTCTTCTTTTTTTACATACTCTTAACGTGTAAATCTCGAATGATAAATTGGTTGTGCAACAGACATAAATAAATTGTCTGGTCTTTATTCGCTAGACAATCCTACTGATATCATTACTTTTTTTTTCATAAAATTTATTAATTAAATTAGGAAATAAAAACAGTATAAGAAAACGTATCTATTGTATATTTCGCGCGATTAACGCGTTTAAAAAAAATATATTAAGATTCGTCCAGTCGAATTTAGTTAGTTCATTTAATTTTAATTCTAGAGACGCGAAATTCGCTCGTATGTAAATATATATGAGGAACGTTTATTGTAATAAGGCCCGCGCAAGTATTTTTTAGTGTTCAATTTCTTGTCAGAATGCAATCCTCATTAACATAAGGATGAGCGATCTTATTCATTTCACATGCAATATTCGCGGAACACATACTATACATAATTTTACATTTAATTATATACGTTCAAGAAATAAGAATTCATTGAAAAAAAATAAGAACGATCTCTAGTTTAATATTTTGTATTAGAATAGGTTTAATTTATTATATATTTAATTTTAATAGGTTTTTAGTCATGATTTTAATAGGTTTTTTTTTATGTATGTAATTTAAAGATTCTTTTTTCAGAAACTCGTTGGATTTTGTAAAAACGCAAATATTTCCGAATCTTCTCAGGAACGTCGTAGAGAAGCAGTTTTGTCGCGATACAAACGCGACGGAGATGGTTGTTTTGTTAGTTACCGTTTCCACTGGAAAGTTTGGCGGAACCTCGACGTGTGCAGAGACAGACTGTGATCCACTTCGGAAGTCTTTAGTCTTCGAGAGCCGTTTAAATCGAGTGAGACTACGTTTCATGTTATACGGTATATATGATGCTTGCGGGAACGCGAATTTCAAGAGACATCTGAGGGACGTCTGCGGACAATTTATTTCTCGAACACTTAAGCGACGTAAAAGCCTGACAAAAAAAAATAATAAATTATTCTGCAAGTAATTTATTATTTTTTTTTAACACTTAGGCAGTGTAAAAGTCTAAAAGTATTTAAAGAACATCTGAAAATATCTGTTCAAAAAGAAGAGAAGATCTTAAGTCTTATCAAACATTTTTTCTAATGTTCACCTTATGATTTCTGTTCGAACACTTGAAAAATTAAATCTCATAAGTACAGCTTAACGTTTCAGATATCCTTTGGATATGTTTTGGAATGTCGCGTTGCGTTTTGAATGTTGCGTTTGCGTGTTTGCGCGCCAGTGTGTATGTGAAAGCGTGATTAATTATAAGAGCGATGCGCGCATGCATGTATGTTATTTAAGTGATGGCGCCTGCGATCACACATGTAGCTTCAAGCGAAGTATAAGTTATTGGTTGATGATGTTATAATGATATATATATATGTATACATATACATATGCATATATATACACACAATGATGCTGTGTGTGTATAAATATATAACTATATATAGACAGGTATGAGATCGTTGCGCGTTTTAAAAATGATTGCACAATTAATAAAAAAAAAAAAAAAATCAGCGTAACGCCATTGCTGTAAGTGCAAGGAACATTTGCGCCTACGTATTATATAAAAAATATACATACGTATTATATATATATATCAATGAATAAATAAATCTATATATATATAATCTATTGTCTTAATAAATAATCCATGAATATATATATATAATAGAAAAAAATTTTTTTTTTCTATTTTATATAATACTTATATGTATTATACATATAGAAAATATATACAATGTACGTGTTATATATATACACACACATTTAATACAACATATTTTGAATATTATATATTAAATTCTATTAAACAAGAATCAAGTAACAAGCTATCGGTAACAAGCTGAATTATTTAAAATAATAATTTGAATGACAATTTAATATTGTTAAAAACTTAGAGATAAAAAAGCAGTAAGTTTCTTATAATTTAATATAAAGTTAATATTAATTTTTAATTATTTATGTTAATAGTTAAAAAGTTTTAATTATTATTTGAGGGGCAATAATAATTATCGCAATTTTTGGGTTGTAATTCTTGTTTAATTAAAGATAAAAAAAGAATAGCAAAGAAAAAAAAATTTGTTTAACAAGATCTATTTCTTTTATGGTCTCATTTCTTTTTTTTTTTTTTTATATAAGTGCAAGAATATACCGGGAAGGTGTTCAGTCGTAGAAATTGTTTTAAACGCAACTTACTTTCCCATGCAAATTAATTTATTTGCAAATTAATACATGAAATTAATGGAGGATATCGCGTATAGGCGAATTGAACGAGGATACGGTTATTCTTGCCTTTGCTTTATATTTGAGACACTTTAGACAACAATCAGACAAATAACAATCAGACAAATAACAACCAGACAAATATTCTTTCAGGCAATTGCCCGTGTAATTATTTGTGCGACACGAGCGACAGTTTAACTCGGATGCCAATACATATGTCATATTTCTCTTTACTAGATTCACGTATTTAATAAAGAGAAATATAAGATATATACGCATCTCTTTGTTTTCATCTAATCCTACATTGTGACCAACTTCGTGACCACGGCACCGAGGAAACCAAATCGAGACAGCAAAGACAGAGGCAATCATATTTTTTTTTCTTTTTTTTTTCTTTTTTTTTTGTGCACCCGCATACATTATTTTTTTTTTCTTTTTATATCTTTTTACATTAAATAATCGCCACAATAATAAAACTTTGATAATAAAAATGACAATAACGATAACACTAGTTGGCGTGTAATGGAATAGTAACAATGATGATGATCGATTATGACGACAAATAATCATCTATCTGAATATCGACAACCATTAAGGTGGATAGCATCGTAACGGTCTGTCTCTTAAGTATTAAGAGCCGAACAATGATGGCAAACAAATGCATTTATGCAAATCTCAATACTTTCTTTTTCAATTTGTATCGTTCATTGTGACTTTTTTTTTTTCCTCCCCGCCGTTCTTGTCCATTCAACATATTATTTTCGCACCTTCTCTTTATTTTCTCCCATTGAATGCGTATGCTCGTTTTATATACTGATTCACGTCGGAATAAAATGGACCTTTCTACGTGGAACGCGATGATCGATTGTGACGTAATTCGTATATATCTCAATTATATAAAATACATATTGTATGTCTGTGCATGTATGAATACATTAATATATATAGATATTGGGTTGGCAAATAAGTCCGTTTGGTTTTTTCCGCCTATAGTTTGTTACGTTAAAAAAGCCGAGCGAACATTTGACAGCCTAATGTATATATATTATATTTATACATAATATGGACACACATACACACGTGTATACGTACACATATGCACAGCACGCACGCATATACACACACATACACACATGCTCGCACGCACGCACGCATACGCGGACATATACTATATACTATATTAATTATATTGATATGTTAATATAATTTTATCCTCGCGTCTGCTATGTTTAATTAACCATCTCTGCCTCTAAGAAAATTTGTACAGAAGTGTGTGTGTATGCGTGCATATTTTGCATGCGACGACACAAACCGTGTGTGTTCGCCAGCATCCTTCCTGCCCCGCCACTTTTAACTTTTTTTGTTTCTTCTGTTTTTGGCACTTTGCAATTAAATTGCTGAGATTCTTTACGGATACATAGAGAGAAGGACGGCGTACGCACTAGAAGCAAGCAATTTTTTTTCTCTTTTTCTTTTTTTTTTTTTTCTTTTTCGTTTCCAGGTGTAATTTGACAGATTGCAGTACTGCGTCTACGATGAATGGAGCAGGGAAAACGTGTGCTACAGAAAAAACAAGTATCTCGTGCACCGGGTCTCTCTAACATTAGCCTTATTATGCCTCTCTTCCTATATCGGAAAACATCAAAAGCATCAAGTTCACGCGACTCAGTCCTCAGGTATCTCAGATTTCTTCCTCACTTGTGCTCTATTTTTTTTTTCTTTTTTTCTTTTTCAAAGCGGGAAAAAAAAAGAAAAAAAAAACGGCCGTGCGCCGCAAAATTGTGCCGCAAACTACTTACAGCCTCTTCACTGAGATTCGCGGAATAAAATAATATACAAAAATAACTTTACGATGCGTGGATTGTTAATCCTTCGGTCGCCAATCCGTGACGTTATGTAAATTTAATATGCAAAATTATCTTGCGTGTTCTGTGTCTGTTGTGTAACGTGGATATGTGTGTATGTGTGTGAGGGGGTGTGCGTGTACGTGTGCGTGTGTTACAAATGAGTGGCCGCATATTCTCTCCGACTTGTATCTGTATTTGTGAAAGTATGCTATATAAGAATGTTGCTAAAGTTCCACGTGAGATTTTAACGGAAGCGTTACGATATCACGCGAAGCTTCATCGATAGGAATGCTCGTGTTTGATTCGCATCGGAGGAAATGCATCGGCCTTCAGCACCAGATAATGAAAAGTTCATAAAACTATACGTTAATATTTTCTACAGCTGACGAGATATAAATACAAGAAATAAATAATGCTCGTTCGCGTTAACGTTCGCTAATAACATCTATCTAGGGCGCAGGTGCAGAACGGGCCTTATTTTTTTTTTTTTTTGGCAACGGTCTTGCGTTAACAGGATACACGATATGAGAGTAATGACTTTTCTCCCGTCGTCGCAAAAGAAGAAGAAGAAGAAAGAAAATTAAAAACAATTATCACACACACGCCTACGGATACACACACGCACGTGACGTGTTGGCAAAATTTTTTCCCTATTTTTGTTTTCCTCCGAAAAAAACAATTAACCGATTAATTAAAAAATTAATTAATGAGATCTCCGAGAACGGACGGCCGATTTTGCACGCGCGCTTATTCTCTATCACAATTTAAAGAGAAGTCGTGGAAAGGAACCGCTCCTCGTACGCACCATCAATCTCCACACGCGCATTCGCACACGCACGCACATAGATCCACGTACCAGTGTCTATTGCGACGAGATAGGCTTGAGTAAATTTACTGAATCAGCACAATTTCAAACGCAGTAAACGCCAGAAATATATATATAAATATATACGAATATACAAACGAACGCAGAACTGCTTCGCTCTGAAAATCTCCCGACCGCTTCGACAATTACGCGCGAAGAGGCGGACAGAGAGTTTCCGTTCTTTTGATTCTATTTGGTTTTCCCTCTTAAGGATTAATTATGCGTTCGTCTGTATGCGCGATTCGTCATTTAGAGGCCCTGCACTATCGAGCGATGCATTCCCAAATATAACAACGCTGTACAAAAATAACAAACACTATTTTAAAATTACGCAAACCGGATCACGCAAGTTATCCGCGCGAAATAATATGCTCGGGTGTAAGCTGATAAAGCCGAGCGTAAGTTAAATTCTTGCGCGAGATCGTATATATTATTTGGCGTTGCGCGAATAATCTTCAATGCGATACTCGATTAAACTCTCAGCTATATATCACCGTGCTAGAGACACGATTAATTTATATCCAAGTGTTCAATAAAGTATTAAAGAAAAATTAATTAACATTTTGTACATAATGGTCGCCCGATGTGTCGCGTTTTCAAATTTTTTCTCTTTCGATGAGTTTGGCGTAAATAGTGCCGATTAAATTTCTGAAGGAGAACAAACGTAACAGTGAAACACGGCGCGATTCATATGCACGTAGAAGATAGATTCGGGACGAGAGGGCAAAGCATATTACGTGATCTTAATAAGAAGCAATTCGCGGTAATCTACATCTTACGCAAGAATTTTCACAATGTGTAAAGCCGTTTAACGGTAACGACAAACAACGTAACATATATTTTATATTCCGCTCTATATAAAGTCAACGATAAAATTAGCGATGGTACGTGGAAGTGTGAGCCGGTTGGACCGAGATACTGACGGAAAAAGAAATGGCAGTATGTAATTTAAAGTTAATTAACAATCATTGGATTTTTAAGGTGCTGCCATTTCCTTCAGGACTTCCCTCGAGTTCAACCGATCACGTTTCTATATTTTCGATTATTACGGACGGTTATTTCCTTTGTTTCTCTCACTCCATTCCTCCTCTTTATCTTTTCTTATCCTTCCGTCTGTTATCAGAGGAAATTTGCATGTAGATATTAAGAAAGTCAATTATCGCAAGGTACGTTCATGTGCTTAAGCTATACTGAGTAATACATAGACACAAAAATAGTCAGATCTTTTTTAACTACAATAAATCTAGTTTTAATGATAAATTGAAAATGCAAAATTACGTAAGTGCCAAAGGATATACTTTCTAAAAGGTCGAAGAAAAATTCCACACGATTGTTAAATTGAGTAAAACAATTATAAAATTATAAAAATTACTTCTTTTTCAATTCTTAATTATCAGATACAATTAATGTAAAATGCACATCCGCGGATTACAAAATAAAAAAAAATTCTCCCTTTCTCTCGTTATCCTCCAAGCGAACATAAAAAAAAAAAGAGGACTTACGAGGGAAAAAAAATATTGGCATTTACGTCGCGTTTTGCATTTTCAGTTCACAAACCTTCGACGATATCGTGTATGCGTGTGCGTGTGTATGCGAATAACAACGTAATAATTTAAATCTCTTTATATTAAATAACAAATCTAAAGAATAGGTAAAATAAATGCCACAGAGAGGCATTCGTTCCTTTTTGTCACAGGCGAAGTCGCAGCCCGCACGTCTTGAAACTTTCGAACGCCATTTGCCAGTCACACTCGTAAACAGCCACTCTCATCTCCGCATGCTAATCGGGCGAGTCTTTTCAACAACTTACGTTATTACAAAGTACACGGCGCCTATCGACAGCGATGAGAGTAACTGCTTGACGTTCATCAAAGCGAAGCTGATGCTGATTATTAATGTTGATTATTTACAGAGTCTCTCGAAATATTTCTTTTTATCTCTCTTTAGATTAATTTTCTTTTTTTCCAACATCGTGCATCACACACAGGCATAAGACGATATACAGAGCTCCACATTGCACGCAATCTTCTTATTTTTCAGACCCGGAATAAAATCCAAGATTCACACGTGCTCGGCGGTTCATTAATTCTTACTTGTCTCTCGCATCTCGACTAATATCAAGAGCGTTTAATTAAAACGCAACATTAGGATTTTAATGCAGGTCTGAAGAAACAAAAAGGATATTATTCTACAATGCAATTGTAACATATATACATACATATGTATATATATATTCTTATATCTTAGAAAGGTACTATCGTCGGTAGTCACGAGATCCTATACATTCGAAACGCTGAAAATATAAATAGATCAAGTTACACGACACCAATCTCGAGATCGAAGTCACTGCGCCGTAACAATAAAGTGAAAGACAAAAAGAAAATGCCACGCGATTAATATGAAGAAACGATTACAGAAAATATACGTCGCCTATTTCAATTATGAAAGTTACAAAGTCCAGTGCGTCAAAGTGACTCTCGCTGTGACTTGAATCTTTTCGAAATTGGACTTGATCCACTTGCGTTTCCAACGGCTCACCTAATCTCTATATTGCAACAATATTAATTCTTTCTCGTTTAGCATTTTTCTTGCGTTACGATTTATATCATTCTTTTGTTAATACGCTATTTAAATTACGTACAACAATATTACCATTTATATATATATATATATATATACATATATATATGTATGTATATATATGAATATATATATCTTACAATCATACACTTATATATACATACAACAATATTACATTAACTGACATTAAAATCAAATCCATTGCATTGCAATGGCATCAAATCTACGCACTGCACCTGCCCTCAATCTTTCACTCGGGTTACATGACGTTTGTCTCTAACAAACGTAATATAAGTTCTGTGTCGCTTTGGTTCTAAATAGAATATGACGCAGGTGCCCGGTAGACGATGCAGGAAAATAGCGATGGCCTGCGTAACAGCAGGCCATGTTCTTTGTGCATTAAACGAGTGACTAGTCATTACAAAAATCTCACGGCGAATACTCGCAGATCGGGGGAGTCGAGTTGTCGGAGCACTATCGTCGAGATAAAAACCTGTCGATATCGAGCCAAATAGCGTGCTCCCCGACGACAATAGTTCTCCCTCGCAAGTACAAATTGCGTCAATTGTAAAAAAGAAAAAGGAAACTACAAAAAAAAAAAAAATTAAGCATTACTTTAAGACGATAAATTCCGCCTTAATGTAAAAATCTTAACGACGAAATTTGACATTTCAATTAACGATCGCGCCAACGTCGACGGAGCGTGTAACGCAACCGTTAATTAAACGAAGCCGGCTCTATACAAAAGGAGTACAAATCGGTAAGTAATCTGACCTATCATAACAGGAAAGTTATAAATATGGAATTGGAGGGGCGTCGATTTAATCGTACAAGTAACGTTTCGATAAAAATCTCTGAATAAAAATTCACGCGACTTTGGAAATATCTTCTAAACTAAAAACATTCCGTATCTTACACTCGCGAAAGAAAAGAAAAGAAGAAAAAAAAATATACATATATATATATATAAATAAATAAAATAAATGGAAGAGTGTGATGCCGTCGCGAGCGATTAACTTAACAAAAAAATTAAAAAAAAAAAAAGCAGGCAATTAAACTAACGCACCCGTTTCCCGCGGTCCTCGATGACCGTCGAAGACGAGAAGTTAGAATACCACCTTACTTGGCTTGCAGAAATCACCGCGTCGCTCGAACGGACAACAACAATTCGGTTCGGGTGTTCTCGAGAGAGAGCTTATCACAAGATGTACTGAGATCCGAAAGGAATTTTGACGTTACGTCGGAGTCGATTTTGTCGAATCGATGTGCTAAGGACGGCAATTGGTTTTTTCCTCTTTTTTTTCATTTTTCTTTTTTTTTTCTTCGTAGATCCGTTCGGCGATCGTCGAGGTAACGCGACACGAGCATATGATCGCGATAATAAATATGTATGTACGTGTACACGTGTATATGAAGACGTACATACATAGGTACATCGTTATTAGAAACGAGAGGACCGATACGCCGAAATAGACATCCGATAACACTCGATATAAATCTAACAGGAGAAGTCGCACTGCACGATCTTCCACGCTGCTTTTTGCCGATTTAATGCACGTATATTGTAATCTTAGACATAACAATATAAATATACGATATAACTGTAATTTTCTTTCGAAATAACGTACAAGACCGTCTTTAATGCTTTATGTTTTTTTTTTTTTTTTTTTTTTATGTTTTTTGTTTTTTTTTTCTCTTAAAGCGTAGGCCAAACTAACCCGTTTCTCTCGCTCTCTTCTCTCTAGACTTTGACTCGACCGCACGAATCCTCAAATCAGATCCGTTATCGCAAATCTTCTCTGACTAGATTCATAGTACATACACGTGCGTCGACGAAGCTTTAAAGGCATGCTAAGAGAATGAGTTCGACAATCACGTTCGGTGATGTTAAAGAATACGAAGGGACGTGAATGAACTTGGTCATCTCGCGCGTTTATCAGGTACTTTTACGTCGGGATAGTCCTCTATCGCGTTGGTGGACCGAAAGAAAGATGTCGATAAAGCTTCGTGGACTCGGTGAAAAAGTATGAGCACAATAATCATGTTTGATGACACCCAGAATACGAAGAGACGCGAGCTAACGGTCGTCTTGCGCCTTCATCAGGTACTTTTTACAACGAGATAGAATTTCTATCGTGTCGACGGGCCGAAGAAGAATGCACGCACGTCGACGAAACTTCATAAATAGTATTTTTTTCTTTCTCTCTCTCTCTCTTTTTTTTTTTTTAGCGAATATAGATTCAAAAATTATGTTCAACGATGCTAAGAATATGAAGAGATGCGAGCTATCGATCGTCTTGTGTCTTTGTCAGATATTTTTACATCGAGATAGTTCTCTGTCGCGTCGACGGACCGAAGTAGATAGGTGAATTACAGGGGACAAGAAAAAACGCCGATAAATATAAGGAGACGTGCAATTAACGGCCGTAATTGGTTCACGATCAGCGGGCCGACGAGGTCGTCGTAGCGCGGAGTCGACGTACATAGTAATTCCCCGTGTGTCCGATTCGTAGAAACGCTACGGCGCAGGGTGGCGAGAGGTACACATGGAAGTATATAGAGAAGAAAAGTATTGACAGTCTCCGTCGGAAGTTAATACCCCTGGGCGCTTAGAACGTTACAATTTTGCTGGTCAAACGCGTTAGCAACGACAGTGAGACGCACAATGTACGAATATGTCTCGGGCGCCCTTCCCTCACATCACCCTCCTTATTTCGAAGGCGCAAAGAATTCCCATTCTCGTACAAGCTCGAAAGGCGCGTTGGTTTATTCGTGAGGATCCGGGTGTCCGGGAAACAAAGGTAAGTGCTCCTTACAGTCCTGCTTGCGCTCTCTTATTTTGCAGGCCTAAGATCTGCGAAGGACATAAAAATTTACGTTTATACAATGGCGATATCATGACGTCGAGTCGTACTTGCCGTCGTCGATTACGACAATACACCGAGGCATGCTGCATCCGGTTTTTCTTTTTTTCTTTTTCTTTTTTTTTTCTCTCGTTATTAGAAGACGGACACCCGCGCCGAAAAGTATCCAATATAACGCACGCTCTTAATATTGCTATCGATTTTTGCTCACGTTTCGTAATCATTAAGTCTAAAGACTTTTTTCTTTTCCATACTCATTACGTTTCTCTAGCAATCACTGTTATCTAGAAACATACATTAAAGTTTGAATATGTTATGTCCCTCGCTTCTCTTCATTTACCTGCTCCAAAGCCAAACACGTCTCTAAGTAGGTGTCTTTAAACAGATTCACGGTCTATGACTTTACGACACGTCCTTTCGAAACGAATTGTTACAATAAATAACAATTTGTTTGAAAAAAAAAAAGAAAAAAAAAAATATATCAGAAAGTCTTGGTCAATCAAGATCCTAGATCGAGCAAAAGGCAGGCAGGCCCATCTAAGCATCGACATCGCTTAGATGCGCTTGCCGTTATTAACATATACTTCGCGAGCAAGATTACATACGTACAGTAATGCCGTGAGAATTACAAATGCAAATAATTTATAATATATCCGCGCACGACGTCAATTTTTCGCAGTTTTAAATTAAATTAATTATCCTTCTCGCTTAATTCACGCTTTGTTAAAATAAACTATATTGTAACACGTACACTCACCGTCGGGTATGGCGTTTGTGATGCTGCGACGGCGGCTAGCGTACGTAATCTTGGCGTGATGTGTGTCGAATCTCACATGAAGCGTGCGCGTAGATGTTTCATGGAGCACCGGTCACCGAAGACTGAGGGGAAAGGAACGCGCTCTACTACTACTACTCCTCGTAATCGGCGGCCGGTAGAGGGGGAAATTACGTACGCTAGCCGCCGCCGCCGCCGCCGCAAATGCCATACATATATATGTATAGTATACATACATTAATATGTATACTATACATAGATCAACTACAGAAAAAAAATAAAAGATAATTATTTTTTTAAATTAGAAGGCTTAAAAATAAATGTGTAGTATTATTGCAATAAATCTGCTGATTGGAATATAATTTTTTTCTGCATCAATTTGTTAAGTTTTGTGCTGCTTTTCTTCAAGGCAAGTCACGGAATTAGAATATTAAAACATATTCGCTCTTCTCTCTCCTCGGTATATCGTTTTTATCACACACAGTTAATCTTATGACTTTCTACGTTTTTATTTCTATGTTTCGGTCCATCTCTTATTTCATTTTGGTTAGGCTTCGTAGCAGTAATATTGCCCGTGCCCGTCCCTTCGCGTATTCAGCCTTCATTTATACATTATATCGTTTATTATACAAGGTGTCTCGCCCCATGTGTCGAAGCTCTTACGGGTAGGTAGGTCTCTAAAAGACCTATCTACCCGTAAGAACTTCAACGTATGGGGTGAGACACTCTGTATACGTATAATATCCAATTATCAATACTATTATAATTATATGGATATATATCTTCACATATTTTGATTAAAAACAGGTATATCATCGTTTCGTCGCACTCGTTCTATTTTTTAATTTTTTATAAATAATTGTTTCAATCACTTATTTCGTTTGGTTTAGGCTTTACAGCAATATTGTTGGTACTTTGCTTTATACATGTGCTTATCTTACATTTATATATGTATATTACCGTCTATTATCTATAATATTTAATTTTATGTACATAATAAGTTACCATTATTAATATATTTATATTGTATACCTTTAGATATTTTGATTAGAAACGAGCGCATCATATTTCATCACTACATTTTTTTTTTTTTAATCATTGTTTCAATCTTCTATTATGATTAGGCTTCATAGTAGCAGTATTGCTTGCCTTGCTTTTTATATATACCTATTATTCATTTATACACTATGGTCTATTATGTATAACATCCAATAGTATGTATGTAATAAAATTATTTTTTATACATATATAGACACAGACATTATATAAAGAGAAATGAGAGTAAGAGAGAGCGAGAGAGAAAGAGAGAGAAGGGATGCAGATCAATATGCCTTCATATATTTTAATTGAAGACTATTAAATTCTATTCAAGCGATCATCATTGATTTATAAAAAGAATTCGGTTTTTTAAAATATGAAATAACAATCGCTTGATTTATATATATCGTATCTTCGTATTTGGTCTGTAATTTTTTTTTTTTTAATTAATTTTGAACTCTTAGTATTTTTAATTGCCATCAATACGTCTTGATTAATCAAAAAGGTTTCGATTGCAGCAGATAAAATTATTTTCAAATCAGAGATCTCAAGCAATTTAAATACGCCTATTTAACGATCACAAGCAGAGCAAATGTTAAACGAAACAATGCATTAAACGAGAAGGATAATGTTACAATAAAACCGAAATTTTTTAAACTAAAACTCATCTCTTATTGCGTAGTATACCTGAATGGATTGAAGTTCTTATTTACTATGGAGAAACCACGAAACTCTTCTTGATTGATATCGCTCAATTTGTCTGCACTCTCCGGCGTTAACACAGGATCTTCCTTCGTGAATTCCGTATCAAAGTTCAAGGCATCTTTTTCATTTTTCTGAAAATTACCGACAACACTTGCGTTACATAATTGATCACTTATCAATCACTATAATAACGAATAAAACTCACAATTTTAGGTCTGATTGGAGGTTTTATTTTACGTGCTTCGAGAGCTTCCCAATCTAGATATTTGAAAAATGGCTGGACCCTTATGGCATTTTCGCCACCGTCGGCTGCAACACAACCTAATCGCTTGGCAGGATTCTTGGTCATAAAGGCTTTTAAAACAGATTCTGCTTCTGGAGAAACCCACCCAGGAAACACTAAGTCGTCCCGTAATATCGATTCGAATAAATCGTCCTCGTTTTCGGCCTCAAAGGGTGGTTGTCCAGCCACCATTTCGTACAACAAAACACCGAGAGCCCACCAATCAACACTAGCACCATACGGCAATTCTTGGAGTATCTCGGGAGCTATATAGTCCGGCGTGCCACAAAACGTCGATGTTGTCGTCTCTCCCTCGATTATACCCTCCTTACACATTCCAAAATCCGCCAATTTACAATGTCCTTCTGCATCCAGCAGTATGTTGTCCAGTTTCAAATCACGGTATATAATGTGATTATTATGTAGAAATTGAAGCGCGAGTATCACTTCTGCCGCATAGAAACGTGCCCTAGGTTCGTCGAACTTTCGAGCCTTCTGGATATGGAACATTAGATCACCTGAAATAAATTAAATAATAAAAATGCAGTATTAAAATAAACAGAAAATATATATTGTGACATCTATATAATAGGTATATACGACGTTGCGTCAAAATTTCAAAGAGACCGGTAAAGAACTTACGGAGATTAAAAATTTTAAATAAATTATTTATATAGATAATGTATTCTGACATAATTCTTACCTCCTTTTACATATTCCATAACGAAGAAGAGTCGGTCAGGCGTTTGGAAACAACTGTGGATGGCTGTAAGAAAAGGATGTTTCGCCGCGAGGGTTAAAATCCTCTTTTCCGTCATTGTGCAGTCCACGTCGTCGTCTTGAATGATGACACTCTTCTTCAAGATTTTCACGGCGTAAATCTCATCGGGATTAGACTTTAGCTCCACTAACATTACTTTGCCGAAACTACCTTTACCGAGAACCTTAATAAAATTAAAGTCGTCTAAACCAAATCTTTTTAAACCGCTGCTGTTAGTTCCATCATCTTTGGCATAAGCTGGCGTGTCTCTTTGACTCGCCTGTGAACTATCCGTGCCCATTTCGTCGGTCTGTTCTTCCGCAAGTTCGTCACCTTCTTCTGCCAAATCATCTGATAGTCTTTTCGACTGTTTTCTTGAATCATCTTTGGATTCTTTTATCGTCTTTTGTCCTTTCTTTTGCCCCTTTTTCATCCCTTTTTTATCTTTTTTAAAACTTTTGTCATCGTCTTCTTCCTTTTCTGCTATTGTAGGTGTTTCAGGACGTGAAGACACCCTAATTTTCGGAGCTCTTGATTGCTTGTTTGCGCAGAAATTAATCGTCTTTAAAATTTCACTCATAGCTTTAGTATTGATACCGCAACTGTTTGGAACATTCTTTTGACATCGTTTATGAACATTCATGTTACAAGCTGCATAAAAAGAAAATAAGTTTTTTTTAATAAAGTTTTTTCTCATAAATTTAAATAACTGTATTACCTTCGCATTGTAAGCCCTGCTTGAACAAACCGTATAGCAAGGATCCACAATGGTCACAAAATGTAAATCTTTTATAATTATGAAGAGCAAAGCGATGGGGAACATCTATATTGAAGCGTGCTATTTCTGTGCCTTGAGTCGCTTGCGCTACTCCTCCAGCTGCGCTACCCTAAATAATTAATTTAAAAATCACAAATTTAGAAAACAATACGATAAAACTTAGTAAAGTAAAATTAAAATTGACAATATAATTATATATACATCGGTAACATATTTAAAAATACACCGAGTAATCTTGACGATAACAATGTTTAAATAGCTTAAAATATTTCTGTTATACCTTTGTAAAGGTAATAATTAAACATACCTCATCTTTCATTCCTGGACATTTGGTTATCACTAACATGTGACATCTTTTGTGAACTACGCACGTGCATACTGAAACAGTAATACGTGAAATATTTCTTTATAAAAATTCTTATTTTTCAAGAAACATCAAGTACAGCACGTCCAAAGCTAATTGCATGCGTGATAAGACGCATCCGAAAATGATTTAAAGTAATATCATAAGCGGAAATTAAATTGTGATTTACTTAACAATATGTTCGATACAAAATTGGCAGAAGTTTTGATACCAAAAATGCCACCGAGTTCTGAAATGGCGTCTTTAGAATCGCAAATCAAAGGGCAACGTGCAATAAACTTAAAGACTATTTCAGCTTCAAGTTTGAATTATATGAAAGCAAATAAAAAAAAAAACGAGGAACTTAGCCATTGTGTTAAGAACTAATTGTAAGATCCTTACATGCTTGGAGCCATAAGTATAAAAATATTATATCGTAAAGCAAATTAATCCCAAAGCAATCATGTGTATTAGTTGCGGTAAACAGAGAGTGCATGAATTAATGCGACGGTGGTAAGGTGCGTATGGCTCGCGCCCGCGTGGTATTAACGAAGCGACGAAAACAGTAAATTAAATCAATTAAGAATCGTGATTTCTTTTCATCGTTAAAATTAATCGTACGTTCACATTCGTAACTACACACACACATTCATACGTAAGGGTGCGGCAAGCTGATACATAACTATAATCTGTTAATAACAGTGTATGTGTCTTCTCACCTTGACACTGATAGCCCTGCTTGCCAAAGCCCCTGAAATATAACAGACAAAACACGTCACATCGTATCCTCATAATCCCTCCTAAGACACATACGTTTGCCTTCTTCAATCATGCTTAGTCATCGTCTATGCTAGACTCCTTGATTTTTAGATAATTAAGGATTTGCGCGATGAGAACAATTGATCAAATCACTTCACAGATCTAAGTCAGTATTTAATTTCCAACGTTAAAAATATATATATATATTTTTTTTTTTTAATATTACCCATTAAAATAGTATTTTATGCAAATGCTCCAACACCTAATTATCTTGAAATGGATTGAGCAGATTATATAAAGCACGTGCTCTTATAAAACCCAAGCATGCAATCTGTTTAACCCTTTGTTGAATAAATTTTTTTTTATTAAACGTATTTTCCTATTTAGTGCAAAAATTTTTGGAATTAATACGAAAAAAAATTGTTTTAGTTAAAATGTGTGGCCAATTATATAGCAACCAAATTAAAAATAATACATATATAGGGCTTTATCGTCAAAGAAAATAGTGTATGTATCTTTATTAGACTTAAAATTTTTAATTTGTAATTAAAACACACACAAAAAAAATTGCAATATCAAAGATTTTGGCTATTTTGCATTGAAAGTGTTATTTTTAGTAATCCAGAATTAATGACAAGGTCATGGAAAGTTTCTTATTTCATGTACTCATTTTTATTAATTTTTTAATATTGCAGTGTTCGAAATTTAATAAATTTTTATATATGTATAAATGCAATACGTAAATTTTAAAATTACCAGTAGTAAAAAATAAAGAGAAACTTAATGAAAATTATTTCTAAATCTTAAAAATAAAATTATTTAAAATATACTGCACAAATTAATAATAAAATACGTAAAAATAGGAAAAACAAAAGAATGATTTTCTTACATACGGAATACAATGCAACAAAGGACTATAACAGACAAATTGATTTTAAATAGCACTTAGATTATACCCTAATTGTAGCAATACCAAGCTTGCTATTTCTAATCTGCATCCCGAGTCTCCCGAGTTAAAATAATTACTTGTAATAAGTTTCAAATGCAAATCATTATTAATTACACACTAGCCAATAAATATCTCTTTTATTTCCTTGGCGATACTAATATAAATAATAAGAGAAAGTACCCAATGCATGCAAATCTTACAAATTTTTTATTTTGCAAATTTCCAATCGATTAATTCAATGTGCACTATCAGCCAAATTTTGACGGACATATTTGCAAATGTAATCGGGAATAAAATATACATCAGACATGCTCCTGTTGTCCAAATATTTCGAGATAAAACACTTGGCTATCCAATGATAGCATAGAAAAGTATTTAGTACGTAAGACCTTAAGCGATGTAAAGCGTAATATATGCGTGGCCGATACGTACCAAATAAAATCACGACAGTGCGAACAAAACGTTGGTTGCCTCAGAAAGGTAGCCATGAATTTGTGTCCATTGACCTGATGAATCCTTCGTCGCATCGCTCTTCGACGATTCAAAGGCTGTTTTTTCTCCTTAAACTCAAGCCGATCTTTCTTGCCTTTAGCACGACTATGCTCCCCACCACTATACTCCCCATAGAAACTTGGTTGCCGAACTAAAATATTAAATCGGGATATTAGTTTATATATACACTTATCAAGTATTGAGATTTTTCTTACTTGGCGCATTCCACATGGCTATTTTTAGTCGCAACCTTCCATGAGGCTCTAGTTCAACCTGTAACAATTTTTATTTGTCAATTAGTTACATTTAAAACTGCAAATTATTATTTTATAAATTTACGAACTTCCGATATTTAATTAGATATTATTATATGCAATTACATGTTTTATTTTTAAAGTTAATTATGTTTTTTAAACATTTATTGTTCATAATTCTACAGAAATATTTAAGAAGTTATTGAAAAATGAATATCTGGCATTTTACATTTAATGTCAAAAAATATCTCGCGATAAAATATCTTAAATTATTAATTTTCTGTTAACCTGAATAACTTAAATGAACCGAACTATCAAAGTGTATAAGAAAAGTCACATAGCCCCATTTAAAGAAACATCAATAATTATGAAATCTCGAAGCAACAATTCATTAAACCACTTCATTAAGATCTTAGTTCATAAATAGAGACGTTAAAGACACTACATTTCAACAAGCAGTTTCTTTTTATATTATAAAAATATTATATAGCATCATTAAAAATACAAAGAAATAAAATATTCAGATGTATGTTTTATATACATTTAAGATAAAAGAAGAACCAATAAATAAAGCAAATCCATAGTAAAGTTGTTAATAACTCCTTTTGTCCTCATACAAAATAAATCAAGTAACATGTGCTTCCAATTGATGTTTTGTATTCTTTTTTTTCCTCAGTGTTAAGCATATATGAACAGTGTTCTTTCCTTTTTAGTGACACAAGTCGACGCATCAGCTCGTCAGCTTTCAACATTCAGTGAACAACGGCGCAGACAAAACATGACTTGTGTCACTAAATGAAAAGCACCCAATATCGCGCGTTGAGCTATGAGCGCTTGGGTTACCTACAAGAGAAACACGATGAGACAACTGTTACCATAGCAATGATGTTGTTGCATCATGTTTCTCTACGTGTAGCTAGCTCAAGTGCAGCAGTTTACTGGCCAACATTAGAAACAGCATTGTACATTAAAAATATTAGAACAGCATCAACGAGTGTTAAATAAAAAAAAATGCAATTTTTTAAAGTTGATGTGTAACAAACTGTTGTTTTCTATAAATAAATCAATATTGAAGTATAATAGCTTAATAAACTATTGTTATTATACAACTATTCTATTGTCTCTCGAATAATGATATTTTTTTTCGTACCTCTTAGGACTTAGAAATTTTTTTTTTTAAAGTTAGTTTATTCTCTATTCACAGGCAAGAGTTTACCTTACTTATTGGTCCTTCTTTATTTAAGTATAGGAGTAGTGGTTTATCTATAATGTACGTTCGACAGGCATCACGTAGCTGACTTATCAAAGCAGCCAGATTCCTCTGACAGCTTCACAAAGTGCTCTGTGTAACAAATCGGGCAGTGTACATCATACGAGCTGGAAAACAGTGAAAAATCATACAGAAAGGCATACATCGTGCTTGACACTGTTTTTTTGGATATCGTTTGTTTACTTGGCCATAGTGTGCTTCTCGCTTCTGTCCAGAACATGTTCCTCGTACAATGTAACCCGGGAAGGAAAGGACAAGAACCAAATCAAGCTGCACCGACGGCAACACAACCTGTCACTTTCTATCAACATGCAACGCGTGCGGCACGCGAGGGACGTGTACATTGAAATCAACGGCGGGCACGCGCGATTCAAGCTCGGGTAAAAAGATCGGTGGAACTCACCCAAAAATCGTTGATTCCCTCGTACAGATTTTTCACGAGCTCCGTGAACGGGATGTTGCAATTGGCAATGAAGTAGTCCGGCGGCAGCACCGCGTCATGGAAGATGGTGAGACCGAGGAAGACCGCCTGCTGCACTTCGTGGATGAAGCTCTCATTCCACACCGGGTCCGAGGTCTTGAGCTTGGTGGTCGTGCGCGCCAAGTGAAGCTCGTCGACGTCAAGCTGCACGTACGGATCGAGCGTGGGCTCCTCTTTCTCCTTCCAAAATTTCCTCTGCTTATCGGTAGCGCGTAGCTTTCGCGCCTCGCAGATCTCGATCTTCATCTTGCCGGAGAACATGGTGAACATCCTCACGACGACGACGGGGGGGTGATCCCGACGTTGTGTGTGCGCGGGGAAGGGGGAGAGGGAGGGGAAGGGAACCGAGCGAGTGAGGCGGACAGGCGGTGGCGATCCGACCGTCGTGGACGGACAGGTGCCACCACTCCTGGTGAACGGCGCTTATATAGAAAATCGCGCCCACGCGACTTCACTCTACACCTCTTGGCGCTCAAACCATCCCCCTGTCTTTTTTTCTCATTTCTCGCCGTCTCTCTCCCGCCGCCACCGCCGCCGCCGCCGCCGTCGCCGCCGCCGTCCTCGTCGTCGCCGCTGTGCCGAGTGCTCTCCTACGCCTATGCCACCACCTCCGCCTCCACGTCGTTGTCGTCCTTTCCTCCTCTTCCTCCGCCGTAGGCACTGACGAACAACGCGGTGCAATTATGAACACTCCGCTGGGCGCTCGCCTTGCGTGCATAACAGGGGCCAAAAGCGCGGCCCGCCCGCCGCTACCGTTGCTGATCGCGGCAAAATGGTGCAACGGTACGACGACGACGACGCGACGGGGACGACGGCGACGACCGCGGGACACGAATACGGGGCCTGCCCTCGTTCTTTTCCCGTGGCACCCATCGGGGCTTTCCTCTTCGTCCCGCGTGTGCCTTCCCCCCTCCCCCGCGTCTCTTGTCCCCGCTGCGTGAGAAATCGGCGGACACGTAAATCGACGACGGGGCCGTGAGCGTGCGAGGCCGTTTTCCACCCCCGCGCTCTAACGACGTGCGCGGGACGACGCGGACGACGTATCCATGGATCGCGAAATCAGGCGACACCTCTCACCTGTTCCCGAGCTGTCCAGCACCGACCCGAACGGAACCGCGGACCGCTCGATTGCTCATTTACGTTCCACACTAACGAACATCGACCACATTCCAGGCCTACCACGAACGGCTCCGGATGCCTAGACTGCTCCGCGATACGTTCACGGAGCAGATATGTTCGGGACTTTAGACTCGTTCGGTTTTCGGCCGCAAGCGCCACCGTGGTGGGCTTATTTGAAATTCTCGCAGCCGACTTCACTTTTTTTTTTTTTTTTTTTCTTCTTTCCTATTTCCTTCAATTGACGTTTATCCTTTACCGATGTATATGATCCTTTAACAATGTACATTAATTAATGTAATATGTATAGTATATGTAGATACAAGTATATACGACTTTTTAATAAATGTTATTATTGACTAAAAGTTACACAAATTATTCAGTCATTATTTTTTACAACTTATATAAATATCTAATTTATTAAAACCTTTAATACTTAAATAATTACTCACAACTTTATCTTATATTTAGCATATCAGCAACTAACTCGGAAAGTAAATTCTTTTCCTTTAACTCTTCAACTATGTGCCTGTATTTCTGAACTTTTTCAAACAGACGTTTATTCTTGCGTTCTAACAATGCTTTCTCTTTCTTCATTGCTTCGAATGCTACTAAAAATCTATTCCATAAATTTTCGTCATTAAATTCTTCCTTTCTAAACATACCAAGCTTCTTCAGATTACAACGTTTTTTTGATACAACACCAGATTTGTCATAATTGGAATCATTTTTTCTAAAACAAATTATTATCTTATGGTAATTGAACAAAAAGAAGAATAATAAAGAAAATAATATATGTATAACCTTTTCAAGCATCGTTTAGTCTTATTGGTCTCATCAGTCTTATCAATTTCACTCATTTCTGATTCTGATTCATCTATTGATACATTCTCAATGTTCTGACTTTTATTAACACATTCTATAGTCTCCTCAGAATGATCTGTTTCATCCACAGACTCTTGAAAATCTCTGAACACAACAAAAATAAAATAATTTAACAATAAAACAATTTAAAACAATAGAAAATTAATTTATATTTCATAATGCTAAATTTAGATATTTACGTTGGACTTTTTTCAATGGATTCTACACAAGCATCTGATTCACAAATATCTAACCGCGGAACAGCATCCATTTTTAAAAGAGGTTTATTACAGAGTTCCCGATAATCTTCGGGTCTGAAATGATTGCTGCATACAACGACAGCTTTAACAGTCTCCCTTTTCTTTAATACTTCCAACCATTGTTTTCGTACGTCTGGATTTTTTGGCAAGCTAAAAAATGTAAGGATTGCATGAGAAGCAATAAGAGATAAAGAAACGTGAACGTATCGCTAATTATTACGCACCTATGAAAAACAAGGTGTGAATTCATCCACGTCTGTTCTTCTTTGCAAATGCTGCATACTTTTACCATTTTACTGAAAATGCATACATAACCATTAAAGAATCATCGAACAACAACATCATCAAACTGATCTGTAACGGAGTCAGACGGAGTGTGACGTCGATTGGCTTTGTCGACTCCTCTTATATCTCGATAGTTCGTGACGTTCGTGATTTCTCTGTCACTTCGTTAATACACTTGTATACAATTGTTCGTGGTACAATTTGTATATAAAAATAATCGAATAATTTACTCCTTCTTTTATTACTTTTTTTCTTTTATTATAATTTATTAAATTAACATAACGGTAACAATAAAAACATTTATTTTTATGTAACAGCCGGTTACATAGATCAATGATGAGTTATGGCAAGATAAAAATATTTTCGTCGGACACATCCGACGACGAGAGTTTTAATCATCGACGCAGCTCTCTGAAAGTCAATTTGAGTTATAACGAAGCAGATTCCGGCAATGGATCTCTGTGGAGAACGGAAATTGAAAACGACGAAAGGAAAGTAAACGAGCAGACCGTCAGGCGGTCGTCGAGAAACAAAACTATACGTAAGAATTATTGCCAATCAAGTTCAAACAATTCTAAGGATACGCAAGCGAAAGATCATGTAAATAACGATTGCGAAGAGTCTATTCAAATTGAAAAAGAAATACAATTGAGAAACCTTACGGCAAATGTAAGTAACAAAGAACGTCACCTTGAAACAAACTGTAAGCGTTTGAAAGATGCAATCTTGTCCAAGACTAAACAGATATTTAACAAAGATGATGAACTCTCTAAAAAAACTGCACTGATATTGGGAAATACAGAAAATCGTTTAGTAAGTAATATGCACAATCTTAATTCTGAAAATAAAACTGTTATACTGGATGAAACTTCTACTGACCAGTTTGAAGAAGAAATGAGTGGAAAATGTATTGATATTATAAATAATCAACAGAGGAACAATCAATATATTAATATTGTTACTACACCAAAAAAGGATGACAGACAGAGAAGTACTGACAAAAGCTTGGACAAATCTAAATTACTCCAAAAACGGCTGTTTACTGAAAAAGACAAGCAAGAAAAAGGCCAAGCAAAATGTAGAATTATCAAGAATGTTATACTGAAGAAAAACCTGCCATTAGTTTCTGTAAAACCAAGGAATCAAAGTAGCAGTCCTATATTAAGTGGTAGTAACAAAAAATGTAGCTTGTTTAAAGCACAATCTAAGTTACATTCACAAAATCAGATTAAAAATTCTAATAACTATCTATACTCTGATCAAGATATAAATATAAGAACGCCTATCGTTTGTTCTACTTTCATTGAAAATAATGCAGGAGGTCGTAAAAAAACCGATATTGACGCATTTTATGTCACAACGAATAAAGTAATATCTATGGAGATGACGGATATTTATGGCGGTATCCATAATATTGAAGAACATGTGCCTCAGCAAAGCAAAAATTTAAATACAAATTATTGTAACGAAAATAACGAGAAAGAGGAATCTAAAGAGAAAAGTATATGTAAAAAAACACGTGCATTAAATTTTGAAGACGTCGAACAGCCTATAAATAAAATTACTGTACAAAATAACACGAGGCATTTTAATTTACTCTGTATCGATGATGCGAATAATCAGATTACGAAAAATCAAACTGAAAAACGTTGTACAACCTCCCTATTTAATAACAGCGATACGGTTCGATCATCTTTAGATATGAATACTTCATTAGATGCAGTGACGAATGATGCGAAGAGCATAAAGAAATTAAAAATCAAGAATTGTTCAAGTACAGATACAGAATCTTTATCAAAAGAAAATGGACAAATGAATGACGCAGAATCTTTAGAAAATATTAGTTTAATTGAGAGATTAAGAAATTTCTCTATGGGAAATCAAGCTTCTCGTAACGATAAATCGAAAATTTCTAAAATGTGTCCTGAAGATAAAAAGAATTCAAGTAAGAGTGGAAGCAGCTACAGTTATATCGAGTCAACTCCATATCCAATAAGTCGTTCGACTTTGTTCCGATCACGATTAAAACGCAAAACTAGGCAAGTGGATGACGTAGAAACTCGTGACGGTAACTTAAATTCGATGGATTATGAGGAGGAGAAGGATGATAAAACTAATTCAGTTAGTCTGTAAGTATATGTATATGTCTAAATTACGTTATGTTTAATATGTAAATATGTGGATTACTAAATTAATTTTTTTTGTGTTATTAGATATTCAGAAACTTCAAATAAAATGCTTACACCTATTGGAACACGAAAAATAATAGAAATTGATACTTTGGAAAGTACATCTAGCGACAATTCTTTTATTACTGAAAATCGATCAATAGCCGTAAATAATACGCTTAATGGAACAAAATCTAATACAGATAAGAGTAATATAATTACACAAGATGTGAAATATCGTCCAGGCAAGAGTAAAAAAAAATTATTGCCGCTTAACGAAAATTCTTTTTGTTCATTAAGTCCGACAGAAGATAAAAATATATTTGAAAAATCAATGTCTGTAAAACAAAAAAAACTGAAGAAAAAGCTTCCGAAAAAAAAACTTATGTCTTCCAAGAATATTAGAAGTAATCAAAAACAGAATACCGCAAGCAAACAAACATGGTCAGACAGTGATTGCAATATACCTGAAGTTAAGAAAAAAGAAACAAAGACGCGAAAACCGAGAAAAATTATTAGCAAAAAGATTATTATTAAAAAATATGCCGACGAAAACGTATTGAATATATTGCAAGGAAATAATCGAAATACGGAGAATCATACGATAAGCAATAAAGATTCTTTAGATGATTTTGTAAAATGTCGTACAATATCCACCCAATGGAATAAATACAAATCACAAAAGATCGTAATTGTAACGACTGGCTTATCAATAGGGTAATAATTAACAATCAATTTATTTTAGAGTTCTTTAAATCTGTTTTCAAATCGAAATAATTGTTATTTTACACGACGTAATATTTTCTGTTTGCAGGGATAAAAATTTGGTAAAAACTATTATTAAATCTCTTGGTCAAGCAGAGATGGAATTGAATGTAACGAAACGAACTACTCACGTTGTGAGTACAGGGGTACGTACGGTTAATCTTCTCCGTGGAATAATTAGAGGCTGTTGGCTTGTTACTTTAGATTGGGTTTTAAAATCATTGGAAAACAATACATGGCTAAATCCAGAGACATTTGAAATGAAACACTTTTCTAAAGCTGTGCAGGTAAAATAAAATAAAATAAAAACTATATGGGAATAGATTACGGGTTGCTAACACTAAGCTAGGCTTGCATAACATTTATATCTTTACATTTTGCAGGAAAATCGAAGAGATAGACAATTATTTGGCTCATCATACATTCCAGAATTATTTACCGCCTGTGGACTCGTATATGTTGAGCATAAGACCACAGTACCGTGTGATACACTCAAGGAACTTATAAAAACAGCGGGTGGACACATTACCGAGAATATCAAGCTCGCTAAAATCGTTATAGGCGCGAATGGTTTGAAAGAAAATTGGGTTATAGATTCTATTACAACAGGTGAACTACAATCGACCAAGCTTTATCAACGAAAATAAAAAATGGAGAAGCGAAAAGTATACCTTGTCATAAAATCATTAATTTAAGATTTATATAATTATTGCGAAACTAGATCAACACGAATCAGTGTTTAAAACAATTAATTTAATTTATTGATTTACAAAAAATTATGTGAAAAATACGTAAATATTAAAAAAAAAATTTTTTATGAGTTATATATTTTCTTGATGAAACAAATTATATTATTTCTTTATAATTATAAATCATGAATATTTATAGAGTGAAATTTCGAATCAGTGTCGAATATAAGTTAGTGTTGAATATTCGTTCAAAGTATTATATACCTATTTGTATCACAAATTATGTACATATATATAATAATAAATTTTTATATTAACAAACAAAATATGTGACTTACCAATTTGCATGAGCTGCAGCGGAGTTGAAGAATTCTGCCGGTGACTGTAACATAAAGAAAAATATTAATGTAGACATGCTAGTTGGTCCATAAGTTTAACAAAAAAAAAGTAAAAGTATTTTTGTTTTTAATTTAATTTTAAAAAATGTATATTCACCTAAGAGTTGCTCCGCTGATGCAGGATGCCCCCCGGGCCTGCTCCTCCACTCAGATGGGACGTGACGAGCCATCTTTCCGCGCACAGGAAACTCGCGAACGCGACCGTGATTTTACATTCGCGAATTTATTAATCACTTGCGCACGTTATTTTTCGACACTGCTGTAAAGAGAAAATCCTGAAAACAAGTTACTGGCTTACCCAATCTGCATACAGCGGAGTTGAAGAATGCTGCCGGTGGCTGTAACATAAAAAGGAAAATATTAATGTAGACATGATAGTTAGTTTATAAGTTTAACAAAAAAAAAAGTAAAAGTATTTTTTTTTTTTAATTTAATTTAAAAAACGTATATTTACCTAAGAGTTGCTCCGCCGATGCAGGATGCCTCCTAGGCCTGCTCATCCTCTCGGATGGGACGTGTCGAGTCATCCTTCCGCGCACTGGAAACTCGCGAAAGCACTTCCGTAAAATAATAATCGTAAGAAAAAACGCGCGATAACTAGCGGCACTCCCGAACGACCGACGAACCGGCTGCGGTTCGTATATTGACTGATCTCGGCGTGCGGCACTTTTTCCCACTGCACTACAGCGGAGTTCCTCTTGATCTGAAACAAATAAATGACAAAATTATATTATAGATTCAGAATGTATGTCAGAATGTAATTCGAAAAGAAAATTGATACTACTTACCCCTGGGTTGCTCCGCTGGGGCAGGATACCCTTCCTGGGCCTGCTCCTCCTCTCAGGTAGCACGTGTCGAGTCCTTCCGCGCACTGGATACTCGCGAGATAGTCCACGACACTCCCGACCGTCTCAAATTCTCGAATTCGACACGAGAAACGGGCTACGACGCACGGATGCCTCGACATTTTCGTTCGAACTCGAACCGCGTGCTCGCCGTGTCCTCTAGTGGTACGCAGTAGCACGAGTCACATAGTCCATTACCAACTTGCGATCAGGCGATCGATGGAGTGCTGTGATTGGTCGGCGCGCTAGAGTTTTCTATCGTTCCAAACGAAAGAACCAATCAGCGTCGGCTTTAAGCGATAAGAATAAAATCGTGATTTAGTATATAAGAAAACGTATACGTAACTAACATAATAAATAAAATTATTTTTTATTTAAAAACGTATAACTATTGAACTTACTTATACATTTATTTACATAACATATATGAATTAACATTTATAAAGTGTAACCATATTTTTTAACCCAGTTTAATCCTTCTACTGTTAATGATTTTGGTCGATATTCCAAACCAACATAGCCAGTATAACCAGCTGTTTCTAATAGAGACAAGATATATTTGTAATCGATCTCTCCTGGAGTATCTGGTTCATGTCTATCAGGAACTTGAGCTATTTGAATATGACCTAAAAATATGTATATTATTAAAAGTTTATAAAAATGTATAAAAATATATGTACATATAATTAATAATAAAATTCAATTTTTTAATTATGATACTATACACACACATGTACATGATAGATGAATAAAAATAAGCTATAAAAAAATTTAAGAAAATTGTAAAGTTACTTGCCTACATATTGTAAAAATTCTTGAACACTTTTCGTAATATTACCACAACAATGTTGTAAATGAAAAATATCCATTAACAACTTGAAATGTGTATTATTTATCTTTTTTACTAAATTTAAACCTGTGATAAAAATGTAAAAATTATTCTCACAGTATCTTGTTACTGAAAAGTTAATATAAATTAAATTTAATACCTTTTTCAAAATTATTCATGTAATAATTTGGTACACTATACTTATTAATTGGTTCAATAATGACGACAATATCCTCTTTCTGACATTTTTCAATAGCATATAATATATTTTTTTCATAAACTACATCATTTGCAGTAGTAGGAGTTTCTACTTTTCCTGCCATCACATGAATCCTATTAAGAATATAATTTTTTAATATACATAGAATATATATCAGAGAAATTCTTATTTGCTTGCATTTATACAATGCAGTTACTTACATTTTGCAGTCTAATGCCTTTGCATATTCAATAGTTTTTTCAATACTCTTCTTAAAATTTTCTTCTTCACCTGGAATTGCAGCAAAACCCAACTCTCCTTTTGTAACATCACCTGATATAGCAATATTAAAATAAAAGTTAATAATATTACTATTATAATATGTAATATAATATATAAAAAAAACATACCTGTGAATACATTTAAAAGTACTTGATCAATATTAGCCTTCTGTTTCGCTGCAGCAACTTGTTGAACTGAGAAGCCAAATGGAAACCCACTTTCAACTGCTTTAAACCCGGCTTGTTTCGCTAATTGATATCTATCAATAATATTAGGCACTTCGTTGAACATAAAAGATAAATTGCTAGCAAACTTTAAAGCCATGGCAGGAGAAATGTGCTATCTGCAACAAAACGTTGAATGTAATTCAGTAACGTATAAAATACGCTTTCAGTTAGTCAGCATTTACCGTTAGATTATATAATAAATTCTTATCTACGATAAGAAATCTGTAACTGAGAGGAAAAACCAGAAAAAAAATATTCTACTACTGCAAGATTCAAATTGTTCATAACCTCAATTTCTATCGTCGCTACTTGAACTTAGCTGTGGCGGTTCGTAGCGATAATTCTGGCAACTAAAAAAAAATTCTATTATTTAATTGGCCTATATGGGCCAATCACCAAATGCGCCGTTCCCGCAAATTTCGTAGCACCCATTACAAAAGAGGCGTAACCACTTGACCGTGTACCTTGTTTTTACTTTTAATTTCTGAGTCACTTATATGGACGCATAATTAAATTACCGTTTTTGCTCATTCGTAATTGACAATTAAATATTATTTATTCGATTATTAATGTATTTGTTAATAATATGAGGCATTGGCATAAACTTCGCGTGTGTTATTTACTTTGGTTTATTACTGTTACTGTCTACGGTAAGAACTTTTTTTTAACACGGCTATTTTAAGATGAGACACATTATATAATAAACAACCAGATAATCAATATTCAATAAAAATAAATGATTATAGGATTAACGTTAAATGATAAAGAAATGTTTCGAACAAAGGTACGTTTCAAAAGTCAAGTTTTACTTACTGGTAATGTGATAAATTTTTGACGTCTTAATCACTATTGGAGATATACGTATTTTTTAATCATTCTTAATCCGTGTCTCGGTAAATTATTAAACATTGGAGTTTTCGCGAACAGAATGGATCGCCAATTTCTTAAGACAATTTATTAACGATGGTTTATTAAAATTATTAAGTCTCTGTATGTTTTACATATGAAATCTGTCTTTTACTTTTTAAATATAAGAATAAATGACTTATTCTGTGTCTATTTTAAAGTTTACAAACTACTAAATACATTCTTTTATGTACAACATATTTATATTTTTTAAAGTAATTTTAATTATTTTATACATACCCTTATTTTTTATTCGTGTATAAAATAACATCTAACATGATAAATGATATTCCTGAGATAAATACTAATGTAAAATTCATATGCAATAATTTTATAAAATATTATTGCTATACATCAAAATCTTTTTAATACAGCCGCGATACTATTATATAAAATCGTCTTTGCGTCGCGGCCCCATAGATAATCAATGTGATTAAATTTTTCGTAGGCTATTTTTTCTGTGTGTATAACATTTGGTAAATTATCCACCAGTTTTTGAACATCCTGAAACGATTTATAAGAAATTGTGAACAAGAAAAACTTATAATGTATAATGGTATACAGATTGCAATAAAACGTTGGTATGTAAAGTCTCGTTAAAAAATAATAAAACTTACCGTGCGATGAGTGATAAAGTCGTTTTCACTGTAAAAGATCGCCACAGGTATTTTTACTCTTTCAAGAGTATATTTCGGCGGCTGTGCAGATCCATAGAGAGCCAAATTTGTTTTAGTACCATAATCAAATTTACGGAATGATCCTGAAAAAGAAAAACAATTGCAAATTAATATAAGGATGTTTCATTAATGATTTTCTATCGTATCTAAATTTTAAGGAAGGGTTAACAAAAAAATTTTGTATGTTAAAGGAAATACACTTGGTATTTACCAGAAGTTATTAACTGGCTAAAATGAAAAAGCTGTTTGACCGAAGCGCCTGCCGGGGAGTGCCCAAATATCAAGGGTAACATGGATTTATCAAGCTGATCGCTACCAAATCCGGCGATAAGGAAAAACCAGCAGTAACAAAAACCTTTTGTCACGGTGCGAGGAGCGTTTCGTACAAGAATTCGTAATACTTGACTTTGCCATTTTTTACGAGGTAACCATTCGTGTATGTTGCAAATGTAAGATCCCCACTGAAACATTTATAAGACAATTTTGTAGAAAAAAGCTTCATTAAATAGTAAAAAATATATATATATATACGACAAAATATAATTTATTACATCAAGTATACTGTGAAATTGTACGATAAGCTTTAAAAGTGGACTTCTTTGATTTCCTAAAAATACTGCAGGTGCCAAACTTATCATCCCTTTGATTTTCTCATTATATTCAGGCCTCTCGCTCCCCATAACGTAGAACGCGGTTGCACCTTGACTGTGACCGACGTAATACAATTGAGTATACCCAGTTTTTTCCAAGATGTAATCTATTGTTGCTGGTAAATCATAATATCCGATCTCGTGCCAACTGTAATAGAAACATATACCGTTATAGATAAATTGTCGTCGTTTTTATATATATTTTTTATTATTTTAAGCTTGTTTTATCTCACCTGAAATT
Organism: Cardiocondyla obscurior; assembly: GCF_019399895.1. NCBI lineage: Eukaryota > Metazoa > Arthropoda > Insecta > Hymenoptera > Formicidae > Cardiocondyla > Cardiocondyla obscurior. The sequence continues at coordinate 7,068,677 of NC_091873.1, read as the reverse complement.
CCAAAAATCTCTATCTTTGATCGAGTAATATTTATGAGATTTAGAGTAAGTGTTTCCACGAGCGTTTGCAAGCCAGACGTCAAATCCATTGTCACAAAGGACGTATGCTATAAAAAAAAAAAATTAAAATGTAATAAATTCTAATTACTTGTTAATATATCTTACAGTTTATCTTTAAATAACTAAGTATCAAGGTAAACTTCTTATGATATCATACTAACCGAGGGCTTTTTCAGGTCCCAGAAGCACCCAGTCTGCAGAACTCGATAAAACGCCGTGACATATGATTACCGGCAATTTAGAGCTTGGATTCGTGTAACATCCGAGGGTTTCCAAGATTTTATGACAATCGAGATCCGATGAGCTGCAGTCTTCGTTATTTTTCTTGTCGGTAATAGCCGCATCAGGTATAATGGTGTCAGTACTTAGCGATATTCGATTGTTAGGCGATAGCACACGGTGCACAGTCAAATGATAGCCATCCTCCGTACAAATCTCGTGAGTCTCAGCTATGTAGCCATGAGCTTCGATCAGTTCAGGCTGCAACATAATAAGATTACAGTCCACACATTATTCTAAAAATATTAAAATTTTTTTCTAACTTGATTTTTATTAATGCCACCAATTAATTATCATATAGCGATTAACGAGGCAACTGTTATTAAGCAAACGATAGCGATAACTTTGTCCATTTTAATTAATTATAAGATTGCGCATACGTACTATTGCATAATAAACTTTTATTCAGCCTTGAATAAAAGTCATTTAAATTCATTTTTACGTGGAGTTCAAATTTTTTTTTTCTTTTTTTTTTTTTAAACACAAAAAAAATTTTTGTTATCTACGTTCCAGCGCGATATAATATTAAAATTGAGATTGAGATTGCATTTAATGTAATTTAATAAATCGAAAGGGAGCAAACCAATATTTGGTTTGGTATACTTTGCTTCGTTGAATTTCAATCTAATTTTAATTTTAATCTAAGTATGATACGGACTTTAGCAAGAAAGAAATGAATCTGGCGCATTTATGTTTCAGCACATTAACCTTGTACCCTTGATCTTCACGAATGTATTCTGATGCGTATAGAGACACGTGATTTCCATCAACCAACTGCTTTTGTTTCTTTTTATATGTACACATATATATACATTTTTTTATTTTATTTTTTTTTATCTAATGCGCACCGCAGTGCGTAACTCTGATAGTTCGAAAGTTTAAATTCTCGCGAAAGAAAACGTGGTTGTAGCAAGTAAACATATAACAAGGTGAATTGGGCAACTTCGCGAGATGTAAGAAGACGAAAGCGAGGAATTTATCGACAAATGCGAGCTATTTATCAATTCGGTCAGGGACGCCGAGTGATCGTGCGTGAAAGATATGTTGCACGTGTACGTGCGATAGACCGCGACACGGTACGTGTCGATTACTTGTTCTCCAACGTAAAGAGACGTATCACATTCCGTCGAAAATTCGAGCGAGAGATTTGCATTCACGCTCCCGTTGCGTGAGTTCAAGCGTAAATATATCCGTTCCACGCGCGTATATGTACGCCCGTTTATCGCAACTTCCGCCGTAAGAGAATTATGTTTTAACGCAACACCTTTTGTGCGTGTAGCATCTTACCGTCGTCATGTGAGCCTCGTCCCGACTCGGTGTCCCGCTCATGCTGCCGCTGCGTCGGACTGTCGGGGCCGACCGACGTGAAGTCAGCAGACTTTTCCTCTAATTATTTCGCAGCAGTTACCGCCACTGGTTTTGTCCTCACCTTATTATATGTTCACTTATTTTCCCGGCTCTCGCGTGCATGTACGCTCGTTCCACGAGTGGCTCGCGAGAAAGTGACCCCGCAAAATCCGTGCGCCAACGATGCGAAGGAAATGGTCTCCCGTCGTGCTCTTCAAAAGAAAAAAAAAAGAAAGAAAAGGGAAAGAAGCAACTTAGCGGTGCCGGTGAAAGGCGCAGCGTGTTTTCTTTCCGCTAGATCTTCGCAAATTGAGCCGTAGGCTGTTTAACGTCACGTCTGGACGGCCTTTCGAAAAGTGGGAAGGAGGTTTGTAAAGATCTCCGTGTCTTTCTTTCTTTTTGAAACCGCGGAACGATATTGCTACGCGTGCGCGCCCGCGCGCGAGATTCGCGTTTCGGCGAATCTCAACGGGTCCTTTATTCCTCTGTCAGCACGACTGTACGAGCGCGAGAAGCACGCAAATATATATATGTCATGGCAAAGTTCCAGAGGCAGCGTTTCGGGAGAAGGAGAGAAGGGAGAAGGGGATAAACTTCGCTCGAACTGAATTAATTATGCGGAAAAAAAAAAACGAATCAAGCCACGGGTTCTACGACCGACGAGGAATGAGATATATAATTTAATCAGATGTAATCTAATCGTATCCGCGAGAAAAAGCGACGACTTTTAATTTCAGCGAGCAAAGATTACGCAAACCGAAATAATCTACATATTATATTTAATTTTTTATACCCGCGCGGTGTTATCTTATTTGGCGGCACTTTCGCCCAAATCGACTTACCGCCAACGTCAGTCGGAACGTCAAATACACGTTTTTATCTAGCCGGGGCAAGAGATTACTTCGATCTTGATTAATCAATCGTCACGGTCAGCGCGAAAATCTTTCGTTTATACTTTCGAAACGTAACCCGCGCGATGTAAAAGAGCGATTCGGCGCGCGCGCCCTTGGCAATTTCAAAACGGATCCTCGCCTTGCGCCATCTGTCCTTTCTTCTCACTTCATCCCGCCTTGCCCCGCCACTCTTCCGGCCGACGGGTACCGTTTGTCGTCAAGCGGGGCGCCGCCATGATCGTTCCGGCAGTGTTGTGTAGACTCTCTCGTGATTCTACGCCCGGGGATCCGAGAGACACGTCCATTTCTCGAGGCGCCGCAGACGGATTCGCATCCCGCGCGGATCTACCGATCACGCAGTGCGCTACGATGGCGGTGTAGACGTCCCGGGGCGCGGGTGCTCGCTTGATCACGGTGTAAGTAGCCGGGGCCGATCCCCGAATGCCCCTGATCGTCGAGGATCCCGGGGACGGCCGGGGCCCGCGGCACCCTTCTCCCTCCCCCTCTTCCCTCCCTCCCCCTCTTGAGGTGGAGGCGAAGGGAAAGGAAGGCGGCGGCGCGGAGCGTTTTCGCGACCGCACGCTTCGTCCCCTGCCCCATCTCGGCCGTACTTTCGCGAACCCCGCTCTCTCAACTTCCATATTGAACGTCTCTCGGCCAAGTTTCGCGCGCGTATCACGTCCACCCGTCGCGGAAGGCCAGTCACGTCCTGGCGATAATCACACGCGGCACGGGTCACGTACCGCCGTTGTAGCGCGCGATCGGAACGTATCAGGTTAGGACGATAGCCGTGGCAGCGTGTCAGCGAAGCTCCTTCTCCACGGTGGACTGCCCGCTCTCGCGAAATACGGAAGAAGAGAACGCGCACCGACGCGCAGCCCGACGGAATTCTCACCTCGTTTGTTTCAACGACGAAGCGATGTTAGTCCCGCGGTGGAACCGCGGTGTTTGTATCTTGCCCAGGAAATTCCCGTTAGGATGCTAATCACTTTCCCGCTCCTGCAAACAATGGGTCTTGTTTCCTCCTTTTTGTTCCTCTTTTTTAGAATCATTAGTCACCGAGATTGATTAATATAAGAGTACGAACAGTAAATCTCGCCTGTTACTTGAATGCGATTAATTAGCTCGTTAAATATATTTCGCGGTTTCTTTAGCTTTTTTTTTTTTTCTCGCGTAAAAAGAGATATCGAAATTTAATAAACGATTGAATTGAAATTTTGGATCGTAACTCTTTTTTTAGACTGCATTGTGGCTTGTTATCTGAATGGACAACAAGGTGGATGTCGCGGAGGCTGAAAATATTTCAATGATTGGAACATCTGAAATTTTTCATTTGCCTGACGTACCAGAGATATCGGAGGCATTAGAATCTACTGGTCTTAGCCCGTTGACTTCTTCCTTAGATCAGGCTCTCACGCTACAAGAAGATAAAGCTCTTTCGTCCGAAGTTAATATGGGCATTGAAGATACATGGTAATAATATTTTTTATAATCTGAAGAATAGTTTAATTGTATGTAAAAGGGGTTTAAATAATTATTGGGTGCGATTATTCGTAATTATTGCTGTAGAAATACCTCGCGTAAAAATAACGGAGGTGCGTTTCCTATAGTTAATTTTCTTCAATTTTTTTTTTAGGACTGAAGCAAACAGTTCAACGTCAGATTACGCAATTCCTCTTCCTCCGCCACCCGGATTGAGCGATTTCACGGATATCGGGGCAGATCCTATTAGCGATTCCGGTACTGGTATAGAACATGGTCCGTTTCTGCCGCCCGGCACCCCCGCGCTTAATAATATCTTTGCAGAAGCTGGTGATTCTCACGATGACTCGCCAATGGGTGAGTGTATGTAACGTAATGTCTGGAATGTAAAATAAATGACGTTAGATGATATATTTCATATCCCCTTTTTTTATAAATATTTTCAGAGGTAGTTGTTCTGCCTGCAGGCGTGTGCGGTCTTCGTAATTTGGGTAATACCTGTTTTATGGCAGCCGGATTGCAATGTTTGACTGCAACTCCTCCTGTTCTACGACATTTCTTGGATTTACAGCAGCGAGGAGAGAAACTGCCTCCACCCGGATCATTAATGGCAAATTTTAGTGTACTTCTTGGGAAAATGTGGTCTGGGAGGTACAGCGTGCTCAGACCAACGGAATTTAAACAAACTTTAGGTGCTTACCATTCACAATTCAAGGATTATAGGCAGGTAAGCGTATAATTGTCGATATACTTCGTCCGTTATGTTTGAATCATTATTTGACTGATAATACTGTATGGTACATATACGTTTAACAGCATGATTGTCAAGAATTTTTGGCACTTTTGTTGGATTCCCTCCACGAACAAATGAATATGGCAAAGTGTGCCAAGAATTGTCAAGTTCCGCTATCTACGACCACTGCCAATTCTTTTAATTCTATTGAAAACTCAAATGGAAAGACCCTTTCCCCTGTCACTGCCACGGCCAACTCTAACTGTAATTCAGATCTTTTGGAAATGTATGAGTGTTTGTCACCCGAATGCCCAAATAGTCCTAACGTGACGATGGCTGGTTCACCGAGAGGTAAAAAATTTATATAACGCGAAATGTTACATTTTGGATATTTTATTTTGAAATGTTATTTCTTAATATTTCATAAGAGTTTGATTCGTCGATTGGAGAGCTCGATAGTATTACGAATTCGCCGAGAGATTCACCGCTGAACGGCGAAGAAGAGGAGACGCTAGATTCGGACGAAACCATCGAGGCGAGATCGAGCACTTTTATTCACAACAAGGTGAACGAGGAAGGTGCAAATGAAGTTACTCCGACGCGATCTTTACGATTAGACACGCTGATTGAATTATCGAAAAGCGTGCCTCAGTACGGTAGCTTATACGATATTCACAAAGAGGCTAAAACGAGTAATGCCAATTTCTTAGTAACACAACAAGAATGTAATAATGAAATTCATTACGACTCGCAGAAGTTTCCCAAGGATAATGTCCGCAGGATGCCGTTAGACAATTCGAACCTTATGGAAAATCATGACTTCGATAATAAGAGTGTTAGTATCAAACGCATAAAGGAGGTAAATGTCCAGAAAGTTAATGGTAGTCTCGATTCAACGTCAACCGGCTCTGACATCGAGTATGATAGTGGCCTGGAGAAGTGTAATGTGAAACGCATGAGACTGGACGATCAAGAAAAAAATCACAAGCACGACGGTCTTAGTAGTGAAAGTACTCAATGCTCGCGAATTCCACAGAATTTTGGAAACGGTGCTATTGCCGCACAAGATGAACTTGAGGCGGATAAACATTGGGCGAAGCATTTGCGATCGAACAGGAGTATCATTGTCGACACTTTTCAAGGCCAATTTAAGAGTACGGTAAGAATTTTGAATTATGATATATCGTTTACTTACGTGGAGATTGTGCGTTGGAGTTGATACCATGAAAATTATCGGTATTTACTGAAAAAAAAATCTCCCATATTAAATTGTAGTAGATTTTCCACCTTGTCTTTGAAACAAACGAGACAAGTTTCATACTACTTTTACACTTTACTTATACACATATATGTACATAATATTACAAATAAGAATATTTAAAAGTAATTTTTCAATTTTTTAAAATTAATTTACTGTAAATTTTTAAAGTTTATAATTAAAAATATTAGAAATTTATTTGCATATCGAATACTTACGATTTAAACATGTTGTAGGTCGTGTGTTCAGTTTGTAATCATGTTTCGGTTACATACGAACCTTTTATGTATTTATCTGTACCGTTACCTCACGCCATGGAGAGACAGCTGAATGTTACTTATATTCCTGCAAATGGTGATCAGCCTATGAGATGTGTTATCTCTTTAAATAAACAATCTCGAATTGGCAAATTAAAAGAGGAGTTATTAAAAACACTTGGCAAGGAAGATATTTCGGTGACGAATATTGCATTCGCAGAAGTGTTAGAGAATCATATAGCAAAGATTCTGGTAAGTACGAATAGATATGCTTCTTCTTATATTATTAAAATCAAGATTTTTAATAAACATTTTGTTTCTGTTATTAATAATCTTATGTGATTACTGCTTTGTAAATATATTTAACAAAAATGTGTTACACAATTTAGAATACTAACGATAAATTGTGCAGTGGTATTTTTTAATTTGTGCACTGTATATAGATACGAAGATTTTTAGTAGTGCCGCTATTTTATTTAATAATTTAGCATTATCGATAACCTCTGCAAAATATAGTTTAAAATTATATGTATATATATAGATTGATTTATTCGCGTGTTTAAAGAAATCTAAATAAAGATAGTCAAGCCAGTACAGCTAAGTGGGCTTGTGTTGTTGCAAGTCAACAGTCGACGGTCAAGACTTGTATGTCGAAGATTAATGGTGGATACAATGTTCGAATTTTCACGACACTGGGATGTGCTGTATCACAGGCACGGACGTCTGTGTCTACCGGCTCGTATTGGTCTGTGACTATCCTTATTTAAATTATAATTTTGGTAAGAACGAATATATGTAATCTAGGTTTCAATTGTTGCTTCGCACAACCGACTTAATACAAATCAAGAATACGCTATTAGGAAATAATGGGAGAGTTAAGAAGGTGGTATATCGATTAGGCTCGATTATCGCCGATACTACCCTCCTAAAACAAATTATGGAAGAACATTCTCGTAACGCGAAAATATAGTTACGGGGCTACATTTCATCGTACAGGCTCACCAAACTTTTTTTTCTTTATTCTCTATTTCTTTCTTCCTCTCTCTATTTTTTTTTTATTTTTTTTTGTCTTAATAATTTCACAAAAGCCGCCGGTCTCTTACCGTTGTCGCTTTTTGACTATATTATTTTCCCCTTGCACCGTAGGTTTCGGGAATTACTTGCTTGCTGTAGCTTATCATACTTAGGCGGAAACATCACTCTGTTGGATTCTACATCAAGGTTTTAAATTTAAGGACGACAATACACTCTTGAGACACGTCAATGATACGAATCGATCGATATACGCCTTTGAACTCACGGAGCCTCCTGATGCGTATACTTCAATGACTGACGGCGGTGGGGACCGCCCAACGGATATGGATTCTTGCCAAAGATGTACGATCACAGGCGAGGAAGTGCCGTGTATGATATGTCTTGAGGAATTGGACGGTGATTTGAAGAGGCATAGTGGAAACAGCTGTAATTTCATCATGTGCGATCCTTGCATTGAGGTTACGTATCATCTCGTTTAAATGTAAAAAAAGAAAATCTTTTTTAAATAACAATTTTCTACGCCCGCAGTAAAATTAGAATGGAATCTTTATACTTTATCGATTTTCTTTTTTTTTTATCATATTTAATTTTAATTAAAGTTATCCCAATGATGACAGAAATGGCAGCGTCAATCTAGTGGGAGGGGTGCACAAACGAGACATACGCGTTCTGATATTCATCGTCGATACTAAAAATTTACAGTATACACGATTACTGTAGATTTTCGGTACTGGCAATTAATATCGGATCGTAGAATATTGTCATTAACTTCACCTCGGGAAGGTCTGAGATAAGATTGTCAAACGTTCTAGCCGGACGGTATCATAATGATGCGTACGAGAACCAGAAAGAGCTTCGCGTTCTCCAAAATGCCGGGGATGCTTTTATTTTTTAAAGCAGAGGCGACTGGAAACGCGAAGATGGAATCTCGTATAATCGGCATTTTTAGTCCAATCCACAAGCCTGGTAATCATACCTGGAACTCAATTCAGACTAATCTGATGCTGCCGTTAAACCTGAGGGTTCTATTTTTATTATTATTAATTATATTTTTTTTTTTTTTACTTGCATTAAAACAGTAAAGAGAAACAAAGCTTTCGTGTTGTACAAAATTGTCGCGTAAATTGATATATATTATTTCAAACAGAATCCAAGTTTTTATATTACTTCACAGAATTATTTCAAAAATCAAACGGAGCCCCAAATGTGTCCGATGTGTTCCACATATATGACAGCCTCATCGTTTACGAAGATAGACCAAACTGGTCGACCTAGGCCCATTGTACGTATCTTGAACGTACCGCTAGTACTGAGGCACGATACGACGAACGAGACGACGAATAATCGCAAAAGTACCAAGCTTTTTGGTTATCCACACTTGATACGACTACCGTCAAGAGTAAATGCACGAGATTTATACGACATCATTAAGAAAAATGTGCCACATGAAGGTCACTACACAATTCATTTCGTTGATGGTCAGGTAAGATAATTTTTATTGAATTTTCGTTGCGATCTACTTGATGCTTTTTAATTATCCCGATTAATATTTATTTCAATTTTATTTAAACTATTTCTTATCCAAAACTGATATTTAAAATCTCTTTGCGACAGTATAAAAAAAATTTATGTTTAACGTTAGCTCGTTTCTACATATATTATTATGTGACAAGATACAATTAATTAATTTTTTTTTTTTTAGGGTCATCATTGTTCACGATGTATGTACACAGCACATTGTACAGGATGTAGTGTACCCGAGACGGGAATGGTAGCGTTGCAAAATGGTGACACACTTGCAGTTCGTTACACCGAATATGTTCCTAAGATTCTGCATCCTATCGATCATGTTAGCGTGAGCAAGCAACGACCGCACCATCCACTGTCTCTTTATGATTGCCTTCAAGCATTTAGTCAAAGGTAATTAATTTTTGTGAAGCTACTTTAATTTTGTCTGTTAAATTATTTATTGAATAAAATAAATATGCTGATTATGTGTTACGTGTTAATTTAAGTGCAGTCATTGATATGTGTCATGTAATTTTGCTTTTTTTTTTTTAGTGAAACATTAGACGAACATAATCCTTGGTTTTGTCCGAAATGTGGATGTAATCAATGTGCTACAAAAACGTTAACGGTACATCGATATCCTAAGTTCCTTATTGTATATCTTAAAAGGTATGTTTGTTAAATATTATAAAAACTACACATAGTTCGTTAATAATTACAAATAATTTGCATACTATTTTAAATTACAGATTTGTGTTTTATGAATGCGCAAGTATGAAGCTGGATGACAAGGTCACATTCCCTTTGGTGGGTCTGAGTGTAGGACGCCACCTCTATGATCTCTATGCCTGCGTATGCCACTTTGGAGGTATACGAACTTGAAAAAAAATTTTAAAGTAACACATTTTTTTTTAATCGTATTTTTTATATGTGAAATAAAATTTCAGGTGTGTCCGCGGGCCATTACACGGCGTACGCGAAGAACCCTCGCACCGACGTGTGGTACTATTACAATGACGAAATCACAAGCAGGCAGAAACCACAGGATGAAGATTTTAGCAATGCGTATATATTGTTTTATAGTCGACAAGGGACCAACTTGAAACCGTGCAATATATAACAAGTGGTGTATTTAACTTGGTAGCCGATGGAACAAGTTGAGAGCAGTCGAAAAAGGAACAAAAAAGCAACTGGCCGGTGGTAAAAAGATGGAATGTGACAAAAGGGGGATTGATATTTGCGTTCTTCCACGTGTATGCATCGCGAAAATTTCTTCGCATACTTTATACGTTTGCAACTTTTATTTTATTCATTTTGTTGCGCTTCTGTCTCCCCCGCGCATCCATCTATTTTTTTTTTTTTTCTCTCCTGCCTCTGCTACGGTTATGTTTTTATAAGTGCAACGGAAGGCTGTACTAGATACATGTGCTGATTTGCGCCCATTTATGTGAAATATCGATAGTTGTTACCTTGTGCGTTTCGTGATTTATTATGCGATTTTTCGAAGGATCGTCGCGTCCTCGTAATCGGTGTCTCTGCCGATGATGTTTTACGTTGTAACGTAACTTAGGCCTGACCTATTTCGTGAATATTGAGAGAACTGAGCGTATTTGTACTGCATATATTGTAAACGTATGTCGAATTTGTACAGTAGATGGTTAAATGTAGGACTCAAGGATTCTAAACACATAATTTATTAGTGAAATAAAGGTGAACGTGTCATATTTGAAATCAAACTTGAATTCACCACTCGAAGGCGGGCTGCCACTTTTCGCCGTGCTTTCTTTTTTATCTAAGCAGAGGAGCGAGAGGATAATACGCTTATCAAGTGTTGCGCTTATTCCTTCGTTATTCAAGTGAGAGAAGAACAAGAAGATTGTAAAGCGAAACAGAATATACACATTTTACGAAACGCAATCACGTTTATGGGTTATTTATTAAATTGTATATCGCAATTTTATTACAAGACACTAACCGCAGCTCGACACCCGCTCGCATTAGCATCGGTGTAATTACTGGTGTTTCACGCACATTTTTCGAATTACTATAAATTGTTATAACACGCTACGTTGTAACTTAATGACGCGTTTGCGCAACTAGAATCGACTCCTACGCATTTCCTCTTTACTAAACCGTTGTAGAACCGAGGAAAAATGCCCCGACCGAGTCTCTGTAGTATAAAAGAATGCTATTGCCGTTTCGCGCACTTCTGACTAGCAGTTCCGGACCTTTAATCACTTACGAAGAATTTGTTTGGATGCACTAACAGCACATACGTAAGCATCACGTAATCTTGCCAAAATACATGTGATATAATCGGAAATATAAATTATAATTTTTTTTTTTAGTATTCTGCTAATTTTTTTTTTTTATATATATATTTCAGGACACTGCAATATTGCCTGCCGTGATAGTGATATTTATTATAAACATTACGAAATTTGTAACGATTAATAGCATTGTGGAATTTGATAATTGATAATAGTACATACATTAATAATTGCAGATTTCAAAAAGCTCAGAAAAATATTGCAACTGATGCTGCGAGCAATAGCAATTTTTCTTTTTTTTTTCCTTGAAATCTAAATTCATAATAGAGTGTCTTCTTGTTCATTAAATTCGTTAAAGTCGAAAAATACAACGATGTTTATGCTAAGCAATTGACTGCACATACGCTTTCACGTTGACTTCATGCGCCATAATACATTCAATTAAATTCGATATTCCTTTTTAATAAGTATCAGTAAATGATTCTGTAGCACTAAATAATTATATCATTTCGTTATTTTCACGGTTATATAAAGTGTGTGTAGTCTATGTAAGTATTTTTTGTTTTGCCTTTTCTATAAAACTGAGAACGTGATAAATATGAATCACTGTGTACAGTTATATAATTATTATACAATTATGGAAGTAAAGCAGTTATTTACTTCAACAGTTCACTCCTTCATCCCTTATTAATTTCAAGTAGATAACTTTCCACTACTATATTATTAATATTCGAAGTTCTAAATTTGAAACTGGTTTATATCTAAGAGGAATTAAAAACGACGAAACAATTTGTACTTATAGGGGGATTAAAAAAAACATTTTTAAATTATTTATAATATAATATTTTATCCTTTTAAACGGCCTTAATTTTCTTTGGTGCATCTGCCCCACTCAACATACATACTCGATGCTACACCTCTATCTTCGCATTATATTTTACGTTTATATCATGTAAAACTTAATATTATTCTTCCTCTTTTTTTGTTTCTCTTACGGCCATTTCTTCGTCGTTTATGTCTTTTATCGCTCGTTATTTTCATGCACTCGATGTCATAGTTATAAATTCTTCATTTTTTTCTAGATAAACTTTCTTAACACGATTTAAATATTGTGTGCAAATTGAAAATTATTCTATCTTCGAAAAGCTGTGTTAGATCGCATCGAAAGTTATATTTAATCCTCCATAACAATTAAAAAAAAACAGCAGTTGATATGTATTGATAACAATTGATATTTAATTTTTATTGTCACACAATTTCGAGTTACCACTTTTTTTCGATTATAATACTGTCATAATGCAAAAATATTTAATAAAAAATGTTTATCCAGAAAAAGATGAAGATATTTATCATGCAATTAATTTTCCTACGATACCATTAATTCCATTTAAAGTTATTCGGCTTTGGTATCCACTCAAATTCCTATATTCAATTTATGATACGTACCTCTCGTATTGTCGTCGTCACGAAGCTACATTCATTAACGCAATGAAACAGTGAACCAAACAATCGCGCCGGGATGTATAAGGCCACCAATCTCGCAATTTACTGTACGGGTCTCGCCATTGAGAATAAAAAGCGCTTGGTTAGAGGGGCTTACCATATATCGACCAAATATACCGCTTTGTATTATCGGCCTATTTGGGTTACCCCATTTCGTGAGATGTGGTGGTGTTGCTTTTCCTACGCCTGTTATCATTTCTACTTTGCCTGGAAGAATAAATAAACTTGATGGATTAAGAAAAACCTTAATTTTATAATGAGAACAGAAACAAATGTTTAATTTTCAGCAAATCTAAAGGATTAATTTACCAGTAGTCAAATCTAGAAAAAGGATATCTTCTTTGTCTGTCGATGAAGCGTATATATCATAACTGTGTGTCGTTTGCGATGGATAAAAGGCGATATCGCTAATATTTAAAGTCGTTTTCACATCAAAAGCGAATTTTAATCCGCTCGCTGAAAAAGTGTACGTAATACAAATATATTATTTAGTTTGGTTAGTAATATTTTTCATTTTGCATTAAAATATACTATAAAAAGGAATATAGAAATTAAAATATATTACGTAATATTTCCTGCACCACGAGAGTGACGCCGGTGTTCTGTTTGTCAAGAGTGACAAGATATCTGGAATCGGGGGAAATTGCAGGCTTCCCCAGGATGCTGGGTTTATGAGCGAGAACGCTATCAGTAAGATAATCGAGCAGTACTTGACCGGTCGGTTGACCGGTGATCGGCTCTTCGCATTCCAGGATCACAAAACCATCTGTAAACAGAATTTCGATTAGATTACGTTCAAATTGAAAAAGCAAGCAGGATTTATATTTATACATAAGTGAAAGAAAGCAATTTTTATTCAATAATTAAAAATATTACAAAGATCAGAGAATTCCATGCTCGCTGGCACGCAGTTGTAATTGGCCAAATTTACGGTACGAGTGTACCTCATATTGACCAAGTCGAGCTTGTACATTCCATGCTGGTTTGTGTGGGTTACGTAACCGTACTTGAATACGTGTTTTGTGTCCTGAAAAACAAAAGCCTTTGCATTATGATTAATATAAACGATGTAAGGAGTTAATATTATAGTCACATATTTTTCTTTTTAATAATAATGTAATCTGTATTAATAAAATAATTAACGACAAGTGTATTTATTGCTGTATATTGTATAATTATTTTTTATTAAAAGATATAAAAATGATTGAACGTACTCGTTGTTGCGGAATGTGCAAGCCTCTTACGAGATCAAACTGCGCGTCGATTGGCTCCGGTCGTGTGGTATGGTGTTTTTTTCGTTGGGCAGCTTCTTTAATTACTTGCACGGTTTTAATGCCGACGTCCACTTCGCTTCTCCAATTTAATACCCAGACGTAGTCGAGATTCTGTACGTACCACAGATCTACCGGGTTTTTGTCTGTAGTCACTACCTGAAAATTTATTTTAAAATTATTTAATGTCGTTCTGAACGATTTCATTTATGTAGCAAATGTTAAAGAAAAGGACATACATCGATTATCATCATTTGCACTTCGCTAATTACAAGAACACGGTTCTTTTCGGGCTGACTGACGTATACATATCTGTCAGCAACGTTTATAGCACGTCCCCAAGAACAAGGAACACCTTTAGGCCCGCAGACGTACTCCTAAAACAAAATTAAATTAAATTAAATTAAATTAAATTAAATTATATAAAATAAAATAAAAGTGTATAAAAGACATATTAAATGATATCGAAGAAACAGTAATAAAAAAAAAGAAAGAATATATTAATTTCGCACCTGAGTACCAGGTATAATGTCTGTAGAATGAATTTCGTGCAACGCGTGACATGTGGATGGTTCATATACCAAAATGCCCCATTCGTGAAAGGACAAAAATCTCCGCTCCTCATCCGTTGCAACTGCGTGAAAAAATTTTCATTAATTATAAAGATATCAAATAAAAATATATGATAATATTTAAAGTTTACTTACTCGGTGTAGGCTGTTCCTGAATCACTAAACTGCTAATGTCTTTCGTTAGCCCGCCGGCGCTGGTCGCTTCACACATGTAAGCCCCAGTGTCGGCATAATCAACCTTCCTAATTAGCAATTTGGTACCATTCCCGATCACTTCGTATTTGTTGGGCTGATCCTCGTAAAGCTCCAAAGGTTTATCGTTCTTCAGCCATCGCACACGCGGTAGAGGCTCACCTATCACATGGCACTTCATCTTTGCCGTTCCCTTCGGCCGCTTAGATTGAAATTCTGGTGTCACCCTGACTTCGGGTACAGCTGGGGAAGACGTCACTCAATTATTCTCAACACCAGTTATTTTCTTTAATGCACATTTTTATATGTAAACTGCAATTCTTTGCACTTTCGCAATAGAAATTAATTAAACATAATATATTTTAAAAAACTTGGCACTTCGAGCAAGAACTGAACGTTTGATTCACTCGTCTACTTTACTCCTGAGAGAAATTCCTTACTGTATATGGTGAGCATGTGAGTTTGCACCACGTCTTGGTTCCTGAGGGCGTGACACGTGTAATTACCAGCATATTCCAACTGCACATTTGTCAGATAGAGGCTGCCGTCGCTGAGAACGCGTATCTAAAAAAAAAAGTGCATTTACGTTATCTCAATTCGTATGTATGTACACGAGTAACACCAATCCGCGTCGCAATATAATAATTATTTTATACATTTATTAACTTATGTCATTAATTATTATTTATCGAAATAAAGGAAGAGTTGGAAAAAAAAGGAAGTTTTTATTTATAGTTTAGTTTACTATACTATAGTTAATTTATATTATAATAAAAAATATGTTATTAATTAAGTAATTTGGTGCGCAGATCGTTACGTTTGCAGGGTCGACGGAAGTGGATGGGGATCGAATTATCTCGTTCAAGTAAAATACCTCCGGCTCGCTGAGGGTCTCCACGTCCGTGCCGTAACGGCGCCAGACCAAAGGCGGGGGTGGTGTTCCGGTGACGTCGCACTTAATCTCAACGTTGTCCCCGACCCGCGCGGATATGTGATTCACTTCGAGGGATTTGTCCAGCGATACCACCGATACACCTGCGCAGATCAGAAACCGCCCTTATGTATTATGTGCACGTTATACTTCGGCCAAATTGAATGGGGCTCGCTCGTTCGTCGGGCAAACTTTGCATAATAATTCCTCGCGGTCGTTTATATATGCGCGATGGCACTGTGCCGGCCACGTGTGCAGTCTGACAATTCACGGCGAGGCTATTGTCTACGGACAATGCGTCCTGCACCGAGAGGCCATTATAACGCGGATTACCGCGAGAAAATTATACGCGAATGGTTAATCACCACCGTTATGTTACACTAATTGCCGCAATAAGATTACAGGTTGTTAAGTAGCGATACGAAGCCACGGCTCGTGAAAGCGAAGATTTTCCAAGCTCCTGCCACGCGAGCGTATTTCGTTTTAAAAAGATTTTCTTTGAAATTTTTCTAACAAAGGTGTGTTAACTTCGTTATTGATTTACAAATCGCCGGCGATTCCCCTCCGTATTAAATTATAAAACGTATCCCTGCGCAAACGATACCCACTGTAAAGCTTGCTGAAGGCCATATAGAACTCGTTAACATTCAATTTCCCATCACCGTCGGCGTCGTCGTAGCTGATCATGTGGCTCAGGTTGCATCCCGCGGATAGCTCCTCCGTGTTTTCCTCCTTGGCGATCTAAATGTTTGAAAGAGCTCGAGCATTATTTGCGGAAACGCCCGGCGCAATGGAAAAATCATGTTACCCTCCATTAAAATAACGACCGTCTACTAAATCTCATCGCAAGTACTTCTCCTTCAGCTTAGTTAAACTCAAAAGGGCGGGAAAGAAGGGGGGGGAAAAAAAATGCTAATGAAGAAACACTACACGAGGGAAAGTATATTCAATGGTAAATCACCTGCACGAGCTCCTCCCGCTCCAAATTACCATCGTTGTTCCTATCGTAGTGAGAAAACATGATGCTGACCAAGTATTCCTTGCTATGATTATCCTCGGCCATTAATCTGGCATGGCTGTACAGGAGTAGGTTATCCTGCAATAAATGAGATGAATTAAAACCGATAAAACGGTACACCGCGATTAAGTTTCAATAAGGTTAATGAATTTTTCTAAACGAAATTAAATAGAGTTACAGCGCGCCGCCGCAGAGGGAAAAGACTTTTAAAACCGACGTCGTATGTATAATCGATGTACTTTATCTGCATGCGCTCGCACTGAATTCTTTATATCGCTACCGAATTTATACATTGACTCAAGTATATCTATAATTTATAGGGACCTTAATTTTATCTCGCGTAAGGTACGCGAATAATAATTGTAATATGCATATTTCAAAGTTATTATTACTTGATAGGGAGTGAGAACGAATATTACTCGCCGTATCACAGTCTGATAACAAATTCAGATCCTCTCGTTTCTGTTTCACATGCTCCAGTAAGTTCTTTATTGGAGCTATATCCGGCTACGGCCGGAGAATATTAATGAATAAATAAAGTCATTTATATCGCAGCCGAGGAAGATACGAAAAAGAAAAGGGGAGAGGAGTCGGGCAGAGGCTCCCCTCGGAAGGTGGGACTCTAGTTAAATTTTCGCGCGTCTTAAATTAGAAATTATCGCAATGCTGAGCGAAATCAATAAACGTACCTTCATAATCTCGTATTCCTGCGCCGAACACTCCTCAATACCGTGGCCGTTCTTTCGCGGGATCGATTTGCCCGAGGAGCGATGCTTTATTTTATTCTTGGACCTGGCGTACTTAGCGATATTCTTGCCTCTGGAGGTGTGGTAGGCGAAGAAATCTTTCCGTGCCTGCGCGCTGTAATTACCTGAAAATGATGGAACATTCCGTAAACTTCGAGTTTCCCATGTAACGACATCTCCTTTTCTTTTCTTTTTTTTTTCCTCCCTAATTTTTTTTTTTTTTCCCTCCTCCTTTGTCGTTACAACTCTTAACAAACTAGGCTCCTGCACGGCTGCCATAAATTAATAGAAAAGTTCCAAGTTATTATTGAGTTCATAATGAAACCAAAGTTTTCCGAGTCCACTAGAGATCGTGGTTTCTTTTTCCCGCAGAGTAAACAATGAATTAAAGTCGAAAGTATTGGAAAAAAGATTTGGATAATCTTTATTTGACGTGTCTTATAAGATTTGAACTTGTAAATTTAATTTACTGATGATTAATTGATTAATTAAAAGAAAAAAAAGGTTACGCTTGATTTACGTTTTAAAAAAAAAAAAATAATAATGAGTTGCGATTGAACGTTTTATATTTGCTCGCGCGGTTTTCTAATGAGATTTTAATTGTGCCAATCATTTGCGATTACGATTAAAAACTTAAAATTAGTTAATGGCATATCGATTAATGTATTACATTTATTCTATTAAACTTAGTGCCCGATAATTCCTGCCGAGTAATTAAGTGAAGTCAAATCCAATAATTAATTAAATTAAATTGATAGATAATTAACATTATAGATGATTCGGTGTGCATTATCGGGGTCGACGAACCCCCGAGGTTCTTTAATTTCGTTAGAATCTTAAAATACTAGAATTGATTCCCAGTAGCAAATCTCGTTTTACATCCCAGAATTACCACCGCTAATATTAACCGAGAGTTCGAAGGGATACGAGAGATTAAAAGATCTTCAAAAAGATAATCGGGCATTCAAGATGACCGGTCGGTGGTCTTTCAACGTCGAGATCAGAAGAATCCACAAAAACGTAGAATACTTCTTTCGATAAAAAAAGAAAAAAAAAAAAACTTAAACTAATAAAACGAAATAATAAATCATTATAAACGTGCAAAAATTGCTGTCGTCAAAGTCTTAATAATTAAAAATAAATTAAAATAAATAACTAAAAAAATATATTTAAAAAAAATATATATAAATGCCTTTTAATTTTTTCGCCGAGGTATTTATATCTCGTCGCATCCTTCCGAGCCCTCTGCGCTTTTGCGGACTTATTGTTCGACAACACGTGCTCACCATTGCCGAGGCATCTCGAGAGCCTTCGCGTGGTTAACGGCGTGCCGGCGTCGCAGGCCGAGCGGTGCATCTCGCAGTGATTGACGTACACCCTGCCGTCGCTCGCACAGACCGGTCGATGCCTCCGCGCGCATCTGCGAACGCAGACGCACGCGGCGACGATCTCCCCGCCGACCGCGGCGACCTGGCACTCTCTTCCCGCGCCGCAATACTTCACCAGGCACGGATCGCTGTCTGAAAGAGCGGAAAAATATCGCTGACGTCCTCTCGCCCGGGCCCTTTTCACGGCCTAGGCGGGAATATTGTTGCACGTCGGGGGAAAACGCGAGTCCGTGGGATACGCGCGGGCCGGCCCGCGTGTCATAAACGCTCCGCGATTGATGACGAAGGGGGCGGGCGATATCTTATATGCGCGAATGCGGAATACCTTCGCGCCGCGAATATATTCGCGTCCATTCACGATAAAATTGCCGATCATCCTCGGTAATGCGACCGTTCTATCTTGCTGCCATAAATCACACCCGCGCGGCGCCGTTGGATCTCGAAACCTTGGAATACCGTCGAATCATTTTCGGGGATTGAAGAAATTATTCCTTCTTTTCTAAATTTTTTTTCTTCTTATTTTTTTTTATTTTTTATTTTAAAAAAATTTTTTTCTTTTACGATTCGCGAGATTTTTATCACCGAGATTTGATAACGAGTATCGAGCGACGGTTTCCTGATATTATCGCGAACGATAGACTTCCCTCTGCCGATTCGATCGCCGTCGGTTCAATTATATCCCCCTCGGTCGCGTTGCCTTTCTTTTATTCGCGTTGCCACGCAAGCGTTTCACGCAACTTCACGGGCTATGTGCGCGTTTTTCTGCGTCATCGCGATCACGATGATCGTGGGATTGGTGCTTTACGCAATTTCGGCGGCGTACGGGTTGGTTTAACGACGACACGGGATATAAACGTGTACGTAGGATACCGGCAAATTGTAACCGGGGATACACCCGGTTTAATTAAACTTCCCGAACGGGCGCGTACCCGACGTACAAATTACTAATTGACAATATGCGGTGAGAGGGAGAGAGAGGAAGAGAGATATAGAATTCAAGCGGTTCACGCACTCTTGTGGACCCGCCGGTTCTCCGAGTTTCCAGATCCGTCGTCCGTCGAGATCGCTGTGGTGGATGAAGGATTCCCGGTGTCCGGCGACACGCCATTGTTGTCCACCGTAAAATAACGATGTCTCGAGCGCTGAAAGTAACGAATATTCGCACATCAGAGATACCAGCGTTGAATAAATCCCCGTACATATATAAGAGATCTCTGTTGGAACAGCGCGACGGATGGCTACGAGAGGCAATCGCTTTCCTTTCGGCGACGTAATACCGAAAAGCCGCCGGGAAGAGTCACGGAATTTCTAATCGGGCTCCCCGCCCGTTCTTTGGCGATTCGCGGTCGCATTCTTTATCCGTTCGCGAGGACCGCGACGTATTTCAAGCATCTTGCGAATTATTCGCTCGTCGGTTTTAAAGCGCCTTCGAGTCGCCGGAAGCTGACCACCTCCTCCCCCCCCTTCCCTCCCCGCGAGGGAGGAAACGCGGGGGAGGAAACGCGAAGGGTGGCTACGCGACCCCCGCTTGTTTCCGGACCGAATCGCGGTCGACGTTATGCACTTTGGCTCACCCTTGTCGGGCTGACGGTCGATCTCGTACCTGGTAAATACAGCGCCGATGTCAGAGTACACTGATAAATGTCCGTAGATACGGGAGGGGAAGAGGGAGGGGGGGAGAGAGGGGGGAATGCGGATTACGGTTACTATCGGGTGATAAGAGTTACGCGAGAAGTCCGCTGGCTGGAGCGAAGCCAAGAACATCCGCGAGAAGAGAGAGAGAGCGCCTACGTATGACGGTCATCAGCCTTCAGACGAAGGTTTATGCGGGTAATAATGTCCGCGTAGCGAGAGAAAGGGACGAGGATACGTAGGGAGGATACAGCCAAAGGACGTGAGGGATTTGTATAATCGAGCGATAAGTTCTGTCCCGCGGACTTTGGAACGAGCGCTGAAAAGCTTCCCCGGTGGAAGCCTAATTTCAGCTATTAATCTTCCGGCACCGATCTCGCTTATATGTACGCGAATTTATTTGAGGGACGCGGCCCTTTGAACCGACGCTAATTATTCATTTTTCACGAGATCTGCCTCGTTCGCCGGCGCGCCGATTCAGCCGAAAGAGCGGGAGGGGTTTATCAAAAATCGATTACATCTTTATAGAGGCAAGAAAATTAATTAAAACTAATTGGTGTAATTATGATCAATTAAAGTACAAAGGCCTCGGGCAAAAGTTAAGAAAAAAAAAAAAAAAAAAAAAAGAAGAAGTCTTATTAATCATTCGATCGCCAAATTGCTTTCTCGGCTTAAGAAATCCTCGATATTTTCGTCGAGTTCAATTTACGCTATTAGCTGTAATCTGTACCTCGGCGATTTAACTCGACGAAGTGAATGTACGTCGCAGCTCGGAATGAACGTCTCTCGTCTCGTTTAGGAAATAATTTCGTTTAGCGACCGTAACAATAAAAGCGGCGAGGTAATACCGCGGTTAGATGAAGATACATAACATTACCGTCGATAAAATGTACTTACTTTGTAACGAAGTATATCAGAACCGAGTGCAGGAGCAATATAGGTCGAGGCGATCGAAAGCAACAGGAGATGAAGGGCTACGAAGCAGTGCTTTAGTCGCATCTGAAAAGTATATATCAAAAATTGCATCAGACCGCTATCAAGTTCATCCTTTTGTATTGCTTTATCATTACGGTTCCTTCGAGTAAATAAGGAAGAGATGTTCTACAAGCTAAACTCGATAAAAATAAAGACGATTGGACGTGATATGAATTATCGAGTCGCATTGATTATTTCTAAATACATATCTCCTTCAAATATCAAATCAATATATTTTAATATTATTATACATTTTTTTTCTTTTTTTATTTTAATTAAAAAAAAAAGAAAAAAAATGCGGGATACGAGATAAATTTCTTGCAGCGCTCTAGCGTCGCATCTTTCCAGATGTCCGGGAGGTTCAGTCTCGTTTAGTACCTTGAGGGGCTTAGATTTCTTTCTATCAATTACGTAACTGCTTGTAATTTATATTCTTCTAATCCAGTGGCAGCCGTCAGCTATCTCTCCTCTTTAATATATGCGCCGCGAAAAGAAAAAGAAAAAAAAAAAAAAGGGAGAGAGCGAGAGGAGAGAAATCACTGCGATTTTGTATGCCTGGAAAATTTACAGTGCTATATTCCGGAGACGTTTACACGGTAGAGGTTGGCCCATCTTAAATCTTCCGATTAACTTCGAGCGCGTGGCTGGGTTCCATATTTTACGCGCCCGGCGTTTGTAAATTTATTGTTAAGAAGGGCACTTGTGTATACGAACTGCAAACGCACGGTTCCCGATCTGCGAAAACGCACATCGGCCGCCGGCAGCGAAATCATAATTAATTAGAATATCGAAAGCGCGTGGATTTAATTTTGACCGATTAATTAAATGGTAATCAATTGAATCGAATTTTAAATAACATTCTTAAGTTATCCCTTAAATCATCGCGACGAATTTTTATTTTTTTAATATTTTTTTCTAACGTATCGAGAATACTTGTCGAAAATTGTTTATCGGCTAGAAAAGCTAGAGGAATATCGATTGTTCTCATCGTCGGTCGTTTTAAGTATCCGAGCTAAGTCGCCTTTTCGAACAAGTAGCGGAGTAAAAGGCCATCATTTGCGAGCCACTGCCGGCGGTCCTTGAACGATTGTTGATGATGACGAAAGGCACTGTGGTCTTTTTGGCTGACTGAGCCATTTAGTCTGCCTCGATACGCCGAGCAGTTGGACCTAGGGTCGTAGGGGCGTTACAATACGAACAGGCTTCAGTTCTTTTTTGATCTCGGCCTGCTACACATCTGTTCTTTCTTACAGTTTTCGGGGAACACGAGACTAATCGTCGCTTGGAAGTTTTCGGCTTTCTTCCAGACTTTGAGATTTTATTTTTTGGTAAGTATTGTGTATTATTTTTAAATTAGATATTAACATTTTTATACAACGACTTTTCACGTCTTTTAAATAATTTATTATTTATTTTAAATGTTTCTTTTTTTATTAATTTTATTTTTATAGTATTTTAATTCGTTTTATATTATTTTTACACAAAACAATTTTTAACATGTTCCTACGTCATATTAAAAATACAGTTATTTTTATTTTCGATAATCGACTTTTCCTTGATAAAATATTAACGTATCAGTTTCGAAGCAACAAATTTGTATAAAAAAATAACTTGCCTTTTACCAACTATAAATTCATACGATCGCGATAATTACAAAACCTTCCCAGAGACGTTTCCTTTTTCTTTCGTTTCAATTTTATCAATGATAGTCTGTTTCCTCAGAAATCTGCGGACTCGACGGATCGTTCGATCGCACTTCTCAGCGGGAGGAGTGCTTCGCAAAAGCTAATCTCCGAGGAGCGAATTCGCGAGGAAGAATGATGATGTACTTCTTGCTCGTCGGTTGCGCCGCGCTGCTCGGCGCTCACGACAAGTCGTTTGTCTCGGCCGCGCCCGGGCACGGATACGACGAGACAACATCCGCGGGTATGACCGGGAGTGCGCCGGTTGCGGGCATCAATAAACCGGATGCCGCCTGCTCGTGCCCGACGTCGGTCAATAGCACGACGATCGCCGGAGAAGCGGACTGGAGCCGGCAGCATCTCGAGCGCTTGTACACGCAAAACGTGATGCTGCACGGCATGGTATGCTCGTGTAACGTCGCCATGCGTGGCCCGATGAGGGATGATTATCGTTACACGTCGGGGATCGGCGCGCACAAGCTGCATACAAGGGCGGCCACGTGGAACAACGCGAGGAAGTTCTGTAACGAGGAGGGCGGTCAGCTCGCCATCATCAATTCCATCGCGGAGGAACATGTGAGTCAACCCTCATCCTGAATCACTCGCGGTTTAACGTACCGCGGTTCTCAACTAAATTAATTTATTTTATTCTATTATTTCTTTTAATCGAGGCGCGCGAAAAGCACGGACGTCACGACGAACGGCCGCGATAAAGGCTTAATTACGTCAGCCCGATTAACGTCCGCGCGGCGAGTAATCTCTTGATTTTCTCTCCCTCAGATGCTGTTGGAGATATTTAATCACTCCGGACCTATTAAGGGCGCCGCGTATCCGGACGCGGCCTTCTTAGGTATACACGACCTTTACGCGGAGGGTGATTGGGTCACGGTGTCGGGCGATTCCTTGGCGAAAGCCGGTTACACCAGGTGGAGCGATAAGTGGGGCGGGCAGCCTGATAACGGCGGAGGCAAACAGCACTGCGGCGCCCTAATGAAAGAGGGCGGCATGGACGACGTCGCGTGCGACGTCCCATTTCCATTCTTCTGCGAGCTACCGGTGATGCGAGCTTTGCAATGAGAAAATCACGACACGCCCGACTCCCCTCCCCCTTCGTGCATTTGTAAAAATTAAGCGCACCGCGAGGATCCACGTGTTCATCTACGTAATATCTTAGCGGCGGCATATCGCGAGCATCATCCATGTAAAAGATCCTTCTCGAAATAAACTTTATGGCACTCGTTTCTTTTTTTTTTTTCTTTTTTTCCTTTTAAGACGCTGTATGTACATATAAAACTGTCTTCTCTTCGTTACATAGTATAATATTTTACTGAAACTTTCAAGTATCTCTCTGTCATTTCCTGTGACGAGTCACTTGATGAAATACCTTCCTCGATTTTTTCTTTTTTTAATTTGTAAGAATTAAAAGGGGCGAAAAAAAAAAATTTGTAAAAGAAAAGAACAACAAACAGGTGTAATATCAGGGGTGAAAATTAGCGATTCTAATTAGCTGCGTGTTTCTCCACGGTACGGTTGTATTCCTGAAGTTTGGACATTGCAAGTTTCAGTTGTGGCACAACGATAGTATTACACATTGAGTTGTGTTGCGGGAGTTCGCAGCGGGATGAGAATTTTGAGTTATAGTACCACCGCAACAATTCGTAAATAATATTTAAAAATTCGCAAAAGTACACACGTCAGTTTGTTGTACTATTTTTTTTTTTTTTTTTTTGTACGCTTACGTTAAATCGAATCGATGTTTCCTATTCAAGCCTCCCTATTTTTCTTTTTTCCTCTCTCTCTCTTTTTTTTTTCTTTTTATGGAAGCTTTAACCTCGCACGTTACTGCCAAAGTATAACTTGCGAACCCGCGCGATTTACGTTTATAGGAAATAGTTATAGCGCGCGCGGTACGTTTCGAAGAATAAAGAATTTATAGAGGCACCGATAGAGAGCAATATAAGCCAAATGATGCGAGCTAATATTTACGACGCGGCGATGTAATTTGTGGCTTTTGATTTTGCCGAATCCTCGGTGAATTGCGTTTGATATCGAGAAGCGCCCGGGAAACAAAGCCAAACTCTCCACGCCGGCTAATATTAAATATGCCCGCGCTGAAAATCATAGTTAAAAAAAAAAAAAAAAACCCCAGATGTTATTTAGCGGATAATGACTGATACCTTTTAATTAAATTAAAAATTAAATACACTTCGTTAAGAAATTAAATAAGTAATCGTGCGCTGCTACAACGTCGAAATTATTACTAATTGATTTACGCGCCAATTATTATCTATCATTTATTTTCTCTTTTATATCTCCTGATGTATATCTATATTATATATTTTATATGAATATAACGATAAGAAATATACCTTTGTGCGGTATTGAATTCAGAGTACATTACACAAAAGACCAGTGATATAGAACGTAAGATACCTTCGATACGTTAATGCACTGCAAAAAGTTTTCTTCGTTCTGTATAAGAAGAAGGAAATCGTTTAGCTATTGTATTATATATTCCGCGGTCGGACAATCCGGTATTTCGGTCTACAATATTGCGACATTGTGTTACAGTTCGGCTGATTCAGCGACGACGAATGTATAAGTCTGTCTCGACTCTTTTGTGAGTCGCTAATGACGCAAGTTTCGCAGCGATACGCCGGTTTAATGAATTTCAACGGGATTGGCCCTTTTCTTTCGGCAAATCGTATTTCTTGCTACACGAGAGTTTCCACGGTGAAACAGCAAATAACTTTTCGACAACTTTCTTGAGCGTTATATAATATGTTTTGTGTCTCCCGCTATCGTATTAGCGCTTGCAAGCCAATTTTCTTTATTAATAACGAATTGACTTATCGCTCGAGAAATATTTTTATATAGAAATTTTTATTTATCTATGTAAAAAAAAATAAAATAAATAAATAAAATAAAAATGCGCTAAGCAGCTGGTTGTTTTTTTTTTATTTCGATACATTAATGCCTACATTAATTCCTAAATGCGTTTGATATCGACGAGCGCTCGAGATATTCAATAAAACGTTAACTTCTGGGTTACGAAATCCGTCGCGTTCAAACTTAAAAATTATTAGGTAATAATAGTGGAAAAAATCATGACACGCGTCGAGAAATGAATCGTGATCGGCGCACCGCGGCCTAAAATCGCCGTGAAAATTAAAACACCCGGATAAGATGATATAACGTTGCGATTACGCGAAACTCACGAACAATGTCGTCGCTCGTTCTTTCTCACAATTTGCATTTGATGATGCTGGAGGTTGCCGTGGAAAACGTAACGAAATTCTTTCATTACCGATTTTAATTGCATAATTATAAGTTTAATGAAAACATTATATATGCGTGACGCGTTAGCAGTTACTTAAATAAATTACGGGGCCGTTAATTGTCGGATCGCGATAACAGCTGTTTGTTCCCTGGACCTCGGCGTTTGACAGAGTCACCCTGAAGAAAACCACCGTCATGTTTCGCATGCTGGACGAAGAATGGGTCGCGTTATCGCCGTGCCGGCGCGATTGCCGTCCTTATCAAGGCTCGAACTGCGAAAACGAAAAGTTTCGCGGCGGCAAATCCGTCGTTTTCCCGGTAACGGCGGATTTCTTCGAGGGAGAAGTGGGCGACGTAAATATCGAGCTATACGTCCAGAAACGAGCGTGCAAGTATTTCGAGACGGTCTCGCGCCAGAAAATTGGCTTCGCCGCCGTGCCGGTCGATAATCTGTTGAACAGTATCGCCAAACAAATCCGCGAGCGGAACGAATTGGCGGAACACTTGTCGGACTCCTACAAACGGCGGATTATCTCGAGGTGATAACCGCTGAAAACCGCGAACACGTCGATCGTTGACGATTATAAGAAATTTACTTTCCTCTCGTCAATTTAATTATATTTTAATTTTAATTTTTTTTTTATATTAATATTAATTTTAATTTTAATTTTTTTTTATATTAATATTAATTTGAATTTTAATTTAATTTTTTTTTATTAATATTAATTTTAATTTAACTTTTTTTTATTAATATTAATTTTGTTGGGAGTATTATAAAATACGGATTGCGTAAGAAAGTCACCGTGCGATCGATCGGAAGACTCGCGGAAAAGTGCGTACTTCCCTCGAAAGAATCCGACTCTTTCTTTCGAGGAAAAGTATCCGCTCGGTATCGGTTAAGACGGGGCTTAATAATACGGTGATTATGTCATTTTCAGGTCCACGATGGGAACGTACGCTTTGTCGGACGAGAACTTCCGGGACACCGCCGCTACGGTCTCGCTCTACATTCGGATCAGTTATCTCGGCAAGTGTCTCGTGACGGAGATCGCGCCGGTTGAAAGTCTACGCGGTGCGTTTTACATTCGCGGGGAATCGGGCGAGAAGCAGACGTATCTTTCTCGGCAGCTGACGTCGAAGGAGCTTCAAAGCGGAGGCTGCCCGCTCGACGTCGGGCTGCCTCATGTTCCTCACGACCGTTTAATATGCCGCTGCGAGAAGCTCGTTAAAAAGGAGGCCGCGGATTTAACCAGTAATTGATTCAATTGCTCGAGACTAGACGCTATTAAAAGATCCTTATATTTCATGAGAAAATATTTTAGTTAATTGAAAAAGAAAAAAAGGAAAAAGAAGAGAAAAGAAAAATAAAATAAAAGTAAGGATCTCTCGTAAGCGAATAAAATTTATTTCAAACAAAACTAAAGCTTTTTTTGCGAAATATTCGTTTGTACAAACTGAATAACGAGAGTTTGTTTCTTTTTTTTTTTTTTTTAATATATATTTATTTTTATATTTTTAATAAGTCTCTTGAAAAATAAGCGATTCGTTATTCTCGCAAGGTTTAACAAGGCCACCGTGTATTTTATAAAAATCTAGACGGGCTTAGATTTTATCTAGAAATAAACGACGTGATTGCAAACAGATTTATGGATCGACACGTAACTTTTAGCGGTGATAAGATGATAAGAGAGGCCGCCGCGCGCCGCCGCGATTGCAGGCGATCGCCGCCCAGAATTCATTCAACGTGAATAATTATAAATACAATTTTAGATACTGCTAATCCGTAGATTTTTCGTTGCAGAACTCGCTGAAGAGGCGACCGCGATTAGAAAAAGAAAGGCGTCCGCCGGCGAGAATTTGGACCACGCTGCGAAACTAGTCGCTGACGTCGACGGAATTAAAAAAAAGAGGATGATACCCGCCGATGCGATCGTGGACTCTGCCGCGACCTACGTTCCGGAAGTTGTTACGAGAACCGGCGCGATTTCCGTCGCAAAAACCGATACAGAAGCTGCCGCTAGAGGAGGAGAATTTGATAACGCAACTGCAGCTTCCGCTGCGATTTCCGTCGGAAAAGATGTAAGGGATACCCTTGTAATTAAAGACGGTGAATATGATAGCGCGGCTGCTGCGGACGGCGCTGCGAAAATTCCTGCGAATGCCGGTAGAATCGAGACAAGAAGTGCTAATGATTACGGAACATTAGGACGCGACGGAACAGATGCAGGCGCAGATGTAAACGCGCCTGCGAGCACGAGCGAGAGAGTCACGGTTCCAATAATGGTAACCGATAACGAAATAATTGATGACGAGCAAACCGATATTTCTGGAAAGAATTTTATCGATTCCCTACTTAAAGGTAAGCGTAATTAATTTTGTCTTAGAGAAAAAAATTTTTCTCATATACTCTGTTCTCTTTTTTTTTGTTAAAAATTCTGTAGACGTCTATTAAAAATTCAGTTATCTCTAAGAAAAAAAAAAAAAATTAACGAGATGCCTATTTAATTTTATTTATTATATCGTGAGGCTGTTGAATAATGCGCGGAGGTACATATAAAAGGAAACAAAAAAAAAAAAAAGACATAGGATTGCTTCTCTACAGACGCGGATGCTGCAGCAGCGAAAATGAAAGGACACGCGATAAAGGACAATGGGGAAAGGACTTTCAGGAAAGTGTTCTCGAAGCCGGGAAAATCGAAGCGCGGAAGAAACACGGCGACAATCGGTATCGCGGAAAGAGGAAAGAGAATTTTTCCTACGCCGTCGCCTTCTATACCGTTTCTGCAAACGTATCCTTTGTGCTGTCAATTGCAACCGCATCTAACTTGTTTCACCGATTGCTTCGACGTTTCACCCTGTTATTGTTATTGGACAGCCCGTCCTCTTCAATTTTTTTTACACCGTATAAACGAATTTACGAACACCACGGAGCGCCTTATCAGTTACGACAATAAGTGTAATATTTAATTCCAGTTACGTAGCTGACGAAATAAAAACGATTTAACATCTCCCCTCATTTTTTTTAAATATTATTTTTTGTGATTAAAACTTTTATACGAGCAGTCGAGGTTTGATTCTCGCGACTCGGTATTGTTTCATTATTTAAAAAAATTATAAAAAAAAAAAAGAAAAGAAAATTAACATTACTGTTTGAAATGTAAATTATTCTTTATAATAATCGGAAAATAAATGCATATACATAAAACATAAAAAGAAGTTAATATTACTCACGTATGCTAAATGTGCTAAATAGAGTTGCCGGCGAATTCTATTTAATTTTATAATCAGTTTAAATTTCTGCAAATATGTGGAAATCTCTAAATCGTTAAAATTATCCTGTTATAGGACAATCATAATTTACAACGTGAAAGTTTGCGCGTCATTATTAATGTACATTTTTTAAGCGGGCATATAAACATTTATCATCACAACACATAAAAGTAACGATGCGTGCTAAAGATGCTTTAGATAGCAGAAATAATAACGTGACTGAGCGTAATGAAATTTATTTCGCACGGCTAAGTACATATCGCGATGTGAACGAATTGAGAACACGTATCGTTTTTACATCGCTCGAATTCCACCTAAATTTTATCTCTCATTTTTTTTTTTTTTTTTAAATAGTTTTTTTTTTTTTTTTTTTTTTTTAATAAAATAATAAAAATCTATACGAGTTTTAAAATTTAACATTTTCGAATAGAGACTAAACGTCCGAAATAATTTCGAGCGATTTTATAACTGCGGAAGTATAAATTGCAATTTTATTTTCATAAAATTGTAATGGTATACCGTGTTGAAAAAATGTTTACTTTTGTCGCAATTGAACGGCAAATGTTACACGTAAAAAAAATTTTTGTACCATCAGCATTGATACCGGAATTAGTTATTGTTTAAAAAAAAAAATCTAATACTTCACGTTCGAGCGATGGCGTGAATGATAAAAATATTAATTCAGCACAGGTTTTAATGTAAATCGCGAGAAAACCGTGTTCTCCATTTATCTATTCATTTATAATAGAGACATCCGCAATCAAGTGCCGTTATAATCTTTCAATTTTAATGATTTTCTTGCGTACGTTACAATATAAATCGAAACATAAGAGATACTACTTCTGGTTATAAATTTTATTGCACGTTAGAAAATGTATCATTAATCGTTGAATTAATTTCTTTACAACTGTTATGCATTTTTTTCGTTTAACTTGTTTCTTTCTTTTTTTTTCCTCTTTTCTTTTTAGTTTTTATATTGCGCCAAAGATCATCGACTAATAAAATTATATGTACCGCGTGACGAATCAAGAAGGAACTTGTATCACAAACATAATGGTTTTTGTATCAAGCTGTGAAAGGTCTTCGTTTAATTATACTCGAAAGGAAAGTGTTTTACGATCTCTCTTTTCTCAGATTTAAACGGAAACTGCTCTACCACACAATCATAAGCGTCCTGTATTATATCAGTAAAAAGTATGCTAGGTATAAATCTCTAATCTAATGTAATTTTTGTTTTATTTTTTATTTAAATTAAATTAAACTAAAATTATTAAAAAGTATTTTTAATAATTAAAATTAAAAATAAAAACAATTAAAAATATTAAAAAGAAATACGTAATAAAAATTTATTTTATTTTTTTTTTTTAATAATTATCAAATTGTCGCGATTGGAAAAGTAACGAATTAAAATCTACTGTTATTACATTTTACTGCATTGCGATATAAACAGCTCTGAAATTTATTTCAAAATCGTCACAGTTTAATAGATTTAAATAATTAATCTAAACGTAAACTTGCAGTCAAAACATAATAATAATAAAAAAAAAAAGAAATCCCACACCGTTATTTTAACCAAAATAATATAAATATTTTTCACGAACACGCACGTTGCCGCGTACAAAAATATATTGTACGTTATACAAACGTCGGTATGTTGGCGTCGTTAATACATACGACGTCGCAAATAGAGCAGTTGCTTTAAAAATTAGGTGAGAATCAGAAACTAGGGAAAAGCGAAAGGTTCCGGTTAATAGGCAGGACATGTATTTGAACCGCAAGAAAACGCCGCTTCGCGAATCAAGACGCGCGGCTATTTCTCCTACCACGATACTTGGATCCTAACCGTGTCTTTAAATATCTTATGGGCTTCCTTATAAACGCAACGTGATGCACCGAAGATTGCATTGACTCGATCGAGGAGAAACGATACGGTACGCCGGGCAGGTGCACCTCGGCAGATTTTTTTATTCGATCGTCGATCGTCAGCAAAGCTCGCGGGGACGTTCGCGCACCCTCGACTTAATTAATCGGTAAGTATCCAACGTGCAGTGACAGTGATTGGATTAATTTTCGATTACATGACAAAGTTAAATTTTAATGTACATTAGAAGTAACTAATTAATTTAATCTGGGAGGGAGAAAGGGGAGGGGGGGGTCTTTGTAATTAAATATTGATATATTGTATTATACGGTGCGCGATACAAACGTGGGATATATTAATGATATATGAATCCGTAATTATTATTATTTTATTTTATTATATATTTATGACTGTGGTGGGCAAAAATTGCGATTAAACCAGCGTCGCCGCCAGATATCTGAAACGGTGTTTGTTGCGCGGATTAAGAACCGTGGTGACCGGAGTAAAAAATGTAATAGGCGGATGGGACCGACAGCTGTGCTTATCGATGGAGATTTTAACGTCGGGCTTCCTGCATAACAATGCACGCGGATAGACATACTTTCTGAATAGGCTACCGGGCACGATTCTCCTCTTACCGGATCGGAAAACTTTGACGGGGCTCGTCCACGAAAGTTACCAAGATAAATCGATCCGATATCGTCGGGCGTTCCCGGCGTCGCGGTACGGTGACTGGGTGCAGCGAAGAGGCGCCCGTGGGTCGGCGGCATCGACATTATTTATAATAATATTAATCGCTCAATGATTGACCGGGACCGGGGCGGCATTGCGCGGAACAAATTCGTTTCGAATACGTGGGCGCGCTCGACGTGCCGGCGGGCGGGCCGCGTAACTGAATTATTTCGGCGCGATATTCGATTGCGCTTTGCCGGGGATGAATTCTGTATTTTTACCGCCGACAAATATGAGCAACGATACACGCCCGGTGTAATGAATTAAATAAACTGCTTTACGCTCGCGTACAATTATCGCTTCGGCGGCGTTACCGGCCGCGCGGGGCTCTCGCGCGTATCGATTCCGCGTTCAAAAGCAGATTACGCACAATCCCGATAAATATCGCCGGCATTAAGTCGGGGTGCTCGTTTGCCCCGGAATATTATTTACGAATATCCCGCCGCCGTTTACCGCCTTACCAAGGGGCGCTTACCGGCGCAATCGTATACTTTCTCTCCCGCCCCATTGTTTCGCCGGGTGAATGCGATTTAGCGTGTATTTTCGCCGCGTTAAACCCGCAGCGGGATTACAAGAAAAGGGGTGGGTTGTAAACCGCGGGGGAATCTCCGGGAGTACGGGGGGTGCAGGCGATAGAAGCGCATTATCCGCGTGTACGCGCCGGGTGAAATATCCTCCTCCCCCGCGCGCGGCTGGTTCATGCATATTAACGTAAGTCACGGCACCCGGTCCTTACACGAATCGCGCGTAACAAAACAGGGTGAAATCGCGGCCGCGTTTTATGAGCGGGGGGACTAACCGCCGTTATTACGATGTAGATTACGGTATCGCTGGCCTGTTCGGGCTAAACGACGCGCGAACGTTCGCGCCGACGTCGTCGCGCGACGTAAAAATGTATGCGAAGTTTATCGCGCGGAATTGATAACGAAAAAGCACCACGCCTGGAGCTATCTCGAAGAAATACGAAGCCGAGCGTATTTAAATGTATTAATTTAAATGTACCTAACTCGATATAAATTTTTTTTTTTTTTTCTTAGCGGCTCCGCCGACGTCGAGAAATATCGAAGCTGTGCGCTTGGCTTTCAATTGTGATCATTACGCTCGGATATCGCGACTGTCGGATCAACTTAACTTTGACGGGGGGAAAAAAAAAAACTGAAAGGTAATTTCATTTCCCAATTTTATTTCCGTAACGAATCGATGTCGCTCGGGAATCAGCGTTTCTTTCGCGTATGTAAATTTCCACGACGGATGAAAAAGTTTTATTTAATGTTTATGTATGCGAGGGAAGAAAAAAATTTTTTGCACGCTGTATCTTTTTATAGAGAATATGATAAAGCCCTCCCAAAAAATATATACATATGAATGTAAATAAAAAGAAAAAAGATTGGTATTATTAATGTGACACCAGAAGCTTTCTAATATTGTTCGCGAGACTTTCGTCGGGAAGGAAGAAAGTCTGAGCGATCGCAATAAAATTAGCGTGGCACATTTATCATTATTTTTATATTTATTGTATATATCGCGTCAAAAACGAAACTTTTACGTGTCAAGTCGCGTAATTAAAGGATCTAATCATTTGTTACGGGAAAACGAATCGTACCGTTTTCTCGCAGCACTTTGCAAGTTTTTACGCCTACTTTCGCTATGTTACGTTAATTGAGCGTGTATGAATTGGAAATTGGACACACCGCCGTATTAAAATCCACAATCGAATTGTTTAATCGCGCGATTCGAAGCTCCTGCGGTTTACCATCGCGAGTATTTTTTATTATTTTATTTTTTATTTTTTCCTCAAGCGTGCTTTCTAATGAGAGTAAGTAATACTTGTTAATCTCGCGGATGCACTTAAAAACTGAATATAAAGTAAGTCTCGTTATTCATAAACTGACTAATATTAGATGTACGCAGCTGAAGGCTTTTATTACAAAAGTTTTTTTTATTACACGTATATAAATATGTATGCATTGGCTCGTTGAAATCACTAGCGCATAGCGCTTTCCGTCGGCGTCGCGATGCTTTAAATATGCATAATGCACGTTGATTTTTATAATAAATCCGGTCGAACACGTGTTCGACGAAATAAATTCAAAAAGAATTTTTTCTCTTTCTCTCTTTCTCTCAGTGTCTTCCGCCACGATGTACAATCATCTCGAAATAGATTCCGTATTTAAAGAAAAGACTTATTGTTAGATGTTTCGTGGTTGAGCAACTGTTATCGTTTGTCTACGGCGAAAATTTGTTATCTCCGATCTAACTTCGAGAGCTCGTTATCCGCGCGATACTTGTTTACACACCGACAAAAAAACGCGACAGTCCGATGTCAACATACGCCGCCCAGCTGCCGATCTTTATCGAGCGTCTCGTTCTCACGACCTTCGCTCGTCGTTAAAAAAAATAAAAAAAAATAAAGTAAAAATTAAATCCCGAACGCAACCAGTGTCAATGTTATTTACAAATCGTTCGACAGCGAGCGTGACGCGGTAATCATTACCTTGACCGAGAGAGAACCTGCGTTTCCCGAATTTTACGCCAAAGCGCGAGGAATGCCCGGCGAATGCCGCTCGTTCCGCGGGAGAGTTCGCAAGCGCTAGAATCGCGCTCGTTATCAGCGGCGATGCGTATCGCGTTCATTGATGTACGCGCGCGAGTCGGGGGAGAAGCACGTTTCGTTCGTTTCGACGCTACCGATTTAGACGACGCGTCTAATGCCGATAATTACAACCCCGGGACGTCGAGACGCCAGTTATGTACTTAACAATAGCTTGTTAGCGCGAGATACTACGTAACGAGATCAATATGAAATCCTCGCCTTTATCGGATTATGCGCCTCACTGTACAATTTCGTAAATAACGTTGTGTAACGCGTAATCGACTTGCTTCACGGTACCTTTACGATCCGCTCGTCAAACAGCGGCATTTAATTATTTTATAATACAAAAATTTAACGAATAATATTAAAGTGTTTTATTTATTTTTTTTTTCTTTTTCTAAAATCTTCGAAAATAAATTTACTATTATTTACGGCCAGTGCTTTGTCATATTTATTTTTCGCGGAACACCGCGGTGTTCTTTCAATATCCTTTGTCAAGTTACATAATTATTAAAAATAAAAAATATATATATACATAAAGATAAAAAAATAATAGTAAACGTGGATAAAATAAACCAACGTCCCGGTGTTATTTTAAATATACGGCTTCCAGCGATGTACAGTTCAACGATAACCGAGCACGAGGACAATAAAAATCGAAAGTCCGCCCAGGAAACCGAAAATGGCAGGAATTCGATTCTCAATCAACCGGCGATGCACATGCCAGCGGAGCAGCCATTAATTTGGCGTAATATCATTGTCATTGCTATTCTCCATGTCACGGCAATCTATTTGTTTGCTACGCGATATCGCGAGGCGAAATTCTGGACCTGGATGTGGAGTACGTATAACGACAAAATTAAATACCATTTCATTAATCCCAATCCCGCCGAGATGTAAATTGATAATTCGCTTTGTCCCGTTATTATCGTTATCGTCGCGACGCGTCAAGGAAACAAAGTGAATTAATTCCGTTCGCCGTTTATGTATTTTAATTTTTTATATTATTTTTCCCCAGGCATCGCCTATGCTCATTTGTCCGGTTTCGGTATAACAGCCGGGCTTCACCGTCTTTGGGCGCATAGAAGCTACAGAGCTAAATTGCAACTCAGAGTGCTACTTATTTTTTTGTACTGCATGGCCGGCCAGGTAAGAATTCTTTACGATGTCCTAATCGCGATCTGATTGCGATCCAATCTAAATCGTCCAATCTAATTTTTTTTTTTTTTAATTTAAAACGACGGTTTTGTATTAAAATTTCGTTTAATTATAATTGAAATTATAGTGAGATTATATTGAAAATTAAATTGATATCTTATTTTTCTCAATCGCCAGATCACTCCGTCGAAATGGCTTCGTGTTCATCGGACGCATCATAAATACACGGATACGTGCGCAGACCCGCATAACTCAAATCGCGGCTTTTTCTTCTCGCACGTCGGCTGGCTGATGATGAAGCATCATCCAGCGGTCAAGCAGTACGGCAAAAACGTGGACATGAGCGATATCGCGGCCGATCCCGTAATACGATTCGCTGACAAGTGAGCCCTAGCATTCGGTTTATATTTAAAGCGATCGATGCCTCCTTCGTTAATGGGACGCTCACGTCCGAGAAATTTAATTAATTGCAGTTGCACGATCGACTTTCAGCGATTGAATATGATTGAACGAATTTACCGGCGTGCGTCAGTTTCCATTACTATCAATCGTCGTAGGAAAATATAATCTTCCAAATGTATCTCTAATTAAACTCTATTAATTTCTATGTATTTTTTTTTTATTTTTTTATTTTTTTTTTATTTTATTAACGCAGGTTTATAAATAAAATCAGTTTTAATTCAAACAGCGAAGAGATCCCTCGCGGAGAATAAAAAGTTGATAATATTACATTCACGCTCAAGGTTGCGAAAAGCAAATAAAAAATAAAGTTCGACGTTTGCAAAAAGAAAAAAAAATTAAAGAAAAGAAAAAGAAAAAAAAAAAAATTATGACACAATTAAGTTAGATTGCGCGCGAACTCGCTTCGTAATTATCCAAAGTGTTTGAAATTGCACGACTCCGAGATGAGAGAGATTAAGTAGTGATCAATCAGTGTGAAAAGCCTCATTAGAGAACGGAACTGTACGCCAGCATTGCTATTTATTTTGATTTATGCACTCGAGGTCTCGCAGCCGCGCGGAAACTAGACGCCGTTATGCCGCTATTGAACTTCGCAAAGATGTACGTTTCCTTGACGCGGTTTTTTTTCTTTTTTTTTTCAGATATTTCATCCTGATTATGGTGCCGATGTGCTTTATCCTGCCTACCGTGATACCGGTTTACGCGTGGAACGAAACGTGGGACATAAGTGCGAGCAGCGTGCTCGTTCGCTACGTGCTCGGATTGAATTTCACTTTTTCCGTCAACAGCTTCGCTCATTTGTGGGGCAATCGGCCGTACAACAGGTACGCGTTTAATCTCTCCGGCTCACGT
The DNA here is from genome assembly GCF_019399895.1 of Cardiocondyla obscurior. Taxonomy (NCBI): domain Eukaryota; kingdom Metazoa; phylum Arthropoda; class Insecta; order Hymenoptera; family Formicidae; genus Cardiocondyla; species Cardiocondyla obscurior. The sequence continues at coordinate 7,031,437 of NC_091873.1, read as the reverse complement.
TTGCGCGATTATTATTAGTAAAATTAATAGCCGGCACAATATTCGGGCCGCGTTTAAATGTAAATGGCCGAGGTTTTAATTTGATATAGCAGATTACAGATTCCGATAACGGTTTAATGGAACTTTGACCGAAATAATCAAGCGACATTTTTCAAATGAAGAAAAAAGAAAAAAAAAAAGAGTAATTAATAATGAAATATGTTTGGCAATTTTTAATTACCTCTTCCATTAAGTGTATATTAATTATTTTCAACGCGTTTTAATCTGTTCTTGTATTATTAATAAGACGCTGATTTTCTTTCTCTTTCGAAATGTAATATTTAAATTATAAAAATTGAATTCTAAAAAAATAAAAATAAAAAAATTGAAAAGCATATTTATATTTAAAAAAAAATATATATATATTGCATTAAATAGAAATTGTAGAAGGTTATTCCGTTTAAATAATCTGTTGCGCGATATTCCGGAAAAAGTTCGTTCGCGTAATCGGCCTGAATCGAGCCGTGTAACTTTTTATCTTTTTTTTTTATCTCCCTTCATTTTTTTTTGTTCTAGAACTCTTAAGTCAACGGAAAATCCGGTGGTGTCTTTCTTTACCGTAGGCGAGGGTTGGCACAATTACCATCATTGCTTTCCGTGGGACTACAAGGCTGCGGAGCTTAGCTTTTACCGTCTCAATTTGACTACCGCTTTTATAGATTTCATGGCTTGGTTGGGATGGGCGTATGATTTAAAGACACCGAATCCTGAGCTCGTCGATAAATTATGTGAGAATAAAGGTGACGGTACAAACGGTCTTTCGCGAGGCAAAGTAGGTATTTCTGAGATATCAGATACTGTTCAATAAGAAAAAGAAGGAAGAAGAAAAAAAAAAAGAAGGGAAGAGAGAGAGAGAGAGAGAGAGAGAGAGAGAGAGAGAGAGAGAGAGAGAGAGAGAGAGAGAGAGAGGCGAGAGAGACGGAGAAAACGATAAAAGAAAATTAATAAGTATGTGCATCTTTTAATACGCACATAAAATATTAGTTTCGCCTTTTTCGCTGTATCAATAAGACGTAGCTTTTTAATTTAATATATTTAATATACTAGTTTTTTAGATCCTAATTCGTGCTCGTTATTATATTGCGTTATTATATTGCGGACATTAATTAATTACAATAAATCCTTTATAATAGTTACAATTGAATGATCTACAGCGTGTCGTTTACTTACATTTAATTTCAGCTAGGTTGAGGTAGGCTTTCCAAGCTTCCTTCCTTCCTTCCCTCCTTCCTTCCTTCCTTCCTTCTGTAGCAGTGGATTATCCTGACGTCTTGTAACACTTTAAATCACTGAACACTATATTACACTGCTCTGCTGTTTTTTTTCTAATTACAATCACTCGAGAGACGAACGACCGAAAGAACGAAGTTAGACTAACGCGGCGATTTTTCACGAATAAAATAAAGAAACGCGACGGTCATTCGATGGACAAATTTGCACTCTCGATATTCCTAACCTCACTTCCACCGGGTCTTCACTCGAACTGTCCTCGATCGCGACACGAGAAGCTGGCTACGTGAAACGAGGTCCAGAATCACCGCTTAAGTCTTTGGTCAGCTCTCTGCCGGTAGAACGAACGTCGAAGAATGTTCTCCATGCGGCGACCGAGACGGGCCGCGACGTAAAATGTTCCCCGCGCACATTATCACCCACAAGTTCGTCAAATGTCACTTTACCGAAACGGGACTTCAGTTCGTAGGGCACTCGGAGTAAGGCGGGATGAAGATTCGCGACGAAAAACCGCGAGAACCCACGCAGAGACCTTAACATCCGTCGCGAACGTGCTGCTCTGAACGTGGTCGGCGTATTCTGTCAACTGCGCAGGCGGGCTGCGCATACCGGTGGCGAGATCCGGCGATCGCACGGCGCGCTGGGTCAGCCATCTTCCTGCGGGTCTGCTCGATCTACGGTGAGGTGAGGCGCGGAGAGAGGAGGGAAGATCCGTGACGTCACCCCCTGGATTTTTTTTTACCGGGTCTTCGCAAGGATTTTTTCACCGGGTCTTTGCCTGGATTTTTCTCGAGTCTTCGCTCGAGTCGTTCTCGACGAAGACGCGCGAGGTGCGAATCTCATGCTCTCGCGACGACGGCCGTCGGGATCCGCTGAACGTCGCCGACGGAGATGGCGCGCGAAGCGGGTTGGTAACGCCGAACACAGCGCGATTCAGACGGGACGCTACGCGCGCTGCACCCGCCATATCACCTTGTTCCGAAACACTTTTTTAAGACACAAAATAAAGAACGGAACGACGAGTTGAATAACACACGAGTGCAGAAAACGATGCCTCGTTCCCGGGTCCACCACGTCGACGCTTGTTCGTACGCGATTTTTTCCCGTCCGCGGTCGAAAATACGCGAAATTGCAGAGCGATCGGCGAGACGTCCTCGCGACTCGAGCACTGCAATAAGACTGGCCGTCATAGACTTCGGCCATTAGATAGAAGGAGAGGACCGAGTCAAAAAAGTGAGACAGCAATAGGTCCGATCGTCAGCTGATCGTCGCTCTGTCCTTCTCGCGCGGAGTTTTCGCCGAGCTCGACGCCGAGTTAATTTATTCACATCTTTTCGATGCATTTCGCGAGCTCGAGGCGTCTTCCTCCAAAACAAAATAGACAAAACGAAGCGTTTTTTTCGCGATTCCAAGATCTGTCGTCACCCACAAGCTCCCAAATCGTCGCCGTTATAAAACTTGTTCGAGCCAGCCCCAAAAATAATTTAATATTAATAATTTATATTTCTTAAAAGAATCACACACAGTAATATCGATAGCTTAGATTTATTCTCGCTCAGCACGAAATGAGCCAAGTGAGAAAAACCAATCAACGTCACGGAAAAGCCTCGTTAATTAATAAACATTAATTCACACGTAACTCCAATTTCTTTCTTTATTTTTTAAATAGAATAAAATACGAGTCCATTATTTAATAGCTTAATGACAAATGTACCTTCCGTAATTATTTATTTGTTATTTGTTAGAGCCAATATATTTGCACTCGAATATATTTTAAACTCTTTGCATTCCACGAGTTCAGGATGACAGCGTTACCTCTGGTTAAATTTCTATATGCAAATAAATACATTTTAATAAGCTATGTTCGACAGAATGTTCGGTATTTGTTTACACGAAATATATATTTTTTTTATTTTTTATTAATATTTCGAATATATTGCTCGCCGTAATGGATTCAGCAGGTTGGAAATTTCATTCGAGGATGTACTTTATCTAACAACAACGTTTCCCAATCGCGCCGCGTAGGTCTATTTTTAATTTAACGAAATATTACAAAATATATGCGCGCCGAATAAATGTATTATCTAAAATTGGTTACATATTATTGCCTTTGATAGAATTATCTTCGAAATTTCGTGGATAATGCGCGGACGTTATATTAATTTCTCACATGTAATATGCACGATATTACGGTATGGATGTATGTCGAGCAAGCGGAAATGTATCGATATTTCCGGGAATATTTTCAACAACTATGAAGAGCAATATAGATATGAAAGACCGATTCTATTACACAATTAAATAAATTTATCGTCAAATGATACGTGATAAGCTTTAATGATGTTTATAGGATTGTATTTTGTTATGTAATCGTTAGCATCTCAATCTACGTACGCACGAGTATGCATTACTCCTCAATGACCAATATCGCAGATAAACAATGCACGTAAGTCCGCGTTAATATTAATAAAAATATTAATAAATTAGTTCATAATATTCATTACGGTTCGATCAACGTTTATTTATTCGCGGTGAAATTAATTTCGAAGTTGTGCAATAAAGAGAGAAGGAAAATTTTTTAATAGATGTTACGATATAGTTCTGTTTTCAATAACACAATTTTTCTTTTTTTTTCAATTTTAATATAAATGATGTAATGGGAAATTGGAATTTAAATTAATGTGCTTTTATGAATAAATAATAAGCTATGATAGCTTTAATATGCGACTCGTAGCAAAGTATTCATAAAACGTAACTGATTGAAAAGTTAGTTAATTAACGCTTACAGCATAAATTATAACTTTACGTAATTCGCCGATTCTGGATTATATTTTTCTTCAATTTTAATATATTGGCTTACTGCGTATTTTAATCGAAGGATAATAATGTAAGCTTTAATTGAACGGACGTACGTACAATGTTTCACGTAGGCCAAGTAAAAGAAATTATTTCCGCGACGTTGAAACCCACCCCTCCTTCCCGGTCGAAGCTTAAACAGCCTATTTTTATAACGAGTACATCCCGACATACTTGACATTCCCCGTCGCCTTTCCGGCGGCGCCCGGTTAGGAAATTTTTGTTCCCAGCCCCGATAGCGGAATTTTAAGCGCAGCGGAATTTTAATAAAGGCTTTGTCACACGATAGGTATCAGGTGTATCACACGGGCCCGGGGGTCACGCGTCTCCGACGACCTCTGCGGTCAACGATTTATATACGTAAACGTCCCACATAGGCGAAGTCACGTTTCACCGATAAAAAAATAAAGAAAAAAAAAAATGAAAGAAAGAAAAAAAATAAAAAAGGCAGACGCCAGAAAAGTGTTATCGATCCGGATAGCCTGACGTCGCGCCGTTTCACCCGGGGGTTAAATTTAGTATTTATCATCACGTATTCCGCGGAGTCTACAGGTAGCGCTTGCGCGATTCCACCACGTCGCGCGTCACGCACCCTTATACGCGCATATGCCTACCCGCGTCTACTACCCTCCACATACGCGCTCGGGGAAAGACACGGTTGCTTCCGAACCCAATTACGATTCTATGATATTTCTAGTCGCCGGATACAATTTTCTAATCGATTCGATCGCGCTCGTCGTTAAAAATAAACGCAAAGTCGCGTCTATATCCAGCGGGGGAGTAACTATTTCTATTCTTTTTTTTTTTTTCCATCCCTCAAACGCGGCCGGCGCACACGACCGCGGCGAAATGTATTTACTACTATGTGGATGCATTACGAGCATTTGTCTATTTTTGTCACAGCGACCTGTCGTGTATCGATCAATCCTCTAATGTTTCTGTAAATGTGGCCGGGAAACGTGTGTTCCCGCGTTTCCCCCGAGCGCGTCTCGTCCGAACGAAAATCTAGGGCGAGAAGAATAAAAAGAAAAAAAAAGAAAGAAGCCGCTGCTCGTCGCGTGCTTTCACATGTGGGGTGCTAGTAGCGCGGACTGCATGACTTATCACTAATTAAAAAATTAGCCAAAACCTGTAATTACAGCCCGGCCGGCGCGCATTACATTACGGTACAGAAATTACAAAGAAATGAGATTTTTGATACGAGACACACCGTCGGAACGCGGCTTAATGTAATATTAATGAAAACGTAGGTAGGTTGCTTTAATAGTGATATTTTAATAACGTTTTTATCGTTGATGTTAACATTATTCAGACGGTTCCATTAATTTTAAATGTAAGCATTCCCGCAGCGTAATAATATGTATAAAATATAAAATGCAAATACTTATTGTTAAAATGTACATTGCAACGTTGTACGTGTATAAATGCATTCTGTTTCCTTCCCCCTTTTCAGCTTTAATTTTCCTTTTATTTCTTGACGCTTTGAAAACTTTTTTTTAAATCACAAAATGAAGTAAAACTAAGCTGCGTTTATTCGATACCGGATCATTTCTCTCAATTTCGCATAAAATAAGTATAAAAATATATCAAAACTTCTTTTAAGAAATCAAATAGAGAAATATTGCGCTGAAAATTCAAAGTGCGAAAATATCAGGACGTTTATTTATCCCTACATTTTTTTCACGTGCGAAATTAAAATCATTTCAATGTTGACCATCAGAAAATATTCTAAATCACGTAAATAAAAAAATTAAAAAAATATTAATATACACATATAATAATTATTTGATAAAACATGTATGCATAAAATAATTTAAATCGTTCAAGGTACTAAACGTACGTAATATTCTCTTTCCCCAAAGTTACAAGATAAAAACAAATTCATGAGCGCAATATATAGGATTCTGTCGGTTCAACTTACCCCGTGTGACTGACCTGACTAGCTTTAGTTTCGTCAGGATAATACCCTCGCCGCCACCGCAGTAAACACAGCACCCGCCACTTTCGTCTCACGACACTGTGCTGGATTACGTTCACGCAGCCTGGACTCTAGGCTCCACGCCGGCGACGGGGATGCCGGAAGGTGCTCGGCCCCGGGTTGTGATTCCGAAGCAGGAAAAGGACCGGACTTCGCGCTGGTCGCGCGGTTGAAAAAGCTGCGCCGGGGTGCATAAATCAGAGGCGAGATTGCCGAGAACGCGTGCTCGATGGTTCACTGCAACGTACGAGGGATGCGGCGGACACGACTGGGAACGAGTGCCATTGCCGCGAGCTCGCGAGATAAGGTACGGGGGATGATACGCGAGCGGGGTGACCGTTCAGCGTACGTGTGCGCAAATGAATGGAAATCACGGAGGATCGGAGGAGCGGGCAGAGTCGGCGACTGAATAAACAAACGAGGCTAGGGTGTCCACGAGCCCGATGGCGCGCACTGGACCGGAAACCGGGGGTGGAGGGGGGTAAACAGCCACGCGTTCGCTCTTAGGTGCGAGGGGGTGAACGGTGGTACATGCGTGCGACGTACGATATGCGTGCACAGCCCCTCTGCGGCCCTCTGCGTGTGTCCGTACGCACGTGCGAAGGGTACGAGGGGTGCAGGAGATCCTCCGGCCGCGACGGTGGCTCAGGGTGTACTGAACGTCCACCCCGGGACGAGGGGGAGGGTTGAAGCCGCTGGAGAACGGCGCAGTGTCTAATCCGACGTTACCTAACTGCGTGGCGTTCGGCGCCATGGAAACGGCACGTTTGCGCTTGCGTTGGCCATAGATCGACTTGAACTTTTTTTTGGCAATTCCGCCAGTTACTTCGAGAACTCGCAATAAAAGCCGCTATTAATTCTCTATAAGTGTCGCGTCCGAGAAAAAGGGGGGAGAAGGGTGGGTAAAGGGCGGAAAAGGGGGATAACTTCGCAATTTGTCGCTCTCCGGGGGAAACGAGCTTTAGCAGCGGTCGGCGCGCGTTGACCCGTAAGGAATCGCGGGTGGAACGAATATTATAGAGGCAGCTTGCAGAGATCTTTAATTAATTCCCCCGTTATCTGGCTAATTAAACACGGTGGAACCTTCGTTACCGCGACGCCCGGCTTTTCTCTTTGACAAGCGGAGGGAAAATGCGATTAAGACAAAAGGAGCAAGTCGTATTACGTCTCGGTCAATTTTGAGATAGCTCTATTTGCGAGTCATTGTTGGTAGGAACGTTTATATATCCGCTAAACGTCGAATTTTTTACGGTAATCCCGACCACGGTGACATCTCTCGTCGTTATTGCATCCTCGAGAGAAGAGAACTCCAGTTTTACGGAAAAAATCGATGAAGAAGTTAAAGTAGCTTATAAATTTTTATCGTTCGCAAAATGTCTTAGGTACGTTGATAATGTTTCATAGACGATAGTTAACGTTAAACGCGTTCGTTTTTTTTTTATTAGCGGTTAAAAAATTTTAATCAACGAAACTAGTGCGAATAAATTAATAATGAGAGATTATCTTTTTTTATACACTGTATCAATGTAATAATAATATATTATGTGATTGTAATTCTAATGGTTTAATTACGAACTGCTGATAAATTCACAATACGTTGCCGTTATTTTATCCTACGAGTCGGTTCGCATTACGAACCACCAGCGAGACACTATTGATTTTCAAGATTTAATATAAATTTCATCACAATTTAGAATAATATGCAAATTAATATGCTGAATTATAAATTTGTAGAAATACAGAGAATTAATAAATTTTAATTTTCAAATAACGTAAATGGAATAAATAAAAAAATAATATTAGAAAGAAAGAAAGTACGGTTCAGCGGTGAAAAAAGAAAAGAATTAATTATCTTGAAATAAGGAAAAATTAAATGAGAATGTATTTTCGACCGTTATGTCTTCTACATCGGTAAAAACAACAGCAACATTTTGTTAAAAATGACAAATTAAATATATTAGCACAACATATTATTAAATAGCATATTTAAAATAAATTAAAATAATATATTACCTGTAATGCCAAATATTAAATGATAAGCATTTAGAGTATGTACGTTCATCTGTAATTAAATTTATTACTCACCGTAGTATATTAAAATATCTACGTTTGATTGCGAATAAATTAGTGTCCACTTTATTACTTTATTATTATTTGTCTATTTTTTTTTTTTTAATCATTTATTAGCTGCAATAAAAATATTTTATATTAAAAAAATGCGTGTTAGATTATGTAACAACTCTCGTGATTTAATCCTGTTATTTTTTCTTGGCTGATTCTTCACGTATTAGCTTGGCCACTATAGATAGCGCCTGGAAAAAGAAAAATAATTTTACGTCGTATAAATATATATAGAATATTGTAATTTTGATGGATAATTAAAAGTAATTTTTAAATTTACTTTGTCTATTTCCTCCGGTGAAGAGTAACTGTAGCTAAGTCTCAAGTAGGAATCGTGTTTCGCAGCACTGTAGTTGAAAGCATTCCCGGGTAGAATAAAAATACCTTGAGGCACGCATTTATTCAATACAAAATCCATCATGTTATCTACAACCGTTACTTTAATCCAAAAGAAGAATCCGCCTTGTGGCACGTACCATTCCGCCAAACCTGAACGAACAGTAATTTCACGTGTGGGAAAAATCTTAAAATTATCTCCAGAAATTCAAGTCAACGGAGAACCGAACGTAAAAAATTCATTTAACAATCAATAAATTATTCCGAACTTAATCACCTAATAGCGGCAACGTTGAAAGATCTCAAAATTAATTACGTACCTTTTAAATGTTTCTCAACTAAGCTCAGCATTATGTCGCGTCGATCCTGATAAAATTTTCGAACGTCTTTGAAATGTTTCTCGAATTTCCGCGGACTCCAGTTCTCGAAGAGCTTCAAAAGCAGCATCTGAAAAAAAAAAAAGAGAGAATGTTAGAATGTGGCTTGCGGTGGATGTATAGAAGAGATTATAGCAGGACAGTGCTGATCGCGATAAAATAAATTAAAAGACAGCGGAAAATTAAACTTTAAAACCTGAGACAAAGACGACGGATGCATGACAGAATTTCCCATATGAGTAATTAATTTAACTGCGATGTCTCGGTGAGCTGTGACGACGCCGACGCGAAGTCCAGCGCTCATTATCTTGCTGAAAGAGTCCATTCTGATTACTCGGCCGTCGGTGTCGAGGGATATAAACGACGTGGGCTGCTTATCCGTGAATTGGATAAAGTAATAAGGGTCGTCCTCGACAATTAGGAAATCATATTTCTGCGCCAATTCATATACCTTGACTCGTCGCTCCTCCGACAAAATAGTTCCCGTAGGATTTGCTCCAGTCGGATTCGTGTAAATAAGCTGAAAATTTTGTAAAGGAATTTTTTTTCGTTATTACGAGAGAAACAAAAGTAAAAAAATAATACTCTTGGCGTGGAACAGCGATCGCTTCTGACTCACTTTTGGCATTGGTTTACCGTCTTTAAGTCTTTTCTCGCATTCCGCGCTGATTTCCTCGGGAATTATTCCATCAGCGTCTTGATGAATTTCGATAATTTCCGGTAACCATGGTTTTAACTAAAAAAAAAATATTTAATATTAATATAAAGAAATAATAATAATTTATTCAAATTTGTTTAAATGTTAGGAAATAGACGTGCTGGTAAAATTAAGAGAATTTTATCTGTAATTAATTCGCGTATCATATAACATACATATTATATTATTGAGTAAATTATGTAATTTTTTATAATTTTTTTTTTTTACATCGTTCATTATATTTTCATAATATTAATTCATAACGAACCGCTCCAATTACGCCCGTATACAATGGCACTTGAATCATAACTGGGTCGTTCTCGTTGATCATCATCTCAAAAATTTTACTACAAGCGTCTAAAGTGCCGCAAGTGAAAACAACGTCCCAGTTGTTATGTCTCGGTGTGTGCCACGTTTTTTGAAACTCCTTCCATTTTTCTAAGAACGGTTTATAACTTTGAAAGGAAAACATTATACAAAAATTATGTTAATAACGTGGAGACACGTGAGCTACTTCGCAACAATTTAGATTATTATTTGGAGGAATAATTTTATTGTCACACTTATTTTTGACGTTGGAAAAATTGAAGTCCATTTGAAATATAATTATCGATATCTTACTTACCCCTGAGAGGCCCCATATTGTAATGCCGTAGACACTTCTTGCTGGTTGAAATTAATTGGTATGTCATATTTATACGTCGTAGAAATAGCTTTGATGGGATACGTTGCGGTATTTGGCATACCGCCAGCCAGATTTATGCAATTCGGGTTTAACATGAAAGACTCGGCTAAAATTTTAAATGATAAATAACTTCAAGATAAGATAATGTTAAACTAAATATAAATAATCTATATATGCATTAATTTAATAAAAAAAAGTTAAGCGATCCTTATCAAACGTTGAATAAATTAAATTATATATTATATAAATTTAGATTAATTTTATTAATTAAATTATATTACTTTAAAAGACTTTGACTTAAACATTCTTTAACACAAACTGTAAACTTTGAATAAAAAAAAAAGTGTAACAAATAAAAATTGCAAATGACTATTTACTTAACGTCCTAATTAAGTTCTCCTGTCGCCTGTTGGCGAATTTAGAAAAGAACTTGCTGTAATCCATGACGATCTTTATCTCTCACGTGAAGGAACTTTCAATTTTTCCTTCCTTTTCTTCGTTACGATGATAAGATTTTTCAAGCAACGCTGTCAGCGGTGACGTTTTAATGCTAAAGCAAGCAGCTATAAACGTCCAAGTAAAATCAATGATCGTTATTCAAAGATATGTATATTTATTTATTAAAAAATTATTTGAATAAAAAAACATTTTTTTTTTTTATTTAATTAATTAATTTGACTTTTACCTTTAGCTTGCTAACTCAGAATATTGTAACACTATACAAATAGTACGTTGTATTCACAGCTGGATACGCTAACTAAACGCAGAGCTATGCGTCGGTGGCTTTAAGAGGCTCGTTATTTACTAGTCATTCCGGTTATCAATCTTTATACACATTTACCATGTCACGACCACGTATGTGTCTTTGATAAGTGCTGTTTACAATATACAGGCCTTTTCACTATCGTACATCGTAATACGATTGAACAATGACAATGCTAATTATAACAGAATAAAATTAAATGAGAATCTGTGTAATACGGTTTAACGTGAATACTGAAAATATAAAAATAAGAATAATGCACATACACGAGTTTCGATATTAATTAATTTCTTATTAAGCGGCAATTTATGATTTGTCATTGAAACGCCGATAAGATTTTTTTCTTTTTTTTAACGTGTATCTTATCGCATCTTTATGTGATAGGATATCATTAAAAAGAGAACAGAACTTTTGAAATATAGTCGTAACATTTATTCCAATTTATTAACATCTTGTACGTGTATGTGTGTGTATGTACTTACTGGGGTAACCACCGTGTGTCTGTAAGCGTGTGTGCCACTGTCTCCATCGCTTCTGTTTTTTTAATTATTTACTTTTTTTTTTTTTTAACGCTTTGGATAACATTTTGAGTAAGTTATTGTATTACGTTGCCCGATAGACGCTCCATTCGATATCGATCGATCGGCCATACGGCATTAATCGGCAGTCGGCTGGATTTTTGATCGATCTCTAGTAATAATAAAAAAATATTTAAAAAAAATTAAGAGCTATCGACGTCGAACAGAACGTTTTCAGCTTTCGGGTCTCGCTCCGACGACCGACAAAACGGGTCTCGTACATTATTTGCCAGGCATAAATTTGCTTCGTTACGTTGATTACATCCGTTCTTTTTTTTAATTTTTATTTTATCGTTTCGTAATCGACCTGATCGTGTGACGTTAATGATCACAAAGAACAATTAATGAACGAAAGTAGAGCGCGAGAAATTAAGGTTTTTTAATTTAATTTTTAATTGTGTTTTAATTATATTTTGATTAAAAATTTTTATATTTATATTAGAACACAATTTTTAAACACAATCAAGTATTTTTTTAAACATAAAAGCGTCCTGAAATATATTAAAATATTAATGACGTGTATGTAAATTAAAAAAAAAAGAATTAAAATAAAATTATCGATAATATCGCGACCAAGATTTAATATAATAATTATATTTTCAATTTTATTATCGGATCATACTATTATCCCATCGTGTCGGTCGATGGAGTTCCTGTACCGTTTTTTTTTTTCTTTTATTTTTTTGAGGCCGTTCGTGCTGCACGATAATTTTAGTTATCATTTTTCCTTTACGTTTTCTCGCGCTTTTGCTAAATCCAAGTCTCATTCTCGCAATTAATACGGTTTCGCCGTGGAGCTATTTACAAAACGGAACACTTAACAACTGCGCCTGTGTAAGTTTATTGCGAGCTAATTATCGAGCCGTCAGATTTTGTTTTTGGGTTTTTTTTTTCTTTTTTCATTTTTTTTTTTTTTCACTCTAACGATAACGCAAGTAAGTAATGGGCGTCCGTTTATGTAACACGCTCATTCTCTCATCACTAAACACGTTCGTACGGACTCTCACATCATGAATTTCAGAGTTAAGCTTTTTGGGCTTTAAATTAATGATTCAAATGATATTTCGGTTTAAATGGCGCACGCCTGGAAGTTGCACGTTTGCATTCTGCTAATCCGCGGTAAAATCAACATCATTCTAAAGAGACGAACGTAACGCGCAACGTATTCATTTCTTCAGTTTAATTTATTAAAGTCCATTTCAATTAGTTACGTTAAAACCTTTTTATTTTTGTTTAATGTAGTATTCTAATATGCAAATTATTAAATAAATATTTCGCGTCACATATTTAATGTGAGAAATATATTTAGCGGCGCGTGCATTTTATTTTATTTTTTTTAAGGTAATATTTGTCGTCAGCGTGACAAACGTGCACTTCGCTTTTGTGCACCCTTTCAATGATACGACAGTAATAGTGAAAGTACAAATAAATGCGAGTCGCAAAGATGTAAAAACCTCTTTTTGTCAATAAACAATATTTCTTTATAAATAAAAAAAGAAATAAAAAAAAAAAATAGAATGAGGAACTAGAAATAAATCTTAAGACAAAGCAATTTTCCATTCATCCCGAGTGGAAATTGATAGGTAGGAATTAATTTCCACTCGGGATCATCATGAGCAAGCAAATTATTAGCATTGCAAAGTAACACATATTCTAGTAAATTCAAATAAGTATTTAAATAAAATTAATATATATAAAAAAAATTAATGGTAGTGTACACTGAAAATACAAATAGTCAAATATATTAGAGGATGTGACATCTTTTACACAAAAGTGAAAAAAATGCTAACATTTCAATTTTGTGTTATCTATACTTATATACAGGATGATTCATGTATGGAAAAAAAAAAAAAAAAATTATTAATTGCTTCCCTCGAAGTTTTAGATTAAGAAAAAAAAATTTGGTTTCTAAAAATTCGTGTTGCGTTAACCCTGTATGTCTGTGCAATGATTCACCCTGTATATATCGGGAATTACATCAGTCGTATATATTAGAAAATATGATACACTAGAAATGCAACATGTGCGGTATAATAGAAATGCAATAAATATTGAGTATTCTTTTTTTTATAATGAGGAGAGAACGCGTCAACTTAAAATGATTAATTAATTCCAAGAGAAGTTTGTATGATTATTTTTATCGATAGATGCTCGGTGAATCTAGGCGCGATTTCTAGTAACAGTTCCTTATTCTTAAAAGTATCTAATGTTAAAGAGTAGAAAAATTATAAAAGTACGAAGGTCTATAATTGTTAATATAAGAGAGTTTCCGTGCAGTAGCACCAATGCGATATTTGTCATCCCTTTCTAGCTGACGTTAAAAAAAAAAAAAAAAGAGAAAAAAAAAAAAGTATTTAACGTAGTGCAAATTATAATTTATTACATCGTGAGAAAAATATTATCTTATTCTAACTTAATTAAATTGGCAAATTTCCTTTAAAAGCTTGTAATTAAATATACTCAATTTTAAAATAACTATTTTTCGTATTAATATACTTCTCTTTATCACGGGACAATTTTTAATAAAATTACCTTTGCCATCTCGAGATAAAAGAACCGTGTCAAAAGGAGGAAAAGCAGATTTCACATTAATACGTTCAAATCCCGGTGCTTTGCGGCACGGCGCGGAAACGCTCTTAAAAAGGAGTCTGTATAAGGGAAGAAGAGACCAGACGGGAAAATAGTTAATAAGGACAGTGAAGGTAGTGTATATTTTTCTAAACGACGATGGAAGAAGTGCAGCAGAAAGGCACCGAGAAAAGGTTTCACGTGGTTGTACGAATGTTAGATGCTAAAATCAATCGACACGGACTCGTTTTGTTGTACAGTCTCTAAAAAGTCTCGCACTCCGCTCTCCCACCCTTCATAAAATTATTTACATGTATACGTATGTACGTTCCGCCCGCCTAAAGTTGTGCTATACTACTTGGCACTCTCTCGCACGCACGATTCACGCATTCACGCAGCTATTCTCGCGCGTATGTATATCCGCGTAGATTTATCCTCGGCTCTTTCTGAAATTTTTATATTTCAACTAGACACTGTTTGATTGTTACATTTGGCAATTCGGCAGCACTCGCGAAGTTATCAAGCTCCTTGTCTCACGCGACTTACGGAGCGACGTGCTGCACGCCGCAACGCTGATATCTTTGTCCGATCGATTCCTTTCTTTGAGATAAACGTAAATTTATTTACCGAGGCTCGCCTGATTTTTCGTTCAAGCATAAAAGTCACTATCGCTGTTTCAGCGATACGATAAAATTATTCAGCGCACAATTATTCGTATTAGTGCGCACGTACGCGGGTTACGTCGGGCGTTCTCGAAGGATTTTAAGTGGACTTGCGAATAGTTTTATTTTTTTTTTTTTTCTTTTTGCCTAATTATATTTTCAACGTACAATTTATCGAAAAAGGAAAGAAAATAACAGCAACGTGCTTCGGTGGAAGGAACTCGGCCGGAACGAATTGGTCAGCGTGTCGACGTACAGCAGGGCGCACCTCGCGATAGTAATAATTCTGTTTTATTCTTCTACAGCCGCGCTCTGAAACTTCGCCTCGCCCCCTGCGACGACTTTTTCATGCCCTTCTACGTAATTCTCAAGCGAAACGTCGGCCTTTATACGCGTATATAACAATGATTCAATAAGGCATATGATATCCAATTAGGGGACTTCTTTTTATTTATCACGAAACTTCTTCGCGTTTATTCCTCAAAGTTTAGGAACCTCTCCGCCGTTCCTCTTTTTGTCTCCTCTTCTTTCTGTCCGCGAACTTTCTCGCGATCTCTCAGGTCTGCAAAAGTCGAAGCGTCTCTTTTTCTTTTTTTTTTTTTTTTTTTCTTTCTTTGGTCTAATGGCCGAGACTGTAACGGATAGCTGTATATAAATTATTAACGGGAATTACATGGGTCTGTAGTTTCATATTGTCGTTCGGCTACATACATTTCCTACCCCGTTTCGCGTCGTATCTCGCGTCTATGTTTCGCGGTTTGTTAAACTCGCGTTGGCGAGGTGAAGTTTGGAGCGCGGCCAACGCAATGTAAAGTCTCTTCCTCACGTAGACGACATTAGGGGCACCGGTACACAAACAGGTAAAACCTAAGACTTGAAATCTCAACCGTGAGAAATTGCGGGGCTTACGTTTCAAGACGGTCTCGCTTCGAGTTAACGATCGGCCGAAAACCGGTGCACGTAAGATTTAATGCAATTTTAATCGTTTTTTCATTTAACGATAATAAAAATCTAATCAAACGCTGGCCCTCGAGCCGGTACAGACCGTATGCATTTTTAAGGTTTTACCGTTTGCGCGCTTCAACCCGCAGAGTCTCGCCTTCTCTCCGCTCTTCGTCGACCGGCGAGGGCGAGTCGCTGTCGCATAAGCTCAACGCAACGTAACGCGTCGCAACACGACGTGTATGTACACCTATCTAAAAGTAACGGTCGCGGCACTGCGTGCGTGGCGCCTATTACAATATATTTCTCTTTTTCTGCTTTTATTAATCTTTTTTTTTTTTTGGATTTTTTTTTTTTTTTTTTTTTATTTTTTTCTTTTAAATTTAATCCCGATATAATAACTTCTTCGGCTCGTCTTACTCGTCTACTATACAAACTCTTGGCTAGAACAACGATAGGGTAGTCCACGTGCGCTCGTTTTTTTGCTTTTTACGTAAAGTGTGTGTATTTTCTGCCTTTCTTTTATTTCGTTTATCGTCGTGTGCCCTGGAGGGGTTGGCCGGCAGTGATGTTAGCCTCCGCGGAAAAGTCTCCAGATGTAGACGTAGAGGCATAAATGGCTCGTCTGGTTGAACTACGTTTTCCTTTTTATCGAAAATAGACACGAGAGTTGCTCTCGTCGACGAGAAATATGTCTCTTATTTATTTATGTCTTTTTTTTTTCTTTTTTTTTTTTTCTCCTTTGTCTTTCACGCGACGGCGCTCTAAACACTTTAATAAATTCGATTTTCTACACCCAGCGAGCTTCTCGCCAGCTAATATCACTGAGTTAAACGCGGATGAGGAACTGAAATAATCCTTCCTTTTGCTCGTATCTCTCGCGTGTCCTTGCTTTCCAATCGGATTCGATACAGGTCAATCAATCGATATTCCAGCCTGAATAAGAAGTATATGAAACGTTTACGGAACAACTTTGAGGTAGCCGAGAAAATAGACCGCCGCCGCTAAAACACCGACGGTCAAGAAATTTCGGCAACTTTAAGCCACGCCAAAAACCGTCCACGGCGATCGCTTTACTCCGGTTCCCCTCCATCAAGCACAATATCTATCTATCGTACGCAAGAGGGTTATAGACACGTACACGTACACCCAAAACCTTACAGAGCTTACAAATTACACGAATAGAAATATTTTTTTTTTTTTTTGCTTTTCTCGCGCTGGGAAAATTTGGACCGACGGCGAATCGGCAATTTTCCCTGTCGCAGATGCTGCGACGGAGAAAACCGGTTCGGCGATCATCCGAACGAAAGTGCTATTTCCCTCGATTTCTCTCACTCTCTCTCTCATTCTAAAATTTTCTCTCTCTCATTCGCAAATTCTCTCTGACTTTTTTTCTGTTTCATTCTCCCATCCACTCGCCTCGTTGTCAATCACATGTTACACTGATCATACAATTGAGTATTGCGCGCGTATTATTGTTTTCGCGAGAAGCATCACAATCAGTTCAACGAGCTTGATTATCGTCGCGCTTGTATAAAAATAATTTCCTATATCCCCCCCTCCCCTTCCCTTCCCTCCCCACCCCCCACGCATTGTAGTCGATCGGCCTTTTCCTTGACAGCCTCCTGAGTTGCGAGTTACGCGGTTCACCCTGATCGATCCGAGCGAGAATTTTCCTCGCTCGTTTGTCGAATATTCCTTTGTGCGATATAGATCACCATGCGTCTCCGTCCCGAGTTCGGCCGCCCGCGGTCGCGGGCGGTGTCGCGAACGCTAATTAGGACGCCACGAATGCCTCAAGTGAGGAAAGTGCATTTGCGCTTGCTTTCGTTGTTGAATTGGATCACGAATGTCGATTGTGCGCGCGCTCGGTCGTGCCGCGGTGGATGCAGCTCGCGAGAAATTCGCCGCGAGTGCGTCTGAGCGACGGAAAATAATGCAACGGCCCCCCGCGCCCGATCCCCTCCCCGGCTAAATAAGATCGCGGCGGAGCACGCGACCCGCGACGCCAGATTAATCGTCCCTCCCCCCCCGCGTTCTCTCCTCGCGATGCCTCGAGATGCTGGCGGGTGTATCCGCGACGCGGCAAACTTCCAGATAAACCCGGCCGCGCATTGTTCGCCAACTTATTCCGCGGCATGACGGCGCGGGCAGACGTCTGAGCTACGCTGGCAGATGGGATCTCGATGCCGTAGTTTGAACCAAGTTGTCGTCGGCTTCATCTCGCGAATCGCACCCTTCAAACGCCCCGTGTAATCCGACCCCCTCAAGTTTCGCGCTTGCCACGGAGCGTGCCACGGTACGGTCGACGTAAAATGCCTTCGATTTAGTCTACCTTAAGATGAGCTTGCTCCGGTTACGCGGCGGGAGTCACCGCCGTAATATCGAGGATCTCCGATATTTTCTCCGCGTCCGTACGAAAATGCTTTTCCGCCCGTTCCTCTTATTCGCGCGCGCTTTCCCTCCCGCCTCTTCTCTTCGTCCACGTTAACTGATATTCTTCGCGTAGCTTCTTCCTTCGTTCTTGCGACTCGCGACGATTACGGTACGTTCGATATTAAAATTCTGTTTATTTTTAATTTTATCAAAATTTAAATACTTTGAATATCTTCGTGATACTTTTATCGTAATAGCAATTGACGCGTAAATCCGACGACTGGTGCAAATAAATAAGTTTTCAAATCGACGTAAATATATTTCAACGGCGGCGAGATTCTATGTAAGAAAAAAAAAAATAAAAATAAAATAAAATAAAATAAATAATTTTTAAAGGTAAGAAGACCGGATGTTCAATTTTTCGTGCAAATGATTTCCTCAGATATCGACATTCTGGATTTAGCTTCGTGTCTCGGTAAAAACAGGTTGAGGGGCATGCTACGAAAGGCGCATCTTAAAAGAGCGTTTCTTGGGACCATATTGGCGGGATTGATGGTAATGGCGTTGGTGGTCTGTGCCTCAGCTCGATCGGCGGTGAACACGGTGGAGATCCCACGCTACTCTGACTGCTACTGGTTGTCGTTGAGGCTGGTTGCGACCTATTAGTAAAGATGCACCTGTTAAATTATTTCCTTCTCTTAAATATACATATACTAAAAGAGAAAAAAATAATTCCAGACCAGAACGCTCTTTGCAATAATTTCTCGTTAAAAATGTTATTTTTAATAATTTCTTTTATTAAAAAAAAAAAAAAAAAAAAAGGAAAAATTGGAGATTGGATCGTATATTTATAATAAAAATTTACCTGGAGGTTTCGACAGCGGCACTGATGGTCAAACATTCTTGGCAGGGCTTGTTACCGGCTCGTCGCCTGGGCACGCAGCCCGTGCATCCGTCCCATTTCTCGGGGATCCGTTTTTTCCTAGAAGGCACCCGTAGGAACCGCCGACAGCTTGGCCCAGGCGCATCCGAGTCCGTGGAAAACCCCGAGACCTCGTCCTCGGTGTCGACGCACTGCTCCTCGTCCTCGTTCTTCAGGAAGACGGAGTCAGAGCCGAGGGACCTGGTGTCCGGATCGGGAGGATCCACGCTGCCCATCGATGCCAGCGGCGCTCTTTTGCCCGACGACGCCGCCATAAGGCTGCCGACTGCTCCAGCATAAAGACCGACCTCGCTGCCACACGGCGACAAATCCGGGGTTGGTTGTATTACCTGATTGCAGAAATCATCGGTAGACGATCGTCGATTTAAAATATCATATTACAGAGACTTAAGGAGGACGAAATAATTTTTTCAGCGCGCATATACAGAAAAAAAAAAAAATATATATATATAAAAATAAAAAATATATTAAAAAAATTAAAAAAAAAAACTGAAAAAATTAAAATCGAAAAAGGTCGTCTAAAAGAAAAATTTGCGATCGTGAATATCGTGTCTACCTGGATATCGATAGGGTAATATAAATCCCATGGCTCGTCGTAGGCGGCGTGACGCGGGTAGGATGGAGGAGGCGGAAGGCACGGCATTACCATGGCTGAACCCCTTCGTTCTAGATAACTACTTCCAGTGCTGCTACAGGTGACCGAGCTACATCTTCTGTGATCGACCGGGGGAGCCAACCTCGGTTGCCTGATTGGCGGTGCTAGCAGGGCGTCGTATCCACCTCCGACTGAGGCGAAGCGAGGTGCCACCACGGGTGAACGAGACTGGTTCATCTGGCGTAAATATTTCCATCAATTACAAGTGCCTTGGTGAACGGACAAATTGCTAAGCTAAACGGAACTCAAACAGAGCACTCTCTGAAAACGTGCCACGGCTTTTGGTGTCGTTCCAACATATTCACATCCCGCTAAAAATGTTTTCAAACCAAATGATTTAATCGATAACGCTGCTTCGAGATTTAATCTTATTAAAAAAAAAAAAAAAAAATTATTTTATTATTGTTTCAATATTAACGATTATGGAAAATTGTGTTCTATTTCAAGAGCGGCGTACTTGTCAATTTTTCTTGCCGAATGCAAATATATAAAAAATATTAAAATTACTCGCTACGATGTACCTCAACGCACAACGATCTTCTTGGCCCGCGACCCAGCCTGGGTGGTAGCCTGGCGATCGCTTCGAGAGCGGCGGCGAGGGCGCGTTCTTCGGCTTCAGCTTCCGCGACCGCCGCGGCTGCCGCGGCAGTCAAAGCCGGGTCTTCCAATTGTTTGCTCGCCTTGCACCTGGCAAATGCATAATACGCGACATTCCAATTGCGTTTTGTTCCCGCGGAAGAGAAATCGGCAACGCCCTTAGGATTTACCTGCTCTTGTAAACCACCAGCAGCACCATTAAACTGAAAAAGCCGCCGAGGGTCGCGGCGATCCGTACCCCCGTCATGACGTCGTACGTTTTGTAAAATTCGATTTTGACCTGTTCGCGCTCGCTCAGGGTCGGCGTTGCGTCTGGCAGGAACGTCGTCGGATCTGTCGTCGTCGTCCCTGTCACGTTGCTGCCGACACTCCCCATTCCTGCGGGTCAAATAAATTTCCGCTGCCGTTATCATCGCTGCGGAAAAAAGGAGGCAGGCTCTCAAGCACGCGAGCTCGACAACCGAAACGCTGATACTCCGCGAATTCGTGCTCGCGAGCTGAATAAAAGGTGTCCGTAAATTGTTTGCGAGCGCTCTCAGAAAGGTGGGCTTGAAACTCTAAGAGCCAAGTGTAAAAAGCCTCAGCGGTAACGGACAGTGATCGCGGGCTCGGCGAGAATAAAGCGTATTACGTCGCCGATTAAATAGACAAAACAAAACGGGAAGGGAGAACGACCGCGGTTCGAAGGAACTGAGCTACTTGCGAGTATTTCTTGGAGAGGAAAAGTGCATAAGCTATAAATCACATCGAGAGCATTTTGTTTACCGAACTGTGTCGGCCAACGTGCGCTGACTGGGCTCGAAAATGGAGTGACGGCGCTGAATTTCCTGGAACAGAATGAAGGCGCGCCGTCAGAAGGGGAGTTGGCATTCACCCGGCAGGATTTTGTATTATCACGACAGCAAGAAGAAAAAAAAAGAGGAAAAAAAAAAAAAAAAAAAAGAAGAGGCAGTGGAAAAATACTGAGCGAAGAAAATCGGCGCGAGTAAACGTAGTGACACACACGGGGGAGTTAGAACGGAAGAAGGGAGAAAGGGGGAGGTTTTAAAGGGGATCCTAAACCGAAGATTGAACTTCCACGACGACAGTAAGGTACCGGGAAACCTGTCTTCTTCTTTAATCCCTACCGAACTTGCCTTTACCATCCATTGTGCCGTGCAAGCCATATAATCTGTACATTAAACGAATGTTTTAATAAAACGAATGTAATTTACACAATGTTGCACTTTCGATCTTCCCGAGTCGATTAGTCGTCGATGCATTTGCACATGTATTTTCATCGCGTAAAAGGATTTTTATTTCCGCGTGGTCAATTAGAGAATTAGTCGAACCGCGTAATAAGCGGTAATATAGACGGCTTTAGGATCCCTTTAAAGAGGAACATATATACACAGATAGAGAGAGGAAAAAAAAAGAGAAAAAAAAGAAAAAAAAAAAAAAACTCTCCCCCGTAACCATCGAGCAACAGACGAGGAAGAAAACGAGGGGTACGTACACATTGCTCTCGTCGGGTTTGGCCGGCTAGCATTGTGTACGCTGAGATGGTTCACGTATTGATTCCACCTTTGCGAGCCTACCCCAATGGTTAGGAGCAACAGAGCGCACAGCAACGAATCTACCAAGACCGAAATTTCTCCCGAAACGTTGTCGCTCGTTTCGCCGTCAAGCTCTCCGAAAACTCGAATATTACGAGGTCTCTCCCAAAGCTACGTTTTAACAGGATGAGCGGTACGAAGAAAAATAAAAATCGAGGCTGTTGTCCTCGGAATAAAATTCATCCGGCAACAGTTTTATCCTACATCGCCAATCCGAAGTGAGCGTCTATTGATTTCAGGGCGGCACGCGCGATGTTAACGTGCAATAATTGCGTGAGTTGAACTGCAGATTTCGCAATTGACAAAACTCTTTAATAATCGCTTACAATTTTTACGACCGTGTTACAGACGAGATTCCGCTCAAAGAGGTCGTAAAGGACGGATTTAACGACGCGAGAATGTGCCGCACGGCTCGCAGATAGCTTCGATATTTCGCGAAAGCAAATAGCGGGCTGACATTAATATAAAATCTAAGATAAATAAACTTTTCAATCCACGTTACATGTCGATTATATCGCACGGTTCTCGTAGCGATTCTTTTACAGAACCAGTCCGCACCGCTTTCGAGCACTAACTGATATTAATTATATTAATTAATATGACTTTAAAAATCGCTTGTAATTAAAAAAGAAAGAAAAAAAGCAAAAAAAAAAAAAAAAAATCTGAAAAGATCCTTTGTTCTATTGTGATCGAATTTATTTCTAAGTTATTAAATTCTTTCTTTGTTACGCCGAGAAATTGATATTTCAAAAAGTATCGGAGGAGTTTCGAGTTTTGTGAAGAGCTGAATGTACCAGCCTGAAGCTCGCATGACAGTATGCCGGGCCCGACGATCTACCCGATGACCGAAAAATTTCTTATTTATTTGCTCGACTCAATATTACAGATTATTGGAAGAAATATCAAGCCCCTGGGGGTTTTATTGGGCATTTTGCGCCTCGGCGAATTTAACGAGCTCTTCCGTTTAAAAAGACTCTCGCGATTTGATATAAAAAAAAATAAAATAAAATAAAATAAAAAGGATAACGATTCGAACGGGAGATACTCCACCGCCCATCGAAGCACCCACGTTCTTGTCGCCATTGATTCAACGTCCTTAATCACTTGGGTTAGGTCAGATTAGGTCAGACGACAACCTGTGGATGCTCCGCATTCGAGAGGGTTGTTCTCATGTGCTCTCGCCAGTTGTACCCCCCGTAAAATTAACGGCGCGGTAAATCCCCCAAAGGGTTTCCACCTACAGAATTCTCACCACGTAGTCCGGAGCTATTTACTATTTGGTGTACAAAACGATTTCGAGTGACAAATCTCGTGCGACAATGCAGAGCGAGAATTGCAGAAGGAAAAATATTGCTTTCATCAAATTTTAATTAGCACATTATATAATATTTTATTATTATTATTATTATTATTACTTTTTTTTTTTTTATTGCGATTAATTCATTTTTAATCTTTTCAATTATTTTGACATTTTCGTAACTAATTTTTAAAACCTCTATTTATTGATAAATTTAATCCGAGGTTGCAAACTATAAAAATAAATAAAAGAAAGAGAAAAAAAACGTTTAATATTAAACATTGACCACTCCCGATAAATAATAATCCTCTTTATATTTTTTATTGCGTAAAAAGATTAACATCAAATCTGAATTTGATGAGAAGCGAGCCATCTGTCACGCAAACGGGAAGAATAAAAATGAAATATCGCTTCGTTACGCGTAAACCCGTCTTTCGAAAAGGCTTCGTGCGCTTTTTATATATCACTTTGAAATTAATTTCTAGCAGAATGTTCAATTTACGTGGCGTTGATTCGTGCGATATTTTCATCGCTCGCGCGTTTTAATTTTTCTTTCCGATCCAGCGAATAAAGTTGCTATCCGAATAGTTCACGCGGCTATAGCGCGATGTATCCGCGAACGCGTTAGATTAAGGAATCGGCATTATATCGCCGCATCTTTAGTCTAAGTGCATCGGCAGTTCCGGCGTAACGAGCAATTGAGCGTATCGACTTACGCGTTACCCGCCGCGTGTTCTAACGATCGCGGCTTCCACGTAACGCCGCCAATGAAATTTTGAAGGGGATTACCCATGGTGGATTCTGCCGCGCGCATGTGCTATTACGCGGCATTAAATTTGCGTACAATGCAGCCCGAGAATCCGCCGAAACAGTGGAGGCATAATATTAGACGTGGTATAATCAAACGGTCACGAACCGGCTAAGTCAAACATACAGATCAGTTTTCGTTGCTTGGCGCCGTTCGCTCAAAGGAAGTTAGAAATGTAATCTGTGCGTTCTTTTCGCCTTTTCGCGCTGGCGAGGCTCGCGAATCGAGCCTGCGAAATCGGCGGATCGTTTCCTTCAGCGGTAACGCAGTGCGATATTATTTGTTAATTTTTTTTCTTTTTTTTTTTTGGGAGAGCCAGAAATTGGATATTCGTTTATAGTTGTTTTAAAAACGGTGAATGTATAGATCATTTCGGAGTTTACGGTCTGTAACTTTTAATAGTTGATTAATGACTGTATAAATTGCAACCCGTACTTAAAGGAAACTAATGCAATTTTGTTTTTTGTTTTTTTTTCCTTTTTTTTTCTATTAAAATTTTATTTAAAAAGTTCAATGAAAATTTTTATAGAATTCTATTTACCAACGGGATTTCTTGAATAATTTTAAAACTGTTGCAAGTCTCAAAGGCATCGCGCCGATTATTTTAATCGTTTTTCGAACAAAATTGAAATTCTATTATTCCGGTGGAATTTTTATTTTGCCCCGTTGAATAAAATATCGTTTCGGGGAAGGATAAAACTTTTCGGTAAGCTGCGTGCCGAGAGGTCGCTCGCCGAGACTTGCGCGAGCCGGGGAAACTTTTTTGAAACGCAAATTCGCCACCCGCGCCTAACTTTCGCGTAGCGGAAGAGCGCGCGACGTCCGAGATGTATCGACGTCCAAAAAAAAAAAAAAAAAAGCCTTCGGATCCAGGTGAAAAAGTTACGGGGGCTACGAACAGGTAACTTTTATTTTCAAATATTCGCGAAAGTTAGGGCGCCAAGCCGACACGCGTAAATACCCGGGATAACACGTCGAAGCAACGGGACGTCGCGCCTCTCCGTTTCGCGTAACGACGGCGGCGAATCTTATCGACGTCCGGCAAACGGCGTTTTTCCTTTTTGACGCCCGGCGGACGCGTGTTATCATTTCCACGTCGGCAGGCGGTCAAAAAGGAGTGGCGCGACATTGGGTGAAAATGGGTCGCCCGATAATTCGTTCCCTCGAAAACATCGTTACGATATATGTATGGATTTGGGTTAACTTCGTTTCGGCGATTTCACAGTCGGCGCGGCGGAGTCTTTCGTTCGGTATACGATTGAAAAGGTAACATTAACGCGTACAAGTATTTATTTATTTAATTTTTTTTTTTTTTTTACTAAAGAGTAGTAATATATATTTTATTTTTTTTTTATAAAAAATATAAAAGTTTGGTTAACTTTTCTACCAAAATAATTATTATTTTAAATATAAAAAAATGCATTGAAGAATTTTTAATTCTACGCTGCATTGTAACTTTTATATGCCTCAAACGTTTTACGATTTTTATATTAAAAATTTATTACTAATCCCGTGTTTTAATTTTAATGCGTTAACGAGCTCGGCGTAATCAATTGTAACGCAAGCGTACCGTCTACTAAAATTGAAGCTATTGAATTGCATTATTCTTTTGTCCGTATAAGCCGCGATAAGATTGGCATTGTAATACACGCGCGACGTGCACGTATCTAAATATATAAAACATCGTTATTACGTGAAATGAAAGAACGTTTTATAATTATGCAAAGCTTATTTACGGCATATAAACATGATGTATTATCTTACAGCAGCTTTGTGAGATTCCGTTAATAAATTTAATAGCCGCCGACTTAATATTACACTGCTAAGTTCACAGAGTTAAAATTAATTCCATTTTGAATGCGATCGTCGTGCCTATTACTAGTTCTCGATGGTGAAATTTTACCTCGAGTCGAAAACACGCAGCCGTTCTCAATGTTTTATTTAATAATAAAATATATTGTATTACTTCGAGACAAGTTATGCAAATAAAAAAAAAATAAGAAGAGAAAAAATGCATTAATTCACGCTTCAGTTAATAATTTTTCGTACGTTGAGAAAGAGCAGCGGGGATATTAAATAAAGAGTCGACATCAATTCGATGAAATTAACAGTTTGCGTTATCCGCGTTATTTGCATATCTTTCACGTCTCATTTTATTCCATCGGTAGAAAAAGATTCGAGTACCGATATTATTGTGTATCGGGCCGCGTCACCTTTATCCGATATACCACACCGTCGCGGAAGCGCGATATCGTTTTGCATAACGTCGAAAATGAGCAAAAGAATCGAGGGAGAATATTGGGGAAGGAATGCCGGCTGATAATCCGATTCTAGAAAAGCGTACGTCTCGAAGCGCCGCGGATTTGGGTCACTGGTTCGAGGCCTGTTGAATGCCAGGCCGCTCCGCCGATTTCGCTACTGCTGCTACGCGGATTATGATATTTACTGGAATTCCTCGGCGACGAACGGCGTGTACGTGACTATTTGAATATTGGAACCCCGGGCCCCGAAAGACAGGCAAGAATGAAAAATTGCCGATTAAATTGGCGAACGGATTTTTGTTTCGCTTCCGCAATTTTCTTTTCGCGAGATGCGAAAACGGGAGTACCGCTCGATACCGAGCAAATTTCAGGGCTTGAATTTCGCAAATACATAAAAAAAAGAAAAAAAAAAGCAACTTAAACTGTTACGTTTGAGCTTCTTCTCGGGCAGATTTTATGATATATCTGTAAGCTCGAGTTTTTCATAAGCTTTTGAAATTTAATCTTATTGCGCTGATATTATCTTATCAAATATGTTATGGCTACTTTTGCATGCGTTCTCCAATTTGTCCTACATCTTGGGTTGATTAATTTTTCAGCAGAATTAAATAAAAAAAAAAATTAAAGGAAAGCATAAAATTATTATTAATTGAGATAGAAATTTAAAGCCCTAATAGATACATTGTTTAATTTATATCCCGTGTATTTTTTTTTCTTTTTTTTTTTTTGTCGCGTCTATTAAAGTGAAATTTTACACTTCAATTATTAACCACGCTTGAAAGATCATTCCAATTAGCTGGATGTCATACTGTAGAGATTATCACCGCTAAAGAATCGAGAGCCATCAGGAACAAAGAATTATTCATCACAGATTATTCCGTTAATTGCGACTTATTCAGAGATGCAGAATATATTCGTGTTCTATTATTCTATTATTTCTACGAAAATTAATTCGAGCTTACAATTTGACTCTGCCAAAATACGGAAAAGCATCAGCCTGTTAGAGATATGCAAATATAACTCGGATCATAAATCCTAAAAAGTAGATTTAGTAGTAAAGTACAAATTGTATGCGTATGCAAATCTAATAAAATATAAAAAAAGTACATTGCTTTTTTTTTTTTTCTAAAGTTCAAAGTTGAAATAAAATATACCGCGTTTTAAAAAGATAAAATAAAATAAAATAAAATTAATAAGAAAAAGAAAAGGAAACATAAATTCAGATATACGTTGACCAAGCTCCGATTAATCTAGTCGGAGATTAGATTTAATAGAAGACGTAGTGGAAGAGTATGCTTCACATAAAACTTCTCTTTTATAGAAATCCAGATCTCTGATTGAAGTAAACGGAATTTGGTCGAAGTAAATATAAAAAAAACCCCCCAAAAAAACAGAAAATTAATGAAATGATTTCGAAAAATATTTCGAAGGATTCGCAATCGCTGTGTAAACGGCGATATGCGTCCTCGAATGAACCATCCGCATTCCGATGATAGTTCCCTTGGAAACGTCGAATAGCCGGGGTCAATGAGCGAAAATTCAGTAACGAGCACGTCAGCGATCTCGTAACTCCGGGTTATGTGCAAAGCGTGTGCAAAACGGGTAAAGGGCAGGGAGTAAAGAGGAAAAGGGACGGAATCGATAAACCACCTCTGCAAAAGCAAGCTTCGTTCGAGCGAAACGCGCGACACCTTTAACGTAACGCTCGGCCACGGCGAAATCGAAACGTAACGATATTCTGCGAAATACGAAAATCATAAATCAAATGAACTCGTTACGACAACCGAGTTCAATGGCGGGGGGGGAGGGAAGGAAGGGGGAGGGAGGCCCCATTCAATGCGAGGCGTAGATTTATGCGAATAAATAAAGCTCCGGTCGTTTTTAGGGCGCGTTTCACGCGGGTAAGTGTGCGAAAGTGATAACCCGCCGACGAAATTAAATAAATATTCGATCGAAAATTGTTGCAATTAAATCGGGATCCGCACGAGGCTAATTACGTCGCGTTGAAACTAGGACTAGGCCGATTTTCTTCTTCTATTTTCAAGGTAAACGATACATTTTTTTTTCTCTCCCCTCTTCCCCCGGTTTCGCGAAACCGTGACGCGATCGTGATTTATGTACATGTATATTGCAGATACAACGGAAAAGATTTAAACGAAGATGATAAAACGCGGATTGTTAATTCGAACGTAAACCGACCGTGACTCCGGGCAGCGCGCTACGTGTGTGCATGACGAAGATAAAGAAAATAAAGGATAAAGAGGACAAGGGTTGGAATCGATAAACCATTCCGCCAGCTCAAGCTCAGCCCAGTTCACCTGAAACCGGCCGAGTGCTGGTTGTAACGTTGTAATATCCCATTGTGCCCGATGGAAAAAAAAAAGCAAAAAAGAGAGAGAGAAAAAAAAAAGAGAAACTTTCGTGCCTGGCGTCATTAAAATCCAATTTTACAATCGGTGACACAAGCTGACCAGAAATAAGCTTTTAATCAGCGGGTTTATAACAGCTTTTGACGATAGCTCTTACCGCGTAATTGACATTTACCGTCTCTATTATTTACTCGTAATTATGCGTGCCTGTTATTTGACGCTTATGCACGCGGCTTGAAATTATGCCATTTATTTTCGTCCCGGTTTTACTTGCACCGCGAAACGCGATATGATTATTACATAGGATGAATTTTTCTTACGTTTTCAACGCTCGTTATTTCTAAGCCCGCACTATCTCTCTCTCTCTCTCTCCCTTTCCCGAGTGCTCGATAAACAACTTTAATACCGTTAATATTAATAATTACGATACTAGGATGCTATTAATTATTACCTTACATGCTGCGCCGCTATTGATTAGTTGCTTGCACTAATGCGTGCACAAAGCTGAAAGGTCAAGCAACTTTGAACGTCTAAAGAGCGCTCCGAAGTGCAAATTACCGTGCGTGCGGCAGAAAAAAGCCGCCTCGCAGCTGTTGTAAAAATCATGAATCCGGCTGCGTGCGTGTTCTTAATCTCGACTGAATCTAAAGGCGCAACGGCAATCGGAATCACAAATTTTACAGCGGCTGCAAAGCGGGTGGCGCTTCTGTTGAACGCGGCCAATTACACGGAGGGGAGTTTATTTAAATCGCATTATGTCACGCTGACCGACGCATATCGTCCGCGATAAGAAGAAAAAAAATTCCTGTCGACCGGAAGTAACTCTGTGTTTCGCAGCGGCATCTTCGAAACCCATTTTTTCCCGTCTCGTCCCGCCCTCGAGCATATTTCAGTCGCCGCCGCCGCTAGTCGGTGCGCTTCCCTATTTTGTATTCACGAATTCCTTCGCCGAGGATGTGTTCTTAAACGTCCGAGTGCGCAGCGAAAATATCTTTCCCCCCCGTTCAATCTCCGAGACGAGAGATACTGCGGCAGCGCGCGATTTCGATCAGCGGCGGTTCCTCGCCGGCCTGGCATACACGCCGCCAACCTACTTCGATGTAAAGTGTGACGGGGTGGAACGTACAAATATTATCTCAACTCCGTTATCTAATAAATCGCGAAAGAGTGAGATGGGGCGTTTAAATATTCCTTTCATCTGCGAGAAATGCGTATTCGATTGATGTAAAATTGCACGACTTTATTTTTTACATTTGCTTTAATGCGCTGTGCTGAGCAAAGAGATATCTCGATACTAAAAAAAAAAAAAGAAAGAAAGAAAGAAGGAAAGAAAAGATAAAAAAAAAAAGAAAAAAAACTGGGCGTTAGAAAATATGTATTGAAATTTTTTTTACGTTTATATACGATATGAAGGATTTTTATGCGATATTACTCGCGAATGTGGCGTTCGTTAAAATGGTCCACCGGACGATTGAACTGGCAGATGCAGCAGCGGAGTCGAAGATCGATCTAACTTGCTTACAACGCCATTTCGGGCAAGTGTTGCCGTCTAACAAAGATGCCATTTCGCGCACGTGAAGCCAGTCGGGGAGTCAACATCTCTGATATACGGTGTGATGAAATTGAGCATTCCCGGCTTCACCGATCTCTCTTAGACCCTTATTCCGTTCGTCGCTGTCGCGCTTTTTCCATCGGATACTCGCGGAAACATAAAAATGGCGAACGGCGCGGTTAAACGAGATGCGCTGACAAACGAGGCCAGCGACGAATGAAAAGAAATATATAATCCCCCCACCGTTCTTTAACGAAGAAATTAATTACTGCAGAATGACGCTTCATAGATACGGGCGTCCTCAAAGAGCTCGAAAACTGTTCTCTTTAACTTGAAAAAAAAAAAAAAAAAAAGTCTCCAATTTGTTCTTATATTCGTAATCCTCGTTAATCACGGCCGCTAATTACTACGAAATCGCTCATAAAGTAACCCATTCGTTTAATTATATTTCGCCTAATTTCGCCTTTAATCAAGAACGTCTACGTTCTCTTTTCTTTTTTTTTTTTTTTATCAGCACCGCGCTTATGGATTTTATCTTATAGTCAGCGTCGATTATCGTCGCCGGTGTTGATTAAAAAATCAATTAAATGCAAGTCCTTTTTGATCACGTTTTCTCTCACCGAAACGACCGTGGCAGGGCCTC
This sequence comes from Cardiocondyla obscurior, assembly GCF_019399895.1. NCBI lineage: Eukaryota > Metazoa > Arthropoda > Insecta > Hymenoptera > Formicidae > Cardiocondyla > Cardiocondyla obscurior. The sequence goes on along the minus strand of NC_091873.1, from coordinate 7,000,509 downwards.
GTCGCCGTCCGCCGGACGCTAACGCGTTAATATTTGCATTTCATTTACATTCCGTAGTGTGATGAATTCTGTCAACGGATTTTCTTACATACGCCACTGCGTGGAAAGCGCTCGCGATCGATAGCCGAATAACGGGGAAATTAATTAATTATTACGCGCGGTCTGCGCGCGAGGGACGAGCGCGCAGAGCCCGGTCTCCAAAAGAGGCTTCCTCGCGGAGTAACGATTACTCGGGGCTTTATTATCGCGCGTTCTGATAGTGATAAATGTTACTTCGGGACCATTTATTATCACACGCCGAACAAAATTAACTCGAACGCTCCGCGACAACAAGCCCGCGCGCGCTGTAAAGCTCCCCCGCTGAGAATTTAGCACGGGGAAAACTTCCCCGACTAACAAATGGACTTTAAATGTGATTGCTCGAACCAAAAGACAAATATCAATCACCCCCCCAATTGCCGTTCGCCCTCTTATTTCTTCGCCGTGTCGCGAAACTAATTTTTTACTTCAACGTTTAAAGAGCGTGATCCGTCGGAAGTCGTATCGTCCGTTCGACAAATTGCCTGTAAATCTCTCGCCGAATATATTTCTTTTCTTTACCCTGGGCACGCTTCCCTTCTTTTTTTTCTGATTTATTTAAAAAAGTTCCTCGTTCGCTGGGGTCGATTAATTGCGTATCTCCGCGCAAGAGTATCGTTCTTACGGCCGACGGGTGGTTATTCGCGCGGCTTATCAGTCTTTCCTATCGTCGGGCTCGCGTCGAGCACGTAATTATGCGACACTTTCGCGCAACGTCGCGAGCAAGCGGCTCCGAAAAGCCAAGCGACACTTGGCCGAAAGGATGGCGGTGCCGCAGGTGCGACAAGCAAAAGGCAGGGGGGGGGGTTTACTGCGGTTGTTGGCCGGTACGGCTTTTATTCCCTGTGCTTTTTATTTTCCCCGACTTTCTCCAGCCCCCGACGGTCGGCTGGCTAGCTGGCTCGGCTTGGCCGGCCTGCTCGAACGAGAAGGTGAACGGCGAAGGGTGGCGGACGCTGTAGGGGCGGCTGGTTGGGCTGGTAGGAGAGGCAGGTATCGATTCCATCCTGCACGGAGGAGAAGAGGAGAAAGACCACCTCTTCCCCTCCTCCCCCCCGTTTCCACCCCCCCTCCTCTTTCCCTCGTTCTGTCTCTCCCTGTCTCTCCTCCCGTCCCTCGTCAAATCCCCCGCACAACCCACGCACTCCGGGTCACCGGGTCAAAGCTCACGGCCGCCGGCTCACTGTTGCTTCTTTGAAATGGGTCTCCCGCGACTGATACGGGGGCAATGCGTGTGCCTATTTTTTTTTCCCCTCCCCTTTTATTCCTTTTTTTCTTTCCCTCTTTTTTTTTTTTTTATTTCTCCTTACCCGAACAAATACGCACGCTAACGCTCGCTCGTTGATTTGCCCCTCTGTTTTCGCGACACCGTGGGATTAATCCATCACGCTCGCTCGTTACTCGCTACGTAGTTACGTAGATTAATTGTTTCGCGTAATATAATTGAGACTCGAGACAGCGACAATGCTCGTCTCAGTACGCCGTGGCGGCTCCGCCACAATTTTGCGAATTACGAAATTTTAATTTATTTAAGAGACGTATCCCCGCGTCGAAACGTGCGACGTGATAAAATACGGTGTGATTGATAAGGTGCACTTCGGTACCCACTTTCTAGCCTTCTAAATACGGAAACGCGGAGGAGGATTTATTATGACGGCTTTGTGGCAACGGCGATGGGGCAGACTAAAATGATTAAAAGTCTAACGAAATTACTGCAGCCGATATTAAAATTACTCCCGGAATATTCTTCGAAATACGTTCTTATATATTTATTCCTGCGCGATAACCGCGATATATATTTTCAGTTATTTGTTGGCTGACCTATCAATGAAAGTCGACAACTTGACAGTCTCCTTTAGCCGGTCTACTCTCGCGAGCAAATACACTCTGACATCGTCGGTATGATATAGCACTGATAATCCAACGGGATAGGGTCCGAGAAGAAGAGAGAGAGAGAGAGAGAGAAAGAGAGAGTACAATGAAGGGAGAATATATTGCGTTATACATTAACTGTATAAATTTACTTTGTCCATCTCAGTCAGAGACCGCATTAATTTTGAGCCAAGCTCATAAATCTTCGCATAATTAACACACATAAAATTAAAATATTAATTACCGATATATATATATATATACATATATATATTACAAATTACTTTAAAATTATTTTTTAATTAGAATCGATAGTTTTGCGTGTTGATTGAAAAAAAGGAAAAAAAAAAATGCAGGGGCGCTAAATAATCAACGGGTCGATTTTATATTATTTATAACATTTCACCGCACGTGGAATGATTCAGCTTATAAATCGGCTTATAAATACAATTAAAAGGAGTGCAAACGCATTTTATTTTTATGTTAGTTGTTTTAATTTAATTGTACAGTAAAGTATTAGTCGCGATCACAATAGAATTATATTGTTTATTGTGTTATATATATATTTTATTTATGTACCGAGAGGTTTAATAATGAAACACGCAGCATATCTGTACAATTTGTTAAACTCACAGCTCGCACACGTGGGTTGCGGCTTCAATTAACGTCCAATTATTTTCAAGGCACTTAATCAACGGATGCAGACGTACTGTACGCTCCCTGAACTATTTAATTGTACTGCTAGTTGTGCTTCCGTACAACAAATTTTTAATTACCGAGTGGAGTTTTGGTACGCGTTTGAATACGAGAAATGCATTATTCTTTCCGCCCGTCGTTGCACAATCTACAATGTTTTCTTAAAGCAAATACTTTTTTTTTATATAGAAAATATTTTTATAAAAATTAAAATATATATATACATATAATAAATTAAAAAAATAATGTGTATATATAATAAGTCAAAATATATAATTTAATTACAACTTACTAAATATTTGGAATGGCTATGATATATTAAAATAATTAAGCGACACCGTTCGTTTTCGAGTGACAAATAGTAATTGAAAATTTTACAGACAACTCGTTTGGGAGATCTTGACGTCAGAGGAGGAACTGAATAATGAAGTGTCGATACTGCTAAACGTAAATGATGTCAGAAATTCCCTTTGGCAAACCTTTACTGCGTAAACTCCCCCTCGTCTCTCTTTCTCAACATCTTCTTTAAGAAAACTATTTTCGGATTTCCTTATTAAAATAACGTTCGCTTTGAATAAACTTTTTTAAATAAAAAATTTTAAATAAAACCTTCACATAAAATATCACGTGTTCCGCGACGTGAAACTTATCGAATGTAAAAGTGACATTTTTCTTTTGTTAAAACAATTTAAAGTTACGATATAAATAATATATCCTCTAATCTAATAAAGCAGTTTCTTATTTTACGGCTCTTGCCGAATAAAATAATAGAATAAGTAAAAAGTTCGTCAACGTTTTTAAAATTCTTGAGAGTAAACGCATAAAAAATACATAAATGTACCTCAAGACCGCAATATACTTCTGGGGTATACAATATGAATGAAAATTTATATATTAATGGCACGCTCATATAAGTTCGTGACATTTTTTAATATTTGATAAAATTTACGGCAAGAAATTCCCCCAAAGACAAATCGTAAAGACAAATAGTTGGCAATATTACATTTCATTAAAATAATTAATTCCATTTAATGAGAAGCATTAAATCCATAGTTGGCATTAAAAAAAAAAAATAAAAATAATAAAAAATAAAAAGTGAAATGATTCCATTCGTGTGCGATCAATTGGAGTTGGAATTGAGAATGGAATAACATCGCGCGATTTTCGACCGCGGGCGAAACGAAAGGCACTAGCGAATTCACGTTTGCGAGAGAAGACGGAGGAAACAAATACGTGTAATCGGAGTAAATTCGAGCCATCGCTCGAATGTGTATCTCAGAGGGACGCGTTCTCCGCGCTCGCTCTCTTTACAAAGAGAAGAAAATCCACCGAGCGGACGTCCTAGCAAAGTGTCGTTTACTGTACGCCGAGAAAGGATCGGTGGAGAAGGCGCGCGAAAGTGGCCAATCCTTCTGGCCCGCGATTCCGATTCTCTCGGGTCCACTTGGAACCGATCCAGGAAGTGGCCGCGGAGAATTTTGCATGGAGAATAACAGCGTTCCCGAGCTATTTGGAAATGTTGCGGTGAACGGGGGATCTCAATTCGTGAGGCGAAATGTGGCATCGATTGGATCGCAGGGTGGGTGTAGGTCTCACCGAAGGGGGATGAAAAGGGACGCGAGAACAACGTGACCCGTCGAGTGGAAGACTTAAATCGGGACCGGCGTCCAATACCGCGGACGTATGCGCCTTGGATACCGCGCAAAAATCGCGGATAAATCGATCGCGGATCCGCGGGTAAAATATATAGGGGCGTTGATCCCGAAATTAGCAATTTGCGCGGGTGTCGCGGTCACGCCGTGAGATTAACCGACGACAAAAGGAAAGGGGAAGGGGATGTAGTTAGCCACTGTACAATTTCCGACTAATAGATATTCGAGTTACTGGCAATTACACGACTGCGTGAGCCCGCGTTGCGTCTCGATAATTTATGCGGCCGATAATTAATCTCTGCGCGGTAAACGGAATGCGTTACGGGCGGGGAGAGGGTGGCGCGGGCCGTTTGTCGGAAAACCTCGCGCGAAACCGCCGGCTTCGTCGGGTATTATGCACTGGCTGCAGGCCCGCGCGACCGGATATATTCCGCTGATGGATTGCAAATATAATAACAAGCTGGTCGGGCGGCCGGCGAGGACGGGTGGGTGTGCCGGGCATTCGAACGCGGCGCGCCCGAGAAACGCGCGGCCCGGCGGTGCTGTGTGTTTACAGCTCGCGGTTAGTGCCGACTGCCGAGAGAATAAACAGCAGCTGTGGGCTAATCTGCAATGCAGATGCGAGTACTTCTGTAACTTGTAACGCGAGCATCCTGAGAGACCCTTGACAGCGAGCCGGCCGTGCCGGAGCTGCAGACGACCGTGCATATGATGGGGGTAAATTTGCCAATACCACAATGGCCGCGCCGCTCGTATGCAGCTTGCGGTGTTACGGGCAATATCCCAATGGAGAGCGCGCCGAGTGTCAACAATTCTTGTTACGGGGATACATATTTCGATGGCGATTATTAAGCGCCGCGCATCGATCCGCTCTCGGCTCACATCGATTTCGCATTTAGTTCATTTATTAATTACCTCACTCGAGTGTCTATTCGCGTAGTCGCACTCGACGAACTTATTCATTTCGAAAATTATTCATAGCTAACTGAAATTTATCTGCGCAGCTTCTCATTAATATGTATTAATAAATAAATTAAAGTCCGGAGCAAAGAATAAAAAAAAAAAAAGAAATTTATATGTGACGATAAATGACGTTATCAGCGTTATTAAAAACGTTTTATTGGCATGTATAATAATTATTATTTTTTTCCTTTCTTTTTTAATTTTGTTTTTATCAAGTGTAATTTATGATTGATTCCCGGTGGCTTGTACATTTACAAAACGACGCCGGTTAGCGCGGAAGAAATAAATTTTTTAAGACGCGTGAAAATCCAATCGACAACCGTACGCTTTAAATAAATATTGTAAAACGCGAAACGAACATTTAAACCTTTCGTGCAACGCGGTATCGTCGCGAAGTAAAAATATTATTTCTGTTCGGTTTCCATTTATTGATGACGCGTCATCAATAAATTCACAATATTGATACGCCGTTAGAAGCGTGCGCTTAATGGCTCTCTAAAAAGGATTCAGCGACAATAAAAAAATATGTTCCTGACGCAAGCTGGAAGAGTCCGCAATATTTGAATCCATATTGTTTGTTTTTATGGCCAAAACGCGAGTTATTCATAACTTGAACGTAGAACGGGAAGAGGGGGAGGGGGAGGGGAGGGGAATCGTCCCTACCGGCGATTCTGTCGAAACTAATCGTGAACATATGCCGCCAAATTGCTCAGAACTGAGCTCACATCCGCATTTAGATCCCACACAGCCTTCAAATGTCGACTTAGCTCCGAATTTAATTTGTAAATTGTATAAAATATGTTCGCGCGACTTATTAAAATCGAAAACTATTAGAATCAACGACGAATTAAAATGAATAAAATTTATAATTTAGTCACGAATGGGTTCAAATTGTTTTTTTTGTATTTTATTTTTCCTTTCTAATTTTAATCCGCGAATTTCGATTAACGGGGTGTCGCGTTTCGTCAAACGTTGATACATCGATATCGATGAAATCGGGGGCCGATCGGCGTTATGGAAATGCCGGCGCTCGCCTTCGTTTGAAATCGGAGGGGCCAATAGGTATCGCAGGCGCCTCGGTGTTCCGGGACTTTGTTGAGAAACTAGAACGAGCTTATATCACCTTCGATGGCGTCGTAGGGTCGTGCCTGGGTCGTGCCTGGGGCGGCACCAACCACGGCATGGAGGACGACGACGTTGACGTTATTCCGCGAAACTCGGAATCCAATATCGCAGAACGCGCCTCATTCTCTCTGCCCATCGGCTTACTCTTCCGCCCTTACCCAACCTCTCACCGTTTCCCCGAATACCTAGTCTCTTTGGTGCACCGCTCGGCACATCTTTTTTTTTTTTTTTTTTTTTTTTTTTCCCCTTTTTATTTTTTTCTTTTCTTTCTGCTTCCTCCGCGCGCAGGCCTTCCGCCTCTTGGAGGAAGAGAAAGAAAGAATTTAACAGTCTGTCGATCGTTCATGAGCCAGAAATTTCTCTCTTTGCCGTCTCAACCGCTTATTTTTCAATCTGTACCTCGCTATCTTTCTACCTTTCAACCTCCTGTTCTCGGGAGGTATCAGTTCTGGGGTGGGTAAACGCTTATAGTAAACAACGACCGATATGTCGATATTCCTAGGCAGCGAAGACAGGGGAAATAGGCTGTGTATTTGAAAGGATCGGCATCGCGAAACACACACCGAGCGAAAAGAGGCTGCCGTCTACGAAGAAGATCACGCGATTCATAATACGAATCGAACACACGGAAAAGTAGGACTTTGTCAGAATTTTTAAAGCGTTCCCTCACCAAAAACTAAAATGTCTTCGAATAATATTATATTAAATATAGATTCTATTTACGCGCTAAATACTCGTGGAAATTAGGAATAATTAAATTCGTATTAAAAATGCCGTATGATACAAAAGCTCTCGGAGTTCTCTCCGTTCACCGAGAAATTCGCCTTCCCGATATTCGATCAACGGATCAGTGAATTTGACAAGCAATGAGCCAATGACGTTATTGAAATTTCAACTTCGTCGCGCGATCAGAAGGAACGAGACTGCGAGCTACCGTTTTTTTTTTATCCGCCGCGCCGAGATCGATCCCCGATACCGGGCTCCGGATCCATTTCGCTTCTCGAAGCCGAGCTATCGCGAACAGAATCTTCAGCACGACCTGCCTATACCAGTTACATTACTCTTCCGATAACATTGTCTCGACGAAGTCTACGACCGCACTTCAGTCAGTTTCTTTTATCGCGAGTGCACGCGACGCTTTCACCACGCATCGCCAAGACGTATCGAGCTTTCCGAGGAGGAACTGCGTGCGACCTATCGCGGAATATATGCACCAGTTGCATGCCAAGTATCCTCTCGCCATTTTCCGTTTTGACGCTGAGCGATATGCGGCATGGATATTTTAATAGCTGAATTTGATAGGTCTCATTTCCTCCTGTGTCTACACGCGCGAGCGGTATTTAAAAAAGAAAAAAAAATAAAATACAAAAAAAATATATATAAAAATACGTATGAACATATTCGCCGAACATTTTCAAGTCATTTATATCAATCACGCTGACGCGGGGGTAGATCGTGATTTAATATCCTAAAATATCGAGCATTTTTATAATAAATGTAGGAGAGGCGTTGACATTTGTTGAAAACGTTCGTCTTGAATGTCACGCATTTTTCGTTCTTTTTTTTTTTTATTTTTTTTTATTTTTATTATTTTTTTTTTTTAATAAAATCAGCAAATTGTCAGAGCTTTATTCCTTTATAGAACACCCGCATAGCATTTTGGGTTGTAGAATATTTAAACCGCTTATTTCGAGAACGGAGTATTAAGCCCGGTTTCGAAAACACTAGTAATCCGATATAATACGTTTGAACATGTGTATCTATGTCGAATCAAAAATTAATGTTAAATCTCAAAAAACAAGCTCTGGTGATTTCCAAGTAACGTACGTATAAGTGCGCATATACGGATTGACAATTTGATTTTAGCAATTAAATACCGCCAGCTACTTGCAGGAAAGAGTCAATTTTCAATCTTGCTAATATATAATTCGCCAATATTTTAAAGAAATTTCTTTGGCAAAACGCGACATCGTCTCTCGCAAGACCTTCCAGGATTTCAATGTATAAAAGACGTCGCCAAAAGCAGCTCTTTTACGAGATGTTTTATTGACAAGGCAAAGAGACATTTTTCTCCCTCTTTTTTATTTCATTTTATTTTATTTCTATTTTATTCAGATGAACTAAGTACTTAGAATAACGAACTGGAAGATTAACTTCTATTTCGGAAGACTTCGGAGAGTGATAGAAACAAGTTTATGCATTTATTAAATAAAGATATTAATTGCACCGCCCGCAAACTAAAGAGCCGCCGACGTATCCTACCGTTTACATTAAAATCTTGCGTGCTAACAAACAATGGGTGGTCTACGCTCGCGTGTAATACTCTTCCGCAAGAAAATTGTAATAGATTTCGTTTTGTAAGCGCGACTGCGCGTCTGACTACACCGACGTAAATTTTTCGAGGAAAGAGAATAAAAATGCAATCAATCTTAGGTTTTATTCCCGCACGTATCCTTGGTCCCACATGACGTTATTCGACAATATTTTACGTTATCTCGAGTCTAGAAATACTAAAAGTGAACGAGAGAGGGTGCACTTTACCCGGTTTTCCCGTGCCTTAACATTGACGATATAACTATGTCGCGTAACGTCAATAAAAGCAGCTCAGATTGGGAATCGAGTTTATTTCGCACACACACATACTCTCCTCTCTAACCTTGTTTTAGATTGCGCGGAGTATGAAACTATTTTACAAGCAAATTATTCTGATTAGCGCTTCGGCCGTATACGAGAAACGAAGAATGTGACGGTAATAAATTCTTGCGATAAATAAAACGTCCAATAAAATACGTTTTAACGCGGCGTAAAAAAAGCGAATGTTGATCGAGGCATCAAAAGTTTCGACGACTTAATGAACTGTTGTAACAGAGAACGAACGCGAGCACGTCTACGGAAAAATCTACTGTTCCAATAAACTGTCGAATAAGTTATATATTTCGAAGAATATTATTTTGTGCCAATATCAATAAATGATAAAAGTTTTTATTTAAAATTTTAATGACTTTTATTTTTATGTAATTAAAAGTCGAAGTTAGGTAGCCATCGCTTTTATATTTACCTCAAAGTAAAAAGAACTAAATTCTTAGTTTGTAAGTTGGCGATCATAATGAAATATTTTTAAACTTCTCAAAATATGTTTTTTCTTTTTTTTTTTTTTTAGAGTAGAAAATGAGAAAAACATATAATTTTTAATTAATTAAATGTTAGCCAGTTTCATGTTAATTCGAGGTTGCCTGTGCGGGATAGAGCGCGCGAAAAAGTTTGGCAAACTAATTTTTTGCGTGCTTACTTTGATTAATTAGTGTAATTCTATAGCTGATCGATATTGCAAATGGTTCAGTCAACGCATATCGCTCGTATGCAACATTAGTAAAATTAATATCGACACGATGATTAACATATTATTTTAATCTAAGCTTTCCGCGGAAAAAGTAGAAGATGCTCGCGTTATTCACTGTTTATCAATTAAAATAATGAAATATGCGTAAAGTTTTATTATTAATAAGCCGCATCCTTACTTCGGGTGCTTTCATATTTTCCCGTTTAATTGAGTTAATTGAAACGCTCCGCGATACCAGCGCGATAAAGTTTGCGAGAAAAGTTGCGAGATGATAAAGTTTCCCGAGTGCTTCGTTGAAGAATACTTCGGCGACGCGCGATATCTTTTTAAGAAAGTGAAGCTAAAAGCTTCGCGCGCCGCGATTCCGCCCGACGTGGCCCCGCACGGCCGAGTAATGACTCGCCTCGGATCGATAGCGAACGTGTCTGTTTCGCAAAAGTTCCCGAAGTCAGGAGTAATCGTTTTCCGACGTGTTCTACGCCGAATCAATCGCGGGATCTCGGTGAGCTCGCGGCGGGGAAAGAAATCGAGGTGGTACCTCGCGTCGTAGAAGCGGAGGAAATCGCACGCGAACGAGAAGGGCGTTTCGCCACTCGTACGGAAAATGTACCGCTACCTCTGATGACGAAGGGAGTTTCTCCGCTTTGAAACCGCGGCGATGTAGCCGCCGAAGATTGAGCTCGATGCTCGAAAGGGACCTTTACCACGCCCGAAATCGAAATTCTAGAGAGGACCATTTTTCGCTGGAAATATTTGCTAGTATCTGTTGCGGGTGGTACCGAAAACGAAGGGTTGTTTTCCCACAATTCGTACCGATAACTGGAAGGTAACCCGATGCCGGTGCATTTCCCATTTCGGCTCTTCCCAAGTAAATACAAATAAATATTTTAAAGCCATACAACGTGGAAAACAAAAATAAAAAAATAAAAAATAAAAAAAATAAAAAGATAATTAAGCGCTACGTGAAATTTGTAGAAACGCCGTGTTTTAATATTTAAAGGCTTTAATATATTTTTAGCAAAGTTGCTCGGCGAAAAGGAAATACGACGCGGGGCGAAGAGGAATGCGATAAATTTGCAAATTTCGTCATTAAATGTTCCACCGTGGAAAACGTTCCCAATTCGTAAAGATTACGTTCTTGGGAGAAACGATAAAATATATTTCTGCGTAATACTGTGAGAACATAATGTTGTATTATGTATTCTCAGTGGCGCAAGCCGTCCCCGTGCTGTGTGCGGGAAATGCATTTCGTGGCACTTCGCACGGCTCAAAGCTACAGGGAAATTGAATAGCAAGCGTAAGCCGCTCGAAACTAGACGGTCATTTACGCGGCGGAGACACCGGTAATAATTGAACAAGAATATCTTCGGCGTGGCGTGTTAAACTGAGTAATCGTTTCGCCGTTACCGTATTTTACGTGGACGTTATGCTTTATGTACGCGCCACCGTGACGACCCGCGATAAAAGATTATTTCTCTTTATTTTCGCGCGTCATATCTCTCATCAGAATCGCCCCGCGGTAATAAATCAATATCGATTGCCGCAATAAAACGTCTAATACGATTTATTCCTATCATTTTTCTTTCCGCGCGGAGAACGACGTACGCGTTTCAAACTTATTGGAGATTAAAATCAGATATCGTGCCTCGCGACCGTCTTATCTCGCCTCGTTAATATTTCATCCGCGGTGTCCACGAAATCGTTATTAAAAGATGAAGGCGAGTAGATTGATCTCTGCGCGGTGTAATGTCAGCGCGTGTGGTCTACGAACGTATACTTCGTCTTCATGCATAATGCAGTGTCGAAACAAACTAAGTACAGCGACTTGGTCGGGTAGACGAGGGAGGAAAAGAAAAAAAAAAAAAGAAACAAAAAACGTAGCGAGTCTCTCCGGAGTCATTAGCAACGGCGAACCGAACCGGCGACTCGAATCGCGATATCCCGACCCCCTAAATCATCCCTCTTTCTTGCGGCACCTTTCTCGCAGTATCTTGCGACTGGCGACCGTCACGGGCACCGCTCGCGATCAAATTAAAACGTTCCTTGAATGGGCTCGTTAACGACGTCGCGGCGTCCTCGGCAAGACTCATTAAATTTATGTCGCGGGCGGAAGTTTTATCTAGAAACGACGAATATCTCGAAGTTGCGAAGGAACCTATCTCGTATCCTGGTATCGCGAGCGCGGCAAACAAGAAATGGGCTCTTTCGTCCTTCTTCTTCTCTTTCTTTCACTTCTCCTTTGGAAGGGAAATGAGAAAGAGAGAGATGAAGATGCGCGATCCCCGCGAATGCAGTAACACCAATGAGAAATTCTCTCCTGGCAGCGAAATAATTTGTTCCTCGGCTTAACTCGTTTGCTTGATCGCGGGATCTGTCCTATTTGCATTATTCGGAGATGTCGTTAATCACCCGATTGTTTACGCTACATGACGCCGCGAGACTCGCCGTGAAACTCGCCGACTCGCAATGTGACAGATCAACTAAAATCCAAGCCTTCTCAACTACCCTTGACATTTTCGAGCGCCTTATAGAGGCTGCTTTCGAAAAAAAAATTTTTTTCTTCTTTTTTAAGAGACCTATATCAACATGGGTGGAACACCCTCGAGCACAATTAATTAATAAAAGTACCAACTACGGCGAATAAATTTATATGCGTGGAATAAGACGACAAACGTAAGAAAAAGAAAAGCCGAAAAAGAACGTGAAAAGAAAAAAAAAAGGAAAAAAAAAAAAAATGTTTAAATATTTGATCCTCATATAAGTTTCATTGTGTGAGCTTTTTTCAAGCACCGCCTACGTCAGAAATACGAGAGCCAAGTAATTGGGAGTAATTCCGTGGAACACGGTCGGATAAAACAAGCGAGGGGCAATATGTCCTTTGTACCTGCGGCCGCCCAAAGACATTTATCTGCCGGGAGTTATCCGATGTCCGGCTAAAACACCACTTTTCCACTCCGCCCGTAATCGCGGAGGCGAATGAGTTTGTAAACAAGTTTACTCCGGAGAGGGGAGTTTTTTTTTCTCATCGCGCGAAGTCCTGCCTTTTCCGCCTGGCGAACACAGGCCTTTCATTCCCTCCGATCAAGAAAAGGAAGAAAGGAAACGAGAAAAGCGTGAAAGGGAGAAGGGAATAAAAAGGATTTTCGTCAGACATTTACCTCCCTCTGTCTCGCGTCCATTAATAAACAAGAAAGCACACTTCTGAGCGTCGCGAGCGAACGTTTATTAAAAGATCCTCAGTTCGTATCTCTACCCAAGAGTTCTAGATATCTATGCTGATGAAACGAGCGCTGTGCGTCAGAAATGGCGTGGAAAATGTCGTGCGTATCCCACCAGGAAGTGCGCGCCCGTATCAGGCGGCACAGTGTTATTTATGGCCGGTGGGGTGATACCGCGGAAAACTTTCGTCGTAAACACAGCATTGTGATAAGGTTGAATTTTTGCCGCGCAGAAGGACGAAGTTTATCTTTCATACATGCCATGCATTTATTAAAATTGTCAAGACAACTTTCTTTTTTCTCTCTCTCTGTCTTTTTTTTTTTTTTTTTTACACCGGCGTTTGCTCGAGCTGATAAAAATATGAGCTCGTGACTACTAATAAAAAAATTTTACTACTTGTAACCGAGTTAGTTAAAAAGTTTCAATAATAACCTTTATTTACGTAAGAAATAACGAGCCTAGTTTTATTTTTGTCCACGTTAAAATTAAATGGGAAACGTCACGTTTTCTCACGCCGCCCTCTTTTTATTATAATGTAATCATCGTTATGATAGTCCGGAGTGTTAGTAGTTACTTGGATTGGTAACGTTCCTACGATCGCGCGGCATGAAAGATGGAAATCCGTCGACGTAGGAAGCGGATGGCGGAGGCGAACGACGTGCGAAACTCATTAATCACTCGGTAATTAAATCATGCTCGAGCCGGCGTCAACGGCACACGCTTAATTGCCAACCCTACTAGCCCGGGTATCTCTCAATCTCCCTCTCACTCGAACTCTCGATCTCAGTGTCCTACCGTACGCTCCGTAAATGTCTATGGATCGCGAAACTTTCCGTTGCCGTTCAGCGGCAGGCAAACTGTCGCGGATGAGAATCCGTAAGCTGTGGCAACGACTGCAATCATATTCGGATGTTGTTATTACGAACGAGGGGGTTTGCAATTCTAATCGTATCGGAACGAATTCCGAAACCAGAGTCGGAATTATATCACGGGCGAGTAATTCTTTCGTAATATTGAGTTTTTCAGCTGCCTTTCAAAAATTACGTATTAAATTAAAGGAAATTAAATATTAAAAGGAGTGACGTATGCGCACAATTGACACAAGCCTTCATTTAAAAATTGCCAAACAGAAATTTTAATTAAAAGCTCCCGAATTATTATGTAAATTTATTAAAAATATATTAAAATAATTACGTACGTATAAAAATAAGTGTATTAAAGATATTAAAAAATATATTAGCTATTTGTCTATTAGCGTTAATATTTCCGAGCGATTCGCAGCCACGGAAAACCTTGAGGAGGCGCCTGTAAAAACCCTTTCGAGTCTTTAATAAATTATGAGCGAGCATCTGGCGAGTATTAAGAACATGAATAAACGTAACCACCGGAAGTTATGAAAGCCGGAGAAGCGATCGGTCTTGTAATCAATCAAATGCCAATTAAATTAGGCAAGAAGCTAAACAGTCGGCCGCGTATCTATTTGGTTTTTACCGACTCAAGAAGCTTCTTCGAACACCCTATTTTTTTCTTTCCCCCTCTCTCCCCTCGGAAAGTACTTTCATCTACATTTGATTCTGTTAGCTTTGTACGCGAACTCTTTGTTTAATCCCACCTGCTTACAGTTTCCCCGGATTTTCCTAAAAGGCTAAAAAGGAAAAAGATAACTTTTACGAAAAGTTGTTTCACGTTTATGGACGGCTCCCTCCCGCAAGTTGAGGGATATCATTTAAATTAGTAATACTTTGATACGTTGACAAAATTTATTTCAATCGCAGAAATTTTAATAGAGCGAGGAAAAAGGCGAGGAACTGTTTTTAGATTAAATATCTCAACGATGTTATGTATAATTATGTAATATAAAATTTTTCTTCGTTAAGTATTGCTCGCACATTTTTGTCTCGTATGTTTTTCAATAAAATGTGAAAATCTAATTGAGTCTCTCTTTCTCTCGACGTAAAGAAAGCGAATGTCTTTTATTAGCGTGTCTGTAGCATTTTAACAATAATTTTTTTTTTTTCTTTTTTTTACAAACATACAAATCCCACCGGAAGATAAAGAAAAAGGGAGAAAGAAAAAGGGAGGCAAAACGTTGTGGTTTTAACCGCTTTACTTAAATTCAGTTAATCCTCTTACTGAAGTACTTTCGTATATAGCGAGGCGTTTTTATCATAGTCTAAAAAGCGAAACACACGCCATTACGATGTATTCCGGTTTCGATGAAATAAAAGTTTGGCTGGATTCAATTTATTCTACCTGATCTATTTAGAAAAAAATTTTTTTTCTTTTTATAAACGTCTGACCTGGCAGAAGTATTTCGTCACGCATTTATATTCGCGCTCGGTAAATAAATTTATGAAGAGTATAAAATTTCCTACTACAGTTAAATAACCCGAGAAGGTTTCCTGAATATTTCCGAGTAGTCCGATAAAGTTTGGAATGATAGATCGATGGGCAGCGAGGCTGCAGGAGAGAGACTCCATCGATGGGAATCAGTGGAAGTTCAACGAGACGGATTTAGATCATGGCCTTCGACTCACTAACCGACCTTCAAAGGCAGTGTTCTGCGATAAACAAATCTACAGGGTACGTAGATTCACAATCGGGGAACCGAGCGGAAATAACGCGTTTACGTGATTTCCAATTTACGATTAATCGTAAAGACTAAAAGGAAAAAAAGAAAGAAAAAAAAAATAAATAATAATGCAATTTTCTAATATTACATTTTCAATTAAATCTGGATATATTTTCGTTCCGCGAAAAGCCAGTAGGGCACTATATTTAAATTAAATAAAGTGTATATTTTAACAAATGCATCAAGCAAAAAGATCACGCGTGTTCGCCCCGGACGAGCGTAACAATTTGCCCGCCATTGTTCCGCACGTAGCCACGCCACAAAGGATAATATAATCACAAAAGGCAAATTAGATTCTATTTTTTTTTTCTTTCTTTTTTTTTTAACATACGAGGGGGATGCTTTTCATCGGGAAGTGGGCTATTCCGTAGTGGATACCCCCGGCGCAATGTCGCTGCAGGATCATGCCGAGGTATGTTGCGGGCGAAGTTTACTTTTGCCGCGGAAAACAAGGTTGCCCGCGGGTAATTAGCGGTTCACACTTGACCCAGAGAAAAAGCGTGGCCTGTCCGCCTACTGCGCGGCCCTGTTTACTCGTATTGACGACAACGAAGCCGTGAATTCGCGCGATTAACACGTATTTCGACTCGACGCCCCGCTAATAAAACCCAAATTAACGAGTCTGCTGAAAGCACTTCGCCGCCGCTTTCGAGCTCTTGATCGTTAGTATATTTCGAAAGGTAAAAAAAAAAAAAAAAAAAAGCACGGTGATACGTAATGAATTAACGATCGGGACGGACGGCACCTGATAACGTTGCGGCCGACGCGATTCCGCATTAAAATCGCATTATTGCGATATCCCATGAATATGCAGAGACGCATCGGCCGTCCGCGCCGTCGAACGCGCTTTTAAACGACTGGCCGACGGTGATTATTTTTCTAGCGCCCCCCGGTAAACAGATTGCCCCATAAATCGGCGTTAATTGCCGTTGATCTACTAGGCGAGAAGCCACGAAAGTGCCAACGATGTACACACGTCGGCGTCAGCGGATACGTCGATGGTCGAACGTGATTCGCGACTGAATTAGTACCAGACGCATACGTGGGCACCGCGGCTGGCGAAATGCGACTCATCGATATCGACGTTGACTAATGTCGGATGATATGGAAGCCAAAAACGGGCAGGCAATCTACTCACCCCTTCCCCGCCCCTACTTCTCTGCACCGAGCCGAGTGGCTGCTTGGAAATTTAATAATCGAAAATCGTATGTCTCTCGGATTTGTAACGCGTCCAGCTCGATGGCGCAGAATTTCAGCGTGCAACACGCATTATTAGATAAACGCGTATAAATTACATTTGCAATATAATAACATAGAGGAAAGATTTGCAAGCGCGGGAATGCGGCAGCTTTACCACCGAGCTGAATATATAATTCGTGATATTCGATCAATGTACTTTAATTAATTGTGGGAATAAAATTAATTGGCAATTAATTTTAATTTTTTTTTTTCTTTTTTTCCCCCTGTTCTTTTTAAATTACCTCCGAATCGTGATTTATAAAATTTGAATCGCTAATGCCGGATGAGTTTACGAAACGGATAAAAGCGCGGAGAAAATTATTAAACGTCAAGCCCGCGATGTCGTTCGTGTACGACGAAACGCGAGATACGAAGCGCGTTTACGTTCGTGTAATGAATATAAATAATTTCCGTTATTGGGAAAAACGGCGGAGGAGGTGCACAAGGCTGGCTGTCAAATATACTACGTAGACGTTCTATTAATAGCATCGCTGGTTAAACAAATCATTCGCACATGTATAACGTTACGACAGTAAATGTTTATCATATATTCGCACGTACAGTTTAGTGCCGTCAGTTTTGCTGTACATAGTTCATAATAATGTACTCTCTTTCTTTTTCCTGCCATACGTTTAACACAATCGATTTCGATAATACGAAAAACTGAAAGTCAAATCGACGCCGAATTAAAGAGACATTTTATAAATATGCTCGCGACACGAATGCTTATAAAAAGAAAAAAATAAATTATATTGTTGTTTCGCGCACACAATCGCAATGCAGTTTAACAAATTATTGATCGTTCCGCAATTATGCCGATTCTATAGACGGAGCACCATGCTGTGGATTTGCGGCTTTTCAATGTTGCATTATGTGAACCCAATCATGCTTAACTATCGAACTCGCAGCGTGCGTGCATGTTTAAATAGAACAACTAACGTCTGCAATTCAATCAAATCACCATTAAGGCGGCTATTATCATTAGTAGCCACTCTTATTGTTTAATGTCGGAATACTGATTTAATTTTCCACAGCTAGAGATTGTTGACTAGTTGATTAATGACCTTTCTATCCTAATAATCAATATAATTGCCGTCTAAATTATCGCGAAATTTGTCTACAGCGGCAATATTTATTTGAAAAAAAAATAAAGTAAAATAAAATAAAATAAAATAAGAAACTGCATTCATCATATACGTATAATGTTGCGCTGAACACAAAAATGTTTTACTAAAGTAGGTTTGAAAGATAGATGGATTCTTGTTGAGGTATGTATACGTAGTTACTCGCTACTCATTTTTCTTATACGGTAAGTACGTCATTCAAAATTGATCGATGTCGAGATGACTAAATTCTTCTCTATCAAAGCTTGCCGAATAACAGTGATCTAGATAAGGGAACACTTTTAACGTGCCGCCTAATATAAAATTTATTTTATCCTTTGTTGGAAATATCTTATAATATTTCGCGATATATCTCAAGTGTATACAAATATATTAAAAAATATATAAATCCCGAGATAATATAAAACGGAGCTACTCTCGAAGCTGTAAATATGTTTCGCTATAAAATGTAACGAAATACATTGAATTATAAGAACGCATTAGATATGGAAGCAGTCTTCCGAGGAATACCACTAGGGCCGCAAAATGGAGCGTGCAGACGACAGTAAGAAAACTCGAGCCACGAATCTTAAGCTCGTCTCTAATCCTCCGGCTTTCTCTTCGCGTATGGCGAAAGCTCGAATGTCTTCGCCAGTTCTACCAGATTCTCTACAAGATTTTTCTACACGTCTATGTGTGTACTCTTTAAAGTAACATTCGTTGCGACCATTTTACAGAACACGTTAAGTCTTAAAAAAAAAAGAAGCATCCGTACGTTTTAATTTTTTTTTCTTTTTTTTTTTTATCAAATAATAAAATTTGAAAATAATATAAATTTAGGCTTATAACGTTTCTCGCGATATTAATATGTGACACATGTTTTAACGAATGCAACAAGTCAGTATTAAATAAGCAAGATTATACTATTTCTCATACGCGTATGGGGAGCATCCGCTCGATTTCCTGGGATTGCACTACATAAATTAATCGGCAATTTAATTTCTCAAGTTTCCACCGAGATACTTAGTTCGAAATCACAATTAGAAACTCGCGGCGGCAATCGCACCGCAACTTAGCCAAAACTACGATGTGTTCGACTTAATCATTTGACTATGGATATAATTGAACAAGAATCTAATACCCCCCCCCCCTTCGATATTCGCGCCTTCCGAAGAAGATGCGACGTGTATAAAATGTAAAAATTATTTTACAAAAATTTCCTCAATTAGAAATGAATTGACAGACGAGTTTCGAAATTGTTCGATGCGCTGCCGATGAAATTAATCATTAATTAATCGCGTTAAATCAGACCGGCGCCACTTCTACGGCAATCTGCATCGCTAGCCAAGTCGTTTCTCAACTTGTTGATTTAATTTGCTAATCCGCGGCTCAATTAACTAATTCACCGGCGGCCGATGTTGGATTTTCATGCGGGCAAATTAGGCACGCGAATCCGACGAGTCCGCTAATCAAATTAGCATACTATCGGCGGGTAATCACCGCGTCGCGATAACAACGATGTCCATTTGGCGTAATGAAACGGGAGCAACATTCCCTATCAAGATATCACGTCTCTGAAAACAATGTCGGATTCGGATTTCACTTTCGGCCGACAGAAAACAAGATAGCGTGCAAAATGGAACCGATGGACATTTTACCCGAATTGTTGTAACGAATGGACCTTTGGAAGGTTTGCAGCGTGATTTACTCTCTCAGAGATTGGCGAGTTATCAAAATCCGAAGAAGTTCATAAATTTCCCATTCAAGTGGACCCGTTCAAGTTTCTTTAGACTACGGTATCTGTATCGTTGCCCAGCTGGCATCGACAATATCTCGCGAGCAGCAGCGAGCAAGGCTTTTTGTTACTCGAGGAAAGATTGGTCAAAGGAGCGATATTTGATTTGACCTTGGCCGCGTTTCAAGAAAATATATTCCTCATTTTTCTCCCGAAAAAGCGCTCCTCAGATATCGGTTTGCGTGCATGCATAATGCGCCCCGCTTGTATATTGAAATCAGATCAAGGGAAGGAAAGAGAAAAAAAAAATAAAAAAAAAAAAAAGAAGTCACGATCTTTTTTTCTTAAAGTTACAATACTTTAAAAGAGATATTAAAAAAGAAAAAAAAAATTAAATAAAAATAAGATAAAATATAATCATTACTTTTTCCAACCGCATTGCAGTCTTGATTTAACCTCAGAGTATCTGGTGGGATCGTTTCTCTAGAGAGTTTTTACCGTGGAAAAAGAAAACGTGCTCGGACATGTTCATGATTAAATCTTTAAATTTTAAAGACGATTCGCGGCGCGCTATGTATATTTAACGCGCGGACATAATGGGTGTAAATTTGAATAAAAAATTGACATAGAGTTTATGATCAATACGTCTTGAGGTACGTAAATTAATATCCGACACGGGTAACGGTTCCAGTTTTGCGTACGGGTAATTTAATACGCGGTGCCGATTATGCATTCCGATATATGAACCTACTTTTAAATTTAAGAACACGGAAGAATACCGATTATTCGCTTTCCATCTTACGTGACTTTCGCAGAGATGCACTCCGGAGCGCATCGACGCGCCGTTGTTATTGAAGAATATAATTTATCAGAATGCACAGGTACAAAGTAAGTAGAGTAGGAAATTTCGAGATATACGTAAATTCCCTTCTGGAGAAAAGCTATTTTCGACTGACCTCAATACGTATTATCTCGGAGAACGAAGTCTAAAATCCGGTTAAAGTAAACTGTGCGTATCATATTTTTTATTTTTCTTTTTTTTTTTTTTTCTTTCCTTTTTTTTCCTTACAAATTTATAGTAAAGCTCACTGCAATATCTCAGTCTTTCAATCCCGCCAATCCCGAGTGAAAATACTTTAACAATATTCGTCGCCACCGCTGCTATTTTTATATTTTAATTTTTCAGCATCATTAATTTACTTCCAGGAGCGAAGAAATCACGCGGAAATGTTATCGCGCTCCTTTCGGGAAGGGATTAATAAAATGAATAACAAATTATCATTAATATCCCAGAGCGAAAAACGTACGGACGATATATTATCGAGCCGGATGCGGTTACCGTAGATTTTATTGCCGATCTTGTAATAGAGCCAAAGAGAGATCTATGTTAGAGATTGTAATTGTCATTGGCTCGCTGCGTGTACTTTCTTGAGAAACGAGTAAGAATGCCCCCGAGGGCGAAGAAGGCGAGAGGAGGCGCATCCGGAGAGTGACTTTGGCCAGTTTCCAGAAGGCATAGACTCGAGAGATTCGCCAATGGAATCGTGGGTTGGAAGAGTGGTTAGAGTTATGGAACTGGATGCAGGTGTTTTGGATCCCACGAGACATTCCGGAGCCTGGTTATCCGTAAAATCTCCCTCTTTTCCCCACTACGTCTCTTGATACGCGCGCGATCGGTGGTGTGTCATAAAATACGTCAACCGATACAATCCGCTTTTATTAAATCATCATATCTATCTCTCTCTTTCTCTCTCTCTCTCTCTCTCTCTGTCGCTTTTTCTCTCACGCAAGTACCTCGATGTAGAAGTTACGTATATGTATATAATAAAATTTGATATTTAATAAAAATGCAAATAAATGTTAATTATCAAAGACAAAGCCAAATTGTTCGAAATTCGCCGGCGAAGTGATAAAAAGTTATTTCGCAAACTGCCACCGGTCCAGATACCCGCTGATATTGTGAGCCACAGGTGAAGGACGAACGAGGAACGAGAGCGCTATGGAAATTGGTCTCGCGAGCCCTCCGGTCGCATTTTCCACAGGATTCATTATGATCTGACTTTCTGATATATATTAAAAAAAAAAAAAAACCCCGAGAAGTTAAATTAAACATAATTTCAACCGCGTTTAACGAAGTTACATTTGTACTTTAAATTAAAAGACTTAGTAAGATAAATGCATTCCCGATTTGAAGTCGATGTACAATAATTTGGAAAATTAAATAAAAAGGGAACTCGCACGGCGACACAAATTGTCGCACGTCGCGTTAAACTTTTCGATCGCGGCCGTATTATTAATTAGATTATTATAGTATTGTTGCGTGTCTTCGGAAATTGCCCGCGCGTTAATTACGCTCTCGCGTCGAAAGATTTATCGGCTTAATTTTAAATCCGATAAAGCCTAGTGAAAATAGATAACAGAAGGATGATCGTATTAAGTGCAAAAGCAATTTAGGCCGAACACGGTTTTACGTGGAACTAGTAAGAAATTGAAATTTTGTAGCGATCGTTGAACATCCTTATGCGGGAATGGAACCATATAAAAATATTCTCGGCACGTTTTTGCTGAGACACGAACGATGGATAGGAAATTCGCGATAAAAAAAAAAAAAAAAAAGAAAAAAGCACGAGTAAAAAAAGAGAATGAATATAAAATGTTCATTATAGTTTTTATAGGGGTCGAAAATGTAAAGAATAGCTTTCCCTAAATACGCATTGTGAAACATAAAATGCAGTTGAGTTTCCGTACACGTAAGCCGTTTAATTTACAGCGCTTGGTAATGTTATTATATTCACTGTTCGAGACCGCTTTGTATTCGCAAAATCGCGATAATATGCAGTTACGATAAAAATTCGAAACGAATAAATTTTGATAAAAATAAAAAAATTAATAAATAAATAAAAAAAATCATAAGTCAACGTGGAGCGTAGATTGAAATCAGCTGAATCATTATTTCAGCCTCGAATTATTATATTAATATCGACTTGGAAAGGGGCTTTAATACCTAGCTAGATATTACTGATATTCTCGCTCGATAATCTATTCGACATAAATTTAATATAAAAATTGTAAGAAAAATTGTTATCGAAAATATAAATACGTGAAATTTAAAGTAAAAAGCTCGTTTTAAGCAATGAAATAGCTTGCGCCGTAGCGTATTGCAATAACGTACATTTTAATGGCACATTAATGTAACAAAGCCGCGTGCACCAAAGTACATGCACGCGTTACACAAAGAATAAGGGGGGCAACGTATGAGTTGCCCAGGTCAAATCTGTCAACTTTCGTAGCCGTGTGTACGAGCGTACGTGTAATTACTCTGCAGAGCCGCTTATGTTATCGAGCGAAAAGTTAACACCGGGCGGGCACGTGGAAGACACACATTCGCCGCTGGCGAACGGATTCCATAATGACATGCCGCGTGGTAAACTAGGACATCTAATTATACTCGAGGGCCCGGCTACTCGCGTGGACAACGTTTGAACCGTTCCTGAAGCCGATCCTACCTCTCACCTAAAGGTACAGACCTAGGCGAGGTATCCTTATCTTCTTCTTCTTCTTCACTGAGAGAAAAATATCGTCACTGTCGAATCTAACCGTAATTTCACGATATTCTCAAAGATAAATACATCCGAGTCAATTACACGTAAAATCAGGTTAATCGTATTAATTAAAAAGTATCACAAAATTATTATTTAGTCCGAAAGTAACTAAGTAGTCTTCTCTCAGTGTTCTTATTTAACGGCGCTCGTTTCTAAGGCGGGAAGCGATACGGCCGGCGAACGCGGGGTACGAGAGAGTCGAGGTGAATAAGGAAATATTAATGCAAGGCATGGATAATGCAACGCCCGGCAATAATTATAAAAATTCTTATCGGCGAGTTAAAAGGCTTTCGTTAATTAACTAACGGTCAGGTCGGCATAAAGTGTCCCTATCGTCTTCGAGGATCACTGTCGAGCGACAGCGTGCGCTTTCACGTGAGGAAAATGAGCGAAAACCCGCACTCGGCGTGGGATTATCCCTCGGGATATAATATCGACCCGCGAGAATTCCGAAAAATAAGTCTGTCATTTTTTTCTTTTTTTTCTCTTTTAATTTTAGTCAGCTTTTACTTATTCTCTTCCTGAAAAAAATACCTTCTTTCATTCAACTTTGTCTCTCTTTCCTACGCTAACCATTTTTTTATTTTTCTTTTTTATTTTCTTTTTCCAAAAAGCGCAGAATTAAGCCAAAAATTTCTGACAGTTTCTAACTAACCGATATCGCGAAGAATAAAAAGGGATATTGAATTAAAACGAAAAGCAAAACTCCGCGAAATCGAATGGGAGTTAGTGAAGCATTAATTGAAAAGAAGTTTTATATTATTTATCCACGCGAAGATATATTCGTCAGTTTTCCAATGCATAAATAAAATTAACGACGGCGTTTTTTTTTTTTTTTTTGTCGTATGAATATGGTTCGTGCTTCTATATTTGCAAATAAGGCATCTACAATTCCGCAAATATTTGCGTATATAAATTTCGCCCGAAACACAACCGAGAGCTGTCGTTCACGTCGGTTAAATTAAACAACGAACAGAAGATACGCTATTTAACCGACGCCCATCACTCACGCGCGAAGGAACGTAAAAGTTTCGGTGAATGTTTCCCGCGACAGTTTACGAGAGATGAAATGAATTATTAATAATTAATCGAGCGTGCAACGTCTTGCATGTTTGCAAGAAAATATTTCTCTCCGTTTCTTGTTCCTCTCCGGGATTTTCCACGTACGCAAAAAAATATTTAAAAAAAACAAACCAAAAAAAAAAAAATATATAAAAAAAGAAAATAAAGAAAGAGAGAACATATTAGCGTTCGTGGTGATATTTCGTCAATTGAATTATCGTTAGCCGCGAAGCGGAATAAAATTCAATTTTCGTAATAACGTTCCGCCTCTTTTCGCCGAGCCCGGTCTCTGTGACACATCCCGCGCGTATTCCCGGTTCTGTTCTATTCAAAACTATGCGAACGACGATAAATTACCTTGAAACGAGCAACAATATTCGCCGCATGAGCCATAATTTCGCTCACTTAATGCTACCCAGGTACTGACCCCCGCAAGTGGTAAACTTGTAGAGATTAATTGTCGCAATAGCATGAGAAGTTAAATTCATATTACATTAGGTTTATGTATTCTAATGCCAGTCGTATATGACGTTCCGTGACGAACGTACTTGACACGACGATCGCGTTCCTCGAGTTGAAAATTAAAAGCCTCGTTTAAACAAAAATATTCTGTGTATTAAATTTCTGTGTAGAAATTTATCGAGACGACATAAAATGTATATTTTAATGTAGATTTAACGCCCGTTTAAATATCGAATGTTAACCCGTAAGTATTTGTTGCTAATCTCTCTGACGCTTTGGTTACAGAAAAACCGACGCTTAAATCGAATCCCCGTCTTTCTACCTCGTGCTAGATTAACTTTGGATTTGTCTGCGAGTGTTCGAATAAATTCTCGATAATTCCGAACGATCCTGCTCCCAAAATAGCAGCTTAGGCAATGGTTCCCCAAGAGAGATCTTAAGTTACATTAGTCGGTTGTAGTTCGTGCAAATGGCACCTATATATTTGGTTCGCGATTCTCGTTATATACGCAGCTACGTGCGAAGATATCTGTAAAATGAGATATTTCTCTACACTTCGTTTTTTTTCCCTTTTTTTAATTTTTAATTCAAGACGTGCTCGCGTATCCGTACGACGTTGTCGCGACAGATTGTCATATCGATTAAATTTATAAATCTCTTTTCAAATTATAAAACTTGAAAATCGCGTAAAAAAAAATATTAAAAAAAATATCCAGCAACAAAAATGTATGCGTAGTGTTTGTATCTCATTAAAGAAGATATAAAGCGTAAAATACGCAAGTGTACCTATGTATTTGTGATACGTGTGATATTTAAGCACGTAGCGATAATTGGGCTGTGACAAAATAAAACTGCGTCCGTGTAATTTTTTTTTTTTTTTTTTTTTTCGCGGATTAAATAAAACCGGGAGAGAAAAGGCCTTTCAACTGGTTGTCAGCTGCCTAGAAAATTATGGTATAAAACTATTTGCACGGCCTTTTACAATCCAATTTTTTTCACATGTCCCCCTAAGTCGGCTAGGCGCGCAGCTTTCAACAATTGTTCCCATTTCAAAAAGCGGGAAAGAAGAACTTAGCGAATTTTATTTTATAATAAAATTGTTTTTAAGCACAACGCCGTTTACTCGCGGTAATATCGTAGCGTTACGAGTGAACGTCCGGTTGTAATATCGATTAATTACAATTCAAACCCGCGAATGTTCGGTTCAACTATTATACCTAATTAATATATTTATTTATCTGAGCAAATTATGTAATATCGATAATTATGCTACCTTTTATCAAATTGTAATTATACAAGTCGGCGATGCAGCGCAGATTAATTAATGAAAACTTACTACTGTATATCGGTATCTCCGTAATTATTTGGAGGCTATGATATGTCGAATATAGAATACCCACGTCTAAAATAAAAGTACAATAATTGAAGAGGGGAGAAATAAGAGAGAGAGAGATAAATCTGTTTACGAAAAATTATCCATTCCAACATCGGGTTTTTTTTCGCGGTATTAATTAAAAAAAAAAGAAAGACAGAAGAAAGAAAAAAAAATAGACTCCATTAAATAGATATAATTTTTTACGTAATACGCATGTTAAGTGCGTTTTGCATGGGTCATATAATGAATCATAATGAATATTCCGCTAAAAGATCGACGATTAAAGTTATCACCGAATAAACATGAATTTAATGAACTATTTGCACAAGAAAAAAAAATGCATTTCAAGTATGTAACGAGTACATAAGTCATAACTATTACAGTGCCATTAAAGTTTTAAGAGGTAAAAGGATAAACGTTGATGATAATAATGATAATAACGTACTAATAGTCGCCGTTTTTTTCCCCCTTTCTCTCTCTCGTTCATTTAACAAAGTAGATAAAATCATATTCAAAATAATAAGTCGCATTATATCATTTATTACAGTTAACGTGACAAATTTGACCACGACGAGGAAGATCCTAGCAGCACGGAGTGCTTAAAGCGATTTAAAACCAGAAACGAGCCGGAGTAGAACGAGATAGTCCGTGTTATCGTCCGAAAAAGTCGACGATAATAGTCGAGGAAACGCGAAGGAACTCGTATATTAAATCAGAAAGTTCCGACACGGCGGACTACTTTCGGCTGGTACGAACAATCGCGTTTGCGTAAATGGATTGCACCCTCCTCCCTCCCCCTCCCCCCCCTCGCTATTACGTTTTCGTAATTGAGCACGAAATCGCAGGTTGCCCTACGTATGGTAATACTCGCGAGGAAAATTCGCCTATTACGCGGCGGTAAAGCAAGAAAGGTGATATGTACGGCACGAGCGGCGCGTATATGCCCGCCCGCAAGGTATTCGGCCGATGTAAAATATAAAGTTTTGCCTCGGCACGGCGATCGCCCGGCCGATTATATCGGAACGTCGATTTGCGGGATTTTTCCTCGGCCGTAATAGGATATTCCGTTCGCGGAATACCGAACGTAAAAATTCATGTTTCAAATCCATTAGCCTTTCTGTTTCATTGTAACTGCATCGATCCGCGGTACAAAGCGCAGTTAATCTACGTCCCATTCTGCTTGTCGGCGAAGTTTGCCATTTATCGCGAGCCCGGGTTAAATTCAAATGACTTTCTGGGTCACCTTGGGCGCGAAAAGGACGACGACGTGATCGCCGGTGACGTTTTCCCTCCTCCCCCCTTTCCCTTTTTCCTCCCCCCGCCTCCCTTTCCTTGGATTTTATTTTCTCTTTCGTTTAAATTTTGCGCCGTCGTTTTCCTCTCATTCCGTCATTGTGCATTAATACGTTCAAAAACGCACATTGAGCCCGGCTGATCTCATTGCCCGCTTGTCCTTACATTCTTTGTCCTTGTTCCTCGTTCCCCGCGTGGTCCTTATTCCTTTCATCGAAATGGGTTTAAGGGAGAACTCCGAAGTGAGCTTTAAGACGGCTTATTGCGACGGCCGACGTGAAAAGAATCGAGTGGTACGCGACAAGGCGAGAAGAACGAGACGAGAAACCATAAAGAAATACTGCTCTTGTCTACTGATATTTCATATTTACGAGGCTTCGTCTTTTTAAACGGATAAAATAAATATACCTTTTATAAATTTTCCGTAAAACCTTCTACATTTTATTTCATCAATTTTCTAAAACTTCCTTCAACCGCGCATAGGCACCGTTGAAATACTTACAAAAGGAACGCGCGCGCGTCGCGAAACTTGCCGAAAACTTGTAACTTTGTATAGAAATTCAGTAGGCGCGAGTAAAGAAAAAAAAATAAATAAATAAATATAATATTATCTATAACGGCGATATTTTCGCCGCAGTAAATTGAAGTTCTAATTAAACTTTATGTCCGCGTACGCGTCAACATTATTAATAACGAAGTAAGTATATCAAGATAAGGCAAATGTTGATTGAAACTCTTTAAAAAGAAACTATTTTGAAATAAAATTAAAAATGTGCGCGGTAGAAAAAAAAGAGAAAGAGAGAGAGGCAAAGATAGAGGGAAAAGAATATTCACGCTGTCACTAATTTACATCCGTCGGCACACCTCTAATTAACGTGACCTATTAAATGCTTTCAAGCGTAGAAAATACCACCGTGCAATACACTCTGCTACATCGCGTTCGTTCGCTTATATATAGTCAATTATTTCCATATTTAAATTATCATTTACAGCTAATCCTTCATAAATTGGCTGAACATTTGGGAAATTTTGTGCGCGTCATTAATTTTGTTACATATATATATGTATATATTGCATATAGTATATGTTATAATTATAATATACGTTAATATACGTTTAATGGGTCTGGCTGTTAAACAGGAATGGGAATCCCTCGAAGATCATAAGACAGGATTTATTATTCATGCAAAAGTTAACTCCAAACGACAGGAAATTAGAGAAAAATTTCCCTTTTTCTTTTTCGCATACCACTTAAGGCAAATTGTTATTTTAGAATTCTATACGCGTATATTTCTTTTACATCTGTTCCGCCGGTGTATTTTTAACGTGGATTATCTGATAAAAAAAAAAAAAGAAAATAAAAAAACAAAAAAAAAAGCGAACAGCCAAACAACATGGGAGAGGTTGGAAAATTGAACCTCAGTGGTTCTCAGTTTTTCACATCGTGTCCAAGGAAAAAAGCAAACGAACCAGCGTGTAAGCTACTTCCCGACGCTTTCGGCACTTTTCATCATTCGCGGGTATCTTAATAAATTTCCCTCCCCAAGCAGCTGGATCTTTGCGTATCGCCAAGTCGCTCTCCGCGAAGCTGCGGCGGGCACAGAAGCGAGTTTGCTCGTTTTAAAATTCCGACGATGCGCGGTCGCTAAAAATAATATTGACACACGGTAGCTCTAATAGCGCTAATATGCTTTTCGCCTGTAACATTTTAATTCGATAGATGATGCGCACGGCTCGAGTTTCTGTTTTAGTTTCGACTTCGGGCTATATACGATCGGATCTCGGTTCGAGTTGACTCACTGTTGGGTTAGATTTCGGAAGGGGATCCTATTTGCTATTCATGTATAACTACCTATCGCTATCCGTTACCCTACAAACTGTGTAAATTCGACTATGCAGAATAATCTTTTTGATCCACGCCAAGTGCAAATTACATTTCTAATGTATGCACGCCCGCGGCCCTGATAATAAACAAATGGAGTTACTAAAGAACCGAGTTATCTAATTGTTGAATTAATCAATTGGCCGCGAATGAGTTACATCGTAATTATATTTTACGCTGACATATTTATTTCAAAGCCTCGACTTCACGCGGTGACTTGTATCATACGAGTGCCGTATTTCTATGGAAATAATTATATTTCTAATAAATTAAAATTATCGTTCGGATAATAGAGAGATATTTGAAGTTCACGTATTTGTATTTATAAAATAACTTCCGCGGCGATTTTAATAATATACAAATAATAATCTAATTTAGTCGCGTTTAATTCCAGGCGCGCGAATATGTATTTATTTATATGTATATGTATAAGTAGCTTTTAGTTTGTGGCATTTTCTGTATTTTGTAAAATTAACATGATTAATAGATTACTGAATCTCTCGCAACGTACGCTTGATCGATATTCTCAATATTGCGATGTCAATAAAATAAATACTGACGATGAAGCAAAGCTCCATTCGCCTTAATTATAATTGCGCCAACGTATCGTTGACGAACAATAAAAAGAAAAAAAAAATTTCGTTTCCAGAACTCTCATCCGATTCGTTTCGGAGCAATAATAAATGTAATTTGATTCTAAAAACATTCGTGCCGGTACGATAATTATTCTTTCGAAAGGAAGGATGTTAAAGTATCAAACTATTACTTTCTTTTTTTTATTCCTTAATTACGAGAAGCTTAATAAAACTTGGCATTAATATCGGTATAAATACATCATGTTAGAAGTTTTTCATAAATTTAAATTAAATTTTTCAATCTGCATGCTTGTGTACTTTGGTGTCGAGGGATTTTACGCGTGAAAGAGGCCGACGTTTCTCTATAAGGAATATTAATCGAAAGTTGTATCGCGATAATTAAGTCGCAAAGTTCGGCAACTTTAAATAACTTCGTGGTGGGTTATGGGTTTCCAATGGAGAGGGAAAGATATTGGTTCATTATATAATTAAAATAGATATCGTTTATCGAAAAAAAAAAATATATATATATATTATATATGTGTATATAAAAAATAAAAAAATATTTATAACGGCGCAAATAATCAAAATTGGAAGGTACAAAAATATTCCGAATATCTATTTTAATTATAAAAAAATTCAAATTTCAATATTTTATTATTTCACTAGTCGGCGAGTTTCTAAAGTTCTCTTTCGAGCAGCTTTTGATATACCCGTTCGGCAGCTTCATGTGCAGAAGAAAAGAAGTTTCTTCTGTCTATTATCAACGAATTTCTCGCCTCGTCGAGTCGGCTCGGCGATCTCACTGCCGTGTATCTATCGACAAAGAAGGTTTTTCGGTTTCCTTTTAACGATCCAGTGCACCTGAAGCCGCTTAGTTTATTTCCTTTATCAGATTTCCTACCTCACTTTCCCCCACTGATAAAACCGAGACGAATTTGATTTCTGTTACAAACAGGAGCTCGATCGTAATCTTTTGCAAAGTGTTTTACAGCGATTAAACTCAAAATTTTATTATTAACTAGAACAAACCATGCACGCGTTATTTTTCAATATACATTTTATTTTGATTTAATTTTTATTTTGCAAAAGAAAATCAATCCGAAAAATGTTTTACAAAATTAAAAAAAGAAGAAAAGCTAATTGATGCGTAACGCACCAACTTTTTAAGATAAAATTATACATAATGTATTATAAAGAAAAATGTAAATGTGAGAGAAAGAAAAAGAAAAACCTCACGAAAGTATCAAAAACTTATCTTAAAACTACAATGCCTTTATAAAAATTAATAGCACAAACGTGCAGACAGATGAAAAGAGGTACCTACTTAAGCACATACTTCCGGCTGAGATCATAAGAAAATCAAGTGGAAATTCACTTGCGCAATTTCATAAAGAGAAGATTGCTATAATGATATTAAAAAGATTTTACTTGTGAGAGAATATTAGAATATCATTCTCTGCATAATTGAACATTCTGGATTGAAGAATTTAAAAAAAAACCTAAAGTATATAACATATAAAATACTATTATAAAAAGTTCTTGTTTTTTTTTTCAACGATTTTAATACTTAGATGTTATTCTTTCATCAATCGATATACCACTTGAACTTCAATAGCGTTTTATTCAATATATTACCTTTTTTATATCGCAAATATTCGTTAATTATTTTATGACAATTATGTTAATTTTAATTATTTAATTATATTTAATTATATAATATTTAATTTGTGTAAATGGAATAAACCGGGGAAAGAGTAAATGTTTCAGCTAAGACTCTTTTTTTTCTTTTCTCTCTCGAATAAAAATGCCTAACTATATCTTTGCTCGAATGAAACTGGCATAGGCATTCAATTTGTTCCTATAACTTCATAGATTTCATAAGTAGATTACATACTCTATTTGTGATATCGCGCGATCAATATACAGAATAAACACGACCTCGATGTGATCGGAAAAATTCCGACTATAATCTAATCTGCTGAAGACAATAAGAATAATGTTCTGTAATGTTCCACTTTTTTCCTTGCGGTAAATTTAACCGATTCGCCGTGACTACGAGAATATATTGTGCGACAATTTATTGACATTCGGTTCCGGCGTTAGTCTAAAATAAAAAAACGTTACCTCTATCTATAATTAGTTTCGTGCCTTGCGATTTTATTTATAGACAAAATATAACATACGTATTTAATATTAACTCTCGCTTAAAATTTACAAAGATTTATTAAAATATTTCTAATTAAATATAAATAAAATTTTCGCGTTATTTTATAATAAATAAGCGTCGGCGTTCTTAAAAAGATGTTCCCTTTTTTTCTTCTTTTGTTTCCGAACTCGGTGTTAATTATAATTACGCGATCGATTTCGATATCCCAGACGAGAGATATTAATATACATTTTTCCAGTGTACATGCACGCGCGGAGTAAACATTAAATTTTAAGGTTTCGATACCTATGCGTGGCGTGTAACAGAAATCGTTTTTCGGTAATTTGTATGCGGTATTCATCTGCGAACGCGTTCGCCATGTGGGTTGCTGAATTTGCATAGAACAGATATTCGCGTTCGCGTTCGCGTGGTCTGCCCCCCGGATTTGCGAATTTCTCGACGCACCGAAACCTCGGGCGGTCGAAAGGAGCTTTTTGCCCCGTCAATTCCACAGGTTATTTTCCCGCGAGCCCCGTCGGAGTCACTGCCGGGGTGTCGTCCGACAATCGATAACTTGAAGGGAATACTCGAAGGGAGACAAATGGAACGTAGATGAACACCCGAGTCCGCCCGCGTCAAAGAAAAGCCATTGTTCTCCGCGCGCGGGAACGCAAAAAAAAAATCAGCGCTTGTAAAGGCATCTGGGACGGAATTTTGGTATCGCGTCGCAGGCGCGTTTACGTCTCGGAATTCTTTAAATCGCCGAGACGTCAACGTGCTCGCATAAAATCCGCGCGACGGCTGATTGAATTGTTCCGGGGGATTATTTCAAGAATGTGCGAGATCAAGAGCTAACTTTACGTTCGCATAGGGAAAGACTTTGATCGGCAGAGTTTCTCTATTAAATACATAAAAAAAATTCCATGTTTTCTATGTTTTTTTTTACGTTCTGTAAGGACTAACTGTTTCGGTGGGTTCGTATCGGATCGTTAGATCCGCGTCAATCGTTGCAGCGAGCGGCTGCGACAAGAGGGTAAATATCAAAGTTCAAGGGGAGATCGCATCGACGCAGGGATAAAGCACCATTAACGGATCTTAGTGTCTCCTCACGAGAAAACCTTGCGGGGGCCAGGTGAATAAAGGCGAAAAGAGAACGAGAGACGTACAGAGTAAGCCATAAGGCGCGTCGTCTATCTGACTCGATATGTGCACCGCGACCACTAGAAGAACAATGAGCCCTAAATACCGCCTCGACGGTAATCGCTACTCGTTTGTATTCCTTTTTTCCTGCCCTCCCGATATTTTTCGCTGACGATTTTC
This sequence comes from Cardiocondyla obscurior, assembly GCF_019399895.1. NCBI lineage: Eukaryota > Metazoa > Arthropoda > Insecta > Hymenoptera > Formicidae > Cardiocondyla > Cardiocondyla obscurior. The sequence goes on along the minus strand of NC_091873.1, from coordinate 6,967,135 downwards.
GCAGCCCGCGGCAAAAATCAGGCGGATCATTTCCTCGGCGGCGTTCATAACGACTTGAAAATAATGACGGTGCCTTGCACGCGCACGTTGGAATGCACACGAAAAAATATTCTAGTTTTTAATCGCCCTCGCTTGATCGTAAAGGATTTCCCTCTCAAGATGCGCATATAATACAATTAACGAACAAATATCCTACGAACAGCGAACGTGAATATTCGTAAATAAATTAATCGCTACAAAAAAATAATATACCAGCAACATGCAGTGGCTTAAAGGAGTCTAAGTTCACATTGAAAATCGGCAGTTCACCATAAAAAAAAATTTTTTTTTTTTTTTTTTTAAGTGTACCATTCTACGCGTGGCAACTACATATTTTCAAACAAGTCCGAACTATTTCCTAGGGTATATTCGTACGCGGAATTGCATCGGAGTGCACGATGCGGTTGAGAGAACGATAAGCATCAGAGTCAAGAATTATGTCGTCGCAAATTGCGGTAACGTCAACGTTTATTCACCGACACTGGGATTTTACCATATGCGGTCTCTCTGCGCCCGTCAAAGTGGTCGTACTTTGTGAAACGAGCAAACACGCGGGTTTCTCGTTATTTCGCGAGACTTATAGGCGCGCTATGCCAGCCCCCGGTGAGGTAAATGTTGATTAATGTGATGTTCGCCTGAGATTTAATAGCAAATTAATTTCGACTTCAATTCCCTCGTACGCGCGATACGTGAGCGACTTGCCCGCGTTTCGTTCACGTGCCTCGTTTCCGCGTGTACAAAAAAGTTATTGATAAGAATTTCCATTTGTTGCCGTATAATTAAACGCTGGTCGCGCGACGACGAAATATCCTCTCTTGTTTCATTAGCTATGTTAGTCACGGAATAGAATTGGGAACAGAGCGATGGAAGATAGAGAAGTAAATCGACCAATATTGTCCCAGTAACATACTTGTTCCCGCTATTATAGCACGATTTTATCTCGCTGCATCCCTCGTTCCCTTCCCTCTTTCCCTTTTTGTACGCGTTTCTAATTACAACTTCTTTAGCAACATTATTCCTTCAAGAAAAAAAAAAAAAAAAAAAGAAAAAAATATCCTCGTTTGAATCGTAGCTTTGTAATGTTTCTTTTTTCTTTCCTATTTAATTTAAACGATCTTTAATTAATTTTTTTATTTCAATTTTAATTTAATAATAATTTTTTAAATAATATTTTTACAACACAAAAATAATTTTAATAATTTTAAAAATAATAAATTTTATTTTATTTAATTTGTAAAACGTGCGAGGAAATTGTGCTATGCCGCAGAAGGGTAGGAAATAATACCTAATACACACCTAATCATCTAATAAACACCTAATCACCTAATACACACACCGGCGTACCTCGTTTCGTAGACGTGGCAGTCGGCATCGATATGAGCTGCGACAGGAGCCGGCTCTATCAGTGGCAGTGATAGTCCACGGCCGAGTCTCGTGTCTCTTCGAGGACCTCGTCGTCGTCGTCGTCGTCGTCCTCGGAACGAGCCACTAATCTGGTACTCATCTCTACCATGACGACGGCCAGTCGGTCATCGTCCAACGACCGAGACACGTGTACTCTAAACACGCAACGAAACTTATCGTAAAAACGTGACAACTAACTCTATCGTCGTACGTGATAGCCTATAGGATTTTCACTATTGTCCGTGCACTTAATCATTAGTCTATGAGGCCGTACACCGCGCATTGATATTTGTGACGGCACGTTATTTCTATTACCGTCATTATGCACCGTCATCTTGTCACTGTGAACACAGATATACATCGTTCAACCGTATCAATTTGTAATATCTATGAAGCCTAGGCGCGTCGGTTCTATCGAACTCCGTTAGTACATGCAAATGCACGACACGTACTTGCAACGTTTTGCACACGTTGTATAGCGATCGTTACAGCGATATCATAGAGAGTAAAAACCTTTCAAGGAACTACTATGCGCGAGAAAAAAAGAAAAAATAGAAACATTACAAACACAAAATTAAAAATTAACAACTGCTTTTTAATTAAAGATATGATTCTTTAATTATACATTTTGGTATTACGGTACCAAAAAAATAAAAAAAAATAAAAAAAAAAAGGATAAAAGTACGAAAATAAATCTTTTCTTTCGTTTCGCAAATTAAGGGAAATTTTTCAACGTGGATCCGCTTTAAATAGCACAGTTCCAAAAAAATGTCGAGCACGCATAGGCACAAACAGGAAAATTTGTGAATCGCTTGGCTGCTATTTTTCTATGACGCGTCAATCGATCGTATCTCCTGGAACGGGGAATACCCGCGAAATTGAAATGGCTGTAGAAGATCACGGATGGGAGGAGGGAGGAATGCAATTTCTGCCGCGACACGAAAATTTTCGATGCCATTTCTGCCGTGCTACCATTCGAGGTTACTGAGCCGTCGCATCTATTCCGTAGGATTAAATCTTTAGACATGTATTCTACGTTGATAGGTTGAACGTAAAAAAGAGAGATAACGACAATCACGCTGACATAAAAAAAAAAAAGAGAGAACCTTAAATATGCTTTGTACGGTTGATATTATTTTAAATTAAATAAATTATAAATACGACTTTATGTCCGAATCGTAAAAGGAACACACAATATTAAAAATATAATATTACGTGATATTGTTTTAAATACATTTTTTAAGCAACAGTATTTAACAGAAAATAAGTAGATAAAGTTACTCATTATAAATATTGTATTTGTTTTCTTTTTAATTAAAAAAAAAAAAAAAAATTATAAATGAAAAAACAGAAAAAGAAAAAGAAAAAGGAATGCTTAAAACAATCTGCTAACGATAAGCAGATGAGAGCCGAGCGTATTGCGAGCGAACGTCTCAGATCTGTAGATAGTAAAAAGTGGATTCTAACTTCATAAGCGAATAAGAAATTGTCATTAAGGTTTAACGCTTGAAGCACTGGTAAAACAAACTTTTGTTCTACGCCGCGGTAAAAAAACCCTTTCAGATCCGTCGATGATTTTGTATGCCATTGTAAGCGTTGGAACTTAAAGTCCCAGCACAATAAGATAAATTATAATCTATTTTATATTTCTCTATACAAATAGTAGGTTAATTGATATTTTTCTACATAAAATCGCGAGCTTAGTTTCCGACGAACTTTTCTCGTTAAAAGCAAATGAAGGAAATATTGCGGACAATAAAAAGATAATACGCCCAGGGAGAAGATAATTGTTTGTTATCTTTCCAGTTGTTTTTAGTGGGAGATAAAAACATTCGTATTAAAACACGCTATCGACTGGATAACGGAGGAATATCAGCTTATTGCACGGTTATTGGATAAAAATGAGTCGAAGTTCGGGATCGAAAGAAAATTCCCGGGAACTGCCGTAAGATAGAACTGCGCAACGTGCTGTGGTATTTATTGGGAAAAGGGGTTTTGTCCGGAAAAGTTAAGATCTGAAAATAGATATGGTTCAACCGTTTTCGCGATTTTTTAGGCGTTCATTTTGATTTCGCATAAAAGTTATACCGGATAGATAAGTTATTCGCCGAGCTTGAGCGCGACCAAATTATTGCAAGATAAATAAAAGTAGTTACAGTGTTATATATAATTATACAATGCTTCTTTTTCAGTTTGCGCAATCTTAAACGCACCTTTTGCTATTCCTCATGACGTCCTGTCGAGTCGTTTCATTTTTTTTTTCTTTTTTTTTTCACGGCACCGACTCGGCACGGTTGATCCTAGCACGATCCGGCACGGTGTTCGCAAGCACTCGGCGAAGCACCACAAGACGTAGGAGAATCGAAGCAATTTAAAGACACACTCAGCCGCGGGTACCACCGTACGAAAGATACTTCTGAGTTTCCCGTGTTTCTTTTTTCCCTTTCCCGGCAAAATCGCGCGCACTCGCGTACACCAGCCCAGCCTTGCCCTTCAGGAAACGGTGCCGTACCAGGGGCAGAAGGTTGTACCGCCCACGGTGCCGGGTCTTCTCGAGGCGCTATCACCGCGAACTTCTTTCCACGTCGTTCGGGTCACGTACATGCCACAGAAAATATCGACGACCGACGCAGATGCGGAATAATCCCCCGCGACGACATTAGCGGTAGGCGCGAGTCCTGCGAGTCGTACCTCGAGGTCATCGATGTTCCGCGAGCGACGGGGTTAGCGACGAGTCGTGGCTCTCTCCCCCGGGCTCATGTCGCGAACGTAATCTCGGGTAACGCGTAACTTAAACGGAAAGCACGACGACGCCTTGTTCGGCTCGACCGGACGCATGCCGAGTATTCCCCACGGCGACGGCGGTTAAGTCGACGGATTCGAGTCTCGCGATCGGTTGACTCCGCTGGTCCCGCGGGTCACCGTGTCCCCGCAATCCCTCGTCATTACACCTATCTCCTCGATCTCTTTTCCAATCTCCCTCTTCGATTTCTTTTTTTTTTCTTCTTCTTTTCCCTCCCGATCTCTCCGCGATCTCTTCCCGCGCCTCACGACGTTCTTCTTCTGCTTTTCCGCCGAGTTCGCCGGACCCGCGGTACCAGAATCATGCTTCCATTCTCCGCGTGTCCCTTCGCTGGTCACCGTTTATTATATCCGAATCTCGGGCATTCGACTAAAGTATCCGCTCGAGTGAGCCCTAGAATCAGCTCCTGCGCGTACCTCTCGCCCGAGACAAATATACGTCTCTCATGCTTTAGACGTCGGTTACGAGTCTTTGAGTGTTTGCAGTGAAATATCAATACTCTTGACAATGAAACGAGCGAAACTGGAAGAGAGGTCGGTGCTGAAAGCGGAATCTTGCTGTTTGATCGCGCTCAATACTTGTCACTCCGAAATCACGAAACCACTTTGTGCCACACGTCGTCTTGCAACACTTAATTTTCACTCAATATTTTTATCTCGCGTCATCGCCTTCGTTTCCGAAAATAAAACAAGAGAAACTATCAAGATGAAAGCACGTAGGATAATTACGTCACGTTGATTTTAAGTCGAGGATTTTGTTATCGATTGCGTTTTGTTATTAAAAGAGAGGATAAAAAAAAAAAGGGGGTTAAAGAAATTATTGAAAAAGAAGCAGAGTGTCGAATGTATCGGAAGAAAGAAGGCGGAGATAAATAAGAAGATAAAAGTGCGTTCCTGTTGAATTGATTATTGCGAAGAATGTTCTATTATACGACAGCGTTAAAGAGTACTTCGAGGAATCTCATCGGACATTAAAGCTCAGAAAATTCCTAATAAATTTCCCAGCTTCTCTTTATTGCAGCGGCTCCGCGACGAGCTACGGCCCATGAATTACTGATGCGTTTGCATATCGACGTGCGCGAAACGCTAAAACGAAACGTGTATTTTTGGAAGCGCCCGCTATGCAGGGCAACGCTTGCACTACCCAGCACAATGGAATTCTTAAGTGTGATTCATCGCGTAGCACTTCGTCGAAATACCAGCGCCATTCAAATTTCTATTTTACCGCCCGCGAGGTATCTTCGTAGTTACATCTCGCCAAGTGTGCTCGACAGGTTTTGGCTCCGGTTGTTCGCGAAGCGAGCATCCCCTCGCGCGAATAATTAAACGCATCAGCGATTAAAGTTTACGTAATACACGAGCTTCGACGTATTTTTTTTTTTTTTTTTTGCGAGTCAGGAGCGAAGTTATTCGCGGCCTGGCCTTTTCTACTTTTCGACTTCGCGATAACGACGAGATTATAATTCTATTCGCGGGGAAAAATATGTGGGCGTTTGCGCGATATGAAAATTTGCGCCTCGTCGGCATATTAGAAAAGCTGACGAAAGCAACTGTCACGGTTCCGGCGTAACGAACAGCTGGCGAAACCTTTCTATAAGTCCGGGCTGTCGAGTTAGAAATAAACGTGTATCCGCGGGTGTTTCTCGACAAAGAGGGGTGGGATGACCGCCTCCTTCCCTCGAAAGAGAAAAGGATACGATCATCCGATTGAATTGTTTTAGTAAATAATTATTTATGTGAATTGTCAAAACGCGAAATGGCACGTATTTATGTGTTAATAAATATGAAACGAGTGTAAGGCGCATATTAAACAAAAATAACAGAAATTAATTTTTCAATTAAATGCTTTTTCTTTCTCTCTTTCTCTCTCTTTTTATTTTTCTGTTTTTCTCATTTTCTTTTTTTATATATACAATATATATATTTTTTTTAATAATCCCTCGTCTCTATTATTTTATAAAAAGGAAAAAAAATGTAAAAAACGGTCTAAACGTTCAAAGTGTTCTTAATATTTTGCGATATCGAGTTTAATGAAGGGAAGAAAGGAAGAACGTTACTTGTAATTTTCGTTCTCTTTTTTTTTCTCGTGTTTTCTAATCCTAATATCAATAATTTATATTCAAGCCAACCCGTAATTCTCTACTTCTCTCCGGCGTTTGTATTTTCCACGACTATCACTGTTCGCAGATTTCGTGCCGCAGATTAACGTTCCGTAGTTTTCTCTTTCACGCGAGGAACCAAGTAGATCTTCCCTTTTTCTCGCTTTATATTCCTCACCACGTTGTTGGGCTTTCGGTGATACCCGCAATCTTCGCGATTCTCATAAGAAACCCCCCTTAGAAAAAGTTTATTTCTTTCAAGGTAAAAAAAAAAAAAAAAAAAAAAAAAATTTATACGAAACGAGATTATTAATTTCGCGGTTTATAAGATATTCGCACTTTATCCGAGAAGAAAAATTTGTTCGCGAACGTTCGCGGTTCGTTCGGTGCTCGTTCGCCGAGGTGTACGCACACCTTGAGACGCCGAACGATCTCACCTTCCGCGGCAGTCCGCACCCCTGTTGTCTCGATCGTCAACGCGGGCTTCATTTGCCGGCGAACGTGCCCGCTACCCTCGCGACGACGAGCGAGACCGAGGTGGTGACGGACAGCGGCGCAGAGGGTGAGGACGTAGGGCACAAGAACAGGACGGGGTGAGGCGAGAAAGAAACGCGCACACGCGCACCTACACTCACATATTCGAACAAGAACTAAAAGGGAGAGAAAGAGAGATGGAACGTACGTGTGTAAATGTATGTGTGTGCAAAAAATTAATAAAAAAAATTTAATAATAATAATAAAATAAAAGAAAAGAAAAATAAAAAAAAAGCAAGAGAGACGGAGACCGAGCGAGCGAGCGAAAGAGAGAGAAAAAGAGAAAAAAGGGCAGATAGAAGAGAGATCCACTCGCAGGAAATGTGCTTACAGCACGAAGTCGCGCGCTCCACTGAGCTATCAGCAGGCATGCGTCCGCGTAGTAACCGGTAGCCTGCTACGAGCTTTCCCTGTCGTTTTTCCAACCCCCGCGCGTCTTCGTGGCGCGGCCACCTCTTCCGAGAGCGCGGCCGCCGCCGCCGCCACCACCGTCACCATCACTACCACCACCACCTTCGGCAGCGGCGGCAGCAGCACCAGCACCCAGAGCCACCCCCGCGCGTCACGAAACCCGTTCTCTCCCGCGTCCGGCGGAGTGTGCGCGCGTGCTCACCTGCGTGCAGGATGCAACAGATGCACCGGACAACACGAATCCCCGCGACCTCGGGGGTGCGGTGCATGTATGCACAGTTACGGAACAGTCGCGCTCGTACGTACAGGCCCATTACACAATCGAACGTAACGAAGAATAGGAGAAAAAAGAAAAGAAGAAAAAAAAAAGAAGAGGGAGAAAGAGAGAGAGAGAGAGATAAAAGAGTAGACGAGGACATATATCGATTTATCGTGCCGGGTTATCTTTAGAAGATAGCGAACCGTTAGAAAATCGCTCTCTCGTTCGTATTGTTAGAACGTATGTGTGTGTTAGAATGAATTTGTTTCCGCCTTGGTAGCACAGCTGAACGTAGGCCGTTTTTATACCTCAATGTTCGGAGAAATAATTTTTAATATGCCTCGGGGGGAAAAAAATAAAAATAAAAATTTTTATACTACACGCGTTGTTTCATTGAAATAAAAAATGCTCGTCGTTAACGATTATGTTATTGAAAATGAGCATAGGTGTTTCTCTTATTCGACTCTTTGCTCTTTGAAAAATCAATGACGCGAGATGCAACAGTTACGCCGTCGTAATGTAGATGCATTAATTATAAGGTCGTAATACACTGATGTAATTTACTTATAAATGGCTGTGGTAAAGAAACGACTCATAATACAACCCTCCCTTAGAAACTAGGCCAACTTAAAGTGTATTCGCTTTTATATTATGCCTCTCGAACATCAAAACAGTGTTTCGCAACAGTTACGCTAGAAACATATGTGTGGTTGCACTATAAATTGACGAATTAAATCATAATTTAATTTAATCGCATTAAATTACTATAATTTACTGGTCGAAAGGTTCGTTTCCTTTTTTTTTCTTTTTTGTCTTTTAATATAATTCTCATTGAACCAGAAAACAGCTAATAAAATTATTTTTCTAATAAACGGTAACGAGTTTGCGAAGCTGCCTTGCACGCATGAAAATATTAACTCAATTAAAGTAACGACTGCGATTTGATTAGTTCTTTTATATTAATCGACTAAAGGCGCGGAGCTTTCATCTTCTGTAATTTATATTGGACATATTTATAAAAGCATAAAACGGAAAACATGAAAAAGAGAAAAAAAAAAAATTTACTCAAGCGAAGTTTTCCGCTAAATAAAAGTCGGTTGTTTCATTATAAAGAACCTGATTTTACGAGACCGACCCCTTTGTCGTAAAATGTTTAAACAGCGTGCGTGGATGTCTGCGATAATGTCCGATAAATAAGCCCTTCGTTTATCCGCGCGGATTTGACGCTTTGAAATAAAATACGTCCGTGACGCGCGCAGATCCCATTTCGCTTTATCGTCAAAAGTTAAGAGGCTTATCGTCGGCAAAATCGTAATGACGAAAATTCAGCGTTCGCGCCGAGCGTCCCGATACCGTATATTATCACCGAAGGCTGAACCGCGACGGAAATGATAGCGCGGGAAAATGGAATTTACGGCGGTTGGTAATCGTCGCGTTCTGCATTATCGTAAAATGATAAGCGCGAAGACGCGATACCGCGAGAGGAATCTGTTAGCGCTGCGGTCCGAAATATCGAGCTGCCTTTTCGCTCCCTTCGCGTAATCAGCGGTACGTGGTGTCTCGTGTGTTCGAAGGGTCTTGTTACTCGAATAAAAAAATTTTTCCTCGAACAAACTATACGGTAAATACCAGGACAAGTGACTTCGTTGGTTAAAGAATAACGTTCGTTTCAGGTAGAACGTAATATTAAAAAATGTTACACGTAGTTTAGTTGTGAAATAGTAAGACTGTCCGTTCTAACCTTACTTATCATGTAATTCTTGCGGTACTTTCGTAATTGTCTTTCAAAAGGACGTATTATAAATATATATATAACTCTGCGTAATGTATTTGGATATATTTTACTGAGACGTCAAGTAGGAATTTAATTTTTTTTTTTTTTTAATTAACGAAAACTGTTTGAGTGACGGCAATTAATATAAGTAATTAATATATTAATAACATTGTGATTGTTGCAATAATTTGATCATGCTCTCGTTACTCGATCAACGCTACGTTATCCGTATTAATAAATTTATTTTGTCTGTCGATATTTTTATTTTTTTTTTATTTTTTTTTCTTTTAAGTTCTTAAAGACTCATAATTTTTATTACGACTTTTTTATCACAGATATCTGAAGTATGGAGGAATACGCGAGAGAACCATGTCCCTGGCGGATAGTCGACGACTGCGGGGGTGCTTTTACGATGGGTGTCATAGGCGGAGCTATCTTTCAAAGTATCAAAGGATTTCGTAACGCACCTAGTGGGTGGAGGCAACGTTTTTCGGGCAGCGTCGTAGCAATTAGACAAAGGGCACCTATCATCGCAGGAAACTTTGCCGTATGGGGCGGAATGTTTTCCACGATCGACTGTACGCTAGTTCACTTTAGAGGAGGAAAGGAAGACCCTTACAATTCTATCATCAGCGGAGCAGCGACCGGTGGAATTTTAGCAGCCAGAAACGGCTTACCGGCAATGGTTGGAAGTGCAATTATTGGCGGAGTATTGCTGGCTTTAATAGAAGGCGTAGGAATATGTTTCACCCGCCTATCCGCGGAACAGTTCAAGCCACCAGCACTGGTCGACGACCCGTCGCAACTCGGCCCACCGCCGCAAGGCTACCCGTCATAATGTTCAACCAAACTCTTTAGACTTATTTAAAGTTAGAACAAAATGTTCAAGTAATGATGTTTAACAGTGCTTTGCGTTAGAGTTGCTTGAACGACTTTTTTGCCAATGTTAAATTTACACGCAATAAGTCTTAAAACCTGAGATCGAACGTTTTAGTTGTTTTTTTTTTCTTACTTATTGTTGTATTCATTTAAACTCTAATTAGAATGCCAAATACAATATTTTGTAATAATATATCCTGTAAATACATAAGAAAAATAAATGCACCGGCAGCTTATGTGATTTATTTTAAGACGTTTTATAAATCTACATTTATGTAAAAAAATTTGCGAACTTTAAAGATTTAGTTTTCTTATAATATTAATGTAGCATATCTGTAAATGACAAATCTAAATTTCTATCGCTTAACTTGGACACGTACTAAATTACAATTCATCCTCGGTCTCTTCGTCATAATTATTTAGATTTGTTACAGATAAGTCTAATTTTTTCAACTCATTCGGATCGTCCAATTCAATTTTCACATGACTATTATTGACCTTTGTTGATGTATTAGGCAATATTTCTTCCTCTGGATATTCTGAACCGAGGAGAGTGTTTCTCAAATGTAATCGTTCAACCTACAATATTTTTTGAGGTATTTTACATACAATTAGGAGAACTATTTTATATTCTTATACTTTTAATCTGTACAATTACCTGCAAAGCTAGTATTTGTTTATCAATCTTAGACAATATGTCAGTCAGAAATTGCTTTTGGCTCAGTAACCGTTCACGATATTGTGCCATTTCATATGGAGAAGTCGGTGCTTGCTTATTCATTTTTATAGATTTTTCTTTGGTTATCTTTTACACATTACGTTGTTATTTGAGATTATTTGACACTATGATTGTCGATGGTTATGTTTATAGACACGAAAACAGAAAATCCTCCGGTCCTTCTGCACCTCAACGAGTTATCTAATGCGACCTCTGCATTCAGTTATCACGAAAAGCAGAGTCCTCATTGGACGTCTCACGTTCATGTGCAAGAGGAGAAGATTGAGGGAATACAAACGCCATACTAAAGCGAGCAAGGCGCGATATTCGAAATTGTAATTTGTAGTAAATGTTAAGAAAATAAAAAAAAAAAAATAAAAAGAAAAGAAAAAGAAATTAAAGAACTATTGGTAATATTTCATAAAAATATAAATCATATACGTACTTATATAATACAATTAATTTTTTCTAATTCCTGTAGTTTTTTTTCTTATTAAAACTAAATGCTACCAGAAAAAAAAAAAAAAGAAAACGCTTAAAATTTATTAAAAAAAAAAATTACGCGACGATCTTTCTTATTCCACGCGAAAAAAAAAATCACGGGAAAACCTGTCTTTAGCGTAACCCTTTACAGTAACATTCTACCTGAGCGGAATTGCATGCTCCGTCGTCACGATATCGCAACTTTATCCTTCCCTTCCAAGATCTACGTCAATTATTCACCCTGCGTGCTCGGTCACTGATACCTTCGCCGGTAAAAGTTTCTTCTAACGAACTCGCGGAAAGGTATTTTCCGTCGCGGGCTGATTAATTATTTTCTAAGTAATAACAGACCGCGCTGCTTCGCATTCGGATTCGCGGGACGCGCGAGTCCTGCAAGTTTCTCACGGATTCTATAGTCGGTATTTACCCGACGTCCCCGAGATCTGGACGAGGCACGACTCTGTCGCTATTCGGACCGTTCGGATTAACGTTGCGGTTACGCTCGAGTTCATAAAATGGCACCGGACGATTCGTTCGCGAGCGTCGTTCGCGTTAACATCGCGCTTTTAAAACTCTCCGGCGTAGTATCCTGCGGAAGTAACAAAGCCTGTCAGTTCTGCTCGCAGAACATCCTCATGGTGATCGCGTACGGTTGCCTGTTCGCGTACGCCGGCCTGTACACGTACGAGTTCGCGCTTTACACCGTTTATCTAGATACGTGGATGGAGTCGTTCGCGATGATTCTCTCCCTCGTGGGCGGCCAGGCGCGACTCACTATCGTCCTCCTGTTTCGGGACAGGTTTCAACGACTACTAACCATTTGCGAGGAGCTCTGGCCCACGCTGAACGCGATCGAGAAAACGTACGTTCGCGGCTACGTTAAAACGACGAGACACTTGACTTATTACTATCTGTTCGGGTGCGCGTTTACTATTTTTTTTTACGCCGTCGCGAGTCTCTTTTTGGGCCAGCACGACGGCTCGTCGAACGCGACGACGACGAGGACCCTACCGTACGCCTGCCCGGTGGAGGTCCACCGGTCGCCCTACTACGAGATAATGTACGTCGTGCAGCTGTGCAGTATGATCAACGTCGGCCTGACGTGCGCGGGTGTCGACACGGTGGGACCGGTGCTCGTCCTGACCGTCTGCGGTCACTTCAAAGTCCTCAACGCGCGGCTATCGCGTATCAACGAACGCGACTCGGGACGAAAAGGATCGCGTTCCACCTCGCGCTCAGCCGCGACTATCGTGCCGTCGCGCGAAAGAAACGACCATTCTCCGGAGAACCGTGCGAAATTTAATCTCGACGCCTGCGTGTATTATCATCAGATGATGCTCGAGTACGTAGATCAAAAGAAATAATCGCTTTAGAGATTTTTGTTTAAAGCTAAACGAACACTTATACTCGGCCTGATTTCCGGTTTAATTTAATTGAACGCTTATATGATTTTTAAAGTAATTCGATTGATTAACTATTAGTAAAACCTATGAAATTGTCCGAAATAGACTTTGCAAAGAAGTCGAGAGTCTAACTAACACCATCTTCCTGACGCAACTACTCGGCAGTACGTACAACGTCTCTCTCGTAGGATTCAAACTAGTAGGGGTAAGAATTTCGAGTCGCTGCCACCGTAATTTTTTTTTAGAAGACGAGAAGTCGATCCCGCCGCGCGCGGCGTATCTTCATTTAGCCATCACGTCATGTATCGATATTACAGGACGATCCCGATAAATTCAAATATACAACTCAACTATTAATTGCAGTGATACAACTGTTTCTGTGCAACTGGGCGGCGAACGTTCTCCTCACCGAGGTGCGTTAAAGAGCTCGACGTTTGTCACGCGACCTTACGATAATCCTACGTCGGATTATGCTTTCAGAGCCAGGACGTAGCGAGAGCGGTATACTTTGTGCCGTGGTATCATTTTCCGTACCGACTAAGGAGATCTGTTAATATTATCGCGATGAGGTCTCAGAAACCAGCCCAGTTAACCGCCGGCTACATCATACCGTTATCGCTGCAAACATTCGCATCCGTACGCATCGATTCGCGAACCGTTCTCTTGATTAATATGTGCTAAGAGTAAAATTTAATGTTTTAGATGGTATCGTCCGCGGCATCTTTCTTCACCATGATACGCAGTATGAACTGACTACTATCGATAAAAGTACATTTCCGCCCGTCGACTGTGCGATTATTAACGCCTATTAATTGTGCCGTTAGCATCGATCTGCGGGGTTTTAATTAGTACATAAAAATAAAATCACTGTATATAATTGTATATGTTAATAAATCGTAATATGTATTAAGTTTACGTTGCAGGTGCCTCGCGAAGTATTTGCGACGGTGATCAAGTCGCAGTGAATCGCGGCACGAGTTAAAGAACGCACCAAGTTTCAATTGCTATCGATGTGCGTTTAATAAACGCCGGCCGAGTACTATATCTAATCGTCGCGCAGTTGACGAAAGAGAAAGGGAAAGCGGATGGGAAGCTCATTAGACACGACGTGCCTCTTCGCGGATTAACTTTCAGCTCTATACAGTCTGCCTATCCGTTGACGACGACAATCGGGAGATTTAGCTGCGGAGACACTCCACGGCTCCGCCGCGATTGCTTAAAGTAACGAGGCAGGCGTTAACCTCCGCGGAAACTAATCCGTGGAAAATGTCGGGGAGAGAAAGGCTTTCGATGTAACTCTTGGCTTAAGCCGAGCATCGATCATTTTCTTTTCCCGCCGCCGAGCTGCACCCTCGGCTCGCGTGTGCCGTGAATTACGCGCTACATCGCGAGAAATGCGGTTAACAGAGCACTGTCCATCTCCCGCGAGAAGATCGTGGAAAATACCGCGGTGGGATATGCGCAAAAATCACGAAATCAAATTTGAGAGAAAAGAAAAAAAAAAACAAACAACAAAAATACAAGAAAAAAAAAAAATTTTAAGTAGTTGATTAAACGGAAAATAAATCTGTTTATTTGCAAAAAAAAAAAATTGGAAATAAAAGTGCGTTTAAAAGGTCTGGGACACCCTGTGCATAGAATATATTGCGCAATATATATTTAAAAAGAAGTTCGCAGCCAGATGACATTTGTGAAGTGGCGAGAAAAGAGACGTGATAGTCGATAGCGAGGGCAATAAAATATCTTCACTACACTAACGAGCGAGCCTAGCAACTTCTCCCTGGAACGTGGCTTCTTTACTTTTCGGCTAATAAGCACGCGAGACTCGCATCTTTCGCTCCGAGAAACCATATTTATGCAACAGAAATGGCTCTTCCGATGTATGATTATTTATATCTATCGTCATTAAATGCGGAAGATAAATTACGTCGTAAAATATTAAATTTAATTTAATTTCCTTCGCTAGATATCGTCACCTATTTTGTTTTCGCTTGCGTCTTTCTATTAAATCTCGAGATAACTATAAGCAACAATCGAATATCACAGAGATTATTCTTAAACGACTAAAGACCGACGTTTATTATTTCATCTTGAATACGGAGAACATTGGCGAGATGTTAAAAATATCGTTCGCAGAATCTATAAAAATAAAACGAACAACGGGCTTTTAGGAAAGTGGGCACTGCACAGATTGAACTTATGGAAACGGAGAAATACAGAAAAAGAGACAGAGAGAGAGAGAGAGAGAGGAGAAAAAAAAAAGAGAAAATACGAAATGATGCGGTAGATAAACGACAGAAACTCGTAGATTCGCTACGGGATATCGCGAAGCTCATTGCCTTTCATGAGGGCGGCGAGAGTGTTTCCAAGACCGATGGTCAATTCCGGATCCCATCCAATTCTTTTTCGTAAAGTACGCCGCCTGGACGCAGATTATAAATAAAGATGAAGAATACATAAACGCGACCGACCGGCAAGCTCTCCGGGGGAGAGGCTGTTTCTTAATTCCCGGCGACACGTGCAATATAAAGCGCGTCAATTTTACTAAGTGTTTCGGACGGACGTAATAATTCGTCGGGGGATAATCAACCTAATGCAATTGAACGTTCGTCAAAACGCATATTTAACATATTTAAAATATCGTTTCGAGAGGCTACCTCGGATTCGATTTTCCGCGGTGACCAAAAAGTCCCGTTCTCGCTCGGAAAGTTTCCGGCGCGCGCGAGCGACGGTACCTTCGACGGATTCCCTTCGGCGAACGTTTGGTATATTTCTCGGAAAAACCGGAGATCGCTTACGTTTTCGCCGCGAATTGAATTAACCTTACGAGAGGCCGCGTTTTCCGGAACGCTCGCTGCCGTATTAATTATAGCGGCGCGGAGTCAAGGAGCGAGCATCTGCGGATGACGGCGTCGTCTCGTACGAGGCGGCGGCGGGCAAGAGATAGAGCCCCCAGAACGAAAGGGGTCGGAAGAAAGGCGTTTCGGTGGGGTAAGGAAAGTCCCGCAACCCCTCGATGCCGTGGCGAACAATAAAGAAATTCCACGATTTTCCGCGGGACGATACCAGCCGCGAGAGCGCACGTTGTCATCTTCGCATACCGGCGCAGTTCGCTCGCTCGTTCAACGGTGAACGAAGTGCGGGGGTTCTTCGAGTTAATGAAATCCATCGGCGCCCAAGCCGAGCCACGCCACGAATCGACATCATCTCGCGCGTGGGAAGCCATCCGTTATCGTTTGAAAAATTAAAAATTACGAGACCTCCCCGACCCGCGCGCTTGCCCCCGCTAACATCTCGTCTCTCTTTCTCTCTTCTTCACTTCTCCGTTACAGGCAAATCGATTTCAACGAATTTCGACTTTTCTCTCCTACGCTCTCTCTCTTAAATCGCGCAATTTGAAATCAATTGTTCGAATAAATGAAACTTAAAAGCGTGCAATTATGCACTCTCCGTTTGAAATAATTCCTAATCTGCCTACGCTTTCAATATTAATACAGACGAGCAGAGTTTGATACGGTCAAAGTAAAATGTGTCATAAAAATATTGATGTATCGTAATAATACAATACTTTTTAGTTCAGCTTGTTTTATTAAAAAAAAAAATCTTTTTTAATTTTCTTTTTTAACCGTAATGTTCAACGACATCATATTGATGATGTATTGCGCTTGATTCTGCTCGTTCGGGTGACCGATACCGGGGGGACGTGACGGAGGGTTAATGATTTTGCGGGATGACGCGATTGAGCTCATTGAACGGTTCAAGCTTCTCGCGAATTAGCACGTGCCGCGAGATTGATTGCCAGTTGCCACGAGCAACCGCAACATCGACCGATAGGCGGACATCTTAAAAAAAAAAAAAATTACAACGAGCAAAAGCTACGTCAAAATGGGCTCTACTCTCTTTCGGTCGATCTAATCGCGCCTTTTCCCTTAAAAAATATCCGTTCGGAGGGAGAGAAACGGCGATGTTCTTCGTGAAACACGATACGTACGGGTTATATATCTTAGCCCGCTTTTATTTCCTTTCGTCTCGACGCGGAATTTGACATGGGACTCGAATCGTTGGACGTTCGCCGCAACGGAAGACGAATTGGATTCGCGGATGGTAGCCAGGTAGAAGCTGTGCCTCTTCCAGAAATGGACGAAACGTTCAGGCGGGCGAAACCACCCCGCAACCGCCGCCTCATCTCGAAGATTAAATTCGCGACTGCCGACAAGACTGCGTCGACGGCGAGCAAAGACGGCCGGGCCCGGATCGTAACTCCGCGACGTCACCGTGCATTTGCAGGTAGTGTCGGCTCATTGAATTCTATTCATCGAGCGCCCGAGTTGCGCATCATTCAATTACGCGTTTTCTCAGTCCTGCTCCCTATACAGCGAAGGGAAAGGCCAGACTTTCGCAGCGTCTCCTCTCCCCATTTCCGTACAATGGATTATTTGGCACCTATTGTGCTCGATGACGCTCGTGCATTCGGCGCTTATCGGCGCGAAGATTATCGATAATTTGACGCGTACTTAATTAAAATTAATTAAAATCCTATCAGATGGCATTTAATAAAATGGAAAATAGAACTTTACATTCGCGAAGACTCGACAGATCTGCATGTAGGCAATTAAATCTCTTCAATTTCTTTTTTTTATCTCTTCCGTAGTATGTGCTCAAGTAATTTTGCGCTCAATGTTTTATAAAATTATGTCAATTTATAATACAATAGCCGAACTAATGTCGCATTTTTTTTTATTCTGTTATAGGTGTCTCTGAATGATAGCTGATTATACGATTCAGTCAGAAGATTTATTCAGGATGACGAAGAAATGTCGACTGAGGCATGATTATTTTATTTCGACATATAAAAAGAACGTAAGGAACATTCGCTGTTTACTCCTTGTCGTCGCTTACTTTATGAAATTGGATCGTAATGAAGTTTCAGTAAAATAATGTACAAATCAAGTTGATTATCAAGATCGTCAAGTTGATAAACCCCAAAGCGAAACAAACTCCTAGGGGGCTGCGAATTTATTTTCACTTGCTAATGTCGGTCCTTTTCGGCGTTACAAATCGTACAGTGTACCATAATAAATGCACATGTAATTACTACGTCACAAAGTCCATGTACATACGTTTGAGAAAAAAAATATATTACATGGAACATGCAAAATTTAACACATTTTATAAAGCAATCGTAACTAACGACGAGTGATTAAATTATCTGCTTCTAATCTGCGTTTTAATTAACAAAATTAATCGAGGTTACGGAAGATCGTTGACAAAACCGGCCTCGGGGCGACATTAATTCCGTCCACCTAGACGCTCTCGTTGTTTCAATGTCCTTATATCCGCGCTAAATTCTTTTACCGCGCCGACGTAAATCTTCCCATTCGTCCCTACGCAAAAAACCCGCACCGGCCAAGTATCAATTAGTCGCGATTCCTTTAGCAACAAGTTGCACCTCGTGTGTTTTCTCCAAGAGTTTCCTAAAATCAACAAGTGAACTCGCTTCCTGCCAGGAATTTCTATATTGCTTTCGCGTTCGACTCCACAGGTGGCAAACTAGCAACGAGAAACGACTTTCCGGAGGACTTCTTCGCGCGAAAGGGACCGGCTGGGCTCATTTGCCGATCTTAACGAGCGCAGTATTCGGTGCGAGCGGTCTCGTCCCGATTAGTCTGCGTCGAGAGACCTGGCTCTTTACTCGTGAATGTCCGAAATGGTCAGCGACGCAACGAGCATACATATCAGCGCGCGCTATCTTTGTTTCCGGAATGCGATAAGAGCCGTTTTAATAAAGAGCTCGAATGGGCGTTGACGACTTATATAGGGAATTCTTCGCGGTCTTTGCATTCCTTTGTTACCCCGAAGTAAATTCCGCGCAAATCGCGCCATTCCTAAGCGACAAAAGTCGGGGGAGTCTTGACGTTCATTGTCCCGAATTTAAGAAAAAATTTATAAAATAATTCGCTACTTATTTTGTATTTTTTTTTTTAATTTTTTTAGAATTCCAAAAGAGATTTACTTCGAATAGATTTTCTGTACTTAACGGTGTTAAAATTTGCGAGAAGGGATATAATTAATTACGTTAAACGTGAAGCTATTTTTTTTTCTTCTTCTTTTTTTATGGAATTTTAATTAAATACTTTGTTGTTCCTTCGATAAGATTAAATTTACGTGAGCGAATTATTTTAGCCTTTGTATAAAATTATATGTTATTCCGATTGCAAATGGTAGGCTACATCGACGCGGAGTGAGAGAGAAAAATGAATAGCCGTTGATAGCGCAGATTCTGTTGAAGACTGACAGATTTGAGAAGGGATGAATCGCGGGGGAGTGGATGATACAGAGACAATATGGGAGGGCGTTGACAATCGCTTCGATGGAGGGAGACGAATGATCGGATATATATCAAAGTAGGCCACGGGCGAAAGAGAGCCTCGCAGAGCAACGAAGAAACGAAAAGAGAAGCGGCCGATAGAAACGCGGAAATAAATTCAGTTATCGCTTTCGAAAGGGGAAGAAACGAGACGAAAAGTAAGAAAATTATTGCGCGCAGTGGATGCGTTATATGCGCATGTGTGCGCATCGAAGAGAGAGACCGCGCGGTCGAAAGGCACGGATGGAGGCAGAAGCGCACGGAAAGAGACGGAGAGCAGAAGGGGAGGCACGCGAGTTGCGAAGGGGTGAAAAGCGGGACACCCAGTAGCCATGCGCCCTATCGGCGGCTGGGGGCTTCTGGATCTTTTCGCGGATCAAGAAGAGGACGTCGAAGAAGCACGGGAGACGCAGACGGTGGTGGGCAGAGAGAGCGACGGCTCCGAGCCGGCACGAGCGAGGTGAGATGCGCCCTTATCGCCCTTATCGCTCTCAGACGTCCGCGCAGAATTTGTCGGGGTGCTGCGACACTCCTCGCCAACCGGGCCGCGGCCTCGACGACTAGCAACGATAGCGGCGATACAGGACCGGAAGAACGCTCGCTGCGGCCGAACCGACCGATCTCAGTGAGTACCCGCCCCGCGCAAACGACGCGCAATTGATATAATTTATTTCGACGTAGCCGGCATAGATTTCCTCTCGGTGTTCTCGCGAAATCCACGTCGATCGAACACCCGTTAATCCGCACGCCGACCGGGGTAGACGCGATATAATAATATACACGCAATTTCGCTTATCTGTCGGGTCTTATCCGCTTACTCTTTTATCCACGCCGTCGCTTATACTTAATCGCAAGAAATACGATAGCTATTTACTTTTAGTACGCGTCGCGATTTATTGGACGCGATATTCCTGCGCTCGATTCGTACGGTTGTCGGCGCTTTATCACTTTCAATGTAACACGCTAGCAAGCGCGAAAGAATTACAGCCACGTTCGTAACCTTTGGGGATATAAGAGGGATAAAGAAAAACATTTTTTTTTTTTTTTTCGAAGTAACCGAGAAGAGAAATTGTATAATGGTTTTAAACTATCTTTTGTGGCGTGACGCGGAAAATAGTTGAAAAACGAGAAGATTTCTCGGGGACAAAATTGTGTTCGTATTATCTTATTTGTTACGTAATATTGTCTAATTATTTGAAACATTTCAAAGATGAGATATAATTGGAGCGATTAATATAAACGAATTATCGCGCTACGAAAAATTTAATTAAAAATTTATATTGCGGTATCACGCGCTTAAGTAGTGCGTTTAGTAAGCACTGCATTTAACCAAATTGCGTTAATTAATACGAAATATTAATTATAATTAATAGATCGCCTATCTGACGCGCGACGATATTACTCCTCGATAATAAGCTGCCTCTCGCACGGTGCTAATAATATATTAATTTATCGTCGCGTACGGTCTCCATTCTTTATTTTGCAAAATAAAAAAGAAAAAGGGCGAAATTTAATTTTTCCCAAAATTACATTGTTTTAAAGTAAGGCGTTGTCTAAAAAATAAAAAAAAACAAAAAAAAATTTCCTCCGCGTCGCGACGTTAAACGGTACAAAAATCGATACAAAAATTTACATTACGGTTAATTAAATGGGAATTTGCTAATTGCCAAAATTTCCAATTTAAAGTGATATATGGAAATGAGAGCTAAATTGTACCTTCGTACGTAAAACTCGACGAGGCAGATGTCAGTATCACATTGTTGAGTCATCTACGACCACTACATCAACGTTTCGAGCGTGTACCGCGGTATTATTCGCCTGCCAGATACGTTTACGGAATCTTTAGCCCACGGGGTTGACACGTCATCGAAATGACCGGGACGCTTCTGGCTGTCCCTTGGTTCTCGCGTAACACCGGATTTCCCGATCGTGATCCGCGGCTATAGAACAAACGCCCTCATTTCCACGTGTCACCCGCAAAAGCCCCTGGCACCTCTGGATCTTCCCCGGCAAGTTCGCGTCAAAGCGGTCAGATCGAGAGAGTTGACGCGAAAGATGAATTACAGAAGACATAGATTCTCGCGCGCGTTTCAGGAGACCCGCGCGCTAAAGGCCGCTCCTTTCGACGACGTCACTTCAAAATTACAATATCTTTCTCCGCGCGACGCATCTTATCTCGAAGCTGAATATCGCAACGTGGAATGTTAAATTTTGCGCAACTTGGAAAAATAAAAAAAATAATTCGCTAGAGCCTTGCGCGCTATTTTATTTTATTTTTTTTTTTAATTAAAAAATTTCTGGAAAAACTAAAGAGATTCGGGCAGCCTCGATGACTCAAGATCGTAAACGCGAGACGAGAAGACGATACTATCATCCCTTCGTTTCTCGTTGTCGTCCGGCTTCTGACACAAGGACAAGGGTAGCGAGAGGGTTGGAACTTCAACCTCGTAAGGTTAATAGAGTGATCGGTAACAAGGTTATAAAGCAATCTGCATAACCCTGTCCAGTACTTTACTCGACCTACGGGTTTCACGTTACTGCGAGCGGTGTCGTAATTACCGTCTCTAATGCGATTACCGGATCGACAAGACCGGCAACCGAGGGACTCTGTAAAATCTTTTTCCGGTTTTTAATTGCTTCATTTTTTTTTTTTTCCTTATAATTACTTCTCTTTCTCGTAAATCTCGATAAAAGTTTTAATTATATATACGAAAAATCAAAATTGATTTATGTACACATATATATATTTTTTTTTGGGAGGTCTCTTTTTTAAATTCGCTAAGTTAATAATTTTAGTAATTAATTTTGGTCAGACTTTCGAGGTAAATTAAAATATTGAAACAACAAACTCAAAAACTGCAAGAAACCTTTATTTTAGAATAAAATTTTTTTTAATTATGAAATTAAATTGGATGAAAAGTGACAGATACCCGTTTAATTAAATTATTTATTTTAAATTGGCCAAAGTGCAATGCAGAATATATATATATATATATCATGATTTGTTTAACCGGCGAAACGTATCAAGAAAGAACCTATAGAATGACGGTAAATTTATTTACGCACGATCGAAGACGTAATTTTATTTCTACATCTCCGTCTCTGACCTCGTCTCGTCTGAAGTCTCGTTTCACGGCTATCCGAGTTTGATTTACATCCGATCCCTTCATCGCATTTCAATACGCTACGGAAGAAACGTAACACATTGCCTGGGCTCGAGTCGCTTCTAATTTTGCGAGAAGCCAGGCGTGAGCTAAATTGAAATTTATCTACGAAACGGTACGGAAATTACAGATTCTTAGACAGCATTGTCGCAAACGAGCGTGTACAGATGCACCTTATTCGCACACGACTTACGACCCTTCGATTTTTAATTCTCAAAAAAATTATGTTGCTTGTTAATAATAAATTTGAAAATAATTTTTATTTGCTTTTAAATTAATCGTTAATTTTTTTTTTTCTTTCTTTATGATTTATCCGAGAAAAGTATATGTAACTATTTTTTTTTTTTTTAGAACATCTTATATAAAAGATTAGTCCTTTTACTAAACCTCTGATCTAATGAAGACGTCTTCACATCTCGTCTTTAATTAACAGGTGGTGCCGTTGTTACAATCTGGCGGACAATCCGCCGCGAGACAGCTGCCGAGATGTGCGTGGAGTATCATTGTTAAATTGTGCGTAACATGCGACGTACTCTGCCTAATGTGTCGGAAAAAAATTCAGTTCACCGCGATAATGACGATGTAAGTAGATCATGATCTGAGATATTGGTATTAACGAGAGCGATGCACACCTTATTAATGCGCGAGTGACAAAAGAAAAAAAAAAAAAGATCTCGATTGTTGCCACGGAAAAAAACCTCCGTCGCGTTCGGCAAAGGCCAAACTCGCTTTGGCGCACTCGGGTTAACTTTCCGTGCATGGAAGTTCGTCGAGATATATTCGGGGTATCGGGGAGATTTACCTACGTAGTGCGACGATCGACGGACCGACGGAAGAACCTCGCAACATAGTGATTTTACACGAAGATAACGTAATTCCGGGACGAGACCTAACTCGCTTATCAGGCAATATTCGCGCGACAAAGGAAGGAGACCGAAACATCCACCGTCTTCGGCGTAATTGTTACGAATTACGATGAAACGTCGATAAGGCGGAAGCAGAGAGCGCGTCAACGGGATCGCTAACATTTGCGCGTTAATGTGTGTGTGGTAGGCCTAAAGACTTCTCAGTGCGAGTATCCGACGGCTAAGTATTTGTTAGATATAAACCCGCCCAATTTTAGATATCAAAGATTTTTTTTTTTTAATGGAAATTTAAGAAAAAAAAAAAATACAACTGAATACAAAAGTTTCAAAGTTTCACACGTAAAGACGTGCAATGTTAAAGACGCCAAAATCTCCATTCAACAGTTCGGTCGTTGACCTACTTGTTGAGACCCAAAGCAACAGATTGCCCTTTAACCTATTCTTATCTATTCGCGTCTCTTCGTCGCAAGTCTTATCGATTGATATTTATCAATTGCTTCGGACGCAATTAATTAATTAAATAAAATTAAGTAAAATCCAATCAAAATTAACGTTGAAAGATACTTCGAGAGAGATTAATTTCGCGTTGATAAAAATGTCTGCGAATAGCGCAGTTGGGAGGCAAGAGCGGCACATCCGGTACAGCGAGACGTAGCAACCAGAACTAATTGGTTCTTAAAGTAAGGGACTAACCCTACGTAGAACGCAACTTCGGAACAGTAAAGAGAACCTTAAAGGACCGCTTCCCTTCTATTATTCTCTTAACTCTGCTATTGTACCCGCAAAAATCAATTTCAACATTTGCAATTGGAGCGAGATATAATAATAGTAATAATAATCATTAAGAAAATCTGACCGACTACTTTTCGGAGCGCGTTATCCCGAAAGGACGGGATTTTCTGTTTCCCTCGTAATTAAACTAATAACTCCTCGACGGGCCCCGCCAGTCGCGTTACAGCAATTCTTAACGTGAAATTTTTTTTTTTCCCCGTGTACGTGAAAAATTCTAGCGATCGCGCGTGCGTGCGATTCGCACGCGGAAACGGCTGGCCGCGCAGAGTGGTCACGTTTTACAATAAATCCCTCGCGCCCTGACGGCGGACACGACTTTTCTATTAACCGAAACGACGGAAACTTTGGTCAGCTGTGATATCTTGCGCTGCGCGGCGAACGATAATCTCCCGTGTCGCCCACAATATTCGCGCCCCAGCGCGCCGGCGATCCGCGCGCGAGTCGACATAACGAGGGTCGATGAGTCGGCGGATACCCGCGACCACTTCATCAAGCACCGGTGCCGAGAGTCGCTGTCAATCGCAAAACGACCACCCCAATCACACCCTTTCAACAACTCGCGCGAGCCTGTCACCCGTCTCTCCAGAATCCCCGGCGTCTATATCGCGAGCTTTATCCGAGTGCCTCGTTCGAAGCTCGCGTCCTCATACTCGCAATTACGCGTAATTAAGTAACACCTAGCGATCACCTTGTACCTTAAGATCCAGTTGACGGGAAAAAAAATAAAAAAAATAAAAAGGACGAAAGTAAACGCGTGACGGAGGAACTTAGAAAGTTGGAATAACCCGCCTTAAGAAATAAAGCGTTATGTTTTCACGTCAGGTGCAGCATAAAATTGCTTTTCTTCGTAAACTGAGTGCTGGGTAAAGGAAGTTGTCCCTCGATCGCTAACAAATTTCTGCCGAGAGGGGACGCCAACAGTTTGCGATCGGTGAAAGGGATTAAAAAGGAAGCTTTTCATATACCCGTCGCGTTTTAAAAGGGCAGGCACATCCATCGCGCTACCTCGGGTGTGGCGGGAACAAAACGGGCGACAAATCGGCGGGCAGTCGCGAAGAAGAATGAAAAAAGATCCCGGTAGAAATGAAAGACGTACGAAGTTAGATCGATCGGAGAGAGAGAGAGAATGCTCCCGATAGGAACGGCGCGTATAGAGACGCGGTACGTTCAACAACCCATCGCCCCTACGAAAGCCAGTACAAACAGAAGCGCGTCTTGCGGTCATTCTTTGTCGTAATTACCAAGAAGATAAGAGCGCGGATGGGGAAGCGAGGGGGGGGAGGGGGAGGGGGTGGGAAGTAAACGGAAGGGGATTCAGACGGGAGTCAGTCATGGCGGAAGGTAGCGGAGCTTATAAGTGGCACGAGTGGGAAACGGTCTTTCCCGAGAATAATGCGCACGGACCCCGGGGAGTTGGCTTTCAGGAAAATGCTGATTGCTTCCCCGGCTCTCGCGTTCCTTTTCCCTTCGTACCAATTCTCCATCCGCCTATCCTCCTACACACCGCCCCCCCCTCCCCCCGCGCGCCCCCTTAGCCCTCCACCCTCCTCGCGCTATCAATCTTCGACTTCGTCAGTCGCGGAGATGTATAACCCGCCCTTTGAGTATGTTCCCGATTCCCCGTGGCTCCTTCTGCCTTTTCGACCCTCGCGCAAGTCCTTCTTATCTCGCGACACCACCCGCACGCGGTTTCTATAAAAATCGGACATGCCGAAGCATGCTCATTGGCCTTATTACTCGATAATCTTTCTTATTTTATTTTATTTTTTTTATTTTTTCTTTTCCCACCCTGAACGAGAAAAAGTGGATCGCCGCTCGGTAAGGCTAGAGATGACGGTCAAAAGAGTTCTCTCCTTGTTCAAATTACACTTTACGCTCGAGTTGAATCAGAAGTAAGAGACCAGCCGGCCCGATAGAGAGATAATGAAATCAGAATTACGTTTTGATTCTCTTTACGGTGAAAATTTCTACGCGACGATGCTTCTTAATAAAAATAGGGTAAAGTAGCGTGCGGGTGAACGCGCGCGAGACGGCGCGCTGAAAGTCGCAATAGCCTTTGATGCCTGCCTTTTCAGAGGGCGAGCGTGAAAATTAGATGGACTAAAAGCGTGGGGTAACCGAGTTATTACGAATAAAAGAGAAGCGGGACGCGAGCGCGCGCACCCGGAATGTGGAACCGAGCGGGCAGGTACTATTAAAAGCCTGTAATTAATGCGGTTAATTGTATTGCGTTAAACGAATGTTGAGTCGATAGCCCTTGCCAACGAGGGAAAGCGGAAGCTTTCTAGAAAACTTCGATAATTAAAACTATTATACTTGACACAATCGTGCAAATGTCACGTGTTATCGAAAGAAGAAAAAAAAAATTTATGCTCGAAACTAACTTATTTTTCTCGTACGATTTAAATAAAAATGTATTAAAAAAATACTTGTACGTTTCTGCAGTATTTAAATAACATTTTATTTATTCAAAAAGTGAATAAAAATATATTTTATACTGTTCTAACTTTTTCCCTTTTTTTCTTTTTTTTTTTTTTCTGTAAAATTTCTTTATAAACCTTTTATAAAATCTACTTTAGAACATCATTAGCTTTAGCGCTTTATTGAGGACTTGAAGCTTCTTTTAAACGGAAAGTAATCTTCTAAAAATATTAAATTTAAACGTATGGCTTATTTTATTTTTTTTTTCTATGTTAAACATTTATTTATCTTTGGGATAAAAATTTATTATTATATTTATTTAGTGCAAAAATAAAAAATGGATGATACCAAAAAGAAAAAAAAGGTAAACGCAGATATAATTGTGTGCGTAAAATTTCTTTCTACAAAGACGAGAGAAAATTTATTAGAGACGCGTTTCAAACCTGACTTCAAAGATGACCAAGATACGACTCACACAAACCGAAAGGAAATTGCGAGGGAGTAAATTGTAAATTTTGACCACTTTTCGCAATTGACAGTTTTCAGCGAAGACGATTTTATCTTCTGTTAAGGCAGATGTGCCTTTTCCGGCATTCAGACCATTTCGTCCCACTCAAGATTTCTTCCAATAGAAAACTACTTGCACAATTTTGCCGAATATTGCTTATGACTTGAATAATATTATTTAAAAGAAAAAACTCTAGTATCGATAACTATAGAGACCTATCTTAATTTATATTATTTATTTAAAAAAGAATGTAAATGATTTAAGAAATTAAAAATGAAATAAAGTTTAAACTTTATTTGTGAATGAATAAATGTGGATAAAATTTCTTTTTAGCGTATCTGCCGCTAAATCATTTTTATTTTATTTTATTCTATATTTTAAAAAAGAATATTTGATTTAGTATTTAGTTTACTTTAGTGTCCGCAAATGTCTAATAAAATATATACGTTCTCTATCTATTCAAAGCTACACGGAAACACGAGAAAATTGTAATCGGTTAACAGAAAGCTGATAGAAAAAGTCTTCGAAGGTGAACGCGATAAAGTGTCGACGCAATTCTCACAGAATTCGATTGTTCACCTTCGTGAAAGGCCGTTCCGTTCGGGATTCATTGAATTCGCGTAATTTCTATTTGCCCACCCTAATTCACGAAAAAAAAAAAAAACCGTGATAGAAGTAGCGCCATGCCAAATACAAATTGAAATAAAATTGTATTTGTGTCGCTATCAAAATCTCTTATTATTTGTTTGATGTTACAGAACATTAGGAGAAGGATAAAATTTGAGAATGGGAGGTGCGGACTGGAGCGGTTGGTTGCAACGATGCCGACAATCTCGGAGGCTCGTTCTCGTTATCGTGGCCATCGCATTACTACTGGATAACATGCTGCTGACGACCGTAGGTGAGTAACATTTTACAAGTGTATATTACGAATGTGTATATTACGAATGTGTATATTACGAATGTGTATATTACGAATGTGTATATTACGAATGTGTATATTACGAAGGGCTTCACGTTTGTCATATATATGCGAGATAACTCGCCCCTCTCCATTCTCAATTTTTATTTTTATTATTACAATAAATTACAAAAAATATACCCGTCAAATCGGGTGAAATGATTTTTGTTTTTGACTCACCGACCGATGCGCAGCAGCGGAGTTTTTAATTCTGCTATAATCTGTAACAAAAAGAAAGAACAAATTTAATTATAGAGACTTCCAAGTAATTTTTATTGTTGAAAAAAAAAATTTATACGCGCCTCTAGTGAGTTTATTAAATGAGTAATTAAAAATAAAATTTTCTGTCTACAAAACGAGGCAGTTATTAATTTTGTGTGAAAGAAAATTGATTTTTACCCTGGGGTTGCTCCGCCGATGCATGATGCCTCCAAGACCTCGTCATCCTCTCAGCTGGGACGTGACGAGTCATCCTTCCGCGAACTGGTAACCCGCGACACTCGCGACCGTGAATTTATCGCGAAAGCTAATTATTAAACCCTATCTCGCGCGTTACTGTACGAGATTCCCGTCTTAAAAAATCTAATAGCATATTTTACCGCCCGTTTACTGATTCGACATTTCCGCAAACGGCCGACGAACTGCCGGCAGTTCGTATATTTTGTAATACCGGCGACAATACGGCACTTTCAGTTCATATCTGCAACAAATAAAAATTAAAATTAAAATTAAAAATTAATTTACTTAGCGTGAAAATTACCAAGCTAAGAGAATACGTATTTTAGAAAATTATACGTACCCTTGGGTTGCTCCGACGGAGCCCGATGCCTATCCGAGGCCTGCTCCTCCTCTCAGGATGATGGACCGGATCCTCCGTTGGCACGTACCACATCCTCAGCATCCGGGATAAATCGAAACAGCGCGACCTTGTACGGGACTCGCGAGGAAATCAACGAGCCGACGACTTTAGTTTCTCCTCCGGAACTTTATCTGAAACAGAACACGTGTGCAGTAATTAGTACCGTGATTAATTAATATTCTCAGAATACTGAGCCCGACTACCGCGACGAGATCGTACCTACGATGCGTTCTACCATGCAAATAAAATCATAACTTCCGTGCCGAGTATCGGATAGCAGATATAACATACGCAGGACGTACCCTTTAATGATGCAAGTATTTTTCCGTTCCGTACACAACATTCCCGACCGCGAGCGACCGACCGGAGACCGAGAGCTTCAAGGACAACACGCGATTACCGCACACCGAGTGTAATACATACGCAAGACGTACCCTCGAACGACGCAAGTATTTTTCCGTTCCGTACACAACATTCCCGACCGCGAGCGACCGACCGGTGACCGAGAGCATCAAGGACAACACGCGAATATCACGCACAGAGTGTAATACATACGAAAGACGTACCTTTAAACGATGCAAGTATTTCTCCGTTCCGTATAGAATATTCCTGTCCGCGCGCAACCGACCGATGACCGAGCGCTCCAAGGTTTCACGTGAACACGGCGTGCCAGGCGTACCACACCTCCGCTCGCATCTGACTTCCCCCACCTGTCTCCCTCCGCCGCCGCTACGCTGCGCCACTAGTACCTTTTTCCTGTAATATAAAATTAAAGTGAATAAGACTTGAAAGTAGTCTTCTCGTTACAAAAGTAAATGATGCGTATCCCCCCAATGAATATATTCGCGTCTCTGATTAGATTAATCTACGAACAATTGATTCAGGCCCCCTTCGATCGATCTCCGAACAAACTAGATTACGTTCGAGTACACGCAATTCGTACAATTACAGCATTACCTTCTCCTTGTCCGTGTGCGGTGTTAAAACTCTGAGTAATTCTTTCGTCTAGACGGCGACGGCGGCTAGCGTGAGCGACCTCAGTGTGGTATGCGTCGTAATTTCACACGCGGTATCGCAGCACATACGCAACACGACGTTCGGTTACCGAGGTCTCAAGAGGAATGCGCCCCACTCCTACTTCCCGTCCGCGGCGGCCAAGGGAGGGGATGAGTAGAGAGAGACAGAAATCACGTACGCTACGTACGCTAGCCGCCGTCCCCCGCGCTCCCCGCAGCAAAGCGATTTATTTGTTTTTTAATATACGCGAAAGAATTATTCTAAATTCTAACGCCGCACATGACAAAAAGAAAGTGATGCTTAATGCACGAATAGCATATTTCCCAAACGCACTCAAATTTGTTAGATTAATCAGAGACGCGAATATATTTAACGGGGGATATATCACTTACTTTTAAAACGAGAAAACTACTCTTGAGTCCTCTTCGCTTTAGTTTGAAGTGCCGTAGGACACGCGCGCATATGTATATGCCTGTGGTTTAACGTTGAAAATTATTATATGTAGATCGGTTTTCTTTAACGCAAAAGGAACAAGGGCGGACTTATGTTTAATTCAAAAAAACGCTTATCGCACTGGACCGGAATGTCGAAAGAACGTATGGACTTTTGTGTATCGCCAATCCGGTTAAGTAGTCCATGCATTTATGCAGCGCGATCGTTTCACACGAATACAGGACGTCACGCGTGTCGAACAAATCGCAGAATCCACTTTCAATCGTTGTGAAAAATAACACCTCATTAATTTGGTGTCCACACATATATATAATATAGTAATGAATGAAATAAATTTTTCCCATTACATCTAATCTATTTTAACAAATTTTAACGTTTAATAAAAAAAATATCTTTGCTACTGGGATTGCAAATTATTTTTTCGTAATTCTAAAATTATTTAAATATAAAATCTGACAATACATTCAGAGAGATCGTTCGGGATGAGAATGGCCAAAAAAGAAACACGCTTGGAGGTGCTGGGATTTGAACCCAGGACTTTCAGCATGCGAAGCAGACACTCTACCACTGAGTTACACCCCCGATTAATAATGTAATTCTTCGATGAGCTCTAGAATGTGATCTGCTTCGCGTGTACTCATAAATATATTGCCCAAGATAAAAAAAAATATATATACAATTTAACAACATATTTATTAATTAATTTTAATTAATATACTAGCATGCAGGATTTCCGAGCTTGTCGGATCTTTCGACGTTCTGTTTGCCTCGCACGAGTTATATTTAAAAATATTTAAAAATAATTATCTTTCATATGTATATGAGAAAGAGAATATTTACAGTTCCAATAATACCGGAATTTCTCTATGACATCAAACATCCTAACGCAACATTAAGCGAGCATCTAGAGGGAAGCGCATCTCATCAAACTATGGTCGTCAGCACTACTTCCTCAACAACAACCGCAAAATGTACTTGTGCTCCAAACATATCGGTCGGGTCTCCGTTGGAATTTTTACACGTCACGACTCCTCCTACGAATCTATCGGGTAAATTGCGCTTTGTCGCATCGCCTCTTATTGCAAACGAATCAACAAAATAATAACTGCGCTAATGACGTTATTCTGTCGCAAATGTCGTTAACAGATACTATTCTTGTGAACGGTTCGCTTTAAAATAATTATAAGCTCGCGTCGAAAAATTTAGAGACGTTACATTGGGGGAAATTATATTTTAGAAATTGCTACAACCAACTATACATCGCCGGAAGCAAGGGAAAAGGAACAGAGACATCGGGAATTACTGGAAGAGACCGTAGCAGTAGGAATGATGTTTGCTTCCAAAGCTTTTGTTCAATTGTTGGCTAATCCAATAGTTGGACCGTTAACTCATAAGTGAGATTCGTATTTTCCCAAAAATTTCTCTACAAATGTCGGTTTTCTTAATTCATTAATTTAATTTATTAATTAATTAAAAATAAAACAGTGAAGTTCAAAGTAATAAAAATAATATATACTAAAATGTAATAGCATTTAGCGTTCAAAGTTTTAATCCATCGTTTATTTTTAGGATTGGATATAGCATACCTATGTTCACTGGATTCATTATCATGTTTCTATCTACACTAATCTTTGCTTTCGGACGAAGTTACGGCATACTTTTCTTAGCTCGAGCCCTCCAAGGCATCGGTTCATCCTGCTCTAGTGTTTCTGGTAATAATCTGTCTTTTTAGCCCGCAATTAATTTAATATTCGCAATTAAAAATATTAAAAATAAAGATAATAATACGGCATGCTTATACGTTCATTAAATCTATCTTTCTCCTCAAGCATAGAGATAGTTTAGTAGCAGAATGTTCGTCCACCATCTGAACAACCCGATGAAAAGTTTTCATTTCCAACCATTAGAAAAAAAAATTTCTAACGATCTCCTCGTTTTTGTTTCCTACCAAAATTTTTATTTTAAATTAGATTAAATCCTGCTTTATCAAAATTTAAACAGAAAAAAATATGCTTCGGTATCGCACGATTTTTAATTACACGATAATTTGCTAAGTAAAGTACAAAAAGATTGCATCGGCCGGGAATCGAACCCGGGCCGCCCGCGTGGCAGGCGAGCATTCTACCACTGAACCACCGATGCTGTTGAGAGGTAGGAACCCTTTCTCTAATGACGTAGCACGCGATTACGTTATCACGTCATGTATAATTTCCCCGGCAGGTATGGGTATGCTGGCGGAAAGATACCAAGATGACAAAGAACGCGGTAACGCGATGGGTATCGCGCTGGGCGGTCTGGCCCTTGGTGTTCTTATCGGCCCTCCGTTCGGTGGAGTAATGTACGAATTCGTGGGAAAGTCCGCCCCGTTTTTAATCCTATCCGCGTTAGCCCTTGGCGACGGACGTAAGTATATAATAAATTAAATAAAATAAAATTTTAAGGAACTAAAATTTAATATAACAACGACGCTCAATAATTTCAAAAACAAATATCAAGTGTTGCAGCTCTTGATGCTTCAGCCGTCAGTAGTATACACTGAAGCAGAGCCACCGTCGTTAAAATCTCTTATCACTGATCCCTACATCGCTTTAGCGGCCGGTAGGACAATTATGAAATTAAATATTAAAACATAAAACGCTCTGTTGTACTTTAAAGTGAGAGGAGTAAGAACTGTTAATGTTTTAGGCGCGATAACGTTTGCAAATATGGGTATCGCTATGCTGGAACCGAGTCTGCCTATCTGGATGATGGATACGATGGGCGCGAGTCGCTGGAAACAAGGGGCCACGTTTTTACCGGCGAGCATTAGTTATTTGATCGGGACGAATCTTTTCGGACCGCTCGGGCACAAAATGGGAAGGTCAGTCCACCTATCTCATCCGCTTATCAAACACGATTTTATTACGACATACATGCTCTTGTTACAGATGGCTAGCTTCTTTGATAGGACTCGTCGTTATTGGTATCTGTTTGATGTGTGTAAGTATGCCTACGTCGCTAATCACTGACAATGATAAAGCGATTAGAGCTAATTCAATTCTATTAATAATTTTATTAATTTACTATCAATTTCTTTTATAGATTCCGCTCGCCAAAAGTATCGATCATTTGATTGTACCAAACGCGGGATTAGGTTTTGCGATCGGGATGGTAGACAGTTCGATGATGCCCGAATTAGGATATCTGGTTGATATAAGGCATACTGCTGTTTATGGAAGCGTTTATGCCATCGGCGACGTGGCATTTTGTCTCGGCTTTGCTATAGGTACGTGATTAACTCATGTATGCAATATTTGCATAAGATAACACTCTCGGAAACCCACCTCCAATTTCCCTCAATAAAAAAAAATAAAAAAAAAATATATATATATGTATAATAATTTCAGATTAAAACTTATACATTCGAGTTGTAATTAAAAAAATATTACTCGTCAATAAAAGATAACGTCAGTAATGTACCGGAATATAATTGTAAAATATATAACCGACGAGATAAGCAAATATTAATTATTATTTCAGGCCCAGCTTTAAGTGGAACTTTGGTCAACACCATTGGTTTCGAGTGGATGCTCTTCGGCATAGCTATACTAAATTTCGGCTACGCACCTCTTATGTATTTCCTAAGGGCGCCGCCAACGAAAGAAGAGAAAAAGGTAAAATTTTCCTAGTTGTTGGATTTTTATTTTTAATTCTTTTTTTTTTTTTTAATGCGTCAGTTTTCAAGAATTTCTCACTGACTCCGATTCTGTGCCGTTGCAGTCGTTAATAATTGGCGAAAAATCATCAGTGCGTTACGTCACGTATCAGAATGAGGAAGAGGATCAGTGAAACAATAAATCTAAGCATTTTTTATCAATATTACTTAGAGCGTACTTATTTTCTTTTCCGTTTCTTTTTTATGATATATCATAAAAGTTGTCTTTCTCTATAGCTTCATTAATTTCTTAATGTATTTTAGTTTCACGATAATTCTTTATCGACTAACACGACAATAACGTAGTCCCGTTCTTTATTTTCCGCGTTTTACTTTCCACTTTTATTACCAACGCAATATTCGGATTCCTTTTACTTTAATAAATAATAAGAGAAATATAAAACATCGACAATAAGCGCAATTGTTGAAATGCACTTGATAACACTTGGCAAATGTGTACATGATAAAATTATTTGTTATCGGGAAGAAATTTTCTCAGTGGACCGTCAATAATTTAGAAAAAGAAAATGATAAAATGAGACGGAACGATAGACGAAACCAGCGAGATAAACTTAAAGAACCGTGTGTTACACTTGGTAAATATAAAACTATTTAATTGTCTAAGAAATGTCGAGAGATCTCGCACTCTCGAATATCTACAAAAATAGAAGTAGTCGTGATAGGAACGAAGACATAAAAAAAAAAAAAGTCGTTGTCTTTCTGTGTATTCTGCATCGTCGATATTGTTGTTACGCGCATACGTAACGGACGGTAGACTTAAAGCCTAAAAAAAATGAAAATCGGGGGGAAAAAAAAAATAATAAAAAAATATTAAAAAAAAAAATATCTCGTTATATCGTAGCGTGTGATAGCGAAAGATATATATGTTAAACGTTTCGCGATATATGTTGAGAAAAGAGCGGGTACGCGATGCAAAAGCTACCCTTAATTAAGTGTGACGGCTTTAAATTCAGGATGCATATTATATACTATGCCTACTGTAAAGATAAGTGCATGGAAAAATTATGGCGTTGCCCTATTAAACGCAAATCGAATTAAAATCGATCGCTGGTAGAATAGTACACGTGTACGTTTAAACGGAACGGAACAGGATACGCTAATCGATATCGCGTGATCGGTATATCGGTGCTTACGGTGTGCTCTTCGAAGTGAAAAAAAATTTGCGCTAAGAAATTCAGCTACGTTTCAAGAAGAACCGCCCGATTTGGTTTCCCTGAATGGCTGCAGGGAAACCGGCAGCAAAGACGGTCGGGTGTTTTAAAGGGTTCTTCGTAACTGCGACACGGTGATTACGAGATTACACACCTTTGTACTTTCCTTGATGAAGCAAAATGGCATTTAACGCGAAGTGCCCCGGCGCACTCGATCTACCGAAACTCGCTGATCTCATCGCCGTTGAAACGAGATGGAATAAAATGCGCGCGTGTGTACGTAAGCGTGCGAGAATGTAAAAGGAAAGTCGTTCGCGTTTGTGAAACAAGTCCCGATTTCTCGATAAATTCTTCAAGATTAATTTTCCGTTTCCAAGCGATTACAGTTATCGATGCATGCACGAAAGAATGTATGGAGAACATCGTGGGATTTGCCGGGATAAAGATTGATATCTGAACTAATATAAAAAAAAAAAAAAATTAAAAAAGAAAAATAAAGGATTGAGAGTGAAAATGAGAGTGAAAGTGAGAATGAGAGCGAAAGAGAATGCACTAGGATAAAAGTAGGATAGAGACGAGATGCGAGTCGTTTGCGGGATTTGCGAATTGCATGATAAACTTTATGAGGATTCGCCGCGGGAAACTCTAGTCGCGACGATTTATTTGGTCCACGATTCTGAGCAGACGGTAATTCTCGTGATCTGCCGACCGGGCCCCCACGAAAATAGAACATGTTCGTAGAAGCAATATAGAGAGTAGCGTAGCAATATTATCCATATGTGTTACGACATATACATCTAAAAGCAAGTATCTATATATGTCTTTTCATCTATACGTGGTGTAAACTCTGTGGTATAACGTTAACTTCAAGCTTGAAAAGATAAAAGATAAAAAAGAAAAAAAAAATAAAGAAAATTGTCGTGTATTTATTACGTATCGGCGTCTCATTACTATTCGTGTACGATGTGTATGAAATAAAAAAAAGTATATACTTGTTGAGATCCTAAGCTACTAGATCCGAGATATTTGTCGAGTTAAATGATACAGTTCTCGATATAGCCCAAAGTAAAAAAAAAAAAGGAAAAAAAAAAAAATGAATTAATAGGTGTATGTGATTAAATACATAATTCCGCTTATCGACTGGAAACGTTATCATCTCTAATTACGAGCGCACGCTTGGCAACGCTTTGTGACGCTGCGGGAGCATAGATAAAATATAAAAGGTCTAGAGACATATTTAACGGGAGCTTTAGAGTTCTTATTAAATGAAACAAAATGTGATGACATATTTCTGCGTTGGTGTCTCATGTTCAATCGGTAGTTAAAGAAATATACTTAAGCGGGGCCTGAGAGACGCACATCCGAGACGTACGATCGCGTTATAATTATCACGGTGTTAAACTACAGCTT
This sequence comes from Cardiocondyla obscurior, assembly GCF_019399895.1. Taxonomy (NCBI): domain Eukaryota; kingdom Metazoa; phylum Arthropoda; class Insecta; order Hymenoptera; family Formicidae; genus Cardiocondyla; species Cardiocondyla obscurior. The sequence continues at coordinate 6,930,646 of NC_091873.1, read as the reverse complement.
TCCACCGCGGATTCCGAAATACACAGGCGAGTGATAATTTACGCGCCTACTCCCGGTATGAAACGCGAGTCAATTTGATTCGCGAATTCTTTGCGAACGCTCGCCTCGCCGACTTATATTTAAAAATGTATTTGAAAATCTGTATGAAAAAGGAAGACGCAGCGAGCTGCAGGAGATGAGTGAAAAACAAAGAAATGTAGAAATAATGTAAAAAAAAAACAAAAAACAAAAAAAAAAGATATGCAAGAAAATATGACGATTTTTCGAGCCGCGCATGGATATAAATTCAAATTAAATCTAGTTTTAATCTTTGGTTTCTAATTAAAATTATTCTGATTTCTATCATATTTTTACAGTATAAATATTTCGTCTCGCCGTGTAGTTTGGCGCGATTAATATTGTTTCTCGCTTTAATAATAATAATAATAGTGACGAATAATATCTCCTGTATTATCACGATTTGATGTTGTTACGTGATCTCAAGCTATATTGTACTATATCGCATAAATATATCGCACAATATATTTCAGCTTTCCCTTGAATGTAAATAAGTGAAACTAATTAACACTGAACAATGTCGCCGCTGAGATACCTTTAAAAAAAAAAAAGTGCCGACTTTTTATAATTTCTATTTCCAAGTTTATTTAAAATTTACTCTCACTCGCGACGTACGCGTATGTGATACATACGAACACACGTGATAAAAAAGAAAAAGAAAAAAGAGAGAGAGAGAGAGAGAGAGAGAGAGAGAAAAGGAAGAATGGATTTTTATAAATGCGCGAGTTGTACGTCGAGGAAGTAGTGAAACACATGGAAATTATTTCACATTGAGAAAAAGTACCTAAGAATTATTATAATTATTTGCAAGTCTCTCCTGTAACTAGTCAGTCTGTATCACGACTCGACGGTCATCACCGGCCGAGGTTTTATCGTACGAATTGCAGATGCAATCAATGTGACTGTGTTAATCGAGGCGAATCATATGGAGACGCGTGTACTGCACTTGTTTGGTCACGCGACATTTCGATAAGTGCGGCATAATATATACGATACCAGTCGCACACCGTTGTAACAGATAACAGCTGTTATCTAGCAGGCGTAACTTGACCGAAATTGGCCGCTACTTGGCGAGAAAAAAAAAAAAAAAAAATTATACGTGTAAAGATAATCCGTTCGAATTTTATAAATGTGACGTTCAATCAAAAATTGTCCTCCCCTCCCTCTTCCCCCCCCCCACCCTTAGAAGAAAACGAAAAAAGGAAAGAGAACGAACGTTAATTAGCGAATTATTCGTTGGCGGCTGCTATTGTGAACAGACAATAAGCAATGAGAAAAATTAAGTGCAAAACCTTCCCCGTGTTCTATATAAAGGCCCGATCAATCGTTGTCTTGTTATAAAAAAAAATTAAAAATGAAATGACAAACAACGTTGGCGAGTGGCGATCAATGACGATACATGGTTAAATAATGAAATTAATAAAACACATTTGCACCAGTTTTGAATCTTTGATCTTATAACGATAAATTTCTCTCTTCATTAGGAAGGTATTGGACGACGCTTGTCTATATATTATCGTTAATACTATAGTTTTTTCGGCAGCAGTAAAGTTTGTCGTAAAGTCACAGTCTGTAAGGTACCTATTTAACGTCATATCGTTATATCGTAGATATCTAACAAGCTGGTATATGGGTCCGATTTTAATGCCTGCGTAATAATCAAGACAAAAGAAAAATAAAAAAAAAAAAGAAAAGATTTAATAAATTATCTTAAAGCGTATTTTATGTACTTTTAAATGTTGTTATATCATGCGGTTAAAATTGTTGCACAGAGAAAAATATTAATTTGCTGTCAAGAAAAGTAATTACTTAATTTGCCTTCTTTCATTCAAGTTCATTTAAGATATACATCTTATATAAAACAATAAGAAAAAAAAAGAAGTTAATTTCTTTTCATAGAAATAAATTGTTAATTTTTTTTTTTTTTTTACGCTGATTCCATGCAAACTAAATATTTATGTGAATATTTTTAACCGAAATTTATTCAAATGCAAAATTTATTTTTCTCTGTGTAAAAAAAAAAGATATTTAGCGTGCAGCTGATAATCTTCTTCGAAAGAAGGAGACTAAACGTGCGAAATAATTAATAGAGATGGATGGGAACCGCTTGTTTGTATATTTTTATGCTTTTTACGTAATTAAACGGCCGGCCCCGAGAATCGCCAGATTTCTCCGCGAGATTGTACTTGAATCATTGACGCTTGTACGAAATACGTTGTTTGAAAAATTGTAATGATTTATATATAAACGCTAAGACGGTTGCGAAACAAATATGATTATGAAATGCGTATATCGTTGATGGATCGATACGAATTAATTATAAGATGAAAATATGTCTACGACAGAGAACAGTAAGGCACTTCAACTATTTAATGTAAACTATGTAATATTTATTCTGACATATATATGTGTTTAACGTGTTTATGTGTATGTAAATGAGAATATATGTTATATCGAATAAATGGACTAAATGATCTCTAAACTTAATAACTGTCGATCTCGCTCATCGACAATGTAAAATGTAGAATATTAATTATCACAATATATATATATTGTATCATATGACATGATACAATATATATAATTGCATCATATTATGAGATTTTAGTACTCACCCTCTCTCATCCTCTCTCATCCTCTGTGTTTCCCCACGTCGCTGATTCCTTCCAATTCCTCTTCAACGACATCGGGGTGTGATTCATCGTCCGCTGGTGCTGCTGGATCATGTTGAAAGTGAAGACTGGTGGCTCGCAGAAGAGTGGTGGCTCGTAGAAGAGTGGTGGCTCTTGACGAACTTCGTTGAAACTGAAATAAAGACATCGTCAATTAGAAATTATTGTCAGAGAAATTTCTAACAACACGGATCAGTTTCATTCTCGGTTTAACTTGTCCTTTACTTTTTTCTAATTCCTTGAATTAGAATGAAATAAAGGACGAGTTAAATCGAGATCGAAGTTAATCCGTGTTTGAGAAATAGCACATAAATGTAGTAGAGACACGTAAATTTGCATATGTACAAAAATTTGAAGCGGTAGGTTCATACTTTCGTAACTTACTCTCTCTAAATTCCGCTTCGACGATATCGGTGCGACCGCTGTGTTTCATCGTCGTTGATGCTTCTAGATCATGTTAAAGGTGAAGACTGATGGCTCGCAGAAGAATGGTGACTCGTAGAAGAGTGGTGACTCGTAGAAGAGTGGTGACTCGTGGAAGAGTGGTGGCTCGTGACGAACTTCGTTGAAACTGAAATAAAGACATCGTTAATTAGAAATTATTGTCAGAGAAATTTCTAACAACGCGGATCAGTTTCATTCTCGGTTTAACTTGTCCTTTACTTTTTTCTAATTCTTTGAATTAGAATGAAATAAAGGACGAGTTAAATCGAGATCGAAGTTAATCCGTGTTTGACCAATAGCACATAAATGTAGTAGACACACGTAAATTTGCATATGTACAAAAATTTGAAGCGGCAGGTTCATACTTTCGTAACTTACCCTCTCTAAATTCCGTTTCGACGATGTCGGTGCGACCAGTGTGAGCCATCGTCCATTAAGTGCTACTAAGCCGTTTTGAAAATGGAGACAGTGGTGACTCGTGACGAACGTTAATAGAACTAAAACATCCGACGGTTGTAGAGACTGGTTGATCGAGAATTTAATTAACTTGTATGCGTTAATAAAATAATGACTACGCTCGGCAGCTTTGCAGCTGTCGAAAAAATCATAAATTTAATTGGCGTGTGGCTCCCTGAGTCGATCAGAATTAGGTGCACACACTCATCACTCATGATTTTTGCAGCAGTTGCAGAGCTGCTCTTTCCGCTGACCGTGGCTAATGTATCGTACCTACATATGTTACCTCAATATAATTTCTGATAAAGTAAGCCGCGTCATGTCCCTCTAACAGCAAACTGATCCAAAGATCGAACCGATCGATCAAGTACGACGTGTGCTTCGGCGACGATAGTTTACGTATGTGACCTTACCGTGGTGTGTGTTTAGTCTCACACGAAGCGCATGCGTCGTGGTGCGCCGGCGTGGAGGACTAGAGGGGAAACGCGCTCTGTTACAATTTTTTACGCCTCGTGCATGACGACGGACACCACACCAAGATCACGTACGCTACCGCCGTCGCCGAAGCACATACCGTATCTGCCTTTCAGTGTACGTGTCGCAGCTCGCAGCAAGTCGCAGTCGCAGTCTCGGAGATCCGTTGTCAGAAGGCTTGAAGTTGCTGGGTAGAGGATCCCTCTCTTACGCCGTCGGAGTGCGAACCTGTGAATATAACTGAAAGATGGCGCCACGCGGTTACATCCATTGTAGATCCGGCTTCAACAAACGCAAGTGAACGACAACGCTTCCATGGGAATGGCCCAAAATCGCGGGAAACGCGTCCTGCGTCAGGAGATATGCGAGGTTCGTTCACAATTCATTATTATCATAACAATTAGAATAGTCTGGCGGATGGTAATTAGGGTTGTGAGCTGGTCCTTGTGGCGCAGAAGCTGACGATAGTCCTCCTGGTGAAGTGAACCCAACGAGAGGCGAGAAAGGTAGTACCCTTCGAAAGAGACGAGTCTCGCCGCTGTTGTGCCCAAGCGGTGCGGTAGCTGGAATTGTTTTCAACGAGGGTGCCCTCGTCACTGGCATTCTGTGATCCCCGTTGGTGGCCGTCGTTAGAGAATCTGATACGTTTTTACAATTCGCAACGTACAAGGCACAAAGGTTTGAAAATGTTGCACTGAGAGCACAGTCATGAATACCACTAGCACAGAAAACAATGAGGTGTCCACGCCGGATCGCAGTACACCCCAAGCGTCCGACGTGGATATCAGCACATTAACGAACGAGGATGTATGCAACGGAGAGGCTCTAATGGACGACTGCAATGATTGTCCGCCAAGTAAGAGTCGTTATGGTAGAACGATAAAATCCAGGTCTATCACAAGTGGCTCTATGGAGTTTACACAGGTACATGTCCCGTATACTTTTTATCTCTCTTTCCAGAAATGAGACCTCAATCGCCATGTCTTTGTCAATTGTACACATTTTTTAATCCTAACTAAAAGTCGTGAACATAAACCTTAATGTAAATAGTAATATGTACTAATGATCTTTGCACTAATTATTTATACACACATAATTTTTAAGAAATTTTTTTTTTTCAATGAACATTAATTTATATTCGATAATTGATACTTATGTTTAGTTTTTATGATCTGAAAGTCAAAATCTGTTTAAGTGCTTACAGGATATTTATTGCTCTTGTAATTTTGCAGAATTGGAAGCCAAAAATAAATAGACAATTATTGAATTCTTCTAGTAATAGTGTCGAAAGTATAGGTGACATTAATATAGATAATAACATAGATGAAGTCAGTAACTTATCTACTATAGAAAATAACGTAGAAAAAATTCCATCTCCAAGTACAAGTGTACTTGGTCCTGATATTGAATGTTCTTGGAAAATGGGAGAGTTAGCTTGGGCAAGAGTTGGCAATTTTCCATTCTGGCCATGCATGGTAACAGTTGATCCAGCTTCAAGAATATATTATAAGTTAAGAGGTAAATTTTTTAAACTTGCAAGTATTCAAGTCATTTTATTACAGCATACTTGTTACTTTAAAATATGCATAAGTATGAAAATCTAAAATTAATATTTGTCAAGTGTAGACAATATTTATTTTTTATGTATTTATATGTAACAATAAAAAATATTTTTATTTTTTGTGACACAGTTAGGCCTAGATCAGTTAGTACAATGATACATGTTCATTACTTTGGAGACAAAGGACGTCATAGTTGGGTTTCATCTACCTATATGATGCCATTCACAAGTCTTGCTGATTTTTTAAAATTGGCAGAATCATTAACGCCAGAAATAAAGAAAAAAGATCCTAAATATGCTGCAGCATTTATTGTGAAGCCAGGAGCAAAATTAAAATGGCAAAATGCTGTTCAAGAAGCTACAGAAACACAGCCAATGACAATAGAAGAAAGAATCGCAATTTTCGCGACAAAAGATAAAGTCCGGAGACGTAGAAGTACGAAGTTATTATCGTTTGATGAAAGTAATACAAACAAAAGGAAACGTTCAATTGAACAAGATGTCCTTAATATCAAACGTACTAGACAAGACAATGTAATATTTATAATCACTTATATTCTCGTTTAATATTAATTTAATAACTCTTGACTCATGTAATACAAAACTTTATCTTTACTTTTATAGGTATATGATGGAAAGCCAGAAACATCGAAATTATATAAATCAGAATCGTCAAAACTAAAAAATTCACGAATGGTAAATGGTAAAATTGATATGAAATTAAATTCAGATTCTTTTCCTTCCTCTCCTTCAAGTTATAAAAGTTTAGAAAGTACAAGTACAAAGTTCTATAAAAATGAGATGGATGAAGAAAGTATATTTGAACTTTACTATAAAGATAACAAAAATTTGTTGGAAACTGAATATCCAGATATGCCGAAAGATGACATAAAAAGATATTTGCGTAAAACCTGGGATAATATGGATACAGAATATCGAAAGAAACTCGGACTGCATATGACAAATGAACATTTTCAATCAAAAGACAGTAGTTCAGATGAGGATGAGATGTCAATTGACATTGATACAACCATGAAAGATATGAAAAATAAAAATAAAAATTACAAAAGTTTGCGTTTGCGTTCGAAAGAAAGCTCTCCGGATGAAGACGACGTGTCAATTGAAATTAATACGAGTGCGAAAGAAAATAAAAAGACAAAAGATAATAAAAGTGATAGGGAGGAAAGTTTCAGTTTAGAAACAAAACGATTTAAATTATACAATCTTTTTAAAGGTATGAAACAAGAAAAAGTATGTCAAATTTGTGAAAAAACAGGTAAATTAACAAGATGTAAGGGACCTTGCTATTCTTATTTTCATTTATCATGTGTAAAACCTGGCGAATCTAGTCCAGAGTATTCTGTTGATGAAAATACATTGGATGACAGATTACTTAGTGACTTAAATATAATTAAAAGAAGTATTAATGATGAAAACGAAAGTAATGGTAAGTGTGATAATAATTATAAATATATGTACAAATAATAAAAAATTAACGGATTTTTTTTTTTTTAATTAATTTAATACATGTTTATGCAGCATATATATGTTACTAATTACAATATAATATTATTAATATTAATGAAATTTAGGTAAATTTGATGAACAAGAAGACGAGACATTCAAATGTATCGATTGCTTGTCTGGAGTAGCACCCGCTTGTTTTTTATGTAACGAAAGAGAAGGAGATAGAGTAAGATGTATTATCCTAGCTTGTGGAAAACATTATCATTCTGATTGTTTAATATCGTGGCCACAGGTACAATTTCGCATTTTTATCGTAATATTAAAATATTGTTCTTAAAATATTAAATATTTCTTAATGTTAATAAACGTTTTTTTTTGTTTAGTCGCATTGGCAAGGAGGCCGCTTGACATGTCCGTATCACGTATGCCACACGTGCAGTTCTGATAATCCTCAAGACAATCGTTCGCGTGCACCAAATGAAAAATTAGCAAGATGCGTTCGTTGCCCTTCAACGTATCATGCATCATCATTCTGTCTGCCTGCTGGTTCAGTAATTTTAACGGCCAGTCAAATTATATGCCCAAAACATTACAAAGCACCATCTCCACCGTTAAATGCAGCATGGTGCTTTTTATGCACGCGCGGTGGAAGTCTTATTTGTTGTGACACGTGTCCGACTTCTTTCCATTTGGAATGTCTAGGTAAATTCGATTAAAAGATTATGTTTGATATATATTATCCGCAGATAAGGTATTTTTGTATTTTTAATAATTTAGGTATAGACGCGCCTGACGGTGGATTTATATGTGAAGATTGCGAAACAGGAAGATTACCTTTATACGGAGAAATTGTATGGGTAAAACTCGGCCATTATCGATGGTGGCCGTCTCGTATATGCTATCCACTTGAAATTCCTGACAACGTTAAAGATACTAAACACAGCCCTGGTGAATTTTGCGTAATGTTTTTAGGATCTAATGATTATTACTGGGTACATAGGTAAGTAAAACATTTTTTTTTATATAAAATACTGTGAGTAATACATTTTTTTCTAATATGTTAATCTTTGCAGAGGTCGAGCTTTTTTGTATCAAGACGGTGATGCAAATATAAAACCACCAATAGGTAAATCTTTAATGGACGATGCATATCGAGTAGCGCTTATGGAAGCCAATAAATTACATCAACAATTAAAAGCAAGACGGTCAAAAACTAAAGAACCAAAAGGACTGAAACCGCCATTATATGTAAAATTAAAGGTACGATTTATACCACATTAAGTTAATGCTAGATCATACTAACAAAAACAGATCAGCACTTTAAAGTTAAACTGAAATTAAATAAGCGTAAACTTTATACGGTTTTCTTTTTTTTTTTTTTTTAATTATTTAACGTAGTTAACGCTATAGTATAATTATTACTATTAATTTTATAAATAACTGCAGTAAAAAGCTAAAAACCTTAATAAATATAAATATGTAATAGGTTAATAAACCAGTGGGTAATGTTAAACCAATGGAAGTCGAGAGTATTGTGGCATGCGAATGTGATCCCGAATGGGATAATCCTTGTGGCCCTGGTACGGATTGTCTGAATCGCATACTAATGGTCGAATGCAGTCCCGGAATTTGTCCAGCTGGTGCCAAATGTATGAATCAATCGTTCGTATTGCGTCAATATCCAGCAATGGAGCCATTTCACACCAGTGGTCGCGGATGGGGCTTGAGAACATTAGAAGATATTAAATCAGGACAATTTGTCATCGAATATGTGGGAGAAATTATAGACGACGCTGAATACAAGCGAAGACTACATCGGAAAAAGGAATTAAAAAATGAGAATTTTTACTTCTTGACGATAGACAACAATAGAACGATTGATGCGGAACCGAAAGGAAATCTAAGTCGATTTATGAGTGAGTATATTTTAATGTACGAATCTGTAATTAAAAAAAAGAAAAGGAAAAAAAAAACAATTTATATTATTATGCACAGATCATTCGTGTGCTCCAAACTGCGAAACACAGAAGTGGACAGTAAACGGAGATACACGTATCGGTTTGTTCGCTTTGCGTGACATAGACTCTGGAGAAGAGTTAACATTTAATTATAATTTGGCATCTGATGGAGAAACGCGAAAAGCGTGTCTTTGTGGCGCGTCAAACTGTAGCGGTTTTATTGGATTAAAAGCACAGAAACAGCAGTTGCCAATTGCGCAGTCGAGTATGCAATTTAAAAAGTTTGAAAAACCGAAACGAAATGTACCGAGAAAGTATGTATATAATTGCATGTCTTATTACTTGATGTTTTACCATTTTATTACGATTTTTATATAATCAATAAATTAACAAATTTTATTTTCTTATTTTAGACGGAGAGAGCGTAGATGTTGGCGATGCGGACAAGTAATATTCGTTAACAATAAATTTATAGTCTGCTCACAAAGAACGTGTAATAAAAAGTACCATAAAACATGTATAGAAATTGACGAATCAACAGAATCGAAATTCTGTTGCCCGTGGCATTTTTGCTCGGAGTGTGGACGTCGAACATCAGCGCATTGCTCATTTTGTAGCGTTGCTTTTTGTCAAGGTAATTCACTTTGTTTTTTCTTTAATTTAGGTACAAGAAACGTACACTGAGAGGCAGATAAAAGGCATTTGCCACGGCGATGGCGGTATATTAACTGCCTCTCAATGTACAATGTAAAAAGTGAGGAAAAATTAATTATAACCTATAATATTAATAATTTAATTATGTGTTGTGAATATTTATTTGTGATCTCGGGATGTTTTCCAGTTCATCTCGATGGTAACTTATTTGAACGAGAATGTGAGAAAGGCGGCTTTGTATGTAAATTACATGAAAATATGGAAACCCAGAAACCTATCGAAGATGAGAAGGAATATTCGGATAACGATAACGAGACAGATAAAGAGTGTTCTTCAACGAGCTCCACTAGTCCGGTTGCAATGGAAAAAATTGCAACGCGAGAACCATCACCAAGGGTTTCTATTGTAGAGGTGAGATGAAACCTTACTCTCTATCCGTGTCATTAGTAAATATATCACTACAATCCTTACATATTAATATAATTTCACACATCTACAGATTTGTAATTTGCAATGTAGTTAGAGTTTTGTATCCTTTATTTGTATATTGCTGTATCATTTATGCCTAATTAAACCGATTATAGAATTTCTGTGGTGGTGGTTAAGTAGTCACAATTAAGACAATTCATTTTTATATTAAAAATTTTACTCAATAATTATAACAAAAAACATCTGAATAGAACGTTAGGGAAGGAATGTAAGGCATTCTTAATTTACCAAAGAAACAGTAATCATATTTATTTGATGACAAGGTTTCATAATTATATATAAAACTGACATTTTAAAAAAAGTGAATTCAAATAATTACGTGAAGGATACAAAAGTACATGATAAAAGCCGTTTTTATACGACCGTCTTAGTTGTGTTATATATCAAAGTTTTACTTGTGAATTTGTATTGCATATTTTATGTATAAGAAAAGCAACGATTATTGTTGTAATGTAACATAATGAAAATTATGTTGTAATATTGGAAAGTAGCATATATATTCCAAAAAAATTAAAATCTTTCTTTTTTTTTTTTTTAATTATTTTTCATCACTCCTAATATCCCTGCTCCTCTAAATTGGCAGTAGACACATAACAGAAAATATTTACTTTTATATTTCAAAGTGAGAGTCATTTTATTCGGTTCTAGTAAATTATATATACATATTAATAAAAGCATAAATAAATATTAAGAGTGGTTGTGTAATTAATAAACAAGCTTATAATATTATTTAATTAAAAAATGTCATAATAAGCAATTGCAATTTTATAAAAAAAATATTTCGGGAATTATGCAAAGTGTAATCTTTATTTTCAGTCTTTATTAATTAATTAAACACTATAAATATGAATTATGAACATTTATAATTGTTATAACATTAGAAACGAAACTTTACACGCTGAAAGGTTTTGCATGCAACCGTCAATAAAAAAATTTTTAGTTAAATATAAGAATTAAGATGTGCGTGTGTGTGTGTGCGTGCGTGGGTAGGAATATATGAATTATATTTATAGACGTATATAATATATTCATATTTACGGTATTAAAACTTAAGTTGCCATGTTGAAGCTGGAGGTAGATTATGTAAAACCTAGACGAAGTGTCATGTACAAAATGGTTATTCGAATAAGAATATACTCTCTAAATTTTAGAGAATATATTGTTATTCAAATAACTATTTTATAAAATGATGTTTTTATACAAAGATGGTTTTAAGCAACAATGTTGCCTCACAGGTTCATCTAAGCAGTGAAGAAAGTGAAGAATCTCAGAAGGAAGAGGAAGATAACAGTCTCAAAAATAATATTGTGTCGTGTGATAAAAATTCAAGGATAATGACAAACGAAACAGTATGTAAATCACACAAGAAAGAAGGTCAAGCAAAGGAGTTAACTAATCTTACATCTAGTCAACTGGAAGCTATAATTGGTGTTAGCCGTTACGAGTGAATTTCTTTCTTATTTAATGAATGAAATTTCGCACTAAGTGCATAGCAAAGCTGACTAATACAACTGGTACAGAATTTTGTCTGTTATATTTGTGTGCGTTATATCAATTAATTATATGTAATTATATACGATTATATATCACATGTGTACACACACATAGAGAAAGAGTGAAAAAGTAAAACCCTTAAAACAGATCGTATGAATAACTCTTTCATAACAAGAGAAAATCTTTCAAACGAAACTTATTACAGTTTTAGAGAAACGTTCGTTTAAAGCATTTTCTTTTATTAAAAATGTGTACACACTGTATATAATAATATATGTAATAGATACTACAATTGACATAATTATATAAGTTTATTTTATAGGGCGGCTTCTTCTAAGATTCTTTTTTCATCATTTTTTAATTACTTTAGGTGGATATTACGCTGTCCTCAAGCTTTTCGTTACATTAACTGTCATTAACCAATGCTCGATCTAATGAGTCCTAATTAATAAAATTAGCTCAAGTAATTAAATTACTTTTTTTTTGACGCACTCTTATTCACTTGATTTTAGCAATTAATATTTTAGTTTAACAATATCGCAAAATAGTACGAAACTTTTGTTCAGTTTTAATATTTTCTACTTCTTCACGAGCAGTGGAAAGAAAACCCTACGACATTATGTATATAAATATATATATATTATATATATATTATTATACACGTGTTTATTTATGAGTTTATAATGTAATATACACCATTGTAAAAATTATAAGTGATAATTAGTGCCTTGATAACGGAAAAAAAATAACTGAAAAAATTCTGTGAATTTATTATCATATTTATCTCATAAAAACTCATAAAATTATTTAATAACATTTAATTTTAAATATTTTACGTGACGATTCGACGTGTATTAAAGTGTTCTAATTACATTATAAATTAAATGTTTTAAAAGTAGTATAATATAAATCATTTTATTGCTTATTCCATGAAAAAGTTAGTTTTTTTTTAGAGTAAAACTAAAGTAATAGCAGGTTATTTATAGAAGTAGAGATAATTAATTGTAAAAGAACATTATATCTTAAATAAACTGTGTATTTAAATTTTCACTCCATGACAAAATATAATGGACCTATCAAAATAACATCTCATATTAAATAAGTTGCGTATTTTAATTTTTTGTGTGAGAACTAACACAAAATAGATACGTGTAGCATAACAATCACATCACAATCGTGACAAATTTTAATTGTTTAAGAAACTATATTTGTGTATATCTATATACATATGTCTAGCTAATTATCGTAAAAACTATTGGAAAAAAAAAAAAAAAAAAAAAAAAATCGTATTAATGAACCAAATAGTTAGTACTGAAATATAGATTACTAATATCGTGTGTGTATGTGTGCGTAGGTAATGTGCATGTCGGCAAATTTGTTTTTACGCACGCGCGTACACATGTGTACATGTATGCAAAATGTTATTATATTATTTAATCACATATAACTAGAACAAGATATATAGAAAATATTATAGCATTTTGTCACAAATGGAATAAAAATAGACCATACATATAATAAAATAATTCTGCTTAATTATATTTTGTGTGTTACAATAATCGCATTATTATTAATAATTACTCTATCAATTCAGTAAACTTCTAATAATTACTACAATAAATTTATGATAAATATAAGGTTTATATGTACATATTATAAAGATTATTCTGAATTTTTATATAAGAATAATCGCATTATTATTAATAATAAGAAAGTAAAATTATTGCACTTATTAATTAAAAACTATTCCCATGTAAAACATGTATAACTGTAAGCTTACGGTTTCTTTAATTACCTTATTATTACTACTATATTACTGTTACATTAACATAATATGTTTATAATACTAAAATGTATTAAATGTGATTTTATGTAGTAGATTTTATGTTTTTGTATTATCGGATTTAAATAAGGTAATCAGCCTGTTTATTTTTGTAAAAAGGTTCTTTAAATAGCAATAAATCCTTAATAAAACTATAATTCTCAATATTTAGTTATTATAAACAAAGATTATGTTAAATTAATTGAATTAAATATAATCATTTTTGTACTTATTATAAATTATTAAACACCGTATGGTATTACAAAATTTATAAATACAGTTATAAATGTGAGTAGACAGAACGATGTTAAAACAGTATTTCGTTTTTTTTTTTTTTTTTAAGTTATATTTGCACTAATTTTTAACATGATGTAAGAAATATTTCACGAGTATACATTATTTGTGCTGTAGTTTTCCTATAAAAAACAAGTTTTAGCTCATTAATATTAATAATAAGAATTTATTTTTAAAGTAATATAATTTTAATCACGTTATGAAGCATTCTGTATTGCATATAGATATACATACTTATGGATATGTATACACGCACGCACGCACGCACACACTCACACACAACATACGCGAATATAGGATGTTCCATTTTATTAGTGACAGTTACACATCTGAAAATCATAAAGTTAAAAAAAATTGTTATATTTGAATGATATGCATATAAGACAGTATCGCTAGTTTCGACAGCTTCACAACCTCATTTTGTATGTCACAGTAGAAATGATGTTCGTCATTTCCACAATTAATATACAAGAATATGTTACAAGTATAAAATTAAACAATAGAGATTTTAATTTCTTAAATTGAAAATAAGTTATCACTTTCGGTTTTAAAACTTTTGAAAAATTTCCTTTATATTTGACTATCAAATATAAAATGGAATATCCTGTATATTACAATACTTATCGAGCATAATATAAATATAGATATTATACTCTCTGTTCACCGCCATAATTTTGGTAAAGCTTTGGACTTTCTTGTATAGAGGAAGTAGTATTTGTCGGACTTGGTAAATTTACTTCTGAATTCGAAGCAGTCGATGCAATTTCTTCTACGGATACCTGATTTTTTCGCAATACTGGTGGTACAAAATTTTGGCCAGTCGAAAGATCCCTCTTTGGTACTGGAGTCTAATAAAAATTAATTAACAAGAATTAATTAATAATTAATAATAATAATCTAAAAGTAGATTTTTTGTTTATTTTTATTTTTTTTTAATTTAATTTTAACTAACTCCCGTATAGTTATTAAAATTATAATACCTTTGGTTTTGATAACGGCAATGTAGCACCGGTTACCAATCCTAGAATACTCGCACAGAGACCGGTGAGTTGCACAGCAGTTAGTGGAGTCAACAGTTCACCTCTTACCAGGCCTAAGGCTAGAAAAGCGGCTTGCGCTAAAACTGGCGCGGCTCCTGCAGCACCAACTGCTGCTCCAGCTAATTGACCTCCACCGATACTCGGTCCGTAAGCAAAGCATAAATTATGCCTATCCACCTAATACATCAAAATACTTTTATCGTAAAATATACATTATCACAAGTTATAAATTATTATTAAAATTATTATTAAAGAATACGTTACCAGATGCTTTACTACAAAATATAATAGACCAAACGGAGTGATTAAAGGACACGCCAGACTGTAAAAGGTTATCATAGTAAAGACTAGCAGTAACCATGCATAATGAGCTCCCAACGGAAACTCCCACAGTACCGCTTTCCTAACATGTATCCTTTCCGCTCGACTGCGAGCTATACAAAGTCTGAACGTATATAGAGCGAGTTCCGGGAATCTGACCAATTCTAATCCACTTCCAAGCAAGGCTGCAGTTATGACATAATTTACAAAAAGAGCACCCTAAAAAATTTACATTTTTATACAAATCGATATATGAAAAACATATTAACGTTATTACCGATAAAGACAAAGCGTTCTTATGAATCTTTAATAAACGTAATATTTTTTTATCGTTGAAAGTTTTACCTGATCCGGTAAAAATACACATTCCCAGTGTTTCGTATTGTTTCGATCATTCACGGTCCAATCTAGAAATGCTGCGGCACTTGTTAAACCTAGACTAGGTAATATTAGCACCATTAGCAGTAGCAAAAGTAAAGTTTTTCTCATAACAGCGCGATTTAAGCTACTTCGTGTCCAGTGTCTCACGAGCGATTCGCTTCTCGTTACTAATGCAGGCATTAGAGCAGCTACACTGACTAGTAATACAGTAGGCAAAAAAGATCCGACAAAGGCTTCAAATTTTTTAATCTCTCCATTAATTGGTAATTTGTTGGCAGTTGTTACGATAACCTAAAATAAAAAATAATTAATTTAAATAATTAAATTACATATAAAATTTATGTGTTCTACAATTGTTTAAAAATTAAAAAAAAAATTGAAATAGAATCGATTAAAGATTAACATGTTATTGCATCAAAATGCCACAAGCGTCAATTCCTTGTTCTCTTTCTTTCTTTCTGTCTGTATATGTATGTATGTATGTGCATGTGTAGATGGAGTGGGTGGGTGTATGTAGAAGCGTGCACATTAACATACACGTTTTCTTTGGTTTATCTAGTTTTCGTTGTAATGTTTTTGCTAAAAAAAATTAACTTACAGCCGGCGTAGTAAGGAAAAACAATACAAGTCCCAAAGCGCAATTTATTAATATAGCATTTAGATACCAACACGGCCTAGGAATGCTTAGATTTTCCCAAAATATATCTGACGGCATCGGTGCATAATCCACGATCCACTTTATATTCGGTAAAGATCTCAACTGTTTGCGCATAGTTTTAGCTGCACCAGGTGTTCCTATTTAATTAGAAATTTTTATTATTAATTTTTCATATTAATCTGAGAAAAAAAAGAAAGAGAAAAACATCGTATAAATATACCTAAAGTTACGAAAGCAACTCCAAGACATTTACTAAGTGCCATTTTTTTTTCTTCTTCAACTAGTGCCGATAGCCGTATTTCCTCATTTGTATAGAATTCTTGCGCATCCACTTGCTGTAAATTAAATATTAATTATATTTAATTAATAATTAAAGTTTCCGCGATAATTAAAATTTCCGAATTTTTATGTAATCGATTTTGCATAATATATTTTATTGCATATTAATATACCTTATTGCAGCAAGGTCCAACAACTTGACCGCATGGATGAGGATACATTTTTAAAGGTTCCCTCTTCCTAGAATAATTTTCGCAGTACAAACGTGCTTGTTCTGCACAATCTCTTTCTGCATCTAACTTCGAAAGGCGTCGTATATCGTGGGCCAATGTAATGTCCTCCACTGTTAAAGTAGGAAATACTTCTCTAAAAAAATTAATAATATGTAAAAATATATATACACAGTCCAAACTTACATAATTAAAATTTGTATTAATTTTATTTAATATTAAGAGAAGCGCGCAAAGCTCACGTTTTGTAATGTTTAGTGTTTGTTAACATTTATAATTATAAAATATCGTTTTTTAACATACTTAAAATATTCAGTGAGATTTTCAACAGTACATTCTTGTTTTGGTATATCAGTAATTAATAACGTTCTTGCTACGAATTCTCCAGTGGGCCTGGTATCTCGCACCTATATTTACATAAAAATTAGCATTTGCAATATTATGTAAATATCATATTTTTTATACATACACATACGATTTTCTTATAATTATTGACACAATATTCGCGTACAATTAAATAAATTAAATCGAAGAGTTCTATAAAATTTTACAATTTGTGTAATAATTGACGAATTTTTAATTACTAAATATAAATAAATTTACTGGGCCTTGTTTATTCGGTTTTATATACGCACAAAAATTGTGTCAATAATTCCGATTTTATATAGGTATATAACAGGCTAATTAGGCAGGACCTGCTTCAAACATCGCCTCATGATATATCCACCAACTGGCAGATAAGATAAGAGCAATACTGTGTACACCCAAAGTCCATAAGATGTGGGCTCTAGATTTGATAATGTTGTATGACTAAATGTTGCACTATCTCCTGATTGATTGTTCCCATGAAAATTTATGGGTAAAGCTATACACAATGATATAACAACCATTATAATGGTCAGTATAATTAAGCAACGTCCAAACATGATATACAGCAATCCATCAGGTCCTGCACGTTGCAACAATTCATCATCCCTACAATTATTAAATTATTACAAACAAATAAGTCATACAGACTGTAGGATAAAAAACAAAAATAATCAACTGTTTTAAGTGATTAAATTAAATACTAACGTAATTTTAAAAGCTGTAACAATCCAAGAGAAAAATCCTCTATCTAGTTGGGAGATTTGAGAATTGACAGAAGCCTCCACATACAAAGGATCAGTGTCTCTGTTTTCATTGACACCGTAGAACAACTCAGTCCATCCATTATCAGATTTGTGTAACAATGCAAGACGTCCATAATTCCATGCTTTTTTACGTAATAGGCCAAATAAAATAACTAAAATCTGTCAATATATTACATTACATTTAACTCGAGCACGTCAATACCATGTAGTTTTATATTAAAACACATTCATGTAACAATAGTAAACCGAGGCCTCACCAGAAATCCGATTACATTTAGCAGCAAATTCTCCGGTATTCCCGCGTACACGTCTGTAATTATTATCGTTTTGTTGTATCTGGGAAATGGAAAGCATGTCTCCGCGGAAGGAGTGTCGTGCGAATTACTGAAACACGTAATAAATATTTATAATATTACACAGAACGCACACGAGTGTACGTGCGTCCTGATAAGTACTAATAGCATAGCAATAGACAACGATAAGTTAAGTAGATCTATTTTAAACAAAATATACATATATATATATACGGTACGCGAAACTAGGTGTATCGAAATATTATATTATTTTATTCACGTGCCTTGAATGGCTCGTCGAATATTCAATTGTTTAATTTCACTTCGTCGGTGTGCGAGAAACGGCTTGCGTTTCATCGTCGTGCGATTGCGTGTACGCAAACAAAGTAAAAACTAAATACGATAAACGCGAGGGTGATCGAAAAAAAAAGAAGGTGAGAAATAGCAACGAACATTTACGGCACGATTTTTGCACTCACTTGTCGTAGGTGTAATCCATGGTCGGCCGAGACGCGCGGATCAGTGCGTCGTTAAACGAATGCAAAGGAGCATATTAGCAAACGCGTGTCAATTTGACACATTGCACTCGCACACCGTGCGCTGTGTTAGTCATACGCGAAAGTATCTCGCAAAATTAACCTATTCCAATCCTAGCCTAACCTAATATGCAAGCTACACTCGTCGAGTGTATGTTATTGTGCAAAATATAATTTATTGAAACGAAGGGGTAAGTCAATTTAATTAATTTTTATTTTAAGTCGAAATTGAGTATTGTTAATAGCTACACGCAATTAAAACGCATTTCACCGATACATATATTGGTAAAACTATCACAGAGAACGCTCTGGTGGCTTTAAAAAACTTTCAAATATTACCGCATATCTGTATTTTATCTGATTGGTTCTCTCGTTTGGGGTGATAGAAAGCTCTAGCGCGCCGACCAATCACAGCGCTCCATCGATTGCCTGATCGCGAGCTCGCAGAGAGCTTACATAACTTATTCCGCTGTGAACGAAAGGACACGCGGCCACGCGGAGAGCATCGGTTTCGAGACGAAGACGTCGAGGTATCTACGTGTTGTTCTCTTACGGATCATCATCGTGTACCTGTGTCTAGTGAAACGCTGTGATTGGTCGATGCGTAGTTTCCCTAGCGCGCCGACCAATCACAGCGCTCCATCGATCGCCTGATTGTGAGTTGGTAAGAACTATGTGACACGTGCTGCTGCGTGCTACCAGAGGACACGGCGAGCACGCGGTTCGAGTTCGAAATTAAAATGTCGAGGCATCCGTGCGTCGTAGCCCGTTTCTCGTATCGAGTTTGAGAATTTGAGACGGTCAGGAGTATTATGGACTATCTCGCGAGTGTCCAGCACGTGGAAAAATACCTCGACAACTACTACGTAATACTAGAGGTCACGGCGAGCACGCGGTCCGAGTTCGATACGAAAATGTCGAGGCATCCGTGCGCCGTAGCCCGTTTCTCGTGTCGAATTCGAGGATTTGAAACTGTCAGAAGTGTCGTAGACTATCCCGCGAGTGTACAGTACGCGGAGAACATTTAATATCGCGACTCGTCTCATTCGCCGCTTAAAGAACGTTTTCGGTGTCGTTCGTTCCGCCGACGAGAGTCGACCGGAGGCTCAAAAAGTAGACTATCCCGCGAGTGTTCAGTGCGCGGGGAACATTTAATATCGCGACTCGTCTCATTCGCCGCTTAAAGAACGTTTTCGGTGTCGTTCGTTCCGCCGACGAGAGTCAACCGGAGGCTCAAAAGATAGACAATCTCGCGAGTGTCCAGTGCGCGGAAGGATGACTCGACACGTGCTACCTGAGAGGAGGAGCAGGCCCAGGAAGGGTATCCTGCCCCAGCGGAGCAACCCAGGGGTAAGTAGTATCAGCTTTCCTTCCGAATTACATTCCGAATTACATTCCGAATTACGTTCTAAATCTACATATAATTTTGTCATTTATTTGTTACAGATCAAGAGGAACTCCGCTCTAGCGCTCGCCGATATTATTGAATATACGAACCGCAGCCGGTTCGTCGGACGTTCCGGGAGTGCCGAAAAGTATGCGGACGTTTTTTCACGTATATTTTTTTTACGGGAGTGCGTACGCGAGTTACAAGTGCGCGGAAGGATGACTCGTCACGTCCCATCCGAGAGGATGAGCAGGCCTAGGAGGCATCCTGCATCGGCGGAGCAACTCTTAGGTGAATATACGTTTTTTAAATTAAATTAAAAAAAAATACTTTTCCTTTTTTTTTGTTAAACTTATAAACCAACTATCATGTCTACATTAATATTTTCCTTTTTATGTTACAGCCACCGGCAGCATACTTCAACTCCGCTGTATGCAGATTGGGTAAGCCAGTAACTTGTTTTCAGGATTTTCTCTTTACAGCAGTGTCGAAAAATAACGTGCGCAAGTGATTAATAAATTCGCGAATGTAAAATCACGGTCGCGTTCGCGAGTTTCCTGTGCGCGAAAAGATGGCTCGTCACGTCCCATCTGAGTGGAGGAGCAGGCCCGGGGGGCATCCTGCATCAGCGGAGCAACTCTTAGGTGAATATACATTTTTTAAAATTAAATTAAAAACAAAAATACTTTTACTTTTTTTTTGTTAAACTTATGAACCAACTAGCATGTCTACATTAATATTTTTCTTTATGTTACAGTCACCAGCAGCATTCTTCAACTCCGTTGCACCTCATGCAAATTGGTAAGCTGCATCAATCTTCTTTCGTAATTTATAATTGCATTTCTTGAACTGGCAACACTCCATCGAACATAGATTATGGTCTCTCAATTGTCATCATCATATAGAAATATAAAAATTATATAATATCCCCAATTATAATAACGCGCACAAATTAGGACCTTTTGAAAAATAGCACACGCGAAGCGTGCGTATGGTTCAAGTAAAATAAAAAATCGGAAGTTAAACATCTTCACGTTTTATTGAAACATGTACATACAAAATGGTATAATTTATTCAAAAGCAGAATCATATTTATATATGTAAAAGTACAAAATTCCCTAAAGCATACAATATAATAGGACAGAGATTGAATAAAATAAATGCTGTTCGGATTGAGTTACACGAATAAAGCATCAGACTAGATATCGTAATAAACTGTGCATAATAACGTCACAAATTGCTTTAATAAAGTATTTTAATCGCGTCACATTAACCATGCCGAGTCACCGAACGGAAAATCTCAAGTCATAATGAAAGTAGGCAATTCGTTTATCATTCGTCGATCATTTCCGGCCAAACTTCCTTCTCGATCCACTCCAAGTAGGAATATACCGCTGTATATACTCCCGGGGTAGACCCTCCACAGCTTTGTCCGAAAGCCGTGATTCCCACAATACTCTGACTAGGTCCAGTTAGCATTAACAAAGGGCCGCCGCTGTCTCCTTGACAAGCGTCCGATCTTCTCGTAACATTAGTATCTATCACGCACAGCATACTCTCATCTAAACCGCGAGGAAGCTTGCCAAAATTGTTGTACGATTTCGAGCACGACTCTCTGTCCACGAGGCTAGAAATTGAAACAGAAATTAACTGTATTTTATATTAAATATAAAATAAGAAAATTAATTATTTTATATATTATATATAATATATTAATTATTTTTATTATATTTGTATTTTCGTCGTATCTTTACCTGAGGCTAGGTGTCCTTAGTAATTTAGTACTACCGTCCTCGCCGAAATCGGTAGCGCCCCATCCAATTACAATAAATGTCGCATTTGTTTCTGTGTCCATGGTATCTAAAGATTTCGTTTGGATACAGATTGGTCGTATGTTACTTGTCGTACGCACAGGTGTACTTAATTTTAGTATAGCCACGTCGTTATAATTCACGCTGCGCTTGAATTGTGGATGCGTTATTACATTCGTAATAGGAATTCGTTGTGCGTCGTCTCCAATGCTTTTCAAATCTTCGCTTCCGACTCTCACCTAAAAATAAATGTGATTTATAATCCTTGACAAAGGTGACATACCGTTTTCGCTAGACTTAACTACAGACATCTCGGTGATAGGACTAAATTAATCGCGATTTTGAACTTGGAGTTAACAGTTACCTCTATCGGCACTTTTTCTTGTATATTATTGACGCAATGAGCAGCGGTCAGCACGTGCTGCGAGGAGATTAACGTGCCGCCGCAGTTGTACTTGATCGTTTCCGAATTGTCATCGTTTTGGTCTTCGTTTTCGTATCCCAAAGCAACCATATACGGGAATTCTCCGCGTTTAGATTGCACGCCACCATATATGTTGAACTGCACCTGGGCTGGGGCTCTTCTCACTTTATTGTCAGTCTGGACCTCGTTCTCGTATTGCCGACATGCTAAAAATTCAGATATAGATATGTACGTACATCTTTTGCATTAAAAAAAAAATACATATAATTAGCCGGTCAGCGCAGAACCGATCTGTCTAGATTTATAAAACCGTGACCGTAAATGACGATTGTTACATCATCGTCTCTATCCCAAGGCCGCCCATTATTTAAACAAGATTCTCGGAAACGATCGTACAATTGCATACGCGCGTCTCGTTAATGACACTTATTAAAATCGCGATAAACACAATAAATTTTAAGAAACTTTGCCGCTGACGTTTGTGCAAATAGTATATTTCAACAATATTGTAAGCTTTTGTAAGATAACACAACACGTCCTTAGTGCTTCTGTAAAAATATATTAACGTTAATTTTTATTATAACATTTCGTCTTAATTTAGATAAGAAAATAAAGACCATTATTAAACCAATCATTATCAAAAATTATAACAACCTTGAAAAACCTGTTTCTGAATAAAGATGGAATGTTAATCGGTAGCAATTTTGTGAAGAAAAAAAAAATATATACCTATCTCTGCGGGCCGAAGTCCTATTTTATCCGTAATATTGAACCGACAGCAAACGATTTCTGTAAAATCTTGAAATCCGCAACGTCCCGTCGAATTAGAACTCCTTTTACCTTCCTTCACTTCTTGTAGTCTGGATGGACATTCGTATATCTTTTTACATATTCCCGTATCGCCGTTTTCCATGGTACAGGAACTACCTTCTGTATGAAACAAAACTAGATTATTTTCTAATTCAAGATCACATTCTACTCGCTTTATAAATAATTATAGGGAAAACCCTCGAAGAAAAGTCCAGGTAGGTGATTAAAAGTATATAATTACGACCCACGCGTTTACTAATGCACTAAATTTCACTAGACGATTTATAGAAATTAATCTTCTATCGAATCTCTTAATTATGCATGTTGATTGATTAATTGAATAATGCTAAAAATTTACGAACACATAACTTTTATGTTGATCTTTTGTTTCATTTAATTAAGTATGCGCATACTATTGTGCCAATGGAAATATATAAATATATAAATTAATAGATATATAATTTTAATAATACAGAAAATAAAAAGAACGACCAATTGTTAATACTGAATACGATTATTAAATCAATATGCAGTTTATTATTTCGATATTGCGCATATCATCATTATTGTAATCAGAAAAATTAAATATGAACCAAATAGTTGCGATAATAATTCACCTCGAACTCTATTTCATGACGTTTATCAACTAAAAGAGTATAGGTCAATAGCAATCAATAGCAAACTTCATAATTTGCAAAAATTATTTCAATGAAGTTGAATCATCTATAAGGTTTTTTCCCCAATGTATTAAAAATTTAACTAATCATATTTACTTAATTTTTAATCCCAGACTTGTTTTCGTTAAATTTACTCGTAAATAGTAACAACACTAAGGCAGTAAACGTCTTAATGTGTGTAATATTCACATATTTTATACCATAAAATTCCTCTTCTATTGGTGCGCCATGTGTGCAAAATTTAAATAAAAGGGCGATGAAAATTGAGAACAAGCTAAAGTCCATCTTGAGCATACAATGACTTATATTTATAATGCTGAACACATTTACTTCTTCTGGCTAAAAAAAGAAAAAGTGTGTAAATATATACTCACAGGTAATTTAATTAAGTTAATGGATAAAACAAAAAATATATTTCTGAGAGTGCAACTACAAACTCAAATTTACAACGTTAATTGCAAAGTCGTTAACTTTTGATATTTTTTAACGATAATTAATTAAAATATTCTTGCAAAAAAAAAATATTTATTTGTACTTTGAATTTTTCACTTTTTAAACGGATCACTTATTTTTGGAAATATCCAGTAATATTCTCTTTGAGAAACTCAGACTGACGATATAAAAAAAAAAAAAAACGTGTGCACCACGACGCACTGTTAGATTCGAGACTCGAGACTCGACTGACGACTAACAACCACGCGACGCGAATGTGATCCGGTATAGTCATTAAAGAACCAGCAGAAGTGTGTAGTAACATTGATACCCGCACAGTAGCTTTGATCACTATCACACTGCGCGCAACACTGCATAAATCACGCGATGTTCTGCGAATATCGCACGTATAGCTTGCCCAATTCAATTATTTCACTATTTTTTTACGTTGTAAATTTCCACGTATTACTCGTCCGAGCATCATTCTTCCACGACGTATTATATTGCAGCGGGACAAGATTTGAAAATATTTAATTCCTAAAAATTATTTTGTATAAATTAACTTTTCTAATTTCTCTTGCACTATAGTGAAATAGAATATTTCTTAAACTCTTTAACAAAAGTTAACTACTTTGCTTTTTTTTATTTTTTTATTTTAAGGAATATATATATTGATTTATTATAAAATGTTTTATAAAATATATTTGGTACTTTATGGTAGTTATTAAAATTGAATCTGTTAAGTTAGATTATTACTGGCAAAATGTTTGTTATATCCTCAAAAGAAAATAATTAATTCTGAATATATAATTGTGAGATTACATTCTTTGTCTAGTTTCATATGCTTTTTTATTTTTATTAAATATTTTTATTAAAAGGACTTTGTTATAGTTACCTGCACGTGATGAATTATGCTTAAT
The DNA here is from genome assembly GCF_019399895.1 of Cardiocondyla obscurior. Lineage (NCBI taxonomy): Eukaryota > Metazoa > Arthropoda > Insecta > Hymenoptera > Formicidae > Cardiocondyla > Cardiocondyla obscurior. Next base: position 6,905,472 of record NC_091873.1, on the reverse strand, counting down.
TATACATCAGAATAAAATATATATTATTTATTTACACCATAACGTACTAGATTAAAATTATATTTTAGAAAAATGTCTTTGAGTTGTATGTTGCTTTATCACGAAACTTAATAGTCTTCTTCTAGTATGCATTTTTCTACCAATTCTCGTAAATTCGGATTTTCCATTGCAGCTGCTATTCGTTCCTTGTCATTAATTTGTTTATTTACTGCAATATAACACATTTGATTAAGAAACCGTGAGTTTTAACGCGTAGATAAAGTATATAAAATACAAGGAACATACGTACTTTCTTGTTCAGTGGAATGTGCACCTTTCTTGATATAAATATCTAATTTAAATGATGCCGATAATTGACGTTCCAATTTAATTCGGATGCACAAGCCTATGAGAGTCGCTAACGAACAGTGGGGCACTGTAGGGTTAAACTCGACGCGAATCACGGAGACTCCTCCAGGTGTGCTGCGACAAATTTCTATACATTCCTCGTAAACAACGTCCAGTTGCTCTAGGGTTTGCGGTTTCTCCGGGTCCTTAATCGTTCTCAATAAGTCTGAAAAGCGACGAAAGATCGCCGTGAGAATACGAAAAATGTTCCATTATTTGTAACAAGTATGAACAAGTGCAAGTCATTTGCAATGTCGCACCGTCTGTCCGAAACTCGGGCGATGCCCGAGAAGTCGCGGGTTTACAACACACAAATGAAGAGCGCAAAACTTGCCGTAAACGGATTCCTTCAACTCGATATCCGTCTTTAACGTTTGATTCCTCGCCACCAAAAGATCCTCCGCCGTTCCCATGACCGCCTCGGGCAGTATACCATCCTTAATCTTTCCGCCGATCGATAACTTACGAAGGAAGGATAGCATGCTTATCAGCGGCAATAATGAAAGAAACATAGCGGCATGGTGCGAATTACGTCATCTGTACTCGCGGTGACGAGAGACGGGAGACGAGCGAGGACGAGACATTCGGTGAAGACTAGTAAAAGCTTTGTACGTCCACTCCACGACCACAAACAAGAAGTAAGTCGCGTCACTCCGAAAGATAATATCGCCAACCTATATCGAACATTTTTTCCTAACGCGTAACCTAACTTACTTCCGATTTCTGCGCAAGCGTGTATTGAATGCTGATATTAATTTTTAAAGTTGATACTATTGGTAGCATCGTTCGATTATCTTTGAAACTAACCTAGCTGTCAGATAAGTCGATATTATTTTTAATATGTAAGATACAAATAGCGAATAAATCACAATGACAGCGCAGGAAGTAAAAAAATCAAAGAAAAAAAGCGCGCAAAAGGAGAGCATAACTCCGGAGAAAGCTCAAGCGGAAAAATCGAGTGATTCCGTTAAATCGTACGTATAAAAGTCATAGTTTTGTACTGTCATAAATATTTGTCGTAGTACCGGTTCTGTCTCCTTCTTTCAATTCAATATTTTATTTCTCCTCGTCATTCTGATTAAGAAATTATATAATTTATTAAAATAAAATAGTAAAATTCACGGATATAAAAATAATTACTAACGGTTTGATCGTCTGTCTTGTAGAAAATACGGACCTATCGTATCATTTCCATATCAAAGAGTTTGGTCGAGATGTATTCTTATACTAGGAGTTCTGCTAATAGTTTGGTATAATAATAGGCAGGGTAAAGAAATATATCTAGCAAAACAGAAAGATGTATTGGTAAGTCGCGCGCAAAACATCGAGTGCTCTACGGATTATAGAGACGAATTAGAAAAATACCCTGGGTGTGTACCAGAAAAATGTGGTAGATATGTAACTGATAAACTTGTCTCGGCAACAGAGGCAGATGTTTTATTGAAACTAGCAAAAAGTGGATTAGATTTGGCTGGGTCTGATGGTGGTGTAAGTATTTTAGATCTCCATTCTGGTGCTCTTAGTAAGGGCCAGGGTTTTGTCAATATTTTTAAACATGCAGAGGCAAAAAAAATATTCAACAGCATGGATTCGGCAATCTATAAGTACGATTTTTATTACGTATGTTTTTTTTCGTGCTGTGTAATACATATATGTTAGGTTCTTCCTTAATTTTACAGAGTAGTAAAGACGAAAATACAGCATACAGTAGCACACCATTTTGGTATAGATATGAATAAGATCTACTTAACTAAACCTACTTTTTTTTCGCGAATGATTAATAAGCCTGCAAAAACTATACACGATGAATACTGGCATCCACATATCGATAAGGTTTGCTTTGAGACGTTATATAATATCCTTTAACTGTTAAATTAAAATAAAATTAATAAATTAAAATAAATTAAAATAAAATAAAATAAATTAAAATAAATTAAAATAAAAATTATCGATTTCAGGAAACGTACGAATCATTTCATTATACATCGTTACTCTATTTAAGTGATTATAATAAAGATTTCGAAGGTGGTCGATTTATATTTATGGATAAAAATGACGTTAACACTACAATAGAACCAAGAAAAGGTAAGGTTCATAAAATTGTTAAATCACAAATTATAATGAAATGATTTTTTTAATGAGATAATTTATTAATAATTTTAGGAAGAGTATCAATGTTTACTTCAGGGAGTGAAAACTTACATTTAGTTGAAAAAGTAAAATCTGGTACTCGTTATGCCTTGACGGTATCATTTACATGCGATGAAAGCGCCGCGATATCCGATTTATACTTTACTGAGACACTAAATTAAGTTTTCCACCTTACAAGTATTATACATTAATTATACGTGATATAAAATACGTAGCATTAACAATATTTTTATTTATAATATGTTTAATTTACAAATGAACAGTATTATAATAGTATTATAAAAAAAAGTAAGTTGTATGTATCATATTAATATAAATTTACGTTTAAAATGCATTTAATTATATAATGAAAAAATTAAGATTATTTAAAATACAACTTTGATTTATCCACAATGTACTTTTGATTAAAAAAAAATACAATTACTTTTTTATTTAATATATCAGCAAAAATTACGCCTTGAATTATTTTAAAGTAACACATACTATACATAAAAAGAAATTAATATTTATTCAGAATATTTTAATAATAGCAAGTAATTCGGACAATGAACAATTTTAATTAATAATTTAAGTAAAATTATAAATTAAATGTTTCAATATATTTTATTGTCGCTTACAATTTTCTTCGTAATATTTATATGATGTAAGGCTTTAATTAAAAAAATTTATCGAGCTAAAGATTATGAGATCATTCTGCTTAAAACCATAATATCTATTAATCAAAAGGAAAAATAATAAACATCAATTTTTAATATATAGGATAATAATTATTAATACACATAAATAAATAGTAATGCTACGTCCATCATTAATACAAATTAAATAATAGTTATTTAATTTGATGACTTTGGCAATTGTAACAAACGTAATTCTAAAATAAGTTCTTAAACTTAAAAATCACAAAAATTTTTGTATTTTATTTAAATAAATGGTAATATATAGTCATATACAATACCATTTTATAAAAAAAATCTAACGTATCCTAGCATGTTTTTTATTTCGCGTGATTTGACTGTTGAGAAACACAATTTTGAGTTACAATCTTGAAGTATATAATAAAATATATACGAAAGGATCTTGCAAATTAAATAATTTTGTCAATTCGTATAGAACTTTTTAGTCACATTGCAGCAATATAGTATATCGTATTTGCATAACTTCATATTGAAGTTTTAGATATAAGATATATATGTACATTGTTTGCGCAACTTCTCTATATTATAGAAAATATTAAGTTCTATCAGTGACGCGGTATATGTAATCATTCTGAAATATAATAAAACTAAAGATACGAATGTTCTTCCGCAAGTTATACTTGTAAAAGATTTGCAATATGCTTCGCACTTTCTCCCAACAATATTGTCCTATGATTACCAGATACCTCTTCTACTCTAACGGGTTGTGTGCAAATCTGAAAAAAAAAAAAGAAAGGTATAGTATGTGTTATTTTATCAATCTGTCGTGTGTTGAAGAAAGTCAGTAAAAATAAAATAAAAATAATTTCCTTACATTTGATAAATCATAGTCCTTTTCTAGAGGTATAAAGTTTTCTGTCGCTTTAATTAATGTGACCGGTCCTTGGATTTTTTTACTCGGATTATAGATTACAGTAGCCGCTAACTTTTTGAATAAAAGATATCCGGCGATTTTTAAGTCGTCCTGTGTAAATGGCGTATCACCTATTATTTCTATCATTTTGTCAAACATTTCCACGTCTGATTTACTCTCCTTCAAAATGTTATATGCCTGAAATAACGTAAACGTAAATCGTAAAACGAGTATTTAAATTTATATAATAAATTATTGTTTAAATTGCCCAATTTAATAAATTAATATGCAGTGCGAATATCTTTGTCTACAAAAATAGATAAAATTAATGAATCGATGATACTTACTTGGTTAAGACTAATTTTTTTATTAAATTGTATACTGAAATATGCCAGCGCTTTCATACATCCTTCGGAAGTAACATTTTTCATCTCTTCGAGTTTGCCAATAATGTCACATTGTTGTCGTACGAATGCCAGAGAGCCATCGATTAAACTCAAAATTACTTTTTCTCCAGCAGATTCCAATTGTAGAGTCATCTCGATAGCAACGCAAGTTCCAAACGAGTATGCTGCCAAGTGATATGGTCCTTTCTTTTGAACTTTTCTAATAGCCTTTACATAGAATTCAGCCAATTCTGATATAGTTTCGTGAGGCGCCTGCTCGACGCACTGCAGACCCCATAACGGTCTTTCGAGTTCGTTAGCCACATATTCCAGCGATTTAACGAGACCCTCGATACCGTGAACGATGAATAATGTCGGTCCCTTAGAATTCTTCGTTTTTAAGCGAACAAGTGCCTCTTTCGGCAACACTTCATTGCTCGGCCATTGCATCAGCAGTGACTGCATGTTATGCTCATTTGAATCTACAGTGGTTGTCGTATTCGCCTCGATAGATTTCAGCTCTTTCGGTATTTCACTAGAAGATAATTCTTGCAACCTGGCGAAGGTTAAGACACGGATTTCTTGAGCAGATAATATGATATCGTAATTTCTTTCAAGAGTCTGTTTAATTTCCGTGCCCATTAACGAGTCCATACCCAAGTCGGCCAAACTGTTGCTAGGATTAATCGAAGTAACATCTTTAATACCTAGGATATTAGCAATAGTTGCAATAATGTCAGCTTTGTTGCCGTCGTCGGATTTAAATTTTTCAGCTAGCACTGCGGAAGCCAACACTGGATGTGGTTGTTGTAGGAATACATCCATTGTTGCAAGGCAACTCGACATATGTTGTGGTAAAGTACCGCCCACCTCAGTATCATTGTCTCCCATCATTTCTAAAAAAAAAAAAAAATATATTTAAAGAAAAACTATGATTAAAAAATATACGAAATATTTGTACAATAAATTTAAAATAACGATATGTCCACGTAGGTATTAAAATAGATATAAATAAAAATTTAATTTATATTTTAAAATCAAAGAAAAAAAAAAAAATCAAAAAGTTAGAAAATAGTTAATTGAAATTCGTATTAAATATCGTATATATTACCTATGACTAAACCAACATCTCCGATAGCACCCCATTGAATAGCGAGACCGGGTAAACCATTAGCCTGTCTTTCCTCCATTAGTCTTTCCATAGCTGAATTTGCGAAACCGTAGTTAGTTTGACCCATATTGCCGCGACCACACGATACTGACGAGAACACTACAAAGTAATCTAGCGATGGGCAGAGCTTTCTCGACACTGTATCTAGATTCTTTGTGACATCGACTTTTGGCGAAATAACCGTTTTAAAATCTGCCTCCTCTAAATTTTCAATTAGAGCATCGCGTAGCACAGCCGCCAGATTAAATATACCGCCTACTGGAGCCAGCCGGTTGCTTTCTTGAATTAAGCGCTCAGTGCCCGATAATGTCGTAACATCTGCCGTAAAGATAACAATTTTTGCACCACTTTCGCGCCAGCGACGTACGCATAATGCCTGATAACCAGTGCGTATTCCTGACCGCGATACTAAAACGATAAATTTGGCGCCGCGGCCGACCATCCAACCAGCAAGTTCTAAACCAAATCCTCCGAGACCGCCGACTAAAATGTATGATTTCTCCGGATTTATATAAGTACGTGGAATCGCAGCAACTGTTTTCGGCGCTGGTGCTACACATTGTTTTTTCGGTTCTTCATCGCGGATCTTTAATAGCACTTTTCCAATGTGTTTGCCTGTCGCCATAAATCTGAATCCTTGCTCGAGCTGTTGCTCCGAAAACACAGTCGATTGAAGCGGACGTATCGCACCGTTCTTAAGACCTTCCGAAACAAGTCTTACCAATTCTTTTTTCTCCGCGTTATCATCTCCGAAAAGCCCGTCTAACAGTATACCGTGGAAAGCCGTATTTTTCAAAAACATTGACATTCCTACACGATTGTCGTTCGACAAATCGTACTTTCCGATTTCAAGGAAACGCCCGCCGAACGCTAGGCACCGAATACCGGCCTGCAATTTTTCTTCTGCTAATGAATTTAGCACGACGTCGACTCCACGTCCTTGAGTCTCGGCACGTATTAGCTGTTCGAAACTTGTATCTCGGGAGTTGCCAATATGTCTGTCATTTAGTTGTGGGAACATTTTCTTAAGATATTCTCTTTTTTCTAACGTGCCAACGGTAGTGAAAACGGTACAACCGGCATGTAAAGCAATAGCAATCGCTGCTTGACCAACACCACCCGTACCGGCGTGAATTAATACGCTTTCGCCTGGCTTTAATTGACCTCGTATAAACAAGGCATAATAACTAGTCGCGTAAGCGACAGGTATCGTCGCCGCCTGCTCCAATGTCCACTTTTCAGGTACCTCCCATAAAAAGTCAACATCTGCAACCACAGTGGTCGCTAATCCTTTAGCTTCGACTATGCCCATCACGCGACGACCGTCGCTGTCTCTCCCCGAAAATTCAAGTCCCAATATGCATTCTTCCGTAGCCATATTTCTTGGTAAAGCGTCTGGTGGTAATTTGCCACTCGCCAACATAATATCTCTGTCGATCATATAATTTATATATATTTGTTATACCTTTATAATTTATCTTAAAAGTATAAGGAAATAATTTTTGTTGAAACTTACCTGAAATTCAATGGCGCATAGTATACGCTACAAAACTTCATATTAGGAAAATTGTCAGAACGATAATAAGTTAATGGGCCTTCAATCCATCTCAAGCTACTAAGATCTCCTCTTGTTAATGTATTCACGTAAGCATGTTCCACCTGTAGAGAAGACACATTGCTCTGTTGATCCAATGGTAAATGACGATAACTGCCCCATTGTCCTCCTTTTAAAACATTAGCTATTAACCCTTTGTCCAACTGTTCCACGTAAAATCGAACGGATAAGCCAAACTTAGGGGCAGATTTATCCTGAATAAAGATATAACGTGCGTTTGCACCGCCCGTTTCACGTCGTATGCAAGTCATAAGTCCGACCAAGCCTACAAATAAAAATCAATCAGATATTGTTTCTTATACATATTCAATCGATAGAGAATTACGTTTTTACGTTTATGTTTTTATAAGGCAATTAAACTTTTACGTAAAACAAGTAAAACAATATGTAGTTAAAAAAATTGAGATAATTTTTTTGTAATCTTACCAAGTGTTTTTTCGCCTTGGGATACAAGAAGTACTTCTTGATCTTCGCTATCGGATTTCTTTAGTGCCGATTTTACATCTTCCAACCATGAAAGATTTTTCTCTGTGATTTGTATCACTATTGGCTCTCTCTGCTTTCGCTGCGCCTTCAGTAATAAATAATAACTTTTTCCTATGGGATCAGTTTGTTTTCCGGCTAGAGTTAAATCAGTTTCTTCTAATGCGGCCTTTAAATTTAGTTGCGTAGCGGTTTCTTCCAGTAAAATAAAACCACCAGGTTTTAAAGCAGCCCCCAAATTCTTCAGAACATTATAAGATTGATTAGACACGACGTCTGCCGCTATAATAAAATGTACATCCTGAACGGGAAGTGGTTTACTCATATCCTGCGCGAGAATGTCAGCATTTATGTTCATTTGACTTAAACCTGCTGTGTAACTGTCGGTAGAAGCTGCGATCACTTGTAAATCAATCTGAAACAAAAAAAATAATTTTTTTAATATTAACACGGCACTAAAAATAAAAAAAAAATTAAAATTTCGAGAAAAACCATTTATTAAAATCATATAGTATACTTACAACAGGCGAGCCTAATTCGCCGTTGAAAATATCGAGAACAACCGGCGCTAAGAGAGCTTCTGCTGCTCGTTCACCCGCAATTTCCACGGTTTTCAATTTTAATGACATCATGTTTTCGCATACGATTTGTAAAAGTACTGTAAGCGCATGCACTTTTCCTCTCGCTGGATCCTCTACAAAACTGTGCGAATTTTCGTAAGGCACAAAAGTATATCGCTCGTATTTAGGATCGGCCTGCGTCTGTTGTCGTCGAGGTGCCAAGGAAGATTTTAATCCCCTAAGTTCGATACCGCCCGATTTCACGACATCGATGTTCTTATAATGATACACCGGTAATCCGTCGTCTTTTGATAATTCTTCTACTAACTGTTTGTGAAGTACAGGATTAATCGCGGCGTATTGAAGACGCGATGGTAAATACATTAACTTGTGTTTGGTGGATACTATGGTTATCTGAAGCATAGTATCTATGTACGAAACCCATTGATCGAACCAATGAAGTTCACCAGTAATTCCATAGTTGTCGCAAGATTTAATTCCTTGGAAGATATCGCGATATTCATATCCACGCAGCCTCAATTCTTTATAAATGTCCTTACTATTTAATGGTAAAACCTCTTCATCGGAAGGCGGTGTCGGCGGTGGTGGAAGTTTCAATTGATCTTTTTCGATAGCTTCGGATGCACGAATATTTCCACTGACGACAATCGTACCGGCCTCGCAGATCTCAAAATCGCCAGTTCCCTTAAAGATGGTTATAGAAAATTTCACCGTTCCTTCTTTTGGCATAATGGTAGCTCGTTGAAACCGCACATTCTCAAACACCACTGGCAATTGTTCAAAGTCGGTACCGCGCAGTTTTGCCAAAGTTTTCCACACCAATAACATGTAGCCCGTGGCTGGGAAAAGAATTCGTCCATCTATTTGATGTCCAGCTAAATATGAATCCGCTTCTTTCGATAAATCTATTTGAACGATGCACTCTCCTGACTGGCCCGATATTTGTTTGAAAACAGCCACGTCCCATGCAGTAGAGTGATCCCATCTGACTAGCGGTCCGATCATTGGTGTTCCGCGACCGACGGGAAAACTTATTGACGGATAAAATTTAGAAATATCAGGTTGTGCTCCGGCCATGTACAGCTTACCCACGTTAGACAGCAAAAATGCTAAATTATCTGCATGGTCCCGCTTGTGAAGGCCTATATTAGTTACTGTTGACGGCAATGATCTGCGCAAAATTGCTTGTAGCAAGCAATGTGGCGCAATCTCGATCGTTATTGCATTTTCTGGAATATGCGTGATCGCTTCCTGGAAGAGCACAGGAGACAACAAATTATTCACATGATACGCGGCGGAGCTAAGTTGCGCGAGCGGGCTGCCCCATGCGGCTTCGGGTACTGAACTTGAGATCCATCTGGCTGATCTTTGCTTTGGACTTGGTATAATTTTTTCAAGCGCAGCGCGCAATTTAGGCCCGGCAGAAGCGATGTATTTACTGTGGAAAGCGCAACCGGAACTGTTTACCATCCTAGCGAAGATATCTTGGCTCTTAAGTTTTTGTACAAATTTCTGTATAGACTCGGGTGGACCTGAAACGGTGGTCGAGTTAGCAGAGTTGTGGCAAGCTGGAATTACATCAGGCGGGCATAACTTTGAGGTTTCTTCCCAGCTCAAACCAATTGCCGCCATGGCACCTGGCGCAAGCTTAGAGTCTAAAATCGCCTTGCCTCTACTGTAAGCCGCTAAAACAGTTTGCTCCGGAGTAAATGTACCGTCAGCATAAGCACAACCTAATTCTCCAACAGAATGTCCGACTATACCATCCGGATGTATTCCTATCGATGTCAATACGTCCACAAAAGCGACTTGCATAGCCGCAATAGATACGAAAGAGTACAAAACATTTTCATACGTTTCGTCCGTTCCGTTCATAATAATGCTCATAAGATCAATGCTATGAGGCGCTAATGCATCGGCACATCGTCGTAAACTTCGATGAAAAGTTTCAATGCCCATTAATTGACGGGCCATGCCCGGCCACTGCGATCCCATGCCCGAAAATATAAACCAAATGGAGCGCTTCTCATTAGAACTTGTTATCTCGGTCATTTCACGCGTATTATCGACGTCGAGTATCTCGTAACCGCGAAACTTGTGATTAGGGATGTCATGATTATGCATTACGTGTAACAGCGAAAGAAATTCGTCGTCTTTACGATGCTCCAATGCTTTATCAAGTAAAGTATGTACAGCCTCTTCCGTTCGGCCTGATACGGCAACTAATTTGGGCAATACTTCGGCAACGTTTAACAGCGGTGACAATTTTGGTTTTGGATTGCTGCGTAAAACGATATGTGCATTTGCGCCGCCGAAACCAAAAGAGTTGACACCTACGATACCACCGTTCCACGGTGTGGCTTTGTCGACAACTCTAATACGTCCTTCGATTAAGGCAGGAATGTTTGAATTTGGAGTATTAAAATGCAAATTCGCAGGAATCACGCCCGCTTCCATCGCAATTAACACTTTGGCGATCGAGCATAATCCGCTGGCCGGCTCCGAGTGACCCATGTTAGATTTTACTGAACCAATAAGCAAAGGTGTCTTTCTACCTTTGCAGAATAGTTTGTCGACGGAATTAACTTCTTCTGGATCACCTACTTTAGTACCGGTACCATGAGTTTCCACGTAAATCACATCTGCGGGATTAATTCCTGCTTCGTTATATACTTCGCGCATCAACCGATTCTGCATTTCACCATTAGGATACGTGATGCCTTGAGATTTATATCCGTCGGTGTTCGTTTTCGTGTGAATTACAGTGGCATATACTCTGCGCGCATCTTTTGCTTTTTGCAAATATATCGCCACCACCGCTTCGGCTCTAACGTAACCGTCACCCGAAGCGTCGTACGCTTTGCATTTGCCGTCGTGGGAGAGCATACTCAATTTGTGAAATTGAAGCGAGGTCGCCGGTCTTAATACGAGATTCAATCCACCGACGATTGCAGCATCGCACTCGCCGTTACGCATTGCAGCGACTGCTTGATGCATGCCGTAAAAAGCCGAGGAACAAGCAGTGTCCACCGCGTAACTAGGTCCATTGAAGTCAAAACAGAAAGAGACTCTATTAGCAAACATTGCTTTCGAACACCCGAGCAATCCGTATCCTGTAAAGAGATGCAAATTCTTCGGTTTAGTTTCATTGTCAAAAACATGGGGCAATTAAAAAAATATTAATTGATTAGAGAGACATACGGAATTATTTTGCGTAATGTACAAACCGTTTATAGTTTCCATATCTCTCATCCAAAAATCATCCGTTTCCGAGCAAGAAACCCCGACAAACACTCCGGTACGTGATCCTCTTACGGTCGAGGGATTGATGCCAGCATCAACTATTGCCTCGTACGTAACTTCTAACAGTAAGCGAAGCTGCGGATCCATTACGTGTGCTTGCTTAGGATGTACTCCAAAAAAAGAAGCGTCAAAGTTGCTAAGATCCTTGAGTTTGGCGGATCTAGGCGGTATTCCGTGGGCGTTGTTCGCTGTCCAACGGCGATCGTCATCGGTGACCATGTCCATTTCTTTCATCAAATTCTCCTTAAATTCCTCGATATTGGACGATTCGGGCAGACGGCCTATAAAAGAACATTTTCGTTCAATGCGTTATATAAGTATAACAATACGTGCCTTTATTATTCGCGACCGACAATTACCTGATATGCCCGAAATGACGATGTCACTATCGATAGAATACGGTACTCCATTTCCAATTGCCGATTCCCGCGTCATCGGGCTGTTAACACTTTCGAATTGAGCAGGCATCTTGTCGAAAAAAATCGACGTTCTCTCCTCTCGATCTTTTAGCTCCGTTTAGGATCTCTATCTGCAAAGACAAAACATATTAATTATACATAAAAAAAAAAAAACATTTGTTTTATTTGAAAGAGAAATAGTTTTTTTTTTTTTTTAGAAATTCTCGATTTCTCATAATCTTTATCGATATTCTTTTCAGATTTAATAGAAGACGTAGAAATCAGGTCAGTTTAATCTCGTTGAATTTATGTAATCTTATTGGGGTTCCAAAAGAGCATATTTTATATTATTTTACGTCTCGGGAATAAAGGGAGAAATGTCATTTATGCTTATCCGTCACGTTGAAATCATAACGATCTCGTTCTGGAATCTCGTTCAACAGTCTCTTTGAGATGCGCTCGGTCTACAAGCGATTACTCCGCGCAATTACCATCAATTGACATATAACATACTTAATTGAGTAATCTCAATAGAGTTTCTGGATAAATCAACTTTGCTTGACGAGTCGTCGCTCTTTCTTAAAAAATTTCTCAATTGTTCAAAAGGTAAGCGTAATATTATTACATAAACAATGACTCATAGTAAGTAATTAATTAAAAATCGTTACAATTTTCTTTTTCTTTTTTATCTTAATGTTATATTTCAGAAGAATACGTTGTATCGCATTTCAATTTGCAAATTAATTAAAGAGAACAGGAATTGTTTAATAATGTTACTATAAAATTATATAAGACGCATCGAAATATATATCTCGCTGAAAGAATAAAATATTCGAGCGTTTACGAAAATTCGCTGAAGACGTGACACGCTAAATTATCTCGAGAAGAGAAGTTATCGTATACCATAATACGATAGTGATAATTACGATATTTGTTACATCACATTAATACGCATTGACTCCTATAGATATAATATAAAGTTTCAGCCATTATGACGTATATAATTCGTTGAAATCTTTTCATACTTGATTACAGAACCGAGTCATCAATAATTTTTGCAGACATTTCTCGTCTTGTACCAGGTCGCTCCGATATCATATTTATTTTTCGATGCGTGGCACTATCGACTTGTAAAAAAAGTGAATAAAGTCAATCTAGCGTTTTCTATGTATTATACTGAATTGTTAATAAGATTATCCGTACGTTACTGTGCGACGAAGAATAAAAAATTCACCTAGGAATTGCCGAAAGACTGTTACATCACGGAATTTTAAGCTGTTTGTCTAAATTAAGTATTGTTCGCTACTTAATGTTTGCAACACAATCGATCAAAACATAGACATAAACATTTTGCTATTTTATTACTAATTTTATGACTTTTCTTATCGTCTTATTAATCATTTTATTAATATTAATTTGATGAAAAACGTAATTTGCTCGATTACCAAGTTAGCTGCAGCATTTGTAAGTAATTCAGAAAAAGTTATTCCTGCGAGCTAACGTAATAAAAATAATTATTCCACTTCCTAATTAAATAATTTAAACAAAGTCTCGATAAATTATATTACTCATGTTTTATTCCTTGATATTTTAATTTTTCTAATTATCAACTATAAACCTTAATTAGCATATCCATTATTTTTCTTAAGTCAACTAAAACGCGAATAAAGTCAGGTTTCAACCCCCCCCCCAAAAAAAAAAAAAAAAACATCACAAAAAACCACGAATACGTCAATTTCTTTCGATTGTGTTGTAATGTCAACCTAATAAATGTAAGTTCAAGTTGGAAGGTCGGTTGCGTTATCGCATTATCACAATTCGCAAGACTGCTGATGCGTATATAACTGAATTCAATTCAATTCAATTCCTTTGGTCGCTATTATTATGCATATGTTATGTAATATGTCTACCAATTAAATGTTTGCGAGGACAATATGCGAATATAGTATGCCTAAAGACAATGAGACTTTCCCAAAAGCTTTCTGCTATTTTCTGAAACACTATTCAACCACATCTACATTAAGTAGTAAAATATTTTTACTTTGAAAGTGTAATATAGCTTAAAATAATACACTGTCTGATAGAGCTTGCGTACAAAAAAAACCCGTTTAATAACGATAAGAAGTTGTTACTTTTAATTGTTCTTATTTTAAACTAGACATTACTTTAACGTTATTTGCATCCATACGTACGCAAAATGACATAGAAAATGTTTAAATGCTTCAAGATTTTGACGTTAAGTATCAATTTATAAAGAATATTATATGATTTTATCTTGATCTGCATTAAACTCATTACTATAAAATTATCCGATTACTTTTTTTTTTAATCGTGTTAATAAAAAAATAAAAACATTAAATTTTTGATAACATACTAAGAAAAAAGTCGTCTGTTCAGTTATAAGTGTTAAACGTTGTTGCATTACGTAATTAAAAAATTAAAAAAAAAAACTGTATCAAAGAGCGCGACACGTGGAAACTTTTCATTATTAAATTTTATGTAAAATAAAAAAAAATGGAATCTTAATAATGACGTATTAAAAAGCGAAACTGTAATTTTCATGCCTCTAAATGAATTGCGTCTAATAAATTTGCATTGGTTTTAAATTGCTAATAAATGAATTTAATAAAGACATTGGTAATTTTGATGTTAATCAAGGTAAGAAATCACTAATCATGCATACAAGCAGAGGTCAACTCTCATGCCTTCTTATCCCTCGACGAATTAATCGTCGCTCGGTTAATTGATCAATCATTTAAGCTTCATTAGAGTCGCACATTCAGTACACTTGCGCCCACGCATTCACGACAGGTGCGTGCGATTGTAATTAGTAATTGAGTAATATCATTGTTAAATTATCATTGTATTCTAGGAATGAGAGAAGTGAGTAGTGCAACAGTAAACGTGCAAAAAGAAAATCCCTCGACTTTTTAAGTATTTGCAGAGCTCGAGTTTTTCTTTAAACAAATTCTTCTTTCTATATGCTTATATTCGTCGAGTCTCGTTATTTGTCTGGAATATAAAAATAACTATATATACAAAAAAAAAAAAATAAAAAAAATTAAGAAGAAAAATAAATTGCTGCAAATCGAGGACGTGATTTTCATATATGTAATAAATAAAACTACGATTACGTTGCATTCTCAATTTGAAAATAAATTTTCTTCCCGCTGGTATGTTATTTGCGAATTCACAAACACGTTTTGACATGATGCCTGGCTAGAACTGTATACGTTATGACGCATGACAAACGCACCAGCGTAACGTCGTCTATTCCGACGATTCGAGCTTCGGGGTTACGAGAAAAAAAAAAAAAAAAAAAAGCGACAAAAGTCCAAAACAAATTCTCTCCGCAGTATACTCGCAATTGTTTACCCTTCACGTATTCCGAATCTGTGACACGTAAGACTGACCGTGTGTGTTCGTTTCGCTCTTCGCATCTAGCGCACTTAGCGCGCTGAATCCGTTAGATACGTCTACCTGAGGCTTTTTTTTCTCACAGTGGTACTTCTTTAGAGACTTTTGCAATTATCTTGAAAACTTTCGGCTCTTCCTTTCCTTTTACACATACTTCAAGTGTTTCGCCGATTTACGTGTCTCGTTGCTTCTATTTACATGTATTACATACTACTACATGTACGTGCAATACATATGCAGATACATACGTATGTACTTATCCAGTCATTAGCACGCGTACGTTGTGAAACACATTAGGAAAAAAACCTATCACTTGGAAGAGACAATCTGTAATATCTCGTACAACAATATCCGTATTGCTTACCGCGGTAGATTATTTATATCATTCGATACTCGATCGAATCAATCTCCTCACGTAGCACACAATTTTAACAAACTTCCTAGGTCTCGAGAATTTCTAAAAGAAAAGAAAAGAGAAAAAAAACCCAGTTACAATACCGTGAATATCGTAGGAAAAAAAAAAATAGAATAACGATTTTACTACAATTTTTTCGGAAAGTGTTTGAGGTGAAGGTTTAAAAAAAAAAAAAAGGACTGAAAGGGAAAACATGGCACGATAACTCTAGCTTCGTGACGAAACTGCGATACGCTTCGCAGCGGCTTTTTCCGTTAGCCGAGACAATAACGTCACCCGGGAACGGGAACCGGAAGCGGAGTCCCCCAGTGCCGCCGTTTAACGTTCGCGTGCGGTATCGATCGCGCAAGGACTCACCTGGCGATATTCTCATGCGAGCGAGCGAACTCGGGGGCGACGTGTACGGCCGCCGTTCTTTCGTTCCTCGGAGGGTGGACGGCGCTCGGCGTTAGTTGTTACCTTTCGAATAACCGCGGCCGGGCTTTTCTTCGCTCGCGATAAATCGCTCTCTCGGCTCGGCGCAACGTGTTACGCGACTGGACTCTCGCACTCCAGAGGGAAACAACCGGGAGAGGTCGTCGGGCGATCAAACTGAGGACTGGCGTGCGTCCAGCACGCCAGGATCTTATTATTGAATCGCACAGTCTCCGTGGTCTGACATCAGACCATGTGGCGGCGGCCAATCGCAGCACGGGGACGTCGGACGCATGCGCCGCCCTCCACCCGGCGTCCTAAACAGCGCACACGCGTCCGCCGTCTCTCTCTCATCTTTCCATCATCTTCCGTGAATTCCGTGTTCACGAGTAGAATCGTGACGGGCACCCCCCGTCCCTCGCCTCCAACCCGCCCCGCGCGTTTTACCGATCTATGCTTCGACGTCGTACCGTAAGATTTTCGCGGGAACCACGCGCCTGTCACATGCCGCGGTGCGGCGGGCGGTCGCGACTCGCGATTCTTTCACGTTCCCTCGTCTGTTACGCGAGCCGCGTGTCTTATCACCTCGAGGAAACGATAGCATTACCGGCGCTCAAAAACGTCGGGCACGTGAACGAAAAAAAAATCGATACTCCTCGATGCCTGCGCGCAATCTTTTTATGCGTTTCTTCGTCGATGCGCAATCGTTTTATGCGTTGCAAGTATTAATACAGCGATCGCCGCCGGTGGCCGTGCGCGAAATTATGTATATGGTTAAGGTTCGGGTTTTTTTATCTTCGTTTAAAAGAAAAGAAAAAAAGAGAGAAAAGAAAATAGAACAAGTGACTGGGTACGATTGTATCTGTTTATTCAAGTACGCGATTTGTTGCGTCTATCCAAAATACGGCGTGTCAACGAAAAGTTACGAGTGTCTCGTCATCACGTTATAATCAACACAGTCTCGGCTACATAAATAGTATTAACAAGTTAGATATGCCATAATCTGGAGAAAAGAAACACTTTACGACCCATTTATATATAAATACAGACGTAATTTACATTTACAATTATATTGAAAATGGAGATATACGTACTTGCAAATAAAACTGTCGAGATAAGTTTCTGGTTGATTATGGAAATTTATTGGCACGTTAAGTATTTGCACGTTAATCTTTTTGCCTATTTTATTCTATTTCTATACGTTTTTGTTTTTTTTTTTTTTCCATAGAACAAAATATTGCGTCACCGTGAATAAACAAATCAATTTCGACCGCCAGTCAATCGCTCGGATTCGTTTGTTGGCTCGAATTTTAAACAAAATTAATTTCTTAAGTAACAAACTTAAAATTGAGATAGAGAATGTTTTCAATAAACGACACGTCGATTTCAAGGCCAGGCCTCGAAATCTTTGCTCCATAATCTCGTCGGTTCGCTCATCGGTTATTCATTTTTTTGCGCTCGGTAAAAGCGTATCGTTTTTCGAAGATTAGATACGACGATTTTTTTCGTACGTTTCTTGAATGATGACCGTAAAGAGATTTAAAAAGCTTGGCATATAGTTCGATCCGATTCGAATGGAAATATTCTAAATAGAAATATTTCCACTTCAACTATATAGCAAAAAAATATTTAATAACACGCTTGCACGCAATCTGTTAAATGCATTACGTTTGTGTTTTATAATATATTTTTTGCACTGCTTCCGTTCACAGGATTATTAATCATATCGAGATCATTTTTCTTTTTTAGAAGCTAGTTCAAATATTAGGTAAAATTGTGCTTTTGTCGTTGAATTTTTAATTGGAAAAAAAAACTGAAGGTAAAACAGTGTAAGAAATATTTTATAGCATATCTATAAATATTACTAAGGACTGAAACGCAGAAGAAAAATTTATCCTAAGCTAAGTGCATTATTGCCATATATGTAGCAAAAGCAAAATAATGATTGCAATTGACTGCATCATGTATCTGAACTTGGGATGTAAATTTTTTTTTCAAAATACATCAAAAAACTAAATGACAAAACATTGATATGTGAGAAGTTCTGTGGTCTTTTACAAAGCTTTTTATTTTTAGAAGGCTGGCTAATTTGAAATTTTAATTACGGTCACTTGTAATATTTGAATATTTTGCATTAGGAATCAAGCGTGACCGTAGACGTATAATAATTTTGGTAAAAAAAAACAAAAAAGAAACTAATGATATACTACTTGACATTAAATTTAAATTTTTAATATAAATACAATAGAAGTCAATTTCTTATCATCTCAAGACTTGCATGGCATAAATATTGCAACTGATAACTTGTACAGGTACGATAACTATTCGTGTGATTTCGGGAGTATAGATAAAACCAAGTGATGTAAAATATTAAACGGTTGATGTACAGTTGATATTGCAGCAGCTAATATTATTTTAAATGTTAAAGACAATTGGAAAACAAATAGAAAACAAGCTTCGAAAAACCATTAAAAAGAAAAAGAAATTAATATTAACTTTAAAGTATAACGATTAATAGTCCTGGCTAAAATGATTGAATAATAACATATGTACCGAAGAAAGTATTTTTTAGATAACTAATCATCGAGCTTAACGAGATCTTTGTGGCATGGTCCAAAGCCAAGCATCCTGTTTAGCACCGCGGATACCGCTTTGTGACTGGATACGAATTGCAGTTACTTTATTTAATCAAAATCAACAGGGAAATGTCGTGTCGCGACGAAGATACACGCTATTGAGATAATCGATTATTCGGCATGCAGTCTCGTGTGTTCCGTCACGCAATGTATCACGTGGAAGCGATTACGAGAATGAAATCACACGGACAAGTCGTGATCCAAAATTCTTACATGAATTTCATTATTATAAAAATGATCGATTGTTCAATAAATAAAAAAATTAATGGCATGTAGAATGAAAGGCGTTTTGTAAAAAGATAATATTCGCGCTTTATAGAGAAACAATATTTTTGCCATGGAAAAAAGTTGCACTATTTCCCATTTTAGAAAAAAATTATATTATTTTTATAATCATATATATATATATATATATATTTTTTTTGTCAAGCAAAAGATATTAGTTATTTAAATATTTCAAAAATGTCAATCAAATGACGTAATAATCTGATGATTCTTTGACCTGTGACACAAAGCCAATGATCAAACATCATGTGTTCGCGCAAGACTTAAAATTCGTCAGATAGATTGATACTTTGTGATAGTACGAAATCTCTTATTAGTTTAATTTCAATAAACAGAAAATCTCCATATTAATATTTGACATTTTTTTACAGGACCAAAGATATGATATATATATATATATACTAATAATGAAGTTTTAATAATACTCACTGAATATTATCGTGTCTTATTGTGAACTTTACTGTATCTACTATTTTTTGCCTTTTTTCTTGTTTTGTGACTCATTTGCTTCGTTCAACTTTTCTAATTCTAATTCCAGAGCTCTTTGTTTTCTTCGGCACGTTGGCGT
The DNA here is from genome assembly GCF_019399895.1 of Cardiocondyla obscurior. Taxonomy (NCBI): domain Eukaryota; kingdom Metazoa; phylum Arthropoda; class Insecta; order Hymenoptera; family Formicidae; genus Cardiocondyla; species Cardiocondyla obscurior. The sequence goes on along the minus strand of NC_091873.1, from coordinate 6,885,714 downwards.
TTTAGAAAACCAGGCTGTAACGTTAAATTTTTAGTTTAAGTCGATAAAAATCTAGGTACTTACTATCTTATGCGCTACACATGGTAATAGACCTACATATAAATGCATCTTCCTCTTCGCGATACACTGGATCCTTAAAACTCAAGGCATTCACCAATTCCACATGTGTTAAAGGATGAGTTCGTAGTTGTACCATACGCTTTGTAGTCATTACCTGCCTCGTGATATATGTAGATTAAAATTAAGATAAATAATGTAAGCATTGATAACGTCGATATTTGTAATTTAAATTATCAACCTCGTTAATCGCTGCTAAAATGGTTCCTATCGTGAAGCCGTCGCACGCTTTAGCCATAGCCGACGTATCAAATTGTCTGCTTATACCTGAATACTAAAAATAGGTAATTTCTTTTTATCATCGGCATAATCAGATAAAACAAATAATTATTTAATATAATAAACTAATATTGGGCATTATTATAGGCTAATAAATATATAAATATTAATTTAAAAAGGTGAGGAATTTTTTAAATAGCAATTTATGAAATATCACCTTAAATACTTTGTACTCACTTTGTATAACAAATCTTTCCATATAAAAGACACGGTGCCATAATCTGGTCTAGGAATATATATGACTTTATCATAAGTTTGATATAAAAGTTTTGGATCGGCGTCCCAAGGTTTACTAGATGTCCCGATAAGCAGAACTCTATCTTCGCCCGTAATATTTTTTACCAGTTTCGGCAAATCTTTTCTCAAACGTTTAGGGTCAGTTTTGTCCGTTTTCGGTACTTTCTTCACAAACGGCTTTTCCGCATCATCCATAAAGATCACTGACGGCTGTAATAATCGCGATACCTTTGACAAAAAAAATAATATAAATAATAACTTCGTAATTTGTAATAGAATATTGTAAATTTAATTGAGCTGAATATTAATTGTACTAAAACCGAACCTTTGAAATTAGATGAACGAGCATAATTAAACCTGACTTGCCGGGATACTTGCCAGCGATGTTCGCTGGCGTGATATCAAAAAGAGTTGCTCCAAGTTCTGTACAAATTGCGTCCACCAAAAACTTTTTACCGCTGCCATGTGGACCAGCTATCAAAACTGATCTCACAAGAGGCGTGAGTTCTCTTAATTCTTCATTGCCCAAGGGAAGTATACAATATTCGGCTATCAGCTGTCTTATATCGCCTACCATAATTTAATTATTATAAAAAATTTTTTTAATTAGATGCACGAAAAGAAATATTTTGATGATATATATTAATCAATTAATCAATGATTTGTAATAATGAAATTTAAATGTACTGTTTAAATAAGTACCAAGTGTTGGCAGAGGATCTTTCTCTTTCATACGAAGATCGTGATTTGCGAAAGACCTTTCGCCTTTAAACTCGTCTAGCGAAACCTCACGATAAAATTTAATAATCCCTTGCGTAAGAAGTTCCTCGAAAAGGGATTCGGTCGTTCTGTCAGGTGTTAGGTCTTTCTCCTTCTTTTTCTTATTTTTCTTCCCGCTCCTGCGGACTCGCTTCTGAGGTTTCTTTGCACGTTTTCCTTTGAAGCCTTTGTCTCTGTCTAATGCAAGCTGAAGAGCTTCTATATCGCCTAATCGTACATATCATATCGCATTATTATCAGTCATACGAATCTCGGACAATTTGTCGTGTTAATTATATAATAACGTCAAAATAAACATAATCATACAATAAATTATTATCTTCTCTTTATATAATTCTTTATAAATTTTTGGCATTTACTTTTAAATTAATATCTCAAATACATTACACAAAGAAAAAATAAATTTTAGTTTAACAAAACTAGACTGAGAAATTAATTTATTTAATTGTGATTCTTGTATTTTCAGTTTTTTAAATTTATTATTTTTTTAGTTTGCTTAAAAAATAGTTGTATCTACCTCTCATTGCCTGATCCACAACTACTCTGACTTGATCCTCGATTTCTCTCGTTTTTTCTGCTTCTATCATATCGCGATAGGGCAATTGCATCGGGTTTGTGGATTCGTCTTTGTCTTTCCAAGTATCCTGGTATTCTTGACTCGCATGAATCAACTCCGACAAAAAGTTCGAGGGAACAGGTTTAAATCCTAAATCCGTTTCGTCCTCTGATTGCTCCGTTTCGCTGTCTTTCTTCGATTTCGAACGTTTCGATTTCTTCGACTCCTTTGACGATATCGCCGTGGACTTACTCACGGTGCTCTCAGTTCCCTATTATTATTTTATTACATATGATACAATTTCCACGATAAATACTTTCCAAAATAAATGATAATAAAAATTGATACAATTCTCTTTACAGTTTGTTGACTATAAATGAATATTGATACTTTACTTGTCTACTGAAAATCATATGCGAACCTCCGCTTTCGGCGGATGGTAAGTCGGGTATTTTTCCGGTTTGTTGAAAATGAGTGTCAATCCAATTTCGAATTTCAATCCTTATGTTTTCCTCCATAATAGCACTTCTCTCCTTGCGAATTCTCTCTGTGGCCTCTAGAATTAGATCCTCATATTGTTGTTGAAAATCCGCCTGCTTTTCGTATCTGTGTTGTTTCAATTTTTCCACTTGCCTAGCATTTTCCGTGATAACTTGACTAGGCTGCAGCATTCCTGTGGTTATAATTATATATAATTATATATTAATTAATACCTTGATTTGTGAATAAAAAAAACTGACACTTTTTTTTCTATTTGCCATGAAACAGACAATATTATAGCTTCAGAATAAAAATTACTAAGTACTTTAATTTTTTATTCTCGTTTAACAAAAAAAAAAAAAAAAATGTACATGCAGATTATCACGGGATGTGCAAATCTTTTTCAGTTATTAAATTTATAGTAATTATTTTTTACCTATAAGTAGCATCTCTTCGAGGCGTCTTTTACGAACGTAACACCTGGTTATATATCCTTTCCACACCTTCTGAATTGTCAGTGCCGCAAGTTTCTCGCTCGTATCGTCCTTTTCTTCCACTTCCGGCTTGGTAGTTGATCTCTCTTTCATCTCGCGAACTTCTTTCATAAATTGATACCGCAGCCTACCTTGTCTCGCTCGTTCATGTGCCTAAAAATTAATAGCGAATTAATTAAAAAAAAAAATAAAAATTAAAATAAAAAAATACTAACAGATAATTAATTTTATTCCGTCTAGAAATAAATTTAATACAGAAAGCGATGTAACAAAAATTTAAACCCTCTCGCGATACCTGAATAAGTCGTATGGCCTGGGACTCGGTGATCTTTTGCGGTACAACGATCTCGTGGAGCGCGCCCAGATTCCGCAGCGTGTCTTCTATGAATTTCCGCCTCGTCTCGATCTCGGCGAGACGATCGCGTCTGTAGTACCTCGGTACCCGAATCTCGGCCTCCTGCGGCGTCACACCGCGCTCGATCAGCACGTTGTCGTAATAGCTATACTCCGAAAGATCGACGTTGACCAGCTCGTGCTTCAGTTCGAGCACTCTGCCCAAAGTCGCGTTCAACGATCTCTTGATCAGCGAGCGTTTCTGCGGCTGCACCACTTGGTCATAGCACTGCTCGAGCTTGTTGCACGTTAGAATATACTTCACGTACAACGTTACTACGACATCGTGGGCCTTCTTCCGGTCCTTTTGCGGCTTCGCGCCCTGAAACGCCGTGTCCGCCTGAATCGCCTCCGCGAGCGATAATTCGGCCGCTCTCCAAAGTTCGTCGTACGTCGCGTTCGACATTCTTTCTTCTCGCACCGCGATCGAACGCACTCGCGGAATTCGCATTTGTCAATTGTTAGCCGCGGATGATCGATCGCCGTTACCCGGCAACGAAGTTGTTGAGCGGGCTGGAACCGCGTTACGTCACGCGTGCAATAGCACGATAATACTTTCCGTTTTACATTTTTTCATTAAAATAATTCCTAATAAAGCTTGAAAAGTATTAAGTTTAAAAGCAATTAATCGTTGCCTCGCGTCGACTGTTGAAAAACGAAATCTAAGAGTGCCATCTGAAATATAAAACCTTCTTTTTTTTTTCTACCGATTCTATTAGCTGGTAGTCCCGCTGGCGGTGCTAGCGGTTTGGTCCTGCATTCACCTGCATTGTTCCATCTCTGTTTCGAACGTCACTTTTGGTCAGTTTCAGTCACTTTTAGCCGAATGTGATCGGACGGTGGATGTTTGCTCGCGAGTGTAATCTCTGTAAGTAAGGCGATTGCCAGCCGTTGACGCGAAGGTGATGATAACAGATCATCCGTAATGGCATCGGCATTAGAGCAGTTTGTAAATAACGTTCGGACCCTTTCGAAGCAAGGTACGATTTCCGCAGCAAAATCGCGGCGCCTAACCTCAAAACGGCAAAACACGAAGCGAAATGTAAAGCATTTCCGACGTAGTTTCTCTTGAAGGACAATCCTTCGAATGTTAATTTGCTTCGTATACTTAGTAATAGATTTTAGGCTTATAGAAATCAATATTTAGCGGTAATAGAATTTTTTATTCGCCACTCGTATAACCTATTTGCATATTTTTGCAGGCAATTTTAGAGAGCTTTACGACATCATAAGCAAAAGCGTTGAAGTATTGACAAAAAACGGGCAGCACTTGGACAATGTTTTAGAAACGTTGGATCTGCAGCAACATTCGCTAGGCATTCTGGCAGTGCTCTGCGCAAAATTTTCACTGCCCAATCCTAATGGTGGGAACAATCCCGATGCAAATAAACTCTTGTTTAATCAGGTTCAAGAATTTATTATTGGCTGTAATGGAGAGCAAGTTAGATTTGCTCCAGATACATGTGAGTGTGATAGATTTTTCACTTGTAATTTTATAATTTATTAAAACAATTGTACTTTTTATATATATAACAAGCTTATTTAAATTTTTTATTAACATATAAAATTAACAAAAATTTTTTTTTTTACAGACGCGGACTTGTGTCATTTATTTACACAGAACTTAGTTGAATCTAAAACACCATTACGTGGTATTGAATTGTTACGCCGTGCAATACGCAAAATACAGCTCTTTGATAGTCAGCTGACTTCAATACATGCTGATCTTTGCCAGTTATGTCTTTTATCCAAGTGTTTTAAGCCCGCGCTCGAATTTCTTGACATAGATGTCACGGGTATTAGCCAAGAAGGAGGCCAGCTTGATTCGAAATATTTTCTATTGTACTATTTTTACGGCGGCATGATATACACAGCACTAAAGAATTACGATCGGGCGTTATATTTTTTCGAAGTATGTGTGACAACACCTGCAATGGCAGTTAGTTACATTATGCTAGAAGCTTACAAAAAGTACATTTTAATCTCGCTAATATTACACGGAAAAGTCATAAATTTACCAAGATATACAAGTCAGGTGATCAATAGATATATCAAGCCTCTGAGCCAACAATATCAAGAATTGGCTACAGCTTACCTGGTTAATAGTTGTGAAGAAGTACAGAGCATTATCACCAAGAATCAACAAGTATTTGTGAGGGATCATAATCTAGGACTTGTGAAACAGGTGCTGGCTTATTTGTACAAGAAAAACATACAGAGGTTGACCAAAACTTTTCTAACACTTAGTTTAAGTGATGTTGCAAGCAGAGTTCAGTTGTCAGGACCAACTGAAGCTGAAAAATATATATTAAACATGGTAAATTTTTTATTATCACAGTATTAATTAATCTAAAAATTATTAAATAAGCCATTTTTATTTAATTTGCAACTTTATAGCTAAATATTTATTTGGTGTAAATTTTATTTCTAATTTTAATCATTTTAATTCGTTTTTTTATGTACTTTTAGATCGAAGATGGCGAAATTTTTGCGACTATTAATCAAAAAGACGGTATGGTAGTATTTCATGACGATCCCGAAAAATATAATTCGCCACAAATGCTTGCAAATTTTGAAAAGGAAATGGCTGCATGCACAGAACTAGATAAACGAGTACTAGAAATGGAAGAGGAAGTTGTTCTTACCCCTCAATACGTTCGTAAAGCTTGCGGACAAAATGATCAGGATGATCAAGCCGCTGGACCCGCACCAACAAATGTCACGAATACGCAAGGTCAAATTAAACAAAATACCTACTCTATGTAACATATATATGTCGTTGTGTGTTATCTTTATTAAAAAATAATGAGAAATCACGAAAAATCTTGTTGAGAGTTAAGACTTCAATATCTGAAAGCTCGTTTTTTGAATTATGATAGTAATTAGGAAAATATCTTTGCGACTTGAGCATTGCTTATTTTGTAAACAATTTTCAAATTTTTCAATTTAAGAATTTTTTAAATATACATATATGTACATATAAAGTTACAGAGATTTAATTTTTATTATCTCATTAACTTATATTATTTAAAACAATACAAATTAATGAGATTATATTACGATCTATGTCTTCGTTTATTAATAATAATTATACAAAACAATATTCATGTATTAAAATCTCTGTAACATATAATTTAAATTAAAAACGTAACGTAGGTTTGCATAAATTCCTAACTATCCATATGATAAACTTTGAACTTATTCTCGCATCTCATGGCCATTGTTATAAAAAAAAAAAAATTAATAAATAATTCATTTTATAAGATAGTTTCAATAGTCAGTTTATAAAATGTCCAAAGTTTGATAAAATGTCTAGGAGAAATTTCGTTACTATTATATGTATATGCATGCCGCAACTATAAAATTTATTATAAATTAGTATTTAATATTTTGCAAATTATTACTTTTTATATTATTCCAAGTAGAAAGATTTTAAAAAAATTACGGAAAATATAAAAGAGGATCTTAAGTTATTAAATTTTTTTATTTTGCGATATAAAATATTTTTAGAAATAAAAATTATTAAAAAAAAACTTTCAGATTAACAATATTTATATTTTTTTAATTTAATCACAAAAAAGTTAATTTATATTTGTTGTAATAATTTTAAAGTAATCATTTTAACATAATAATTGACCAACTTCGTTGGAAACCATTTTATAAATTTTTTCCATGTCTTTAGATCCATCGATGAACGTTATGGTTTTATATAACTCATTATTTTCCATAATTTCATTTTTGTACTTTATAAATTCAGGCCATGCTACTTTATCAAAATATCCCGGTACATCAGGCGGGTCATATAGACGATTCTTTCTCCTTTCCCAACATTGCTCCTTTGTTAATGTTAAAAAATATTTAGAATCACACAAATCTGTAATGGTCTTATCTTTGAACAGCAAAAATCCATCCAATATTAGTAACAATTTCGAATTTGCCGTATTTTTCCCAGGAGATTGAAGTATCTTTGTAATATCCGAATACATTTTTTGCATATCCAAACTGGTTATTAAATCCCAGTTCATGTGATTCAACTCCTGTATTTTAATGTGACGTGAATCGTCCGATGGCAAAAAGTAATCGTCTTGACGCAACATAATAGATGTTGGAAATTTTTTGTGTAACATATCGGCCAACGTACTTTTTCCACTGCAGGTTGCTCCAGATATACCAACGACAAACCACTGTACAGACATTTTTAGCTCGCCAATTCTATAGCGATGTGGTATAGAGACGAATTTGCTTTATCGAACAACTTGGAACTGCGGAATAGTGCAGCATTGTTATATAACATTATCTGTTACAGCTATCATTTTTATGCCTGTACATACACTGTGTAGTTGTGTGTATTATACAACACAATCACACATGATAACGTATCGTGATATTGATATAGTCAATATTAGGTAATACACATGCGCAAATTTTAATTATTTGTTACTAAATTGCTATTCTACTTTTTCTATTTTCTGAGCCAAATATGGTTTTACGTGATATACTGTAAAGAGTATCAAGCCACCAATGAAAAATAGTCCGAGACATGCCGGAATTATCAGGGCTAAATTGTGTGAATAAAAAAGAGATTTTAATCTATCATCGTCGATAAACGGCAAACCAATTACCCAAACAGTATAATACAGGAATAAGACAAACGTTAACATTAATATTACTTTTCCTTTCTGGCGGTCACTGTCAAACATTGTTGTTTCTATTTAACGTTTGTCAGTTTGCATATTATTTTACTTTCTACGATTCAATATTATTCCACATATTCTTGTTCAAACCTCTTGAAATCATCTTCTGTGAAAGCCGTTTCTTCCGATCTTTTAGGTTTTTCTTGTTGAATGTATTTCTTTCCAACAGTGCGATGTAATAACTAAAAAATAGAATTTTTATTTAAATTAAATACAGTTTAATTAAAATTATTTTTTTTTTATTTATTTAAAATTGAAATTAAAATAAAGTAAAAAATAAATTAAGAATATATGTTATTCATAAATAATTTTTTTTTCATTTTTAATTAAAAATAATCTATATAAAAAACTTTGAAAAATATAAAATTAATAAATTTATAAAATAAAAGTAATTTTCCATACATTATTCGCTGTTCCAGGATTAATTCGATTACTGCTGAGTAAAAGGAGTCTCTTTACATTTTCATCTGTAGGATCTTTTTGAGTAGCTAAACGTTTTTGAGCTTCATAAACAGTAATTTTGCTAGACTGACCCAAACTGGTATCGATAGCTGTAAAAAGAGAACATACATATTTTAATATTGCAATTAAACGATTGTTTCTAATTAGGTGTACGTAAGCCTAATTCGAAACATATTTTAAGTGTTTCGAATATTTATTTGTTAAGCTGTATAGGTAGAAATGTAATTTGATAACCTGTTTCGTCGTTCTTAGAGATAATCCTATGTTTAGTAGGAATTAAATCCAAGGCTCCTTTATACCTCGTATCCTTATGTTTCTTTCTCTTTCTTCGTTCTGTAAAATGTCATTTGAATAAGCATATTTCTAAATGTTAATTATTTACAAAGCGTACACGTGCAAATTTGATGAAACTAACCTTTCTGCGTGTCTTTTTCGTAGCCCAATAATTCTAAGCTTTTATGTACAAGTGAATTAGACATTTCTTTGAATACTTGCGGTATAAATTAATTTTTACAATGGTGCAGATAATTTATATATATGTTTACCTGATACATAAAGCTACCGAGAAGTATCAGAACGACTGGCCTTCAGTGGTCGCAGATTTTAGACGGGCAACATACGCACACTAGGCACAATGCCGTGTCCGTGTGTGCCCGTAGCGCCTGCTAATGCCTCGGACGCAGAGAACCGAACTCGGAATCGCGGCTTCCACGCGACAGATACAGAGGCTCGTCCGTGTGAAGCCAGCGTTTCGGCTGCCGTCGGATAGAAGAACAGGCCAGACCTATACACTGTCTGTCCTGTTCTTTCGTGGCGTCGCCGGCAGATATCTCAGATCCGCTTCTCGGTAACATCGCGGAGTCTTAAATAATTTTAAATAGTACGAAATCCGAGTCACCGAATTGTGTACGATCCGACAATTTAAAAGTATAATGTAATATAAGTTTTTAATGTACAATGCAACAAAAATTTTCCGTCCCACTTAAACAGACTGCGGACTGTCGGTTGTACATATTTTTAATATTTTCTGTAAGTACAACCGGTGTGGTTAAAAATTTTTGATGCACCACCTTTTTCGTTAAATTTTTGAATTTGACTTGAGAAATCGATAGCTCAATAATAATCGAATAAAACAGAATATTAATCATAATTTCACTATCCCGCGGATATTCATTATCCCGCGTTTTATTTCTACCGCGCTTCAGAACGCGTTACCGCCTTTCTCGTTAAATTTTTAATCTTGATTCAAGAAATAAGATAGCTCAATAAGACATCTAACAGAACAGAATATTAATTGTAATTTTTCTGTTTCAGATAATATTCCGGCATTGAAGGAAGGACCGACCCGACATTCCGCCGACATCCTGAGAGGAGAAGGAGGAGGCCCAGGATTACAAAATCTTTTTATTTTACTGTTAAGTTTATATTTCTGCTCTCATCTTATAACTCGGTGATGTTAGTGTGAAGCGAATCTGTGATAACTGCCGGCGACGCCGCGAAAGAGTAGGACAGACAGTGTATAGTTCTGGCCTTTTTTTCTATCCGACGGCAGCCGAAACGCTGGCTTCACACGGACGAGTCTCTATATCTGTACGCGTGGAAGCCGCGATTCCGAGTTCGACTCTCTGCGTTCGAGGCATTAGCAGGCGCTACGGGAACATACGGACTGTTCGTAACAGTTAAGTTGCTGCGGTTGGTAGTAGGCTGCCGTTTTTAAATGCATTTAATACGTTTGTACAAGATAGAGAGCGCAGTAGAGAGGGAAAGAGAAAGAGAATGTGTAACGAAATGAACTGTACCTAGGTAATATCAATTTTATACGCGTTTCGTAATACGATTCCAAATTACGCCGTCGTAGTTTCTTTCTCTCTAAATTATTTTTCCGTCGCGCGTGCTGTTTCGTTCCTTACATGTGCGCGTGTGTCTCGCATTCGTGTGTGGTCACGAGAACGGGCGTGAGGTTTGGCGCCAGCATAACCTCTTCAGGTTGCGTGCCGCAAGAAGAATATTTAAATGCGACTTTCTTCGATGATACTTCGGTAGCTTAGCCAAAAAAAATGAAGGAGCTAGAGGAAGTCAACTGCGAGGTAGGTGGACACGCTATATAAAAATATCTCAGTATCGTTCATCGATACAACCTGTCGCGAATATATATTTCTAATTGTATCACCATGCTCTTCGACAGTTGATCGACATTTTTCTACTTTGATTACCGCGCGCGCGATAACTTAGCGAGAGAAGATTTAAAGATGCACGGGATAACTTAGGTATATGTACGAAATTCTCATTGGTTTTGTTCCTTTTCTTTCGCACAGACTCGCAGGATTGTACCCCTTCAATTTCCTGTGCTGAGAAATGAGTGCAGCCAGTCTACGAATCTTCAGGAACACGACAATGCTAGCGATTGCCGTGGAGGATTTTTACATAACGCCACATATGCGTGGATAAGCTCCGGCTGCCACTTAGTAGTCTTTAATGTGAAAAGTGGAGAAAGCATTAGCAGTTGGGTATTCCGCGACGTTGTAACGTCCGTTTCCCAATTTCCAGCACAGTCTGGAGAATTTCCATTACTGTTAGTAGGAGTAGATAATTGTGCAAGCAAACTGAAAGATTCCTTTGGTTTGCTATGTATATTCGATTGTACTACGTCTCGTGTCTTAAGAGCAATTCGCGTAAGTGTTACTCCTTAATCTATCGGAATCGTCACTATTTTTTTATCGCGAACAATTTTGTATTTTACATTGTGTATATTTTATAGATGCCATGCGGAATAGAACAAGTATGCGTTGTGGCAGGCGGTGCGGAATGGGAAGAATTTAATGATAAAAGACCTGATAATGTATTGAGTGAAATGGACGGAATGGCTTGCGTAGCTCTACGTAATCTTCATCATATCATGATCGATCTTAGGAGAACAGTATGGGACACACGCGATTCATCGGTTTTTATGGATGAAGGTTCGCCAGCAGAAATAGATTTTCCATCAATGAAACAAATTGTTGGTAGACATCAGTCCGTTCGGGAAAAGCATATCGCTTATAATTTACTCAACAATCGTAAGTTATACACATAATTAAATAATTATTAAATATTTTTAGCCAGGTATGTTATTAATTGTGCCAAATTATTTTGTTACTGTTAAATAAGCATATAAAATTACGAAAATTAATTTTCTTTCTTTTTTTTTCTTTTTTTTTTTTTGCGTGTACGATATACAAATCTTTATAATGTTGTATGTAATATTACTTTAAAATTCAATATATTCTCAGGTATAGAAAAGCACATTGGATTTAATAGACAAGATTTTGAATCGTCTCCTTTGCTCGGCGAAAGTTTAACTACTACCATCATTAGTTCCACAAAAATCGGCTGTTTAATCTCCGGCTGTTTGGGCAGAGTAATAATTTGGCAGAACGACGGCTCCGTTGGCTGGATTAGTACACCCATCGATGCAAACATGACGGTCACGCACTTAGCCTTGTTAGAACCTACGGACGATCCTAGACCTTTTTATTATTTGTGGGTAGTGTTTCAGGATGAATTATCAAAAGCTCCACCAATATTACGAATGTACGCCATGTTATTTGAAAGGAAATACTGTAATCAAGAGGTAAACTTGTACTTCAACTTGGAAGATGATCCTAGTTTGAAATTTGAGTTAGAGCTGAACGAAGGGGACAAGGTTGTTAGTTTATGTGCCATTGAGAGAGAAGCCAATCCAGAGCAGACGGAATCGGCTGCCAGAAGAGGCGAGGATAATCTACTGCTCATTGCCACGACGGATAGAGTATTTCTGTTCGATCTAAATCAGTGGTATAAAGAACAAATGCCGCACACTATCACCGAATGTCAGAATCCAAACAGCATTTTAGCAACGTGTCGTATACGATCGGACGTGCAAAACGAGAAAGATAGTCAAATTATTAATTTTGCATATATCCCGCATAGTTTACAAGAATTTTCTAGCAATGGCCCGAGTTTGCCCGAAGAACTTTTCCATCCTAATTCTTTGTCGCTCGAATGGATAGAATTGAACTCGACGAAATTGACGTTTTGGATGACACGTGGCATTCAGACTGATTTATTGCGTGAGATAGCTACGGCGGGTCCAGTCGTACTGATACATCCATTTGAAACGTTTCAAAGATGCCTCTCTGTCGGATTAGTGCCGTTTAATTCAGAATTCTCGTTTGCTAGCGACCTGAATGCACAACGAGAGATGTTGCTGTCACTCTGTTTGGAACAGCGATGGTCCACGTTTCTGATAAAATGTGCGATGGAGTGGTCAGACGGTAGTGCTTCTTATTTATATCCGACTTTCTTTAAATGGGCGATCCAGAGAGCTTCTACAATAAAAATGATTGCGGATCGGCTTTGCATTCCTTTATTTGATCAGTCGGGCAATAGCATCGGCGAAGCTGACGTGAAAACTTTGCGATTTTGTTCGCAGCAATTGGAATGCTTGTCTAATGTAGTTGGTAAATTGCCGTCTGCGACAATGGATTTAATAAAGCAACGAAGGACGTTGAGACGCGTGTCGATATATTTTCAAGTGCTTCTTTGGTTTTACGATGTCGGATTGTTACCAGAGACGCAAAACTTAGAGGAAGGGGAAGAGGAAGATGACGAGGAGAAAAAAACGAAAGAAAGAACGGCGATGATGCAAGTAGAAGCAGAAATGAATACAGAGACTGAGGAGGAAGAAGAAAAAGAAGAAAGAGAGGAGAAAATTAAATTGCCCATTTCCCTAGCATTAAAAGTGCCTTATCCCTACGAGAAACTTTCGGTGCTTTACAAAGAAAAGCGAGCGCAGTTTTTAAAAAATATTGGCAGCAACAATAAAAAAGAACAAGACTTATTTATTGATGAATTGATAATGCGCGAGTGTTCCATATTGAAAGCACAATGGGAAAGAGAAGGCGGCATCGCTACGCACGGTTGCTATCCACCGCCATCGCTGCAATCTTTATTACGATCTTACTTAACTGACTGTCATCAAACAGAAGCGAATGAGATCAATTGCAGACATCAGATTACAATTTATCTCTTGATGGACCTGGCTATGCTGTTACAACGATTATATCCAGCGGTGAAACAGCTGATAAAATATCCGTCCGCGTTTATAATGAGTCCCAGCCTCATTAAACTTACGCAAGCATTCTGGCTACTCGATCACAAAAATTATCAAGAATTTCTCGACACAATAACCGGCCAATTAGTCTGCGATTCCGACATCAAGGATTGGCACCATCGGCTTGTATTGCGCACTTTAATATACAACAATCAACACAAACTCGCGCTTGTATATCTTCGTGTGAGAAAACCTCCTTTATCATCTATGGAAGAACAAGGCGTGGCGATGAGTCTGTCAGTAGAGTACGGTTTAGTACAGTCCGCTTTCCACCGTCGGCCACCGTGCTATTACGAACAGCTGTTAGCTAGCTTTTTCCAAGCGTGCAGAAAATACGGTAAGCTTAATGAAATTTTGCATTTAGTGTTAGATTCCGAGGAAGAGGAAGTATTTGTCAAATTTCTCGAAGAGAACAAGATGGAAGATTTGCGGTTGTTGTATTACTTACAACGATGCCGTTACACGGAAGTAATCGGCGGTTATCCGATCCGTCAATCCCAGATGAATCTGACAAAAAATGTACAATCCATGTCGATCAGAATGCTTGGCGCATACGATGTAACTTTGCCCGATGTTACGAAACAGTTTTCTACAAATGCGATTACAACAAGTTCGGACACTGATCTGAAGGCACGCTATTCTAGACCGATGTCGCATCGCAAAAGTCACGATAGATTTCGAAATATATATGAAACGGTGGTCACAAAGGCCAGAGAAACTTATTTACGAGGAGAGAAATGCCATATCCCGTTTGTTAGTGCGCCCTGCACTTCCTTAAAACTTAACAGTTACAGCGTAAATATGAATTGTGTAGTATTTCCAGAGTTGATGCGTAAAAATCACGGCAAACGCACGATTGATCAGGTTTACAAAGAAGGCGAAGAAAACGACATGTCAAAAGATATAAAACGTCAGAGGCTGTTGGACGAGAACGTTTCGCCGAGTAAACTAGTTTCGAAAGAATCGGGATTTCAAGAGACTTTCAATACGCCTTTGGTAAAACGCAAATTTATTAATACTTCCACGAACAAAGATCCTGTTTTAGAGACACCACAATCAATATTGAAAATTAGACAGCTCGTAAGAAGCTCGATGTCTCCTAGCGAAATAACTCAAGCTAATGAAGCCATCGATAGATTGTCTGAAAAGGAGAAAAAAATTAACAGACAGATACGATTTAATATTAATCAATCTAAGAAAGCTTTGATGTATGAGGAGGAGCAAGAAGAAGAAGAAGAAGATCTCAAAGACGAAGACGAGGATGAAGACGAGGAAATAAAGGAAAAAGAGAAGGAAAAAAGAGAACGAGAGGAGAAAGAAAAACTAGATGAAAATGAGACTAATGATTCTCACGAGTCAAATTCGAATGATGCGTTCTTCAGTCCAAGTGCGAACAAGTCGGCGTGTTCCGAAAGCGCAATCTTGAGTAACGACAGCAGCAATATCTCTGATAAAAAGTATTACTACGCCCGTCCGCGACCCAGCCTCAGAAGAAGTGCCTTACAATCGTCTGCAGAAATGTCACACGAGTCTTGCGCCAAGAAAGCGAATGACTCGCCCGCGAACTTGTCCATGACGACTTTCGACGACACGAGTAAACGAGCACGTTCTGAATTAAATATTTTAGACGCGTCGGAAAGACATAATTCGTTGTTGTCGGCTTCCGTTTATTCAGCTTCTATACTATCTCCTGACACCAGCATCGACGTTAGCTGTCTAAAAAAATCAGAACCCACCAGTCCATCGCAGCACAGATTGTCCATAGGAGGTAATGGCAACATTAAATTTATTATGTCATCTACCCCATTAACAAAGATGATAATTTCTAAAAGATCTGTTAAAGATAAACGAGCATTGGAGGTAGATGAATCAAATAACGCAGGCGAGATGGTCGACGAGGATCTTAATACTTTAAGTGAGTTCAAAAAATCCGATCGTCACGTTGATCGAACTGATTACATTGAAAGCGAACTCGCAGAACAAAAAGGTAATTTAGAGAAAGTTATTGAGACCGAGAGTCAGAATGCATACAATAATGGAAGATCGAGTTCAATCGTTTCAGAGAAGCTTGACAAGGAGATACTTGAACCGCAAGACGATAAAAACGATAACGAGGAGCAAGAGGAAACATTCGAAAGTCTACCCATGATTTCGGAAGACACGCAAATGCATTTAGACAGTGGAGATTCTGCTTCTTGTATATTCCACGAGACTTGGAATCTAGAACGCAAAACGGAAGAAGCATGCAATGTGACGAAACCTAATGGCTTACAAGATTCTGCATGGGCGATCGGCGACGTTGATTTAACAGACGACGAGTCTGTGAATAGCAGAACTACAACACCAGCAATACCTGATAATCAAGCGGATGATAACAAAAAAGAAACACATTTGATGATGCCGATTATTCATTCGGAGCATGTATTGTACGATGCATCGAATATCACAGACGACGAGTCAGATTCTAATATTGGAGAAACCGAAGAGTTAAAAGCAAAAAACGGTAGATATTCTAATGTACAAGAGCCTTATATCTCCACGTGGAATACCGAAGTGGAAAAGAACGATGAATCTAATGAAAAAAGCCGGAAGGTGAATAGAAAAGAAAGTGTTTCGAAGAAAAATCTTGATAAATCTTCGTCGCGATTGTCCGACGTTAATTCTGACAAATCGAACAAAATTCTTGTGCCCTGCATAAAACTACATAAAATAGACTCTAAAAATATCGAGGCATTCAATAAAAGCGAGCACGAGAGAGAACTATCAAATCCGAGAGAAGCTCAAGTTTCTCAAAGTTTCTCGGAATATAATAAGAAGAATGAAATCGAAACTACAGACGTTTTTGAATCCATACGTATGACTAGATCACGTAGAGCAGGCTCGGCATCAAGAGACACCCCGACACCTCAACGCGATAACACGCTAGAGAAAATAAATCTACGAAGAAGGAGCTCAATCACGACCAAAAATTCATCAATGGATCGTTCGTTTCAGGAAGCTGTCGTTGAAAAGTCAACGCGTTTGCGAAGAGCGAACTCAATAGCGAAGGAGATAGAAAATTCTCCAAGGGGAAATTCACGTAACCGGAGAGCAAGTTCTCTTGCAAAAGATGTACTAATGAGCTCGATGAGAATGGATGAGAGTCTTGAGCTACAATCGGGAAATACTAGCGTTCAACCGTCGCCGAAAAGAGGTCGCAGATGTGCATCCGTGGCGAAGGAGATGCTGCGGAGCCAGGTGGAAGATAGTGACCACGAAAGCGTCAAAGACGAACAGCTACCTGTAAGAAGAAGCACAAGACTCGCTTCTTCCGCGAGGAGAGAATCGCAGGCGGACGAGAGTTTTGGAAGGTCAGAAAGCATGACGTCGCTCACGAAATTAATGAGTGACGACGAGGAGAGCGAGAATACGAGCAAGAGGCCTTTTCGGAGAAGTGCGAGAAAATCTTCGGTGTCGTCTGATACGGATGCGATGAATACATCAATCAACGTTAGATCATTGAGATCATTTACGAGAAATTCGCGCGAAAAAATTACGGAAGAGCCCGCGAAGGAGCAGGATATTAAAACAGACAGAAAACGCCGCGGTAGTTCGGTGCCTAAGGAGACCACAACGCAACTTGTAACTTCACGGCGATATAGATCGGGTAGTGTCATCAATGAGATCATTCCAGAGGTTGCTGAATCTTCGCAAGAAGAGGAATTTGACTCGAAGAGATCCAGCAAGAAACCAGCCGTGGAAAATGACGAAGAGATTGACTGGAGACTAACGGCAAATGCACGTACTCGCAGCGCGTCGATGCTATCTGTACCGGAGGAATTAGAGGAGATTTTGAGTCCGTCAATAAGGGAAACGAGAGCTAATAAAAAGAAAGCTTTACAAAATAATGTCAGAGAGAGAAGAGCGTTCAGCGCCGATGTGACACACACAGAGATTAAGAGGAGAGTTAAAAGTATGAAAGTAACGAGTATCGCAGTAGCACCGCCGATAGCGGAAGAGCTTACGGAAGATGAAGACAGAGCAGCAGAATCTGGAAAAGATGAGGCTGTGGATGATGGAACTACGCAGAGTGCTTCAACGCTCGAGAAAAGAACACCGGCCACGAATAAGAAAACAAAAGAAACGGAGACGAAAGGAATAATAAAGGCAAAACGAGGTAGACCACGCAAAACTAGCGCGAAAAGTGGAGAATCCAGCAATCTATTTTCTTTCTCGTTGCCAGAAGGGACAGACGACGTATTACTGGATGAGAAAGGTAAGAAAATTGAGTAAACTGTTCGTTAATTAAATGATTAAATAAAACTTAATTTTATTCATTTGTCGAAATTATACGTTTTTAATTTACAGACATTGGGAAAGTTCCGAATTATGTGTTCTCACCGCCTCAAACCAGATCTAA
Source organism: Cardiocondyla obscurior (assembly GCF_019399895.1). NCBI lineage: Eukaryota > Metazoa > Arthropoda > Insecta > Hymenoptera > Formicidae > Cardiocondyla > Cardiocondyla obscurior. The sequence goes on along the minus strand of NC_091873.1, from coordinate 6,867,692 downwards.
AAACACTGTCTCGAACCAGCATCGTAGGTTGTTAATTATTATTTGATTTAATGTAATCAAGTTCTCTTCTCTCATTGCTATGTGTTCTATCACGTATCAAAGCTTCGTATAATTTTTATCGCTTTTATTTTTCTTTATTCATGCCCACGCATACGCGCGTGCAACAAAAAAAAAAAAAAAAAAAAAAAAAAGAGGGAGAAAGAGAAGTTGATTTACATTTTACTTCTTTTTTTTTAATACTTATATTTATTTCCACAGAAAAGTAAGGCCATCGTTTATCAAACAAAGTCCTTATCAGAAAAAAGAAGAGGAACCCAGTATACAGAAACCTGACATTATTAAAAACGGTCCTTATTCTCGTTTAGTCATAAATACTTATGGATCACGATTTCGAAAAAGGTTTGTTGTGTCTAAAATATCTGATAATACAAAAAGTTAACTCGAAAAAATGTTACGAGAGTTCTGGAGAATTTTTTTTTTGTTTGTAAGTCTTTTGATACACTAGTAAATATTTTTCACATATTTTTCTTCCATAGTCGCAACGTTTATTTTGTTGCATATATTTCTGTTAATTAAAATTGAGATAATGTGGCTAATCACTCGTTGTAAAATATTAATTTTTAACATTTACAGGCGCGAAAAGAAATATTAGGAAATGTTACATAAAAGTTAATGACCAATTTCAGCATCTCTATTTCTAGTAAAAATATAGTACAAAGTAAATTTCAATAGCACGAATAATGATACGTAAAGATCGAATTTAAAAGATTGAAACATTATTTTAGTTAGAAAATTAAAAAAAAAAAAAAGATTTCTTTATTAAAAATTGTTCTATGAGACGAACGAGATATTTTTTGTTTGTGACGATAATAGGGGAAACGTCGAGATCAAGAACTTGATCATAGATTTTGTTTTTGTTTCTTTAAGTTAATTAAATTTGTTTCGATAAAACAATCATTAGGTAAATAACGATTAGTTTTCTCTTTCTACAATTAAGGTATATTTTAAGTCATGGTAAGAAGTAATTTTAACAGCGATATTTAAAATATAAGATAATGCAATGTTGAGATTTCGGAAAACTGTTTTCCAGTAACATGTAGCTTCTTTTGCAAAGTTTCAAAGTTTAATTTTGGTAAAGATTTGCAAACTTTATAATAATAGTATTTAATTATTTATGTCATGATTGCATAAAAACTATGCTTTATCGAGTTTCAGACTTATCGCTGTTATTTCTACATCAATATCCGAATTGACAGATATACAGAGATATGGCCACAATAAATATCACGTTAAAAAATGTACTATATCTAATATGAAAGTCGATATAAAATAATGCTAATTTTTTTTCTAAAAATTTTATTTATAAACTTATGATTTTTACATTTATTAACGTTTAAGTATCATTTTTGTCAGATGACAAGTAAAAGAAAAGCTTGTTATTTATGAAATTTAAAGTTAAAAAGTCAAGACTTTACGCACCGATTTGCAATGTGTTATTCATAGATAGAAAGACAAACATTATCTTATGTAAGAATCACAGAAAATAATTTTTTTTTTAGAAAAAAAAAAAAATGAGGCATTACTTTTGTACAGACTCTTGTATTTTTGGTATAGATACATCCGCGTATACGCACACATTCTTTAATCATTACATTAATATTCATTCCGTTTACTCATACATTAAAAAAAAATCATCTGTCGATAATCAGTTTTTTTTTACGTTATTATTTTCATTTTGTAGCACAAGAGTCTTGCATATAGTACATCCCTCTATAATATTTTCGGCAAAAAGGCAGTGTATCATATCTTTGTAAATAATTTATTAATATACTCATGTATAGTTGTATTCATACAATAAATGTAAAAGGTAATATATGATAGAGTATCAAATGAGACAAAATCGCACTCACCACCAAGTAATATAATAGTTATAAAAAGAATTCATATATTCTAATCTAACGAAATATCGCTTGAAAAACTACTACTTATTAATAAAGATTCTTATTCTTCTGAACACAGTCCTTATAGAAGTTAGTAGATAATATATTGTGTACATACAAGTCCATATATATATCGACAGAAAATTAATAATGAATTAATTCTAAAGAATAATGTACTTAAATATTTTTGGGGGTTTGCTCATATCATATTTCAAACTTATGAAATTGCAGAATTTAGTAAATTTTACATAAAACTCACTCAATTTAAATCTGTACACGTATAACACATATGCATTATATATATATATAAATATATTTTTAATTCCGGAGGCCGAAATAAAATTATATATGTATATAATTTTATTTCGGCCGCCAAATTAAAACCATTTATGTATATTATAATGCATATGTTCACGTTTTTTTTTATCAACACTTTTTTTAAGGCCAGTATTAAAGTGTTTATCTTTGGCAGTGTTGTCATTTTTTACGTTCTATCTTACAAACTATAAAAGATTTTGAATTAGACGTGATTTATTACAAAATTAAGCACATTATAAAGCTACGTTGAATGATATGTGTAGCGGAAACATTATTATCTTGTAAGAATAAGTTTGAAAGTATCGGAAACGCGAGATTCTTTAAACGTAATTACTTAAATAGTAAAAGTAATTTGTGAAAGAGTTCCTACAATTATTTAATTTTTTGTCATTATCTGCTCAAACGTTTTTAATTACTCTAATATTATTTAACTCACTTACGGATGAATTATAAAATTCTATGATAAACTTTAGCAATAGATCAATATTTGTATACTATGATTACTTCATTAAATCTGAATTAATCAAGTTAAAAAATATATCTGTTACAACAAATCGATTTCTGATTGTCTCAGATACTTTTTGTTTTTATTCTATATAAATGTTGAGTTATTTTTGAAGTTAAGGCTTTTTTTGAAATTTTAAATGCCCTTTAAAGGCACGTTATATTTTGCGCAACGAGATCGAACGTCTTTGATGTTATACCGTACGGTGGTTCCGAGGACATTCGATCTGCGATTCGACTATGCGGGTTGTGTAAATTTTTTAAATAGATAGTTCCGCACTTACATTCTTAGAGCCAGTAAGTTTAACAGTCCCCGGTAACACCGGCGACCGGGGCTGCGCAAACACATTTTTCCCCTGCTTACGTGAGCAAAAAAAAAAAAGACAACTTTGCGCATTGGATGGCAGTACATTGATTTACATTGTCACGTAACATATGGCAAAATATCCTATTAATATGAAGAAATCGTATAATTCTGAAATTTATACACGCATTTCGCGAAAGTAAATGCAAATATATTAAATACGTAAAAAAATATACTACGAATATTGCTCTCAATACTGTAAAATTGCAGCTCTTTGCAGAGACTTTATAACTAATTAATGTTTGTTAATTTATATAGTGATAATTAGAAAGAGAAAACGAATCTTTTGATAACAATTATCACGCTCTCTTTTTTTTAATCTTTTATGATATTATTTTCATTGATGCTTACACCCGTCTTTAACTCGCCGTTTATGTTTTTCCTCGTGCGTGTTAGACGGTGATTGAGTTTGATTTCGTCGTTGGCCTTGAATCGGCATGTAACACGGTACATCATCCGTCATTAATTCTTGTGGTGGTGTCGGTAAAGCATAAATGGGACTTATCGTACTGCTCGAACTGCTTGAAGTCCCTCGCTGCGTATTGTAAGTAGGATCAATGATAGTCGCAACGTTTGTCACTTCTCGTACATTGTCAGCGGGATTGTCTAGCGTCTGGATTTCTTCGGGATCTGAGTATTGAGAATAATTGGCAGAATAACGACCTCGATTCTTGATCGACAGAGTTTTTAAGTCTAGTTTGTCTGGTCTTTGAGGTCGTTCCGCGAGATTCTGTTCATCTACCTGTTGCTGTTGCAAACGTTCCCGTTCTAATTTCTTCTGTTTTGCCTTCTCACGTGCTCTGCGAGCCTTTGCACGCTCTTTTTCTTGAAGCATTCGTGCCAATTCAGCATCTTGCGCTTCCATCGCAAATTTTTGATCCAGTATTAATTGCTCGTCCTCTGGACCATCGTGTTCTTCTTCTTCTTGTTGAAGCTTTTTTGCTAGTTCCTATAAAACAATTTTTTATAAATTTATATTTTTATATTAACAAATTATCCTTTTTTCTTAAACTTTTTATAAAGATATATAATTTGTATGCATTATTACATGTACTCAAAGCTTAATTATTATATATCACGGTTACCTCATCTTTTTCTTCTTGTACACGTTTTTCAAACTCTCGCTGTGTAGCTTCGTCTCCCAATCTCAGCTGTAACCTCATCATTTCTTGCAATTCACGCTCTCTTTGTCTTTCCTCTCGTTCTAAAGTAAGTGCAATTTGTCTTGCAACAAGCGCGTCTCTTTCTTCCCTTTAAAAAAAAATAAAAAAAAAATATATAAAAAAAAAAAAATATTTTAAAACGATAGCATTAAAACATATAAAATAATTTTTGTCTCTTAAACGATGTAAATTATACTAACTGTTGTTGAATGTAAGTTTGATATCTCAATGCTTCTAATTCCTGTTCAACTTTGGCTCTTGGGACATCTTCTCTTACTTGTGCATTACGCGTTTTGTTGCCAATATAATGTTCCTTAACTGAGAATCATAGAATAGAAAATTATACGAGTTAAAACAAGTGTCTTATCGCTAAAACGCGCATCTTATACACATCGAGAGAAGTATTAAAATATTCTTTCATAGATCGCTCTACATATTACATGTAAATTATTATTTTATTTATTTATTATTTAATTATTTAAAGAACTTGAGTATAAAACCTTTTTACGTACTTTCTTCATCCTGAAGTCGATAAGCCAACGCTCCATCCTCGTGTACAAGCCATTCGCGACATACTGTAAAAATCGCACAAATACAAACTTACATTACGAATGCCAATACGATGACTAACCGTAATTATCACGATTAGTTTAAATTATCATCATTATCGTTAAAATGCAAACGTAAGAGAAGAAAAAAAAGGGCATAAAACAGAGCAGTTAAATTTATTAAAGAATTTGCATGCTGCGAGAGAAAGTTGTTAAGGAAAGAGAGCAGAGAATGTGAAATGTCTCGCGAGAGTCTCACCTTCATTTACGCGACCCGCCTTTGGCAACGTGTCGGAACTTAACACAGATTTTGCCATTGCGCGCTTTAGCGTATCTTGCACGCGACGGAACAAAATCACCGACAATTCCCGACAAGTCGGGTCTATCGGCTCGTGTTTAAAACCACTTTACGCGAGAGCAATCGTGACATTGTTTTCTCACCATCTTGAAACGACAGTCCGCGACGGTGTATACTATACACAAGTAACCTAAAAATCGTGGAACTCGGAATTGGAACGGCTGATCGTAATTAGCGGAGTTTGTAATATGGACCATACGTCCCAGTGAGTGGGCGATAGCCAGCTCGCTGATATTAGTTGTAGGTATGCGTTTTCCCAAGAATGAGATCAGGGTCTCTTCGAATTCGCACAATCTTGGCACAGCACGCGTCACAATCTCTTTATAAATCGAAGCGTGATGATAACTTTTCTTTCTCACTAGACTAATATCGGTAATATGAGCCTTCTCTTTTGTGCTTATCGCGCAATGCGAAATGCAGGATGCTTTATCTCGTGGTAACCGAAGCTGCAGGAGTCTAAGAACTTGAGAGCGGTGAAAGGGGTGAAACGCTGAAACGGAGCAACCGAGAGGAGAAAGGAGTTTAACTCGGTTGACCTAACCTAATCTGATTTTAAATATCTTTTATTTGCAGATGCATATTGAAAGAGATCTGGTACCGTCCGCACACGACGTGTTACAATATTTCAGTTTATTAATTTTCTTGAGCAAATAATATAACAAACACGTAGACTGTAGCTATGCATTTAAGTGTACGGTACGTAATTGCTTTTCTTTCTCTTCATACGTAAGATACAACACTTGATACGTTCACGGGGATGCCACATCTTTTGTTGTAATACTTGGGTATTTTTTTATCACGTAATATATATTTTATATTTAATTGTACCCTGCGTTATTCTTGCGTCGCTATTAAGAGTAATGTATTGGCCATATTGGAGATATCTTTATTAGTGGTACTTGATAATTCTGCCAATTTTGTAATGAGTAGCTGCTCTTCTGAGACATTTGTATCCAAGCACAAAAAGAATGTCGTACAATATACTATTGCCGCGCTTAAAAAAAGTAAATTTGACTTCAACGATATCATCTGCTTGGCTCTGTGTTCCATATGCAAATTATCTTTGTCTGTATAATGTAAATAAAATTGCATATATAGTCTGTCATGCTGGAATTAATAGAGCTTTTTAAGTGACGTTTACATATATATATATATATATATATATATATATATATATATATATATATATATATATATATATATATTATAAATCGAAGGAACAAATAAATGAGAATAAATAAAGATAAAAATGTTAAGAGCATCTTCAAACCTGTAGGTAAGCCAAGTCTAACAAATCTGTCGAAATATTAATCATATTTAGGTTTTCTCCAAGACCTGTTGCCGCGAGAAGAATCTCGATGCAGTGCAGCGGAGTGTAGAGAGGCATTTTAAATCCTACCGTTTTAAAAACTCTAATTTCTGAAGACGAGATCATACTCGGAGTATATACAGCTTCTTTGTCAATCAAATGTAGAATATTAAGAATCTAGTGAGAACAAGCAGCATAATTTTATCTGTTAAGATTTATTCGAATCGTAAAAAATTTTAATTTGCTGTAAAATATATATCTTTTAATATACTTGCGATATTCTTAAAACACCGGAATGAGAATCCATTTTGCATGCCAACTGAAAACATGACATTAAACTTAATTTCGTTTGCTTAGAGCTTTTTGTGCTAACTTTACACAACCATGACATTTCGGAGAAATTATTTTCATTCGAAATCTCAGTCTTATAGAGCTCCCAGAATTGTTTCCATATGTATGTGTCATACAATTGTACGGCCATATACTTGACGTTTGATTCTAGCTCCAAGTACTCCGCTATTTTGAAGGCAGCGTTTACAGTAGAAGCTGGAATAGCTAATTATTTTAGATAATTTAAAACAATTGTTGTACAAAAACGATATCGTTATTTGTCCAAGTGTTTCTCTCAACGTCTCTTAATTTATCGTACATATCACATAGACGCATATACTCTAACATTGCCTACCTATAAATGGTATGGCAAAGTTTGCTGCATTGACAATTTGTTCCTGCCTTTCGTTTTTCACAGTTTGCTGAAGCTGTTCCACCCAATCGTCAATTAATGGCTCTAGCAATAAGTTGAATGACATTCAATTGTATAATTAATAAAATTATATACGTAAAATTAATTATATTAAAAGAAAAAGTTTAACAACTGAGATGTGTCGAACGTAGAAATATTGTTAATCCTTATTTATACTTTATTATATAGTTTTTTTAATAGCCTCGAATAAATAAATGCAATTACCGATGTAAGCAGCATCTAGATCCATATTCCAATCGTTTGACTCACGAAATATAGTGGGAAATAACATGTACAGTTATCTACTTATATTTAACAAATTGTGTACGCGGTACCATTATGTGGCCATCACAAAATATTACAAAATAGATTGGTATACTCACGACGGGAAAAAGAGTTTGAACTTCGCCGAAATACAAGTGAATGTCAGATCGTATTTAATTTATCCAATAGGACAATCGTTTCAACGGAAAAGCGAATGATAAAGCAAATTTTCTGAGCGTTATCAGTTTGCTAATTGGCCAATTTAAATACATAGAATTTCTTAACTCACGCTATCTTTAAAAATTCTTAGGCATAGGCCAATATAATATATAATATAGGATGCGGATATATTCCATTGAGAATATATGTATAAATGCATGCGCGGGTATGACAAAAGTTAAAAAATTTATTAGTTAAAAATGTCATTTCCTAATCAAAGGATCTTTATTGTTAAATAACTACAATTTCTTTATTAAATCTAATAAAGAATGGACAACATAAACGTAATTATTTATACGTACGGACATTCGCAAAAATGCTTTCTATTCCTCAGTTTCTTCATCTTTATTAGACTTTGACTTACTTTGGCGCACTTTCGCCTCTGGATACTTTTCAGTTAAAAAACTATGCAATGCTCCATATTCTGCTACTAGTCTTAGTCTCGTTTCATCAAAGTGCCGTAATCGTTCTAGCTTCACTAATTTTGTTTGCCAAGACGGAAGTTTTGTGTAGAATGGTGGATATTTCTTTCTTTGCACTGGTATTCTATCATTCAAAACGTGGTGAACAAGATCAAGGTTTTCATGTGATGGCACTTCTTCTGGCTTTCTAACTTGTAATGGTGAAGCAATCACTACTGGGTAATTTCCATTCTCTGGTTTTAATTCAACTAAGTGCAATCGTTTTTCGTCTGCTAGTTTTTGATATGATTTCTGTAAGCGTTTTATTTTATTTTTAATTAAAAGTTAGTAGATTAATATTTTAAATAATATAACAATTAAAATATTAAAACTGTAGAATTAATTTGCGATTTATTTGATATAAAAATTAAGTTTTATTGATGTTTAGCATTTTTTATATCAGATGCTTACTTGTTGCAACAAACCAATGAAGAAAGCTTTTATAATATGCTGTAAATTCTTGGAACCTTCCACCTTGCAATGCAAATCCTTTATGCCAATTGCTTTACAACAGACTGCTATTGCACGATGGCAGACAAGTCCATATCCTTCATGCATTTTCTTTATAAATAATTGTGTGGTTCCAAATTGTGTAAAAAAATCATGTAACACTGAAATAAAATCACAGTACAAAGTAAAACTATTAAAAGGCAAACCATAAGCAAGGTAAGGTATAAGTTTTGTATCATATGTAATTAATTTTTTACCAGTGTGCTCCTTATATCTAGGAATATACATCAATCTTTGGCCCGCTCTATTCTTTGCTATTTTTAAAGCTGTTTTCATTGCAGGTGCTTTTCCTAACCCAAATCCAGCCAAACCATTTCCATTACCAGTTACAACAAATATACTCTGTCTACTCTTACGTCCTAAATTACCACTCATACAATTTACCATTTTATTTTCCAATGCCCAAGTTTCAAAGCCTTCAAAAGTATCTGAAAAATAAATGTATTAATGTAATTTTGATGTCATTAAATATAAAACAAAAAAACGAAAAGTTGATAAAAAATATTAAGTATCAAAATATTTTGCAACTCAAATATGATTATTTATAATTATTTATAATTATAATAACCTTCTCCAACAGGATCAGGTGGCCCAATTTTTCTACCACCCAAATGAACACTTGTCCAACCACGTTCTAATGGAGATAACTTTATTCTCTTTGACTTTTGATAGGATTGTCGTATTTTGGCTAGTTTTTCTTGTCTTTCAGGATCTATGGCCATTTTTTCCTGTTTAAGAAGTTCTTTTCCTCTAAAAACAGGTGTATTAAGGCCAGGAAATTGTATTGGAATTTTTCCTACACCAATAAGTTGACCTCTGTTTAAATCTCTTTTTCTTGCCAAACCTTTTGCTCTACCTCTACGTCTTCCTGCATTACTGACACTTGTCACACCTTTCCACAATTCATCTGCAGATTCTACAAAAAGAACATACATGAGACAAGATAAAGTAATGTGTAACAGTATTGTATATTACGTCTGAAACTTACTGTTAACAAAAAATGTTGAATTCCTCGTATTGCATATTAAGGGCATATGCGTTTTTAACAGATATGAGGGATTGGTAGTAAATAAATTACGTGCATCTGAAAAGATGTATTATAACCTCGCGTAAGTAAAAATTAGCAATTAAATTAAATTGGTATATTAATTTAGAATAAATATATATTGTGTGTAAATTATACGTGCGACACATAATTTTATTTTTCATACCACTATTTATAAACGGAATATTTCTTGTCGAATTTCTTAAAAGTCCACAAACACGTAATATTCGAATCGAAGCCATTTTTTGCTCAAATATAGAAGTCAGAGAGCCCAACTCGGAATCGCGGCTTCCGAGTTGGGCTCTCTTATGTAGAGTATATCGATGTATATGTATGTAGCGAATAGTATATTTTCCAAGTGTGCGTACATGCGTACGCGTCGATCCACATCGTCGTCGACGCTACTATGCTTCGTACTGATTGGTTGATTTTAATTCCAACAGCCGTCCGGTTACATATGCAACTCGTACTGTAACTACAGCTTTAATATGATCAGCTGCAGTGGTGATCGAGACAGACGTACGCTTTTAAGCGTCGTGGCACCGTCTGACTTCAAAATGTGCGCGAAGAGGTAATATCGGCGAAAATGAACAAAAACATGAACTCACCGTCGAAACTCACGGAGTTTGCTCCGTTGAGTCCCGAAGAGAGTCAACCTGTCGTGGCATCGCTTTTCTCCAAGTTCTTCAGCTTCACCAGAAGTTAGTATCCGCACGTATGCACGTTTATCAGCTTTTCTTTTGTAATCTATTAAATTAATATCGATTTTATAATAATCTAAGTGATTTATGACAAATAAATACTTTCTGACACGATTGTAAAATAATTTAGATACCGTTAATGACTCTACCGTGTCTTCTAACAATGACGAGCGTAGCTCTTCAGATTCGGAATCCTGGAAGCAGTGCTCGGAAAGCACCGAGCAAACCCCAGATGACGATAGCACAAGTATAATAAATTTCCCATTAGATACTAGTGAAGGACGCAGTTTACCAAATGTTCTGAAGCGCATTAGTAATATCGTAGCACTAAAAAGTAACGTAAGTTTTATCGATGTTTTTACTCGATACCTTGCAAGAGTATGTTTTACTCTAATGCTTTGTAAAATTTGCGATAATGATAATTATTTCACGTAGAATCTACGTTCGTATAAGGATTCTCAATTAAGAAATTACTGGATGCCAGATAGCGTGAGCAAACAATGTTACGAGTGTGGCGAAAGATTTACAACATTTCGACGAAGGCATCATTGTCGGGTGTGCGGGCAAATTTTCTGTTCCAAGTGTTGCTCTGATCAAATACCAGGGAAAATCATGGGATGCACTGGTATTATAAAAATATTAATGAAAATACAGAAGTATATATGTATGATCGCTTACGTTACGGATTTTTTTTTTTTTTTTATAAACTTTTTAGGGGATCTTAGAGTTTGTACATATTGCTGCAAAGTAGTTCTTTCTTACTTGCAATCGTCAGATATGAGGAGTGATTTATCGGCGGATTTAAAAGCTCTGCAGGAAGATCTTCAAGTGAAATATGGAAATGATTCACCTCTGTTAACACGAAAGCATTCTAACGAAACCATGTGCGATGAGACGTCGGTATGTCGAAAACCAAGCGTGGGATACATGGAAGAAAATTATGCTACTGGACGGTAATAAAATTAATTTGCGCACATCTATGTACGCTCGTTTCTTACGAATCATGTGTGTGTTTTACAGGTCTAGCGGCAGCTATTTAACGTCGCAGGAACGCTCGCTTGTGTTACAAAATTCAGCTTCTTTAAGAATGGTCTGCGAAGAATTATTCCGTTCTAGTCAAGCAATTCAATTGCAAACGCATAGAATTCGGTTGAAGAGCTACCATAATTGTTTTCTGGCAAACGAATTAGTGAATTGGATGATAGTTCAGCATAAAGCGGCCACCCGGTACATGCTCGATTTGGAAGTGTTAAATTACTATTTTTAATTCGAAGGAAGATTATGGCATTACATTTCTTTTAGTGTTCAAGCAACTGCAATAGGCCAAGCATTATTAGAGGCGGGTTTTATCGAATCAGTTGTCCCGGATTACGTATTCAGTGATTCAGCAATTGTATTTAGACCCGTACCGTTGTCGTCCTTGCAAAATATAGACCTGTTAACGGAAAAACGAACGACGTGTGATGCACAAGAGCCGGCATGGGTTAAAACTATTCCTCAGCATGATTCAGCTACCGGTAATATGAGAAAATCGAGATTGTTTTAATTACGAAATAAACATTAAATAATATTCGATTTACAGATTCCGAAAGTGAAACTAGACCAACGAGCTCGCATTCTCAGACTTTCGGCCGTTTACCGTCATCTAGCTCGAGCTTTTATTTGGATTTAAATCTAGAAGCGTCCACTGTCACATTAAAGAGACCGACATCGGAAGATTTAACCGTGATTTCCGTCGACAGTAGCGATGGAATAATTGAGCAGAAGGAAATAAACCTCAAATCGCATGACTGCAATCTCAAGATGTGCGACGATCTTTTAAGCGATACATTGCAAGTGCACGAATTCAAGGAAAAAAATGGTTGGCACAAAGCGACAAATCTGAGAACAGCATTTTGCGAGTTAAGTGCTTACGAGTGTTTAACGTAAGTCTTTTTTTATACTTAATAGTTAATGATAATAATAATGGAGGATAGAATAACAAAACACAGTTGTATTTCTTTGCAGATCTGCATATAAAGCGCATGAAGATTCTTTCATTAAACAACTTCTCAGCAAAGAAGGCTTATCACAAACATGGTCGAATACGATTCTGTCTATCACACATCAGATAGTAGATCAAGTTAGACCGGATTTGAATCATGACGCAGATAATTTGGATATTCGACAATATGTACAATTTAAGAAATGTCCCGGTGATAGCAGAGACGACTGCGAGATTGTATCTGGCATAATATGTAGTAAAAATATCGCTCATCGTGGTATGAACGCTATGATCGCTCACCCGAAAATCTTATTGTTACAATGCGGATTAATGTATCAGCGTGTAGAAGGCAAGCTGATAAGTTTAGAACCTGTAATGATGCAGGTATATTATAAACTTTTCAAATATTTTAAATCATTTTTTTTGCATTAATTCTGATATTTGTATTATTAAAAAAAAAAAAAATTTTAATATCTTAATTTTTTTATTAAATTTCTAGGAAAGCGAATATTTGGGGCATACAGTGGCAAGAATTACTGCTCTAGGTCCAGATGTAGTTCTAGTACATCGATCGGTAGCTAGATTAGCTCAGGATAGATTAAGGGAATGTGGTGTAACATTAGTGCTAAACGTGAAACTTAGCGTATTAAAAAGAGTCGCGCGATGCACAGGTGCTAATATTGTAAATACTATAGACGCACATATAAGTGCAAGATATATGCTTGGCACATGTAAGAAATTTTATTTAAGAAATTTTCCAGATGAACGAAGTAAGTATTCTCATACGTGTAAAACATAAATAATTATATGCTTTTCGTAATATTAATATTTTTTTTTTATTGCTTTTTTAGGAGGTGTCAAGACATTGATGTATTTTGAAGGCTGCGCAAATCCACATTTAGGCGCGACAATTGTATTGCGAGGCGGATCGCAATCCGAATTAAAAAAAGTAAAAAACGTCACGTCGATGATGATCTTCGCGGCTTACTCGTGGCGCCTTGAAAAGTCATTTCTTATGGATGAATTCGCTAAACCACCGTCACCTAAAGACAATTCGTTTCTGGACGAAACATCTCAAAAAAATATTTCAAATGACGAAGACACCGAGAAACTTGAAAACTGTAATGAACAAATGCACGCAATCGATGCGATAAAAAAACCAAAATCATTGAAAATAAATCAAAATCATGAAAGTATCTCTAACAATGAGCAGAAGATACAAATTGGTCAAACAAATTCAAGTACACCTATAAAAAATGAAAATGAATCTGAGTATATTGTAAATGCAAACTCTTTAAAAGAGGTATCATCGATGTTATCAGAAGATTCGGATCCTTACGACACTTTAAAGTTATTTAAGACAAAATTGAAACCATCTGTACACGAATCGAAGAATACTGCTCCAAAAGTATCTTACGAGAACGATACGCTTCCACGTAATGATGATAAATCTAAAGATTTAATGGCAAATAATTTGAATTTGGATTCCGATGTTACTCAAGTATGTGATGACGTAGAACTATTAGAAAATAAAGATACGTGTGCTGAACAAAAATCCGATGACCTCCCTGACAAAATAAAGTTAAAAGAAAAAATATCCTCCGAAGAGAAACGTATCTATGGAGAGTCCATAAGCGATCGAAGTGACCCGTTACATCAATATTTAAACGAAGATGACGAAGATGTATTCAATCATACGAGTCCGAGTGGTCAACTGAGTGTCGCTGATTTTCCACTTTTCAACAAATTTAAGAAGGCGCTTGAGGACACAGTGCTGAGCGTATCACCTTATTTAAAATTTTCAATACCTTATTTGGAGACCGAACCTGGAAGAAATTGCGTCCTGAGGAGTTTCTTTCCGCGGGAGATCTACTATTCGGAACAATTTTTAGATAAAGTCAAGGAGACCAGAACGAACAGCGTGACAGTGAGCGAGCAGTTTGAAAATCGTGAATGCACGAATATCAAACTAAAACCGCAGCATTCGTTCGTTCAGGCTCGTTTGACCACGGACATCGATGATCGCGAGGTGCAAAGTCTTCTGGCAAATTTTCGCGCGTGCGGTAATAGAATTTACCCCACGCACAACGTATTGCTTGATAGAATTCAGCAATTCCCAGCGTCATTCGAGAGCAACGAACAGCAGATGCCTTCCTGGCCGGATTGTTTGGATCTCAGTAGTCACCAGCGTTTATCCGTATTATTCTGCAGTTTCTCGCACACCGGCAACGACACTCCGGCATTCTGCGTAAATCCCTGGGTTGTAAACATGACGATGTACGGCCAGAACGACATTGCACTTGGTCGTTTTCTAGAACGTTATTGCTTAACGACGGAGTACAAGTGTCCAGCACAAAACTGTCGTGCGCAAATTGCTCAACACGTTAGACGCTTCGCGCACGACGGTGGTTGCTTACACATCAGCCTCAGCGAAATGAGCTGTGAGCCGTTTGTACAGGAGGACACCGATCAGATTTTGATGTGGAGTAAATGCGTTAAATGTAAGAGCGTGTCGCCGGTAGTACCAATGTCGGGTGATACGTGGTGCCTGTCGTTTGCTAAGTATCTCGAGTTACGCTTCTACGGTGGCGTTTACGCGAAACGCGGGATGGACGCATGTCAACATTCCTTGCATCACGATCATTATCAATATTTCACTCGCAAGAACATGTTGGCGGTGTTTAAATTCACCAAGATCTCACAATGGGAAATTTCATTACCGCCACCGTTAATCACCATCATCTACGATCCGAAGCAGCACATCAACGTAATTGAGGAAATGAAGAGCGTGACGTTAAAGGGCGACGAGGTATTTACGGCGATACGAGAGAAAGTGACGAGTTTACAGACGGATTTAGAACTCCTGAACCTCGCCAAGCAGCAGCTAGCTAAAGATCAGCAATACTTTAAGAACAAAATTGAAGAAATTCAATTAAAGCTCACCTCACCAACATTGGAAAATAAAAAATTAGAAGGTAAGACGTCCGAAAAACAAGTGCAAAATCTGATGTTCAGGATCGAGGACGGGATTGTAATACTTAAACGGCTTATTGCGGAGGCTGTATTCACGTGGAATAACAAATTGTCGGAAATATCAGCCAAGAAAAAGGATGAACGTCCACGGCGATTCACTGAACGATCCATGACGGTCGGCAGCAACAGCATAGTCGAAACTGACGGATACATTACCGAGGACACCGCGTCGGAGTCGCAGGTCGAGGACTTGAGCCCCATGTCGGCCGATTATAACGCTATCGACGCAATCGCAGCGGCGCAAAATGATTTTCAAGCGTCCGAAATGGTTGACAATTCTGACAATGAGCACCTGGAATCAGCAAACAATCCCGACGATGTCGCTCCACCTCAGGGCTCGCCAAAAATGCACCAGAGATCGCACTCTGACGTTCTGCCGCTATCTTCCGATGACGCTCAGGATAAAAAAAAGAAGAAGAAAACCATCCTATCGCAATTGCTACCGTCCATTTCTGTGAACCACACAATATCGAATCCTTTGGGACCTTCGGAGCACTACCTGCTACCTCTTGGGTTTGTTATATAATTTACAATCTTAATTTTGCAGTATTTACTTTAATAAATGTATAAAATAAATATACATATATACTCGCATTTCTTTTACAGGTCCGTGGTACCCATAGTGGTCTACGAATCCGAGCTCTCATCTATCATAGCGTATGCTTTGGACTCGCACGACTATAAACACGCGTTGCAGGAACTCTTACGTACAGCAAAGGGACCGGAATTAAATCCTAGTCCATTGAGTAAACGTAAATTCCCCGAAGGTAAAGACAGCACGCTCGATCTCGCACAATTAAGCGAATTCAAGCGGTCATCGATGCTATCCTTCTTTCGAGGCAACAGTCCTAATTCAGCCAGCAGTCCTATTGAATCAGACAAGAATGTGTCAAACGCAGAAGCGAGCGGTAGTAACGTTGTCGGTTCCGACCTCGAAGACGAAAAAAAAGCGATTAAGCAGCAGAATGATATCGAAGTGCAGTTCAACGATGTTACAACCAATTTCTTCTGTAGGATATACTTTGCCGCGCAGTTCGCTGCACTAAGGGAGAACGTTTTGCCTTGCGGCGAAGACGGCTTCACGAGAAGCTTAAGTCGGACTGTTCAGTGGACGGCGAGAGGTGGAAAAAGTGGCAGCGCTTTCTGTAAGAGTAGAGGTATGATATACGCTTCATTTAATTATCTATTCTGAAGAATTTTATATATATATATATATATATATATATATATATATATATATATATATATATATATATATATATATGACTCACCGTCACGTCACTATAATTAATCTGTGCAATCGGATAAAAACATTTTACAAATTTTTGATTTCGATTATTTCTTTACAGATGATAGATTTATCATAAAAGAAATGTCTCGACTCGACCTACAGATTTTCCTCGACTTTGCGCCCAACTATTTCGCTTATATGGAAAAGTGTCAGCAAACTAAGCAACCGACGTTACTTGGCAAAATAGTCGGCGTCTACAGAGTATCGTTCAAAAACAACACGACCAGCGCGGCACTTCGTACTAGCGTATTAATAATGGAAAACCTTTTTTATAATCGCAACATTACCGACAAATTCGATCTGAAGGGATCCGTACGAAATCGTCTGGTAAATCCAGATGATACGTGCCATGAAGGTGAATTGGTTTTACTGGACGAAAATTTGTTAAACAGTACGTATACTTGAAGATTTATTCCTAAATTTTACGATTTTTTTTTTTTTTGTAAAACTAATAATAAAATTTGCATTTTAGTGAGTTGTGACTCTCCTCTGTACATAAGGTCGCATTCGAAAGCAGTGTTAAATCGAGCCATCGAGCAGGACACCAAGTTCTTAGCCGATAACTCTGTAATGGACTATTCCTTGTTAGTGGGATTAGAACCGAGCTCCGACGAGCTCGTACTTGGCATAATAGGTAAGGCATAATCACTAGGGGTATATTTTCTTCTTTTCGTCAATTGATAACAATTTCATTTGACGTTTCTTGCAATTTATTGTAGATTATATAAGAACGTTCACGTGGGACAAAAAGCTAGAAACGATGGTGAAGAAATCCGGTATACTAGGTGGCCAGGGTAAACTACCGACTATAATATCGCCGCAGGAATATCGTGCCAGGTTCATAGCCGCGATGCACCGCTACTTCTTACCGGTACCGGATAGATGGTCGGGTCTAGGTAGAAGCGTCGAAATACCACCGCAGTAACGCAGTAATAGCTTGTAAAAAATTAAAACTGAAACGTGATTTTACATGCAGCAATTATATAATCGGTATAAATTTTTTATATGCGTTGGAGAAAATATGAGCGCGTCCTGTCTTTTCGTAATTTATTTGTATATTTTATACCGCGAAACAACGTACTCAAGAAAATATTAGAAAGTGATATTGATAGTTACCAGTTTTAAATAACTTATTAATTGCTACGTAACGTAAATCGATATTTTAACTTCTCGTACGGAAATAGCTTTTACGGCTACTTTGAACGAGATTACGTGTATGTACATTTACATGTATGTATATACATATATTGCACCGTATGCATTGAAGCAAATGTACATAGTAGCAGTTTTATAGTATGCTTTAAAGGCAATTATCGATTCCCAAACTTTAAAATGCAAGGATTAAAAAAAAAAAAAAAATTAATAAAAAATAAAAAAAGCACCATTATTAATATTTTATCTCATTTCTCAAAATTATATACATGACTATTATTTATCTTCGTAATAGTCAAATAAACAATAATCATAATCTTAACATGGTAAAACATTCTCATTCTTCATCGATAGTTTTAAACTATCTTTGAATACAGCCTAGACAGTACACAAAAACGTAAGGAAGATATTAAAGCGTGTACCTTATTGGAAAAAATATCTCGTACTTTGCCAAGTACCTTTCTTTTTTCTTACGACTAAATATCTATTATTTACATAATTCCATTATTAAATTATACGACGCCTGAATATTATTGCATAAAAGTTAAATTATCAAATTAAGCTTGGAACTAAAAAAAATGTTACTATGATCAGCACATAACTACAAATAAAATATGTCTATAAAGACATTTAGCTGTCAGACATATCAAGAGATTATAAAAAATAACTTCTCGGTTAGTGGTTTTACATGAGGATCCTGTTTCCGCACTGCCGTATCGAATTATTTTCAATATTAACGGCGCAAAATCTTGTGAATATTTTCTATACTAAAATAAGTTAATTCTTGTAACATGAAGGTTTGACATTATTAATTGATAAAATAAATTAAAAATAATTTTTCAATAAATCTATATATTCTCATAAAACTATATTTACTTTTCTATATGTACTTAAAAAAAGTACACGTGAGTAATGATATTTTGACAAATGCACGGTAAAAGAAAAAAATACATACAATTTTTTACGTTTGATATAATTCAATAAGGCTGCGACGAAGAAACAGGTACTTCAAACTAGAAAGAAGCTTCTAAAAAGCTGTAAAGAACTAAATTCATTGCTACATCGAATAGTTTTTATGAAAATAAATATGTGTCCTATGGTACGAATAATCGTCTATGTATGTCACGAGAAATATAATGAAAAATACAGAATTCCATATATTCGGATATTGATATATAATATCAGAATCATATTGCCAGCTGCCATACAAGAGCGTACTTTTGTGGACATCGTGAAGTAGTGTTGCGTAAAACTAGGTAATAACTTGTAGGGTATTCGCGAGTAGCTGAAGTAACAGAATCGAAAATTTCTCACCGTTTATATTCACCGGACATATTGATTTCCTGAATCAATCCTTTAAACTAATTATACTCTTATAACTCGCGACATCTTCCTTGATTTTATTTTACTTTTTACACAGTTATTTATCATGTAAAACGAACATTATGTAACTCGGGGTACTCTTTTTACAAATTTTTACACATTAGAACTTCCTTTATTATACTTAGCCTCGTATATTTATATTTATACCATTGAAATATCGCTTATGGAAACGTGCGGGTAACGCGTACCGTAAGCATCACTATTTTACGAGAACAACGAAAGGATCATAATAAAACACTCGAGTTTCATAGTTAAATAAATGTCCGCGAAGTCATTGTGTGCAATTTCGTCTTCCAACTATGTTAAAGATACGTACCCTGAAAGGCAGATGTGGCGTTAACTGCGGCGACGGCAGCTAGCGCACGTACATTGTGCCGTGGGATGCATCGAATCTCACACGAAGTCACGTACGCTAGCAGCCGCCGTCGTAGCAGCAAACGCCATATCTGCTTTCCAGGGTACATTTGCCCGTTTAACTTCCGCAAAAAAGTGCGATAAAGTTCTCGAGTAATCGGGGAAATTGTACCTCGCAACTCTTTTGTACTGTGGTGTAGAAGTGATAGCGGAAAATCATCCTCTAGTCTAACGGTGATGTACGGTGAATCTGAGAAACAACAGTCACGTTTATAGCGTCTAGGGAGATAAGGAAGTCAGATTGGAGTGAAGGAGCTGTTCTTGCAGTGCCGCGATCATTCCAAATTGTCCATGTCCTCGACCATTTTGGACCTACGAGGAGTGGTCCCGATGTGTCAGAGAAAAAAACTATATAATTTTCGTCTCTTCTTCCTCATTCCGCATTTTATACCGGCCATATTGTATATGTATATACACGCGTGCGGGTTTGTATGCGTTTGTATGTTTATATATATATATATAGCGGACCACTCAATCATTTTATGCTAGACGTGTCTCGAGGAAGCCGAGAAAAGAACCTAGCGATCAAAATGTGTTATACTTTCTCGGGCATCATCGGGGAAATCAACACTCCGATTCGGCCGCGCGTGTTTGCACGTAACTGAATATTCACGTTTTGGATTATTGTGCGTGAATAACGTTAATGATCTAATAGTAATTCAGATCAAATCTGCATAAGCATCCTAGTTTCTCTTTCGAGACAGACGCGTTTTTTTTTTCTTTTTTTCCTCAGAAGACAAAGAGTTTTCCTCTTTTTCGTGTGTACGTTTATCACTTCTCTCTTCTTCTCTCTCACTCTTCTGCATTTAGAGCGCACTATTTCGTTCTCCGGAACCGTTATCACACGCATCTACGTGACGTGTTTCGTGCTCGCGCATCGCCAATTAGCACAGTCATTTTTATCTCTGTGGCTCGCCCAGGCCGAATGGTGTCTGTTGAGATTGCGTCTGCTGCTGTGTTGTGTTACCGGACGCGCTACACCGGCCACTAGCGGTGTGATGCTGCACGATGCCTGCCATCGGTGCCGAATTTGCCTGAAATCCATTCTGGCTTGGAGACATTCCTGTAATAATTATAAAATAATGAGTTGAAATAATTTATAAATATTGCAAACCACCTTTCTGTCAGTTTTATGACTAATACAGCATTTATCACTCAATTACATAATGCACGTAAGTGTGAAAAGCATATCGCGTTATTTAACTTGCTGATAATATGCCGGCAATATTTAATTATATAATAGTTTTCTTTTTTTTTTTATCTCGTTATGATTTTTTATACTACACGAAACAAAAAGTATCTAAAGAAAAATTCAATTATATATAAGAAAAATTACAGTTAATTTAATTTTTTTCGCCTTTATCTCATATATTTCCGATCTTAAAAAAAAACTGACGTTTTGAACTTGCTAGTGACAATATTTAAAAAATCATGTTATCATTATTTTTAATTACTAGCTTATTAAAAGTGCATTTATTATAAATAACTTACCCGATGGAGTTTTTTCACCTGCAGACATTTTGGAGAATGCCAGTAATGCGTCCGGGAAATTTGGTGGAGTAGCTGGCGTGTTACATGGTGTTATCTACAAAGAAAAGTTTTTTTTAGAATTATTCAAAATTAATAAAAATTAACTTTAAAAAAAAAAAAAAAACTTTTAATTTAAAAGTATCATAAAAGATTTATATACATTTTTTTTATTATAATAAATTAAGTTGCCTAAAAACTTTTCTTTTAATCGAAATAAATAAAAAAAAATTATAGTTTAGTCCAAAGGTGATTATATCTTTCTCTCACAAGTACAAGCTGATTTGAGCAAGAAACCTATCGTGAAAAACCAGGGCTAACGGGGTTATTGAACCCGTCTGCTCCTGCATGTGACGACGGTCAGGTACACAGATACGATGGCCAAACAATACGGTAACACGTGTATTAGCATGGCAACGACCGGCTACGATAATTCGTCGATAAGCGGGTATTAAATAACCACCACTGACTATGTTTTCTCATAAAGTAAATCTTGTTGATTTTCGTGTTTTCGGTCAATGTTTCATGAACAAACGACATAACTTTCAGCAGATAAGATTACCTCGATTAAATGATTTCGACGGTTTCGATTACATTTCAGTTTAATCAACAAAACATCATAAAAGATAATTTTAAAAATGCAAAATACATTTCGCGCCTTATGCCTTTTATTCTGAATCGAATGCCTCCGCTTTCTTTTCTGTTAAAAAAAAAAAAAAAATAAATTTTCGTTGACTTTTTTGTGCGATTATTTCACGAAAATATTGAAAGGTGGATTTTTCCTTCGCTCGTTCAATTTATATGCACGAAACGCACACGCGCAGCTTAAAGAAAAACATAGACATTTTAATATTTTTTTATCATTATACTCTAGAGAAACGAATTTTTATTTAAAATTTTCTATACAAATATATACATGTCTTTAATACCTTTGAAATTCCTGCTGCAGTTTGATATTCAAACGGAATGATTTTAAAACAAATACGTAAACGATTATTTTAACGCAATGGGTTATTTATTTCTTTTACGTCAGTCGATTTGTTTTACCATTTTGTGTGTTAGAGTATTTAAATAAAATCGTTCAAAAATAAATGTTTCGTGAAATATATATATTTTACGTTTCACCGTGCCGGAATAAAATTCAAATTATTCCTTTCAACTAGTCGCTTGTTCATAATTTTATTCAAATACCCGCATTTATGCAATTACGTGTAAAAATGGTTAAATGAAAAAGAAAAAAAAACCCGCGTGTTTTGCTACCTATTCGAAATACTTTTTATTAATAAATCCTTGTTTGTCCGAGATAAGTCCGACGATCGAGACGTATATTCGAGCAGTTTGATGTTCGACACGTCGAAACGCGCCTGTGAAGTAACCCAGTCACATTGCGCGTAATTGGACAGAGCCACTTTTGTCCTCGAAAGATATGCAAATCGTAGGCCGGTTATAAGAGGAATCCGGGAAGTTACGATGCCCAGTCCCGTCCTACGGAGAAGATTTGGCACGCGAGAACCCGGTCGGAATGCGCCGACCGAGAATAGGAATCCTCCCAGTTAGCGCGAATTGCCGCCAACGATTCACCCTGGTCTTTTGTCCTCGGAATCGCCATCACCTTCGCTTTCGTTAGATATCAAAGTTGATTAAAAAAAAAAAAAAATAAAAGATCTGATCTTGACATTTGCCGGCGGCTGAGTCCCTCCGTGACCGGTTCTCCCGAAGCGTCCGACTGAATTTATTGACCTGCCAATTACAGCCGTTTGTGAAACTTGCAGATAAAACGTTATTGCGTCGTTATTTTCATCGTTATTGCGTTAGCGCTGTTTTATTGCATCAACTCCGGAAGTAGAAATTGAATCTCTCGGCCAGATACCAGAATACTTGTAAGCGCGAGCGTTTGGTACTTATTTTTCTCGATGGATCACGGTCCTTATATAGACTAATTATTTTCCCCATGATCGTCATTCGCGCGGGGCTGTCTGGCGCAATAACGAAATTACGCGAGAAAACGGGTAATTAATCAAAGAGAGCGGGATAAATCGTCGCGGAAGGGATGTTAGTCGAGCCCGTGAAGGTCAGACACGCGCTGGAATCGATTTTTCGACCTGTGATGCGGCTGTGTTTGCGCATTAACGTGACGCGCGACAGGGAAAACGAAGAGACGAATTGCTTTTCACGAATTGCCCGGCTGTATTAGCCCGCCGCGGTTCTCAGCACCTCTCCGTGATCTCTCGCGCTCGCTGCGAACCTACTTTTGAATAATCAATAAGATGGAAACACCCCAGTCGAGCCGGCTCGCACGCCGACACACTTTAAACGCGACTCTAGTTATGTCACTTGACGCGAAACGTGGCCGTCGAAAACGGTTCGCTCGACTCGTCGTAAACGAATCACAGATAATTTCACAAAGGCGGCAATCGAATCAACGACGAAGGTGAATCACTTTGGGTTAAAGCGCGACCCATCCCGCGGTTTTATCAATGATTTTCCTTTCGTACATCGATGACGATTACGCCGCGCGAGTCATGAAAATGTAAGGTATATTCGCAGCATTGGGTAGAGGTGCATACGTTGCGCGTGGAAAACGATAAGAAATGAATCCTGGCTTTATCGCGTAAAGCACAACTGACGGTCCATTGATGCGGTATTACGATACGTGCGTATAATTCTCTTCCTTCGAATTGGCGCGGGACGTGTAGTAAAAAATACGATATAAACGAACGGCGAGAAAAACTTACTTGACCGAAGTGGGTGCCGGCTCCTTGCGCACAGGAAGGTATCGCCGCCTCTTGGAAAAAAATACTGAGAGCGGTCTGCAACAGGAAAAAAAAGCACGATCGTTGAAACACGCTTGATTAGATAATACGTGGAGCACGTATAAAAATAATACGCTAAATAGTTTATTGCGCGTTATTGTGTCTGGAAATAAATACGTTGCAGGATGTTTACTCGAGCTAAACTTAACTAAATACTTAATCTTTAAAGATTTTCCCGACTTTCCTGCAGGCCTTCATTTTTTTTCTTTTTCTTTTTACCTAAATTATAATAGACGAAATTATAACATTTTTAGATACAATTCTGAATTAAACTCGATCATCACCTAAAGCTTCCACTTTCGTAATCATACCTACCTACATATAACCGTGAAATAATAACAGGTAATAAAAGTAGTATTAAAGAGAAATGCGATAAATTACCAGTTTCCCAAAAAATATTTTTCTAACAAATATTCCTCTTATATTTTCAGCTTGAAATAAAATTAAGTAAAAAAAAAAATATCTACGCTACAGTAATTAAATTAACAGTTTCAAAGTTTAATTATTAAAAAATTAATTTTGTTTCTATCAAAATAACAAAGTAAATAAAAAATAATAGATTAAATAGATGAAAATAAATTTAGCTTGGCGGAAAAAAGAGACGTTGAGATTAAGTTCTTTCGGTGCGTTTTTGCGTCTTGACGCGCATTAATCTTGATCGGCTACGACAAGGGATCGTGTATAGCCAGTCTCTCTCTCTCTATGATTAGGAACGGCGGATGGACAAACCGAATGAGAACTCGTTGCCAGATGTCAACGCGAAATGCCCGTTCTGGCCTTTTCTGATCGGAGCGGAGCCGCTTAGTTGGTATCGTCCGATACTTAAACGTATCGATATCCGATCGATCCCGCGGCATCGGGTAACCATACGTTTGCATTCGCCGAGAGCCGTCGATAAAGATATCCGATAATTGCTGATAACCGTGGTAGCGCGCGATGGGAGTTTCAGCGGGCCGCAAGTTATCAGCGGTTATTAGCGTATCAATAATTATCTATAAACAGCCCGCTCCACTTCTCGACACCTGGCGACTACCCACGACTCGCGACAACAATCAAATAATATAATGGGAGTTTGCTAAAAATATTAATATATATATATATATATGTATACGAGTATAATGTCATTAGAGCAACATTGCGCGCGGAATCGAGGTGGCAGCGAGTCAAACGTTCGGTTGCTGCAAGGCGAACGCGTTACGCAATATACCATGACATTCAACCATTGACGTTTAATTAAAGCGCCGGGGATACTCGATACTCTCGGATACATTGAGGGCATTAGCATAAGAATGTAATAGGCCGGCGTGGCAAGTAGAGCGTTTCATATTTCGGTCAGAGCGTTGCAGCGAAAGGAATAAATGCACAAAGGTAGATCTACTTTACGTATGCGCTCTTTTCGTATCTATTCGCCGTCACGGATACAAAATACAAGTATGAAAAGAGATTAGTAAAAGAAAAAATAGAAGAAAAGCATTGCCTGGGTAAATATAATAAGTATTTGAAGATCAAAAGCGACAAACAAATTTTGGAGTGCCACAGGCTGGAAAACATATTTATCTGATAAAAATTAGATTTGTTTTTTTTCTAGGTACGTTTCAAAGAGTACCGCGTTTAATTTCAGCCAGTTACATAATTAGCGCGATAAATATTGACGGTTCTAATTATTGGCACCGACGCGATTATATATATAAAATTCATTTTCTATTTTCTATTTAGTACCTTAGTACATTCTGAATATTTTTTTCAAACCTAAAAATCGTTTCGGAAGAAGCTGGGGGGGTAATCTTTCTTTTGCCGTGCGCAAATAATTTTTTAATATTACGTAATTGTAATTTAAACCAAATATTAATTTTCTTCTAGTTCTCATATCGTCAATTTGTTAAAAAAAAAAAAACCCAGTAATAAAGAAAGGATAAAATTCACTTTAACCAAAAGTAAATACACACAAAGTTCGACGACGACTTCGGTTAGCACAATTCCGTCTTAACACGCCACCGTTCGAGCGGAGAAAGTTCTCAGAGAGAATTGCAGCCATTCGCGTTATTATCTATCTATCTATCTATCTACCTCGCGGCCGTTTAGCGACACGGGTTGTTGAAATCAGAATTTACACGATAATATATGAGAACGAGAAAAAGTTTCACGTGCGCGAAACAACAACTATTCCGGGTTTAATGAAGCCAACGATAAAATTGACAAAGTTAAAAATCTAAAAATGAAACGAGCGATGACACGACCCGCGATAACGATTTGAAAAACGGATGCTCCGTTAAGCGTCTACCATAGATTGATGCAATACGGTACAATAATGGGACACTGTGTATATCGCGCTGCACTGATGTGAGCTAACGTTTACGTACGTGCCAAGGCGAGACCAGACGAGGCGGAATGAGACGAGGCGTGTATAAATACACATTGCCGCATTGTTTACGTTGTGGTCAAAGACACAGAAAGATTTTCCTCGTGCTAGCTCTAATCGCGATGCATTAACACCCCAGCGTGTTGCGATACAACTTCCCCTCTTTCCTTCGCACCTTCTCTCTCTCTCCCTCTCCCCGTTCCTACACAGGATCTATCGACGTGTGCGTCGAGTGATTTTTTACGTGATCGCCGAACGAGCGGATAGAAACTTACCGTGTCATCTATTCCTATTGCTCTGACAAGTAAATAATGTAAATAATACAAGCGATTGAATTACAAATAAATATACTCGAATAAAAATGTTGAATTACACAAGGAAAATTAAAATGTTTCAAAACATTTAACATTCAGTTAAAATTAAATGTACCAAATTAATTTCGAAGGATATTTCAATCGCAAATCCTGCTTAAAAGCATATAAAAAGGATATCTATCTATTTTGAGTTTCATTATAACGCTTATTGAAAAATGAGATATCCTAGTTTAACAATTGTTAACGATCATCTTCACTTTGCGAGATTTATTGCTAAAAAAAAATAAAAAAAAAAAGTAAATTCTCCAAGCTATGCACGAGAAAATCGGATTCTGTGTCAACAGCGGCAAGAAACCTATTGTCTGCGGAAAATTACATAGACGAGACCCGTTCGCGTGCTTGTCGAGCCGTGGACTTGGCGTTGGCCGAAATTCGCAACTCGCTTTCTCTGTCTCTTTTTTTTTTCTTTTCAATGTGACCCGCAGGATTGTGTAACACGTCGGCTACCTGACAGGATCGCAGAAGACGCGCGTGTAAACACGGCGCCCAACGTGACTCGCCTCGCAAATAGCAATTATCGATCCTTCTACGTCGTCCTACGTCCGTCAATCGGGCTATGAAGATGTTTTGCGTGCGCGAAAGCGCGAGCGACCTCGCGGCTCTCCTGAAGAAGAGCTTCCGGAAAACACGCTCCAGCTGGAGCAACGATATCGCGTGCGGCTTCTCGAGCACCTAATGGCACGACGTAACTGGCACAATTCGATACCCTGCAAAAGGAACAATTGTCAATAAGTCGATAACGATCGTTGAGAAACGAACGGTCCGGGTCACAAAGTAGAAAGCAGCGACTCGGAGATAATGATCATAGAGTCATAGAATAAGATCACAGCCACCGGTCTTCCGCGTAATATTTACGGTCGCTGTTGCACGATGCTACACATTTTCGTCGACCGCGGGAGGGAGAGGAGGAGAAAGGAAGGAGGCGACCGTCCGATAAAGACAATTTGTGAATATCGCTTCTGCGTTAGCGACGTCGCGTGATTTTTATGAATGAAGCGGACAAGACGGCCCCGTCGAGCCGTCGACGATAAATGAACGCGGTCGCGACGGCGTCCGTTCGTTCTCCGCGAGTCGTGACCCTCCGACTCGAGGACACGCTTCCGTTCGTTGGGATTCCACGCGACCGTTTAAAGCCGAGAGAGCCCAGCGACGGCGACGGCGACGGCGACGGCGGCGGCGGCGGCGGCCATTTTCGTCGCTTTGTTTACGTAGATGAACTGTCCGAGCCGAGAGTACAGAGCGCGTAACGCAAGCGTGTGCAACATACGCACGCTAAAGCGAAAAAGACTCGGATGGAATCCTCCTTCCGCGGTGTCTCTCGCCACCTTCGTCGACTTGGAGCTCTTAATTTTTCCTCTCACCTCGAATTGCCAATGTGCCGCTTGTAGCAACTGCTTCGCCTGCTCCCTGGCACATCCCGCAGCCAACACAAACTGATTGATCATCACCTGCTCCCGGAGTGCGTCCATTTTTTTTGTGCGTCGATCACGTTATCCGGCGATGACAGGACGAGGACGATTGTCACGAGGAGTATCAGGCGGGGAATATCTGAAGGATAGAGATAGAAAGAGATAGGTAAAACAAGGGCCAAGTGTTTCCGTACAGTGGGAAGAACGGACGGACAGACGTGCGAGTTGAACAGCTGAACGGAACGAGGGTCCGCGAACTCGTGCACACGCGACTCGTCCCCGACTTGACGGCTTCCGTCGTCTGCGCCGCGCTTGCGAATGCGGACGGAGGCGCTCCCGTTTACTTACGCGCGAGCCGCGTGACAGCGACGACACGACACTCCACGGTAAACGACGGGCGGCCCTTTGTTTTCAAAACCAAACTCATCGCAGGCGACCGCGACTGCCGCGAGAGCGCTACGGCCGCGCGGCGACGGCGGCGACGGCGGCGGCGACGATGACGACGACGACGACGACGACAACCACAACGACAAGTAACGACGACGACGCGGCGGCGGCGGCGCGCGGAGCGGAAGAGAGAAGGGGAAAAGGGAAACTGAGTAAAGTGTGCAGTACACGTATGTATAATACATACGTACTTGTTAGCTGATGTGTGCAATTACGTCACGTAGTGCCGTGACCACCGCGCGGCGCAAAAGCCGTCGCTGGCGCCTTAAAGCTTGAAGTTGGCTACGAAGTTCCGAGTCCGAACGCACCTCATCAATGGCGATTGAAGGAATCGTTTGAGATCGAATCTGCGTCAAGTTAGGTATTTCATGCCACAATGGATCGCACGCGTGTTGCTTGCAGAGCAACGAGAGGTTAAAGTCAGGTTAGATCTTGAAAAAGAGAGGCACGCGTTTTTCACTGAATAAAAAGATTCACCGAGATTTCCTGCGTAAACCTGTCCGAGGAAGATGGCGAGCACGGGACGTTCCGCGTTCTCTCAGGATGGTCAATATTACGCATTATGCGGTAACGACGGTAAATTGAAGATCTGGGAGACAGCGAGCGGCCGGTTAAAGCACGAGTACACCCCCAATCGGCATTTATCGTCGCCCTGCAATGTCATAGGATGGATTTCTGTGAGCCCGCAATCGACGAGCAATGTATCGGTAAATGCGCCATGTGTTCTCGAAACTCTGCATAACATTTTCCGCTTTATATACATATTTGTTGTGCACGATTCAACTTTGAAACCCCTATACTTTTCATTACTTATCCATACTAATATTTAATCTGCATATAAATATCTCGTTTTATTTAATTTTATCGATATGCGAAATTTAGAAAAGTTTATGTTAAATGTATATCATTTTATTGAGCGAAAATATCTTACGCTCGATTTTTCGGTAAATATATTGTATAACGCTTTTTTTTTTTTGTTTTTTTTTTATTTATTTAAATTATTATTATTATTATTTATTATGTTTTAGCCATTGCCAAGGAAGAAGCGCAGGAAAAAATCAATTTCAGAAGAAGTTGATAATAAATCTGTCGTGGCAATGGGTTCTGCCAATGGAAAGATTACTTTGTACGATGTAGCAGCTGCATCCGTTAGCTCTTTGTTAGAGAATGGCCATACCTCCACTGTTACGGCGATAGTTTGGTCACCGAGTACTGGACTAATCACAGCAGCTAATGATTACCATATAGTAGAATGGAGTCTTCAGGAAAATGGAATTAAATGCAAATGGAAATCTGGCAAAGCAAAAGTGACAGCCTTGGCAGTTTTACCTAATGGAAAATCCTTGCTGTCTGCAGAAAGAATAATTAAGTGGTGGAGCTTAACAACAAAACAATTGATCCGTACATTTACGGGACATGCGAATAACGTTACTTTTCTTCAGACTGTACAAGTAGATGGCACAACCAGTTACCTA
This sequence comes from Cardiocondyla obscurior, assembly GCF_019399895.1. Lineage (NCBI taxonomy): Eukaryota > Metazoa > Arthropoda > Insecta > Hymenoptera > Formicidae > Cardiocondyla > Cardiocondyla obscurior. The sequence continues at coordinate 6,837,585 of NC_091873.1, read as the reverse complement.
ATCAGTGGTGCTCACGCGGACAGTCATCTCTCTGTGTGGGCACTAGATAAAGTATGTTGCAGTTTGTTTTTTCTTTTAATATTTAAAATAATTTATAGCACGGACACAAGCCATCTTGTATATCTTTATCTAATTTTTATAACATGATATTTTATCTTTATATAGAATAAAAATGATAAAACATCGATAGCAACTCTATCCATGCAAGACGAAGCTACGTCCATCTCGATACTTATTGCAGAAGAATTGCAAATTGTTGTGTTAGTTACCACTCAATCGGGTCAAGCACAATTATTCAAGTATCAACCGAATGGTCATACCAAGCCGTTAAAACCGTCTCTTAACATCGCAGTAGCTGCAGATGCCAATCAAAAAGAAACTGTACAACAGATCCCAATTTTGGCAGGTCATTTAACTGAAGACGAAAAACTATTACTAGCATACGGTAGTTATTTAAACTTGACATTCGAAAAAGTTGTGCCTGACTTTTCGGATAAAGTGCAATGTTTAATCAGATCGGATACAAAAAAGTCTAAAGAAAGAAAAGAAGAGACAATTTCGAAACTAAAACCTACAACGATAGAAGATGCTGAATATCTTGCCCCAGGTAATAATGTTTTATAATTATATCTCCATTTCTTTTTCTTATAATTTATTATAAAGTAAATATAAGTAAATATTTGTAAGTCAATGAAAAAATAATACACCACAGGAATGGGAGCTTCGATACAGAAAAGAAGTAGGACAATCTCAGGATCTCAGTTACTTTTAAAGGATAGATTGGAGAATCTTAGTTTAAATGCAGATTCAAATGCACAAGGGAAGATATCGACGAAAGGAGCGAACATGACGCAGTTGTTGATGCAAGCGTTAAATAGCAAAGATAAAACCATTTTAACGACGGTGCTGTTTACAAAAAATGAAACTGTAATTCGTAACACTATCGCAAAGTTACCCGTGCAAGCAATCACGCCATTGCTTAAAGAACTAACTCTTATGTTGCAAGGCAAAACATATATGTAATTATATTATTACATTATATTTTTTCCTCTATGAGATTTTGCTAAATTCCATTTTTTGTAAAACTACAATTTGTATATTAACTTTTCTAAAAATATTTTATCTACGTTTAGGAGTAAAATTGCAGTAATGTGGTTGCAAACTATAATAATGACTCATGCTGCGCACTTAATGTCACGACCAGATATCGCAGAGATACTCAGTCCTATTCTAAGTTTCATCGATGCAAAGTTAGCGCTTTTAACGGCTCTACAAAGATTAAAAGGCAGAGTTTCTCTTATAACAGGACAAATATCTCAAGCTAATGATGAAGACGACAAAGATAAAACTCAGGAGAGCTTACTTGTTTATCAAGATCAAGGTAAATATGATGTACAATGATATTAAAAAAATTTATAAATTTAACAGCATTAAATTTTGTTACTAAATATATATATATGCAGATTCATCGGATGAGGGTGCCGATAGAGACGATGTCGATTTAAGCAGCGAATCTGATGATAATTGGGAAGAAATGTCCGACCAAGATGTTCAAGAAGAGCAAGACGAAGAAGATAATAAAAGTGTCAAATTTGAGGATGACGATGATGGGGATAATGATAATGACTCCATACACAGCTGAAAAATGATACTTTTTCCTTCCCGAGACATTTATTTTTATTACAAACGTGAAAATTTGGAGAAAAGCCAAAAAATGCCACGCTTTAATAAAGCAATCGAGAAAGTGTATGTGTTTTTCTTGTTCGTAATGATTATCCTTGTATATCCAATATTTTTAAAGAGAAATACAAATGTACAATTTATATACGAACTAGATATTACGAAACGCGCGCCACCGGATAACGAATAAATAACACCAACTATTTTCATATTCCTTCTAATTGTTAATTTATTATTAGATTGATTCAAACAATACTATATTTAAATATTAAAAATTGTAATGTGAAATAAAATATGTTTTTAGTGCTCAAATAAGATTTACACGTATGCAAAGTACGTGTAATAAGAACGTGAAATTCTATTATTAAAAATGTGTAAAAAGTTTAATATAGTATTATTTTTAAATTGTGTCTTCAACATATCGTTTTTTTAGAATGGAAAAGTACATGATACATATATTTTTAAATTTCGTGAACATTATGTGTTATAATGTAAATTGTTATTTAAAGTTTTAAATTATCAAATCAGCAAGTTTAAATAAACTTGATGAACTCTGAAAGACCGGCTGACCTTATGATAAATTGTGTCGCGTGTCTTCTCTAGTATCTGCGACACACCTACAATACTGATATCTTTCAAATGTGAAATATCTCCATCTTATGACGTATTTAGAATTTATTACGAGTAATTTTTAATCAATATTTTTTTATTTTTTTTTATTTAGAAAATAGAATTCTAAAAAAAGTGTAAAAAAATGGGATAAACCTAAGACACCTTAAGTATATATCGCGTGTGATACGAATAAAAAACGTTGGAATTACGACATCGAGAAAGCGACTCGCTTAATTTATTAATAATGTATATAATCATGTTTACGCGTAGGAATTTCACCCAAGCGAATATAGGTATCGTGTTAGTTGTTATCACATTAATTGTTTGAAATAATATCTATATAAAAAATATTAAGATAACGATTACTGGCACAGCTTTCATTGATAAAACTAATTTTTTTTTTTTATTTGAATCGTTATAAAACACCACGAAAAAATAAAACAATATTTTAAGCTCTTTTATCGCGTATTAAAAAAAAAAAAAAATTATATTTATTACAAAATCATCTAAAAGAAAAGTCTTCGTCTTATATGTCATTAAAACTACAAATTTTAAAAAAATCTGATCTCTAGTAATTAAAATATAATTATAAAAAAAAAGATATATGTATAATAACAAATTCTTATTCTTTAATTTGTAAGAAATTGACAATTGAAAACATATGTATATTAATATTATCTAAAAGTAAATCATTATTTAAATAGTTTCATGAATGCTGTTAATTTTGCAATTTAATAGAATTAATAAAATAAAGTTGTATTTAAAATAATTGTTAATCAATATTAGAATAATTCATATAAAGGCAATGAAGAACAGTATAATGATCTGTGACTACAAGACGTATATGTGCAAAATTGCAAAAGACGTGGACTTCGCAATTGTTTTTTTCCAAACGTGATTACGTTACGAACGAAAATACCGGGTGGATGGGGGTTTGGACGGAAGGTGCGACTCGCGGATGGAGATAACGAAAGAAAACGGTTGAAATACAGGCAGGTCGCGACTTAAGGTCAGCCGATTAGGAATGAAGTCATACACACTTACCGGTATAAAAGCTGGCGACGGTCCATCAAACAGACATCATTCTCTTCTGCCAAAGTTAGGTAGCTGCTAATCGAGTTTTAAGACATCAAGAGCTGACCGCAATGCTGAAGGAGCTGCTGTTGCTAGCGCTAACGGCGCTATCCCTGTCGGATGGATTCCATCTTACTGGTAAGACCGCCGACATGGACTTTCTGCACAAGCAGAAAAAAATCTATGAATTGATGTTCTTCGTCAAGCAAAATACCCTCACCGACATGGAATTCTATGAGATTGGCCGCAACTATGACATTGAAAGCAACATCGACATGTACAAAGTTAAGGTACCAAGAAATTAAAAAAAAAATTTTTTAATTTCATTAAGAGTTATTTTACGATATTTTCAGTTCAATTTTATATTTTTATCTATTTGAATTTTATGTGCACCATTTACGAAATTCTCTTTCCTTCTTCCACAGTCCGTCGCCCAAGAGTTCTTATATATGTATAAGCACGGTATGCTTAATCGCAATGCCATATTCTCGCCGTATTACGAAGAACATCGTGAGGAAATGAAGCTGCTCTTCAAGCTTTTCTATTACGCCAAGGACTTTCAAACCTTTTACAAAACCGCTGCTTGGGCTCGTCTTTACCTAAACGACGGTGTTTTCACGTCCGCCTTTACCGTAGCCGTTTTCTATCGTCCCGACTGCAAGTATATGAGGCTGCCAGCTCCGTACGAAATCTATCCCAATTTATACTTTAGTAACGACGTCATCCAGCAAGCTCACAATATCAAAATGACACGTGGTAAGTCAAGTTGTTCTGCCACAAATTTATCATTCTCCCCCCTAATTAAAGTAATAAGGTTTTATCAAGTAATTCAATTAGATAAATGTTCTTCTGTTTTTGTGTTTCACAGGACTCGCCACTGCCAACGTGGACAACACGGACACTTACATGATTTATGCGAATTATTCTGGAAACTTTGTTAAACCTTATATCGACGACGAATATAAATTAGACTACTTTATGGAAGACTTCTCCTTGAACAGCTTCTATTATTACTACCGTCAAGTTATGCCATTCTGGTTTGATTTCAAGGATTTTGATATGCCAAAGGATTTCCGTGGTTCCTATTACTATTTCTATCATAAGCAATTGCTAGGCCGTTACTACCTTGAACGCATCTCTAATGATCTGGAGGATATCGAGGACTTTGACTGGAACAAATCTTTCTACCCTGGCTATTATTCAACTTTGATGTATCACAATGGAATCGCCATGCCTCAACGTTCTCGTTACATGAATGTGCCATTCTATAAATACAAGTATCTGAAAGTGCGGCTACTTTTTCGCTAATCATTTACAGCTATTTTATTCGTTTACCGTGTCTTTAAAAAAAATTTACGTCAATTATTATAGGAGATCGAGGCTCTGGAATATCGCATCATGAACGCCATCGACTTGGGCTACGTATACGACAAGAACGGCAAGCAAATTAACATTTATACTCCCGAAGGTTTGAACATTCTCGCTAATTTAATCGAGGGCAACGTAGACTCGTGCAATCGACATTTCTATGGAATGTACGACGCTCTTGCTCGCGATATCCTCGGTTACAATTTAGACTACAAGAATAAGAATCAAGCGATCCCCAGCTCTCTCCAGTGCTATAGCACCAGTATGAGGGATCCCGGATTTTACCGCTTATACAAGAGAATCATGATGTATTTCTTCAGGTTCGAATATTCAGTTTTCTTAATTTGCGAAATCACTCATACTCCCAAAAGCTCGTGTGTGTGTGTGTGTGTGTTTAACTTATTTCAATCAACTTGATCTTTCTGTTTCTCGCAGATACAAAAAGTACATGCCGTATTACACTCAGGACGAACTGACTTTCCCTGGCGTGAAATTCGAATCAGCCAATATTGACAAGCTTACGACATTCTTCGACATTTGTGATACGTTTATTAATAACGCTCTTTCCGTGGAGAGTTTCAAGGAAGGATTAAAGTTACGCGTGAAGGCTCGTCAATATTGCCTTAATTATAAACCGTTTACTTATCGCTTCAACATCAACAGCGATAAAGAAACTAAGGCTGTGCTCAAGATCTTCCTTGGACCGGCCTTCTCTGATGCTCACGATGAACAGGACGTATCTTATCTCCGTGAATATTACCAATACTTTATCGAGATGGACAAATTTGTCATAACACGTAAGTAATTTCAAACATTAATTTAAAGACAATTTTTTTTTTTTTGTTTTCTTACAATAAACGCGTTACTAACAATTTCTTTTAATTCTTTCAGTGAGACAAGGAACAAATACTATCGAACGTCGTAGCTCCGATTCTGCTTATACAATGCCCGACATGATGTCTAGCGACATGTATTACAAGAAATTGGAAAAAGCCATAGGAGGCAGTGAACCGTTTACCTATTACGAAAAACTCTTTGCCTTCCCAGAACGTCTAACTTTGCCCAAGGGTAAGCCCGATGGCATGAGATTTAAAATGTTCTTCTACCTGAGCCCATTCGACGAGTCCAAGACTACGACTATGGAACTGCCGGTCTTTGGCAAGTTTACGTTTGATGAAAAATCATTCGGCTTCCCGCTCGATAGACCGATGTATCCATGGAAGTTTATCACGCCGAACATGTTGTTTAAGGACGTATACATCTATCACACGAAAGAGAACGAAAAAATGCATTTTTAGATCGCATCACCGACTTCTATTCTAATTGTGTGAGCCCTGAAAAAGACTAGTGGCAATTAATTTTGTCTAAAATTCTGTGCGTCAAACAAATGAAGGCATCAAAAAGCTTTTCAATTGATAATAATGGCAAATTTTTCTTTTTTTGGATTCTTTTTCTTACCTTACTTATCCGAATCCGTCTCGTCTTCTTCTCACGTATATTTTTCCGAATCATTGATCCATCATATGCGCTTCACCACGATATGTTTTATAACTAGTAAGAAGAAAAATAACTTGTCAATTGTATAATTAAAAGAAAAAAAAGATCTGTACAATCAGAAAACTTTGTGATAAATGTTTTATATTTACAAGTTAAAAAATTTGTATCGGTATTATTAAAAAAAAAAGAAAAAAAAAAGCGCGCATAATATATACAAAGTCAAAGTACTCTAAAATTTTATTTCCAACAAATGCATTTCCTTCACGTTTATATGTATTTATATTCGTTGTTTGCATAAAATACTTTTTTAAAAATAATTTTCAACTTGTACAAATCTCAATTAAATAAAATTTGTAATATATTTTTTTAAACGCTTTATTTTTATAAATTTAACAGAGAACGGTTTGTACTTTTATTATCGAAAAGTACAGTTTATCAAAGTTTACATGCGTGGCATATAATTTAATCGCGAATTGAAAAGTTATTCTTGTGTGTCGTGTATGTGTCGATCATTATATCATACAAGTTTGCACACAATTAAAATAAATCGTAAGAGTGCAAAAAATTTGATGAATATTTATCATATTTTGGTTATATTAATATAAATTACATTCTTTTGTGATTTTCTTGCAAGCAAATCATAATTATCATGATTATAATTATAATTATATAGAACAACGATACATCAAAATTTATTGTAGACTTGAGTGATGAGAACATAATTAATTATCAAGTTTGATTTTGGAACCAAAGGGAACAAGAGAAATATTTCTTGTTTTATTTTTTCGATTTTCGATTGTAAAACAGATAAACGGATATTTACGAATCCCGAATTTCTATCGTGTCAAAGGTAAAGATATATTTGTTACGCAAATAACGTGTTATTATCGATATGCTGTGAACGGTTACCTCATTGGGTCCTCTATATATGTTGCACTCTGAACTTTTGTATCTGTTTCGATAGAGGATATACTTGTAAAGGAATTAGCAAATAATGCCGATCGCTCCTTTGCGAAACCAACGAGGTTTGCGAGGATGAAGGTCTTCGCTGACGCTACGCACACCTGCAGATGCGCGGCCGCGTCGCGAACAAGGCGATCTGTCTAATTATATCCAATTAAACGAAAACAAATCAATCAATCAACTTTTTTCGCACGTCGACCAACCAACCGTCCATCATCCGGAGCTTTACCGAAAAGCACGAACCTTCAACTCTAAAGACAATATCTCTTCTTTCACGGACCAGGTATTCTTTTACTATAGTATATTATAAGGTCTATTCTCAATCGCTGCACGCTGAGCTGGGGCATCAAGTTGGAGTGAAAGAAAGTATACATACGTACATACATATATTGAAGTGACTATAAAGTAAAGTGTATTTACTCTTTGCACCAACTTATTGCACTAGGGTGCACCAGTTCAAAAGTGCAACGATCTTACGATAGGTCTCTTTTCTCTATGTAGCTGCATTGCTAAACCTGGCGCAGTAAGATTTTATTTTGTTTCATTCAACTTACTTGTTGCACCACCAACGCGGTGGTGCATTCGTTAATACATGTGTCGAAGAGGTTAATCAACATATTAATTTGTCGATTTAGGAGGCAGGGACCGAGTTTCTGGAGCGATGGAAACGTATGGAATGCTCCTACATTAAGTACTACTTTTTTTTTTTTTTTTTTTTTTTTTTTTTTTTTTAACAATGTCGTATCGCGATGGGAGACACGCAATTGGGTAGATATATATATTTATAATTAACGATATAACAAAAATAAATAAGCGTCAAGTATTTATTGTTAAACTTTGATTTAATAGGGATAAAAAGAAGACAGTCGGTGGTGTAGATCATCTTTATTATATTCCTACCAACTCTACATTGGGTGGTACACGATTGGAAATGAAATGCTGAGGCAACAAAAATCAGGTTAACTTAAACGTATTCTACGTTGTAACAAATCACCATTTCCCAGCCGGGATGAGAAATACTCGGCGTAATATTTTTGCCTAATAATATATCGTCATATCGTACAAGTGAACATTGTGGAGACAATAGATTTTGTTTATGGCAGTCCGGTTACAATCAGTCAAGATGGCACAAGTAAGAGAGCTTATTTAGTTACTTATCATAGGTCATAAAACGAGAACGTATTGTGGATCATTAATATTATTTTACAAATGTCCAGATAACCTTTCCGGACGGCAAGCTTAATTAATCGCATATTCCTTTTCCATCGTTTAAACACAGATGTTACGCTATCGATCTATCGTACAAAATTTTTACCGCCTATTGACGCGGTGATCGCGTTAATCGTGTTGCATGAAATAAGTACGTCTATTGTCTATCGAATTTTTAATAAACGTATACGTCTACTTATGAACAAAAGTTAATAGTTAAAAGACGTAAGCGATTGCTCGTGACTCGTGATATTAATTTCAATTTGTTTTCATATATGCATCGGTAATTCATTATAAATTTATTAATTACAAACAGTACTAATTACAAATTATAAATTTTTTTTTTTTTTTTTTTTACGACGTACTCGCTATATCGCTTTAATATAAAAGTGAAATAGAAATAATAATAGCATTCTTTCTCTACCCTGGACTGTCAACGAGTGAGATATGTGAGAGCGAAGAACTTATCGATATCGAATGTGATTCATTTAATGCCCTTATGACCTATTGATTTGATTGCGGGTTCAATGTAGGTGTATAAAAGTGCAAGCCTGATGTCGAGCATTGTTCAGAATTGGTCTCGCCTGCAGTGCCTGCATTGGAAAACTGTGGAAAATGAAGTTTCCGACGATATTAATTATTGTCGCGGCCGTCAGCTTTAGTTTAGTAGCAGCCGACTACAATACTATCAAAACCGCCGATGAGGAATTTCTTTTTAAACAAAAGAAAATCTATAATCTTCTGTATTTTATCCCGCAATCTTCCCTCGTGAATCCTTCATTGTACGAGGAGGGCCGCTCGTACAATATTCAAGCCAACATAGACTCGTATTCTAATACAGTAAGTATTGCAATTATCGTTGCAAAAAATACAATTATTCTGTACAAGATATAGGAACATATAACGAGATAGTATAGTCTTGTATAAAAAAATAAATTAAATACTATATAAAATTATATTAAAATAATATATAATTACGTCGTTTTCCAGGCCGCAGTAAAGAACTTTATTTATTTATATGAGAGCGGCATGCTTCCTCGTGGCGAGCTCAACTCTCTGTACTACCCAAAGCTTAAAAAGGAAACGGAGGCACTGTTTTACTTGTTCTTTTATGCAAAGGACTTTGACACCTTTTACAAAACGGCGTTATGGGCGCGTATTTACATGAACGAGATGCAATTTGGTGAAGCCCTGTACACCGCGGTTATTCTTCGCGATGACACAAAGTTCATTCAGCTGCCGCCTCCTTACGAGATGTACCCATATGGATTTTTCAACTCTGAAGTACTCGAGAAGGCGCACCATGCAAAACTCTTTGGTAAACTTGGTAAGTTAGTACTCGTATATCGAGTTTTATATTGATATTACTTTTTATAATCAATTTTTGATTTCTAAATTTTTGATATTGTAAAATTTGTACGTTACAAATTTAATTATTTTTTAATTCTCTCTCTCTTTTTTTTTTTATGTGTAAAGGTTGAATTAAAAATAAATAAATTTAATAAATTGCAAATCATCAAATTAATATAATTGTTTAACGTAGATTCGAAGAAATTTGGTGGCTACAACACCTACATCATTCCGGCAAATTATTCTGGATGGTACATGTCGCGCGAGTACGATCAGGAGCACAAGATTAATTACTTCACCGAAGATATTGGCTTGAATGCCTTCTACTTCTACTTGCGAAAAGACTATCCATTCTGGCTAAAAGGCGAGGAGTTTGGTTTGCAGAAGAATCGCGGAATAGATTATCTTTACGGTCACAAACAATTGCTGTCCCGTTATTACTTGGAACGGTTGGCCAACGACATTGGCAAAATTGAAGACTTTGACTGGCATAATGAGTTTTACGTCGGATACTATCCGACTATGACTTATCACAACGGATTGCCAATGCCACAAAGACCATATTGGAGCAAGTTCCCTTATTACAAGTACAAATACATAAAGGTACGGCGGAGCTAAGCTTTGAATCGTAGAATATTTGCATATCATGTTAGCGTGACAAAAAAAAGAAAGAGAAAAAAAAAGTTTTATTTAAAATTGTATTTTAATTATCTTTGGCTTTTATCAAATAAAACTATTTGTTGCATTTTTAGGATATGGAAGATATGGAATCTCGAGTATCGGCGGCCATCGACTCCGGATTTGTCTTGGACGCAACTGGTAAATGGATTAATATTTACACGCCCGAAGGTCTCAACATTCTTGGCAACATTATCGAGGGTAACGTAGACTCCTGCAATCCTAATTTTTACGGCAGCATTGATTTCTTCGCGAGAAAGATTTTCGGATACAACTTGGAACCGTCGACCTCCTATCAGATCATACCCAGCGCTCTCGAATTTTATACCACGTCCATGAGGGATCCTGCATTCTATCGTTTCTACAAAAGAATATTGTCCTACTATTTCAGGTATTATTTTGTCACACAAGATTAAAATTCTCAGGGATTTAAACCTTATTTTGCAAATTAAAATTACTTTCTACAATACAAGCATAATTTTCAGATACAAAGCGCATCAAAAGCCATACAATAAGAACGAAATTGTCTATCCTGACTTGAAAATCGAGTCTTTTGTCGTCGACAAATTGATTACTTATTTCGATCAGTTCGACACCTCGATCAACAATGGCCTGATGATCGATGACCCGAAAGAGGCTGAAAACACATTGATCAAAATTCGTCAATATCGTCTCAATCACAAACCCTTCAGTTTCCATCTTGCCATCAACGCCGAAAAACCTATGAAAGCCACGATACGCATTTTCCTTGGGCCAAAGTACGATATTCATCACAAGCCGTTTGCTTTTCCTGAATACGCAAAATATTTCTATGAAATGGACAACTGGATAGTCGATTGTAAGTATCTTGATTTAATTACTGCTGATTATTATATGCATAGTGGTGGCGTATAAAAGAAAAAGATTTTAAATCGATCTTTTATGTTGCGTTGCAGTGAACGCCGGTGCAAACAAGATTATTCGAAATAGTCAAGATTGTTTCTTCGCTATACCCGATCCGGAATCGAGCGAGATTTTATACAAAAAGCTGCTCAAAGCTCTCAATGGTTCGGATTCCTTTTCATATGCGGAAAGAATCTACGGATTCCCCGAGCGGCTTATTTTGCCTAAAGGCAAGAAGGAGGGTGTGCCGTTCCAGATTTTCGTATACGTCAGTCCGGTCGAAGGGGAACTGTTATCTTATAAATCCCGCGTCTTTGGTGACTACAAATTTGATAACAAGCCATACGGATTTCCCTTGGACAGGCCTACATACAATTTCCGCTACGAGGGATCAAACATGATGCTGAAAGATATTACGATTTATCACAAAGACGAGACGGAGCTTAATGTCACTTATTGATTGCCATTTACACGTTATTAATCTTGTCGTGTTCTTTGATTCAATATAATTATTCTCCATTTTAAAAGTATCTAAATGAAATGCGAATGTTTTATAAAGTTGACATGAAAATTGTCACAAACTAAAAGCGAAATGCGACGCAATTAAGGTTTTAAATCAAACAATTTCATAACAAAACTAATATATATATATATTTTATTTATTGTATTTTAGTCTTATATTTCCAATGAATTATTTCTGTCGTGGCTATCACGACTTTGCTCGTACTTTGTATTATAATTTGTGGCTTTTAACGGACTGAATACTTAAGTTCGATACCTCCGCGCATTCCTCTACTGTACGACGGTCAAATACACGACCGAGATGAAGGTAAGTGGCCCCTTGAACGGCGCGATACAGGTGACGAGAAATTCAGTTTTGCTATGACCGTTGGCTGGTAGACAGGCACGACCAGCTCGCGAGATAGTCTTGAGAAACTTAACAGTCGCGGCTATTGCAAATCAAATTTCTATCTTCCTAGGCCTTTAGTGGATTAATACGCCATGGAATTTCGCACATTTGTTGTAAGTTACAAACATTATTTATATCATTTATTCCTGACGATTATAATCTTAACTTACTTAAATGTCTTTAGTTTTTTAAAGCTCTCTTTCATTCTTAGATACTTTGACAAATTTATGAGTTGCTTTTTTTCTTTTAGTGAAAATCTAAACTTGCAACCGTCACGTTATGTAATTAATTTTTCATAATTAAGGATAAAATAAAAAATAATTTCAGATGCCGTAGCAAGAAAAAAAAAAGAATTTAAATAAATATTATGTAAAAGGTATATTTTAATTTATAAATTAAATAAAAGAGATCTTTAATTTGCTGGCTTTGAAATAATATTGTTTTTAAATGTAGCTTATTGTGTGCAAATTTATAAATTCTCAAACAAATAGTTTCGTTTTTAAATAAAATTGTTAAACGCCATTTAATATATAAATAAAATCACATAATCAAAACTGATCAATATTGCGATTTTAAGCTACATTATTTTCGAGGCAAGCTCGCGATAAATATTCGATCTACGGCCACATCCTGGTAAATAAATCGAGTCTACCGTTTCTGTCGATACCGGTTTGGAGACGTCATTGTCCTCGTAACTGTATCGGCACTTCCTAACGCCGGGATCTACTTTATGAAAGTAGAACGGACATCCACCTTTTAGTAATGAAGAAGTATTTCTTTATTAAAAATTATTAAACTCCACTGATCACCATCGTACTTTAATACAAAGGACCAGCATTCTACACGCCGAGCTGCAAGTAAATAGATCGAGCTATCGCGTATTACATAATCGGCTAATAAAAATTATGAAAATATGAATAACTGCGGGAAAAAGCTGCTATTTCTTTTTTATAAAAAGAATCAATAAATTACTTGCCACGCAGATTTCATTTTTATTCTCGATAAAAGGTAACAGGTAAACTCCGTAAGCGTGCAATAAACTAAACTGTTTGAAGCTGAGCTCGAATTTCGGAGCTGAAAAGGGAAGGAAATTGTGTTGTGCCCGGTGTTTTTCCTTCGAGTTTATTAACTCCTCCTAAATGTATAAAGGAGGAAGATTCGTCAGTGAAACGGTATAATGCTTCGGTTAGTAGGGCAACATGCTCGGGTAACACGCGTGTTATATAAAATAGGCTGAGCAGCCCGCAGCGAGAAGCGAGAAGCGTGGACCGTGGACCGTGTACCGTTAGCATCGTACGCATACTTGGGTAACTACGGGGGAATATCTCGTAATCATCGCCGGTGCCGACGCGATGTAACGTAATACCTAGCTGTTATCCGTTACCTACACGCCGCGGTCACACATTTATCTGCGTAAAAGAAAAAATCAAAGAAACTCAACGAACGCGACAATGCAACTCGATTACGGCGATATTAAAAAGTGTATGTTAGACATATTATTATGTAATATATATTATACGTTATTTTATACATCACCATTTAAAAGGAATTAATTAATAAATCCAACAGAGTGGCTACTCTTCTCTCATTGTCAGAGATTCTTTCCAGCCACAGATCTGCTCAACTAATAAGTTAGAAGTTAGAGTAAAGAAAAAGTATATTTATTTTATTTTAACCAACTGCATTAGTTTGCGCCAGTATGGGCAAGTGCAGCTAAAAAAAAAAAAAAAAAAAAAAAAAAGAAACAAACCTATTGAGTTTGTTAATTTAAAGCATGTGTAAGTATTTAGAATAATTTATCTTATCGATCAAAGAGCAGACTTTACGTGAGAAGAAAAAGTTGTTTGTTCGTTTTTTTTTAATTGTTGTACGGTTTAAATTTTAAATAATTCTTTGTGTCAACAAAAGTGTGATTACAATGTTATTTAGATGATACTTTTGTGTGCGTCGTTGTACTCCGCCGAGGATAAATTCAGAAATACCAAACCGGCTGTTAACGACAGCGAGCCTACGCGAACGGAGGAACCTCCGGAGGGATATTACGCGTTTGTCGAGTCACCGAATGCGGAACCACCTAGAGTTCGGCCACCGCCTTACATCGACAGCGACAAAGAATGTTACGGTAGGTCTAAGGGTGTGGGACAAGCGAAACGACTTGGGATTAAAATTAATTGGCCTCAATCCCCCCATTTTTTTTGGCTTTAATATACTTAGAAGTTGTGATAATTATTTTAAACTAAATATTTAATGCTAACCTTTTACATAATTTTTATAGGTAACGACAAGCATGGAAAAGGATTCGTTTCAATACACAACATTTGCGGAGATTTAAATAAAGGTTATATTCCACGGAATCCGATGAACCAATATGTAAATGGCTCGTCGTATCCTTTGTAAGTGAAAATTAAGTCGGGAAAATTTAAGGATTCTTTTAAATTATCGTAATTTATATTTTTCTTTCTGTAGCGCACTGATAAAAAATCACACTCTCAAGTTCCTCAGTAAAGCATTACCGATTCTCAAAGCCGACGATTCGTTGCCAAAAGTCGCTAAAGTGCATCCGTTGTCGCAAAATTCGTAAGTATGAAACAAAGCAGTAAAATAAGTAGTCCGTACATTAATTTTTTACCAAAGAAGAATTCTAATTTATTTTTCTTTTTTTTATAGCGTTGACACGGACGACGAAGAAAAGCACGATAGGAGCAAACGATCTAGTGCTTTGGATTCGATTTTACCCACAGATTCCAGTCGAAGTGGTCGAAAATTTTGCGACAACGGTAGCGGAGTGTAAGTTCTTTACTATAATTTTACAAGTCGCAAATGTAAAACTTGATGCGTGAAATAACGACGTTATTATTTTTTTTTTTACACAGAGTATGCATGTTGTACAAAGCGATTCAGGGCGAACCGATCACGTCGTCGGGATCACCCATTGAACGCCGGGATGAACCTTCGACGTCCGATTATCGGCGAGTACCTTCGCAAGAGAAGAGCGAATATACGGGCCCACCAACACCATGTCCAGCCAAGGTCGAGTACGCGACTCCGGTCTTCGCTAAGAATTATCAAGGTGTCTGGAGATATGTAGTACAGATACCTTACGAGGGCTACTTCACGCAGACGATCGAGCTTACCAGATGCATGTAGGTTCTCGAATTCAACCTGGATACGCAACAAGCCATGTCAAATTCAAAGATAGCGTTTAGAAAAGATTTTTTCTTTTTTTTTTTTATCATCGTAGGCAATCGAGATGCCATTACTTAGACGGTGGATGTTTGTCATCGCCAAGGTGGACAAGTCTACTGGTCGCCGAAATATTTTATCCGGATACCTTCTTGGAGGAGGGTCAGGGAACTGGTTCTACTGGTATTGGATCAAGTACTCGAGATCCCGTTGCTGGATCGCCACCGCCGGTTCATGATTTTCAAAATTACCAGCAATATTTGCAGAAACGCGCGAGCACGGGAGAAGCGCGTAACAGTGGAGGTTCTCAACAGCATCACTGCGACGGTGTCGACGAAATGGGTTGCTTCCAAGTAAGAATTGCATCTTCGCTCTTTTCTATCACACTCTTGGGTATTTTGAACTTGCAGCACAATCTAAATTTTAATTATTAAAAATTACTTTTTACAAAGCACATTTATGTTTTCAAAATTTGATTTCAAACTTGTATAACTTTTTTTTAAGTCAATTAATTAATTAATTAATTAATCTCTTTTAGGTACGACTATATTACGACTGGTTTTTAGTACCAGGAAGCTGTAAATGCTGGCGGCCAGATTACTTCAATCGATATGTCCGTCGTAGCGGTTCCAATGTCGAATTATGATGACTCACTTAAGGATATGTATTTTGTATCCCGATAGAATATCATTTCGCCTCACGAGCGATTATTTCATCAATCGCTGTTAGATGAGCGTACCAAGTTGAAGCGATTTACCACAGTCATTTCACATATGGCGCATAGTCAAACATTAGCACGTCTGTTTACACGAAATCTTTTTCGCTCATACGCGTTATAGACGTTGTTGTTGACAATTATTCAATATTAGTTTTTTTTTTATCACAATTAAATGTGATAATTTATAGAATTATTTATTCTTATAAGTATATAAAATTATAGTACTGTGAATATTAAAATAATGCATCAAAATTTCACTGCATTACTACAACGATATTCTAATACTTAAATTTATATTCACAAATTAATATTCATATATGTGGCATTATGATAATAATAATTATTATTATAATATAATACATACATATACTATATTTAATATTATACAATATACCGTGACATTGTGTTTTGGAATTTCCAATAAAACCAAATTTAAATTTTTACGCGACACTAAAAAAAATAATTAAATTATCGTTTTTATTAAATTGTAATTAAAGATTAAATATTATTTATTCGATTATTAATATACTTTTTAATAACAAGAGAGAAATAATTGAGAAATATCGATATCGAGGAAGACTGGTTCCTTGTATACAACACACTTTTGTTAATAAACAATGATTTTTATTTTTATTAATTTCGTGAGATTAACATGCGTATAATTAAACTATTTTAAAAAGATAGATGATGATACGTTTTGTCACTTAAAAATTAATACTAATACTCAATCTATGGCACATAATTGCACCTGTAAACGTAAAATACGCACAAGAATACGTGTTTTGTCTTGTAAAACTGTTTCGGTATCGTGCGTAATATAATTTATTACATTTTTAAATACCTCGTTATGTATCTCAATTTCGATGACTAGATCAAGTCCATCCATAATGAGACTCTTTTAATAAACAATAAGTACGTGTAATAGGTGATAATGAAGAAGTCGAGCAAGCTAATAGTTCTATCTTCAAGAGTAAAGATATATGTATAATACAAAAGAATTAAAAATAAAATTTACACGACGCACTCTTCTCAAGAAGAAAAATTTCTTTGTAAATCTTAATAATTCTACGTTGTATGTGTATATATGTATACACATACAACTAATTATTACAAATATTGTTATATTTTGCGCAAATATTTAGGCTTGCTTTAAATTCAATTTAATATATTATCTACACGATTTCCTTTTTTTTTTTTTTTAGCAAATAACATTATATTGATTCGCTCGGCTTTATAAAATAAACGCTGACATGCACTATTCATCATCATTTTCACATTTAAACATTTTCGCTAAATATATTCATATCGTTCACAGCAATTGTGACATCGTCGTACACGATATCGCTAATACACGATTTCAGTGTCCTAAGTTTTCGTTATTTCTTAACAAAGTTATTATAAATGCACATGTGTCATTCACACGTAATTGTAAAATTTTAAAATTTGAAGAAGCACCATTATGTACATAACGTAAAATGACAATTCTTCCATTATTTACAAAAAAATTGCACAAACCTAAACGCGTATGTATACGATAAATATATTTTTTTATGTCTTTAATTGTTATCTTAAATGTTCGTCACATTTTTCTTTCTCAAATAAATATATATTAATTTAAAGAAATGCCTTGTATCCAGGAACTAAGATCACTGGTGTCCTCACAACTAAGACTTAACGCGTGCTTCTCACTTTGTTTGGTGCCTAGTAGTAACTCAGCTGCTGTTCGGCCAGTCAAATATGCTCCATGTACTGTACTATAAAACGAGGAGTGAGTATGTTCGCCCGCAAATGCCACGAGAATTTTTACTGCCTCGTCGACATCGTTTTCAGCTTTCTCTTCAACTAAGGGATCGGCTAAACTCTTGATATCCATTTGGCTTGCCCCAACAGCCATTGCGGTGTAAGAACCTCCTGTGTAAGGCTGCGAATGCCACGTTGTGCGTAAACAATTTTTCGGGTTCGGTACAAATGGATCATTAAGAAACTGCCGCAGAATTGTCGTGCACACTTCGGACACTTCGGTAGTACTTAACTTTTCCATGTACTCCGCCGCGCGACCGGATATCCAACCGAGTAACAACGTTTCCGAGATCTTGATGAACGAATATATCTTTCTAAACCAAGTCTTGTTAATGTCTCGTTTTTCCGTCTCGGACAATTGCTCGTCGTCCCAGAGCAGCATCACTTCCGATACACCGGGATTTAAGAAAGGTCGTTCGTACTCGAGAAATATTTTATTCACTGTACCGAACATCAGTCTGTTTATTGCTTCGAGTTTGTATGCGGGTAATGACGGTACAAACATATCCTGAGCTGTCTTCTTTAAAACGCCCAATGGTAGGGTACATATTATATGTTCTGCAAGTACTGTCTTTCCATTTTCACATTGTACTTCTATAAGGCTATCCGATTTAGAATCAGATTTTTGTGTGAGATCCTCTTGGCAACATTTTTGCTTTTGCCACCTAAGAAAAATACAAATAGCAAATTAATACTACGGTCTTTGCCGATGCATTTTCTTTTTCACTTTTTTGCAAGTATTCGGGAAAAAAATGTCCGTTTATTGGGAGGGACACCTTGTATTGTATAAATATCTTGTAAAAATTTACCTAATTTTCGTTACAGCATGCTTAATAAGAATACGATCCTTTGGTATATGTTTCGAAACTGGCTCCAATATAGCGCTATACCCATTTGGAAGACTGATATTACCGCCTTGAAGCTCGTCATAGGAGCCCATTTCCAATAGGTCCACGTCATTCATGCTGTCACAGCCCGTGACGCAGGTTTCTCTCTTGAGTAAACAGTCAAAGATCAGTTGTCTGATTCTTCGTTGTTCCGGTGGCAAAGTTGACAGGTATATCTCAGCTTCCAGAGCAATGTGCGCGCCTACGCTAGTTATACCGTCTGGTGGACTATACGTGCTTAAAAAGTACTCCTCGCAACGTCTCAAAAAGCATACGTAAGCCTCGTAGATTTCTCGCAATACGGGAAATGGCAGTTGCTTTCCATCTTCCAATGCAGCCACTACTTTGTGAGGTTTCGGCACGTGTACGATATCTATTAAACCATTTGCCATTGCCAATTCGAACATGGGATTACCTAATACCCCGTGAATCCAATTTGCTCCTAGCTCAACCTTCTCATTGCCTGCATCAGATAAATTAAAATAACAAAAAAAAAAAAATAACATTAATTTTACAACTCTATCATATGGTTTCCTATCATTGTCTTAAAATTATATATTTTTGTACGTGCCGCTAAAAATTCTTCTAAATATAATTACTTATAAAAGCACCGCATTTGCTCCATTTTTTATCGTCGTGTAATTGGCAAGGATTCGTGTATTTCAAAATATTGCAAAATTAAAGGAAGATCCTACATCTTCAGTGCATTTCTACTGTAATTACAGGCTCGATCACTCGTTACATCATTGAGAAAATAAATTTTGCAAGCGAGTGAGACCCTACTTTCAAAATAGGAAAAGGTTAAGCCGATCGTACCGACTTGCGCCGCAATGATCCGTCCACCGATGCGTCCGCGCGCCTCGACCATAAGAAAATCCGTCTCGTTGTTCTTTAACAGATGAGTCGCCGCCGACAAGCCGGCCATACCGGCACCAATAATCAAGATCTTGCACGACAGTCGATCGTGCTCCGAATTGAATCCTCCGGATTCCGCCATGTTTGTTACATATGAACGATATCGGCTGTCATGTCACAGCTGTGATCACGCACACATAGTGTACGTGCGTGCGTGCGTGTGTGTAACATGCGCGCGCGGTATACAAGTCCAGGATGACATTTATATGGAATTTAAAAGCCCTAGTCACGTCCCGTGAAGGGTTTTACATAGTATTGGTAATAGTGGCGACGTGCCATTTAAACTTACAACTGATTACAACGTCCTGTGTTTACAATCTTCTCTAAACTGGCTTACAATGTTTTTGTCATGTGAAAATTTGAATTGTTTTCGGTTCGCTACTGAGAGGCTCGAAAGTGACGCGAGACGTATCAATAATTACAATTATTGCTATTAGACGCTTTGGCTAAAAAAAAATAAAATGTTGTCGACTCCAAAAACCAAGGGCGATTTATTTTTAGCTTCATCTCTCTGTGATGGACTTGAGGACAATAACATAAGGTAGACGACAGAATGATTGTTGTAACAAATGTATAAATTTCCACCTGCAGAGATGGAGACTTGTTAAAAGAATATTAAAAAATAATTAATGTTTTTTGTTTAGACAAGTGGCAACGCTTTTACTAAATAAAGATGCAGATCCTAATATCTTGATTCCAATCCATGGAGTTACTCCATTTCATTTAGTTATTGGCAATGATTCGGAAGAATTTGCTCAAGAAGTCACAAAGCTATTTTTACGTCATAATGGCAATCCCAATGTGAGGTATAATCCAAGTTAATCTTTAATTCTGACAATTTCTTTGTGTTATATTAACAATTATGCAAATATAACTATTGTGCAAATGTTTTTTTTTTTTTTTTTTTTTTTAGATCAGTTGATGGAATGACTCCAGTTCATGTAGCAGCTGCCTGGGGAAGAATAAATATACTACAATTACTTTTAGCAAATGGTGGTGATCCATTATGTTTGGACAATGATGGACGTAGTCCATTTCATTATGCTTTTGATGGAAAGTACTTTCAAGCTGTAACAATGCTTGCAAATTACTGTCAAAATATTCAAGACGAGGATGATAAACTGAAATATAATATGGTACTTGGTAAGGTGGTGCTCTGCAAGCATTTAATCTGTGAATAATTTGAAATTACCATTTACATCTTTTCTCATAATATTGCTCTTTGTATTACAGATAAGATTTTAATTTCTAATGGGGGCGTAGTAGCCGAATACGTTACGTCAAAAGACATGGTAGATGTACATAACTCGATGCATAAAAATGCACTTAACGATTTAATCAATTCCAAGTTAGATACCTCCTCGATGATTGTAGACTTGAGTTGTGCTCTAAATGTATATATTGAAAACGGATACAAATCATCGAATAAAATAATTTTAAATGAATATTTCTCTAGAACTGATCATATGCCAACTGCTGAAATACAAAGTAATTTTTTGCAAACTGGTAAGAAAAAAAAAAAAATGTCAAGTTATTTGTTTATTAATTTTTAATTTGACTTTGCGAATTATATATTTTTCAGATTCCCTACAAAAGGAAAAGTGCGTCATCAGTCAAATCATTAATAATCTCGATTATAACAAAAATGAACAAGAGAAAAGTATTACAACAAGCAACTCCGATACGTCATCTGATCTAAAAGAAAATGCATGTTCTAAATATAAATATAGTCAAATAAAATCGAAGAATTTTAAAATAAGCGGAAAAAACAATTCTGAAAATGAAGATATCTTGAAACTTAGCACGAGAAGACATCACTCGAGGAATAACATAGACAACTCTTTCAAGAGAAAATATAAAGATAAAATTTCTTTAGCAACGCCTCATATTCTGGATAATTCTATCATTAGTATGTCACCAAACTTTAATACACCTATTCGTGAACTAAAGGGACGAAATACTTGCAAAACTTCATTAACGCAATCAAATATTTACAACGATCTCATTATTAGCGCATCGCCCAATCTTGCTTCAGTTTGTTTAAAGAAGAAAAATTTGACAAAGACATCACATGTGGATTATCTGAAAGTATTTAATAAATCTTTCAAATACAGAACTCAAATGCAACATTCTGAATTTAATTGGCATAAAAAACATATCGCTCAATCAACACCAAGAAGAAAAAAGCGACTGAGCTGCAAGTTTCATTCGGGCAGAAAAAAATTTGATTCTCATCAGTATGAGACCGATATGACTTCTGATGAATGTAATAATATATTAAAGCCAATTAATTTGAATAAAACAATATTTTTCGAGACTTGTGAAGATACATCTCGTTATAACGTTCTAGATATGAGTAGAAAATTTTCATCATTAAATTTAAAAAAACGTTCAGAAAGAAAACAGCAAGGTCAATATAATCATTTGGCAATAAAATTGGATGAAGGAAGATATGACGAGAGTGAGAAAATGGAAAACAAGGATGTACGTCTTGATGCAAGTAACAGTTTTTATCAAATTGCAAAAGAGAATAAATCTGTTAATAATATTAGCAAATCTGAAAATAATGAAATAAATACTGGCTACATAGTAATAAAAAAAAATATATGTAATAATAACGAAAAGTCAGTAAATACTAATATAAAATCTCTACATACGACTGAGTCTGATTCATTACAAAACGAAAATTTTACAGACTGTATCGATTGTGATACTAGGAATTTATTAAATGAAGATTTAATTGTGAATATAAGCAGGACTTGTAGCTTGCATGTCAAAAACTGGCGCAGTGATAAATTTTATACATCTCCGATACATAAATCGTTTATAGAAAATAATTCCCTGCCTGCTGAAGATTTATCTGTACAATGTAAGAAACAAATTTATTTATTGGATTACCAAAAATTATGTTCCTCAAAAAGCACCAAGTCGAAGGAAACGGAAAGTTTATGGACAGTAAATGACTTTGATGTACATAATACTGAAAGAAACTCGTGAGTATAAGACCATATATCATCCTCGTTAAATTACGCTTGTGAAATTGACCCCTCATTTTTACAAAATTAAAAAAAAAAAAAAAAAAAAAAACTACGCAGCTCGTTTATTTTCGATAAAATTATTTTTTTGTTTATTGATTTCTATATAACTTAAAAATAATATCACTGAAAGAACAATTACGAGAGTTATAATTTGTAGGTCTCTATCTTCATATGTCAGTACTCAAGAATATAAATATGAAGATCCAGAAGAAGGTGTTATTTTATTAGAGCGGCGACTTTGCGTTACACCATTTAGGTGAGTTTAAATTTACGATTATAATTTTTCTTTATCATATTCTCTATCTCTGGCTCTTGGATTAGAGTTGGAGAGTATGTTAGATTTTATTGGCAAAAACACTCCGAGAACGAGTATTCGTTCTCGAGTACGCGGAGGACGCCCCGGAAGCCGCAATTATATATTACTTCCAGGGCGATCTGCGCAAATATCATTAATTTAATCTAAGTTAATTTTATTAAACAATTTCAGTTCTTCCCGTAGAAGTGAATGTGACAGCGAAAGCAAAGTGGCTGTATCTGGTATGATGGACATAATTTTTATATTATTATTCATAATTTTATGATTTTTCTATATTGACTATTGACTGATTTGCCAGGTGCTTCAAATATATCCAGAGTTTCTCCAAGTTTACCAGAAGAGATACTGTTTATCGATGATGTAACTCTTAGACAAAAACTTGGACAGCTTGGCGATCAACCTGGCCCAATTACTAATACAACAAGACAACTTTATCAAAAACGTCTTTTGCGTTTAAAAAGTATCACGGATGCTAATACTGTGTCGTTCGTGCCAAACTTGCAAAATTCTTCAAAAAACCATACCTCAGTGGTAAGTAGCAACAAAATTAAATCTTATATGGAATTTGGAAACTGGTTACATCACCTGGATACTTATAAAAATCTGGAGAAACAAGTATTTCAAGAATTTGCATCACCAGATCCATCTCGAAGATGGCGCGAAGGCACTGCAAAAACATCTTTCACCTATTTACTGTTAGATCCACGTATAACGCAGGATCTGCCAAATCGTAGTGCTAATCTTACAAAATCACAAGTTTGGTCAATTTTTCTTAATTCTATATTTTACATTGGTAAAGGCAAATGTTCCAGACCTTTTGCTCATCTCTATGATGCTTTCAAGACATGGGTAGATAGTTCAACCATTACAAATAAAAAAATTGATTGCATCCTCAATATATGGAATAGCGATTATGGGGTGGTTTGTTTGCATGTTTTTCAAAACACTATACCGGTAGAGGCTTATACAAGAGAAGCTGCTATGATAGACGCAATAGGAAAGGAACATTTAACAAATTTAAAAGGTGGAGAGTATTATGGCATTGCGGCAACGTGGAACGTGCAACAAAAGCAAAAATTTGGTAGATACTTATTATACAAGGCTTTACAAATTTTTCTACAGGAGGGAGAAAGTCAGCTCTTCCCTTACAATTTATAATGGAAGCCAAGTAAGATAGGTATAATATAACAAATATAGTTTTAATTTAATGTTAGACTTTATCTATATAGATATAAATAACTATTTATTAATTATTTCTTTTTATGTGCAAATTATATAATTGTGGTGACAGTAGCGAGTGTGTAGTATTGCCAATTAATTAAAAGTTTATAGAATATTATATAATAATTGTGTGCAATATGATAAAAAAACAAATCATATAAAATATTTTTGAGCAGAAAATGTTTACTGCAGTTAAAAAAAAAAAAAATGAAAGCTAAATGTAGACCTAGGTATGAAAGTTACACATATGTATATATTTAACAATATAAATAACAGTTGATAGACTGCATCTGCACTAGTTAATTGTGGCACAAAAAATATATTGGTATATGGTATTGTATACAAATTAAAAGAAATGTAAATGCATTAAATATGTAAGTGATTAAAAAGACAAATACCAAGTTTAATAACAAGTACTTTTATAAATTCGTTTAAACTACATTTCCAAATTAAACTATATATATGTAAAGTAAATTAAATTAATACAGGGTTCTTTTTCAGAAATTTTGTAGAATATATTTCCAAATACTACAGGTAAGGTCTGTCTGGTTGCGTATCTTTTGCTTTCTTGTCTCTGGCCCTAGGAAACCATTTATGCTTAGTGGTGTACGTGATTTTTGCTAGCTCCTCCACGACCTGGTACGGTTTCTTTTTTCTAAAAACGTCCGCAACGTCTTTGCTTCCAATACATAGCACAGACTGATCGACCTTCTCTTTGGGCAATGGTAAAGAACACTCGTACGGGAACGGCTTCTCTGGATGCCAGCAGATGACCATGCGATCATCTTCCGTAAATATTACCGCTTCCGAGGGTAGAGTGCTGTACTTGGCGTGTCGCGTGGAACGAACGCAAGCCCGGACGGTGCGTAATACAGGATTCATCTGTTGTAATAAATTACGCTTAGAAACATAACCTCGTTTGCATCTAGCACGTAATCATTTTCTACAGTAATCGTTTCTATACGTAGCTTACAAATAACAGTTTAATGATTCATCGTACACTGAAAAGCAGATACGGCGTTTGCTGCGGCGACGGCGAACGCGACTTTAGCGTCGAGTTTCACATATGTGCCGCATGTATTATATACCGCGCCGGCCGGATTGCCGATGACTGATTTCTCTCATCCCCTGCCTTTACCATCTTTAAGATTACGTACGCTAGCCGTTGTCGCCGCAGAAAACGCCAAATCTCCTTTTCGCGGTGTACCTTGCGCTCTATTCACGTTTCAACGTGCACCTTTGTGAGTTTCTGTAAAAAAAAAAAAAAATATCTGACAGCTCACTAACCAATAGCGTGCTAGCACAGTACAGCTGGCAGATCAGATTCGATTGGCTGCTGCATTTCAAGAATTAAAATTAATCTCACCCTGAGTAGACGTTATAACAATTCGTTGTGCGTACAAAAAAAAAAAAAAAATTTACGACCCGTATTACTATAAAATTCACGCGAGATGTGTAGATCAAAGTTTACCTTTGATTTATGAAAACGGAGCATACTACTCCGGTTCGCGTCTCACACCGCGAAGCAGCGTGCCAGCGCGACGCTCGCCAGTTCGCCCCGCGACCGAGACGTCGGGAGATTAACGATCTCCCTCTCCCTCTTCGTTCCTCTTATCGCTGATAGACGCTCGTCGCCTTCGGCCACTTCTGGCGTCGTCCGCTTTCTCCCCGTCGAGCCGGTCGTGCTGGGAAAAAGGGTTGAACCAGCTCAAGAAGTTGGCAAGCAAAGAAAAGGTCGCGCGGGGCGGGGTCGTTTGTCTCTCGTCGGTGTCGGCGGTCGAGGAGAATGAACTGAGATCGACCTGTGCCCGACTCGCCGTGGGACTCAGACCTCTCAACTATCGCAGCTCCGACTGCCGCACTTTGTACCCAATTCGGTCCCGTGGGCGATAACCATGGAGGATGACCTGCCAACTGAGTACGACGTTGTCGTCGTGGGAACAGGTATTGATTTTTATCAGTCAAGGTTTTAAAAGACTAAAATTTTATGTTAAATCGTCGGTAACCGCAATCATGATTTTCCACAGGTATGACCGAGTCCATCGTCGCCGCGGCGGCGAGCAGGATCGGCAAGAGAGTTCTGCATCTAGACAGGTAAAGTGGACCAGGTGTCTCTTTTATTCTTCTTCTTTTCCATCTTGGGCTTGAGATCTGTCACCTGACATATATTTACAATTTAAATACAGAGAGCATAAGATTGTAGGAATTAGTCATTAAATGTAATATTCGTTAAATCATGGAAACATATGCTGGAATTATGTTAAATAATGTTGTTAGGCACCTTGTCTCGATATATGTTGATTGAGTAATTTTTTTTTGATGTAGAAGATAACCTTGTGTGTATTTCAGAAAAATAAGAAATAATTAAATATACCTACTGATTTTTTATCATGTACAATATATTTGTTAGGGATAAGGAATTTTCTATATCCTTACAAGATATGAAAATCTGTTTGTAATCAAGGTAATATTTCTGAATTACTAAGTTATATTTTTATTTATTTTTTTTCAGCAACGAATACTATGGAGGTCTGTGGGCTACATTTAACTTTGATGGCTTGCAAAAGTGGATAGAAGATTTAAAGTTGGTCAAAAGTAATCCTACTAGGAATCCAAATGTTGATTTGAAAAAAGATGAAAAGTTTTTGAAGGCTAGTGATCAATATTCCACCGTCGAAAACATTGGCGAAATTTGGTATATTTCTAAGTAAGAAATAATCTGCATAAATTAATTCTTTAATTAATTCAGATATTATCGCGTATATGTTAACTAGTCTCCTTTCTCATACAGTGATGCAGATTTACCTGATGTCTCTTCGAAAGACACTCAAACTGAGAGTTCTGGAGACTGCGCCACAGTCGAGGGTGCGGAAAAGACTGATCAGGACAAGGCTGATAAAAAGGAGAATGTAAAACAGTGGAGCATAGACCGTATCAAGAAGGAATATAGAAGATTTAATATCGATCTGGCGCCTAAAGTAAGACTGCAGACACTTGTAGATAAATATTAATTTTTTGTATATATATATATAGATATATATATATACATACACACACGCACACACACACACACATGTGACATGTGATTCTTATTGCAGTTATTATTCGCCCGTGGTGAATTAGTAGAACTATTGATTTCTAGCAACATCGCACGTTACGCCGAGTTCCGCGCGGTCTCTAGAGTTGCCACTTTCATGGACGGCAAACTTACCCAAGTCCCTTGCTCTCGAGCCGATGTATTTGCTAATAAGACTGTTAGCGTGGTCGAGAAGAGAATGTTGATGCAGCTCCTTACTTCCTGCATGGAGCAGGGTGCTGATAGTCCAGAGTTCGATGGTACGTGTTAATATACAAGTATACCTAAATTATTTATATTCTGACGTAATAATAACGCGTCCTGTTTAATAATTTCCAGGTTTCCGTGATAAAACGTTCTTAGAATATCTTAATACGAAAAATCTTACACCTATAGTTCAGCATTATGTTATGCAAGCTATTGCAATGGCGACGAACAAAACGTCATGTAGAGACGGTGTTAATCGTACGAAACATTTTCTTAATAGTCTCGGTCGTTATGGGAATACACCCTTCTTATGGCCTATGTACGGAAGCGGAGAACTGCCTCAATGTTTTTGCAGGTACGTATTTGAAAGCGAAATTCTTCGTTCGACACATGATAACTTAAAAATAAAGCTGTAAAAGTAGTGACTACTTTGGTAATCAATAACTGGATGATTACGATTGTTTGTAATAAAAAAAAAAACATGATTATCAATTACAAGTAATCGTAATTGTGGTGACTGCCTTTTTATAGCTCTGCTTAAAAATGGAAATTTTACTTTTTAGACTGTGTGCAGTCTTTGGTGGAATTTACTGCTTAAAGAGACAATTAGACGGCGTGATAGTTAATGAAGATAAATGCAAGGCCATTATCAGTGGGAGACAGAGATTGGCTTTGGAGCATTTAGTTGTAGGGCAGGGTCATTTGCCACCAGAAATCGTAGCCTCTGAGGGAGAAAATCAAATCTCGCGCGGAATTTTCATCACTGATAGGTATTTTCTTAATTTTTTTTTTTTTTTTTTTACAAGTAATGAGTAGTATGTACAAATACAATATGTATCACTGGAGACGTTATACTTTTCGCTTTTACAGGTCAATTATGCAAGGTGAAAAAGAAAGTCTAACTCTTTTGTATTATCCACCGGAAAAACCAGATCAAGAAGCCGTTACATTGATCGAATTGGGACCATCTACTAATGCTTGCCCTCAAGGATTGTGTAAGTGTGATAATGCGAATATATTCAAAGTTGATCGATACTGGATTATATATATATATTTTTTTTTGTCTTTTTTTTAGTCATAATTCATATGACATGCAAACGTACTAAAAACGCGAAGGAGGATCTGGCATATGTCGTGAATAAGTTTCTGAGAGCAGAACCACTTGACCCCAATGCTGTACGTAGCCCTTCTGATTCTCATACTCAAACAGTCTCCCCTGATAAACGACACCTTCAGGTAAAATATCTTTACAAAAATTACCGGTAATTTAACTATATCTTTAAATATCGAAGACATAAAAAGATATAAAAATTATATATTTAAAAGTAAACGCGATATTTTAAATTGAATAATCACACTAGGACGATCGACAAGAGAAAGGAGAAACTGAATATCCCATACCCCAGGTATTATGGTCTTTGTACCTAAATTTACCTGCAAGTGATATTAAACTAAGCGATTCTGCACCGAGCAACATATATCTATGTTCTGGACCGGATCTTGAGCTTGACTTCGATTTTGCTGTAAATCAGGCATGTATTATTAAGTAGTATTTTAAATTTAATAATTTTTTAATACTTGGCTTTTTTTAGGCTAAAAATATTTTTAAGTCTATGTATCCAGACGAAGACTTTTTACCACGCGCGCCCGATCCCGAAGAAATTGTTTTAGAAGGGGAGGAAGCACCAGGTCCAAAATTCGAGGGTGGTGATATTGCCGAGGGTGAAGAGAAACAAGATGTCGAGAAGGCCGAAAAGGAAGAAGAATGAACAACTATCATATAATGCTTTTACGCCTTTAATGTCGAAAAGCAGAAAGGCTTTTGCGCCTTTAGCGTCTTTTATCTTCATCGTTATCAGATTTCTGTATAAACATATTCGAAAAAAAAACAAGAAAAAAATAATGAGCATAAGATTCAGAATACGAGACAGTAGTAACGAAAAGCTTTACAGCGTTAACATTATTTTTTTATGATTTACGTACACTTTTACACGTTACTTTTTATCAATTCGGAGTACTTTTCTCGTTAAATTGCTTATTTCTAATTTATCTGTTACTTAAAGATGCTTTCGCATTTTCTCTTAAAAAATGAGCTTTGGCAAGGAAAACACAGACCTGTTAGAAGAGCACAAATGCGTTTATGAAAGTTTACGAAATTATATAATATCACAATTTGATGTCTTATATTGTGATTTCGTACATTATACTTGTAATTTTTTATTTAATAATTTTTTTGTGCAATAAAACGGCGATATCCATTTTAAGTAGATGTAGCGTACATGTAATCGCTAGATTCAAAACGTACTTTATACATCGTATAAAACTACTTACAAAGATAATAAGAACAAAAGGATATATCGCGTCATGCTTTGATACTTCAGTATTTCAGTACCGCATACCGCAATTTATATATAAAGTATTGTATGTGCACGAGCCATTAGTCATTTAGATAAACGTCATGACATATTGGAATTTATAGTTTGTACTACACTCGTACACGAATAGGTATATCTTTAATGCGCTGTCATAATATATCTGTAATAAATATGAAAAGAAAAATGCACAACTCGATTTAAATGAGTAATTAGTTTTGGCATGCTTGTCTTTAACGTGTTTTGAAATAATTTTCTCGATAATTTCTATCGTTATGTTCGTATATGCTGAAATAAAAAGAGAAGTATCATGTTATATTTTATTAAACATTTACATTTGTGTACGCGATTGTACTCATTCAACGTGTTTGTGGCTTAAATAAGATAACGATTTATTTTAATATCTTACAATTATAAAAATAAATCACAACTACATATATAATGTAAGGTACACAATTCATACTTATTAATGATCCATAATAATTGTTTTTTTTTTGTATAAAAATCATGGCTAAGACAGAAACATTACTTTTTTATTTTAATATTTGTATTAAATGTTAGATATAGAAAAATTATTTGATATATATGTATTTTCTGTTTTATATTTTGTGAGTACATGCATAAGTGTTCTTATTGTTAGTGTTAAGTATCTACAAATTTAGTAAAACTATTTAAGTTAAAGAAATGATTGTTTGTCCATTAACACTTTCATTAATTATTTACATTATTTATTAATTTGCAAAGTTAAGATTTCTCTCTTGTTAAGTAATATTTAATGTTACTATGCATTTATTACAACCTTTTCTTCAAATTAGATATGGATGGTTTTTATTAATTTTTAATTATACCTTATTTTTCAAACAATAAATTGAACATGAAATTAGAATGCATTATATGATATAAGTATATTACTTATACAATTGTAATAGAGAGAGACAACTGGCCACAACCATTTAATAAGATCCTCATCGAAATTAAAATTTAATTAATTATAACATATTAAATATAGCATAAAATTTAATTATTAGTTAAATAAATGGGCTTTCTATTTACTGTCAAAATTGTCAATCTCCATAAATAATGTCATCAGAAAATGGTAAACTAAAGTTTAAAATAACGACTCAAAAATAAAAGTTTGTAACATTAATTACTATTTTATATTTATTTATCTCATTCATTAATTTTTCACTGTTTAGTTTATTTTCTGTAATTTTCTAAAATTAAAAAAATATTATTTGCAAAGTACAATAATAAATAAAATTAATACTAGCTTAAAAAATTACAATCTTTTTATATTTACAGACAGCTGTTACTTTATCATTTCAAAAATAATTAAAAAGTAAACTAATAATATATTATGTATTTTTTAAATGGTAAAATTATCACTTACAAGTTCCAGCTCTCTTACTTTATCCATTGCAGATTGTTTAAAGTCTTTAAAGACGCGAGATATCTGTGTTCTTCGTAATGTATCTAATAAAAGAATCAGTTTGACAGAAAAGTTTTTCACCATTATAATTCAGAAATAATACTTTTAACCGGCAGAATAGTCGGACATAACCTGACTCGGTGTCACATTGTCAACCGCGTGCACCTTTGCGTAATTAAATCTCGGCAAAGATACGCAATTCTTAATACTCACAATACTGTCTGTGAAATTGGGAAAATATGTGCCATTGTCATCCATATTGCACTAAATGATAATACGTAATACTTATTTCGGAAAAACGTTGATTCTCCGCACATTGCTTCAAGTGAATACAGATACTTTTCCCGCTGTCAATTTCCGTGTTCAGTTACATTATATTA
Source organism: Cardiocondyla obscurior (assembly GCF_019399895.1). Lineage (NCBI taxonomy): Eukaryota > Metazoa > Arthropoda > Insecta > Hymenoptera > Formicidae > Cardiocondyla > Cardiocondyla obscurior. The sequence goes on along the minus strand of NC_091873.1, from coordinate 6,805,820 downwards.
TGGGCCTGCGCCTATGTTGCCTATGTATCAGACCCGCGCCTATGTTTCGGACCTGCGCGTTGGTCTTGCGTTTACGCGCTTCTCTGCGCCGTTTCTCCTCACGCGCATTTCTGTAAGAGCACGCGGAACATGAATGTTCCCCTCAAACGCCTCAGATCTTTTTTGGCTACCGTACAGTTAGCAAGATCTCAAACAGTCGTCCTGGACTTTATAATTTGGCCACAATTATCGCGTCCAGCATCCTGGTGGTTGTTTCACCAGGCCAGAACTTTTCCAGGACAAGTTTTATCTGGTAAGAAAGAAAGAACTGCTTCTAGAATTTATATCTTTTAAATAGTGAGATTCCGTCGCAGTTAATAACGCTTGATTGCTCTGCTTAGATTGAAAATTGAATCTGTTAGCATGTCCATGCTCGCAGAGCGCCGGCACAAACAAAAGTGGACTCTCAATCCACGAGGGAAATGGTGGGTCGAAGGTGAATATTTTAAAATATATTATATCTACGGATAAAAAATTATTGGTCTCTTGTTTCATGTTTTTTTTAATTAATATGTGTGTAATGATACAGATTCAAACAAGTTTGGCCAAAGAATGTTGGAGAAGATGGGCTGGACAAAAGGTAAAGGACTCGGTGCTAATGAGCAAGGCATTACAGAATTTTCTCGTATGCAATACAGAAGTAATACAACAGGTACGTAAAACAACTTGTAATTTTTAGATTTTTAGATTTAATTTATAGATTTTTTATATATATTATATAACAGTAAATTATTATGGAAATATTATATTTAGAATTTAATATTTTTTTTTTTTTTTTTTTTAAGGTATAGGTTATGACAATAGTTTTCAACCATGGACGGAAAATAAAGAAAAATTTGACAATTTTCTACAGCAACTTAATGGTGTTGAAAGTCAAGATGCTGTTAAAAATGGAGACATTAGTCTTAGTGGACAATCTATTGAGCAGAAATCTAAGCAGAGTCACGCTCGCGTTCAGTAAGCAATATATTATTTTTTTGATGCTACAATTACGATATATTAATATATTTTAGTACATTTAGATTTAAACAAAATCTTATGTGATATTGTACAAAGATTTTTATAAATATCTTTTTCTTAAAATAATATTAATAAATATTTCTTAAATTTCTTATTATATATTACAAATTTTTTAAATTTGCAGTTATAAAAAATTTACACGTGGCAAAGACGTTAATAAATATAAGTCAAAGGAATTGGCAAATATATTCGGTCAAAAGGAATTAACTGAGAACAATGAAGGAAAAGTAAAAAGAAATGATAGCGTTTGTAAGACGGAAGCTTCTGGTTCCAAAGATAATTGGTATGGAGTGGTCACAATTAATGAAGGTAACATGAATGACTACTTTAAATTTAAATCGAACTATAATAATATGTCTAATTATTCAAAATATCATGTAAAATTGAACGATAATATAAGCTTATCAAATAATATGTCTGAAAATCAAATAACCGACTCTGAAAGTGAAAACGTTCAGCATGTTGGTTTTGGATATACATTAAAAACAAACGCGTCGCAATCCCAGTCGGGAATATTAAAAGATTCTGACGAAAAGAGCAATTTTGCTTTTGATAATCCTTGCTTGGGTTTAAATACTTCGATAGAAAATACTTACGACGTTGAGAATTTCTCTACAAAAACTACAAAAAAAAGAAAGAAGAAATTTGAAAATGATAGTTCACATATTGTTGAAACAACTAAACATAATAGAAAAAAATTAAAAACTGAAATTATTGATAGTAATAGAAAAATCGGTTTTATTAATCCAGCTCTTAATTTAGATACAAGTCCCGAAAAGGATTGTAATGGCAAAGAATTCGAAGTATTTAGAACCGAGTTTGGTCTTGAAAATTGTGGTTTAGATCTAACCGACGAGAAAAACGATAAAAAACGCGTTACATTTAGTGATCATGTTATGTTATTCGAATATGATATAAATTCCGCTAAAAGAAAAAGGAGAAGCTACGTTGGATAAATTTGAAGTCGAAAATAAGAAGAGCAAGAAGAAACGGAAACACGAGAGCACTTCAACTTCTGTAACAAATGGGATTGTTAATGAAGCGTTAGATGTCCAAATATTACAAGATGAAATTAACGATAATGAGTTAAATGAATACAAAAATAAAAAAACCAAAAAAAGGAAAATACGTAAAACGTCTAATTTAGAAACAATCCAAGAGTCACCAGAAAGAGAAATGACGGAAGTTAACTCTGAATACGACGATACTTTGGATATTAGTATTGTTGAAAATGAAGAAACGGACACTGGAGAAAAATCGAAGAAGAAAAAAAAGAAAAAGAAAGAGAAAGAGGAGAAAAAACCCGAAGCTGAAGAAATTACCGTACTTTATGTCGCAAATAAAAAAACAGATATTGAAATTAACGAGACAAGTAGTAGCAAAAAGACTAAGAAAGATAAAAAAAATAAAGAAGGAGAAATAACAAATACAAAAAAAGATAAAAAGAAAAAAAAGAAAGATAACGAAAACTGCAAGCATGAAAAACATACGATTCAAACAGAAATTAATAATCAAGATATCCAAATATTAGATGAATTAAATTCAAGACAACAATCGGAAGACGGAAATAAAAGTATAATGATAACTGAAACATCGCAAGCTCCTACAACTACGAAAGATGAAGAAGAAAAAGAAGCACCATTAGAAAAAATTAAACATAAAAAGAAAAAAAGGAAAAGTATCAGTAAGGAAGACTGTTTAAGCCAAACTGATATAAGTAATGTAGACAGGGAAATTTCCGATAAGGAAAACGCTAATAAAGAACAAGATCCAAATATCACAAAATTAACGAAAAAGGAGAAAAAACATACGAAATCAAAAGACAAAAATGTATCCAACATCGAAATTTCTTATGAAGAAGTTACAGATATAAATGTTACAAGAAAAGAAGAAATAGAAATTGTGGAGACTGCCGATACATCGTCAAAAAAGAGCGAAATGACTGATGCTATTGAGAACGTAGTCAATAGTCCCTGGAGTGTAAAAGCAAGGATGTCTAAAAGGATGCTGATAACACTTTTCCACAATGACGCAATATTAGAGTTCCCCGGTTCTAATATTCATCAAATAAAAGGATATGGTACAGATGCCGAGCCGTGTGAAGAATTACGTCTAGAATAGCGTTTCTGTATTGTAAAATTTATATATACATATTTTTTTCTTAAATATATTCTATTCTAAATTATCATAAATATGACTGACATCTTCTAAACTTAGAACTTTCTCGCGTATTAGAAAAGCAGCTTTCAAATCTGATTCATTTAATTCTACTACAGTTTTTGCTATATAATCTTCTTCTGCTGAGATTATAGAATATTGACGTTCTTTTAAAAGTTGTTTCGTTTTTAATAAGACTTTCGGATCACATTTAAACTGCAACAAAAAATTGTAAATTTAATATATAATAATTAAATAGTTAAAAAAATCTGCTCTTGTTAGATACCTGAAAGTATTCCATGTCATTTTCTTCAAATTCTTCCACATCTTCTGCACCAACATTAATAGCATCTTCTGTAGCTTTTTCCAAGTTATCTTTTTTTTCAACTATAATATTACCTACATGAGTAAATAAATTTTTCACAGTCTCTGAAGCTTTTCCCCTGTACAAAGTAAGAAAAAAATAAGTATTATATAACAAAGTAACATTTTGTTACTGTTTTTATATATCTACACTTTATATATGTGTCTGGAATATATATATATATATTGCGTTCATACTTGGTTTTTTTAATTTTTGAGTTAAGCTCACATATAAATGCCTTGGGATTGTCTGTCGTATAACGTACGATCATGGCATAACCACTTGGCCCGCGAATTTCTTGGATATTCGTATGGTTCTTATCTTTGCGTGCCTCCATTCTGTCTAGAAAGTCCTTTATTGATGCAATAGGCATATTTGCTTTTTTAGCTCGATCGATAGTTTTTGATAACTTTAAATTGTCACTAGGTTTTGTAGAACCACCCTCTGAAAGGATACATTATATTTTATATGTAAAACGTCATTCTTTTAGAAGGTATAACTTAATTGTCCTAGTGTTTGAATACCATACCTTGTATAGCAATCCTCATTTGCAGTTTTAGATGATGAAATAGCAACATACGTTTGTGATCGTTTTCTTCCTTAATGTGTTTAATGTTCGCCCACTTGCTGTGACCAGCGAATCTTTTAGTGTTCTTGACGACAAAATAAATATGTCTATTCAGAATTAATGTATTCAATACTTGTGCCATTTCTGAAAGAATTATAATACATTACGTAAAAGGTAAGACGTTAGGTAAAAGGCTCTTTTTTTTAACTACGCTCTGCTTCTTTTTTTTTCAATATTTAGATTTACACGACTATTTCACTTTTAAAGCGGAAAGTATAAAATGAATGCAGTTATTGATGAAGAGGTTAGAGTCGCATGTTTGCGTGATATTTATAAATTTCGACATAATAGTTATAATACTGCAAACATTCGAACAATTTGTTTAATCGTATCATTAATTTAAATATAATCGACTGGCACAATAATACTCACCAAAATTAATTTTTATTAATTAATCTTATTGTCGACAGAGTAAAACATGAAATTGATATCGAGTTTTCCAAGCTTATCGCGAGATGAAGCGGCTTGTCGAATTTCCAGCGTATTGTCGCATTTTTATTTCTTTTACGTTTATATTCTATATATTATATTTCTTTTTATTTTTTTGAAATTAATTTCTTATATTTAAGACATAAAATAATTGATCGTTAATTTTTATTTCTATCAAAGTAAATTACATTCATGATTTAATCCATCTTATTTTTCTTTTTCTCTAATTAATAAAAACATTTGTTCAAGTATAGTAATTAAAATGCAATTAATTAATGGTTGTGTAACTGCCAGGTCGATTTTATTGAATTCTAAATTGACGTGCAAGTAGTTTGTAACGTGTCACGTAAATTTTTATATTTAGTTGACCGCCCAAAATCTGCGCGGGCCAGCGTGATCGAGCGCTATCGATTAATGATCTTTCGATACATATTTCTTGCGAAGAAGACGTGCGTAACCGGAGATGCGCGTAGGTCCCGCAGTCATGTCCGTGAACTTGTCCTGCTCGCGTCGAAGTAAGGTCGTTCCGTGTTTGTCGTCCGTTTTTGCTGGGAAAAAAGTAACTGTTTTGTGAAATATACGCATAGATCGTTACCCACGGGCTTAAAGAACTGTCGTGGACCATTAGTAGGACTGAATTAGAGCTCGTGGCCGAAATTTGTCCGTGTTAACTTCGCGGTAAGCCTCGTAGTTGAGGTGTGTGATGCTGGCACCCCCAAATGAAGATTCCTTTTTTAATCAATTTGCATTCGTTTGTCCATCATTTGTCCACGTAAGTCCAATTCTGCACCGACGACCTCGTCTTTTAAAGTACACACTGACGCGCAAGCGATGCTTCTTTAAACAGCGAGCCAATGATATGAAATAAAGTAACTTGGCGTTTAGCTGACGCGTATATACCGGCGCGCCCGCGCGTATTTCTTGAAAGACAACTAAGTAACGAACTCGGTAAATGAATAAGCACGGTCCATCAAGATGCATGGGATTTCGCTTCGTTCCATTGCGTAACATAATGGGATCGCTACGTACTCGGGCATGAAAAAAAATCGTAAACTTATTTCTCTTCTCCCGTGCACTTCTCTGGTTTGCAATGGGAAATAAAATCGATAATAGGAGAACAACTGAGGGAGGAAAAAAGAGAGAGAGAGGAAAAAAAAAACGTAGTGTAAATTATAAACAGGTTAAAATCTCGAAACGTGAAAATTCCATGAAAGACGTATTTCATTTTGATACGATTGATACGGTTCTCAGTTATTTAACGCGATGTACGGATAAACAGCGTAATATTCGTCTTGTCGACTTCACGCCTGTAGGATTCTCCCGCTGTAGAAAATGAAGTGCGCTAATGAGAAATGATGTCTCGACGGAAAGGCGTTTTGCCGAAAAAAAAGACCTGGCTCGACATTCTTAAATAATTGCACGCTGCTGAGATGCGCGATTGTGATTATACGCGAAACGATAACACGGTAAATCGGTGTGTGTCAGCGGCGACGTATTATCGATACGCGTGCATTTTATTTTATTGCTGATACGCAGCGCGATATTTATTATTCATTTAATTAATAGATTGCATTTTGTCCCGCTTTACGTACGCTAATAATTTAGAGAAATCCAAGAGCCAAAATTAGCCAACTTACTGTGCGTTATATTATTAATATACAATATATAGATAAATATATAGATAACAGCATTTGATAAAAACGTAAGATCGCTTTCACTTGCTCGCTTGCTCGATTACTTATAACCATTCACATTTTTCTGTTCGTGCGCCTTACATTTTTTATATTTTTTTTTTCGCAAAAAGAGCTCATATGAAACGGTTAAAAACGACCGCGAGTGATTGAATCGAAAAAGAGCGTACTTTATATATTGAAAAGCGAATTTAACAGTCCTCCCGCGGGCCAACCGCCCAACAGCCGTCCCATCCTGCTTGTCATCGGACCTGGTGGGGCCTGGTAGGGTTCGCTAGATCCCGAAAGTTTTCACCCGAGATAAAACACAGGGTATCTGGTTTCAGGGAAGCGGCGGCACGTGCGCCGGAGTTCGGGCCCAGGTGGTGCTGCACGCCCCGCCGAGGAAACGCAAGAGAAAGAGGTCACCCGTAGAGGATGCCGCGAGACGAGCGGGATGTCAATCGAGGAGATTAGCTCGTCGGTGGTGAGGAACGACAACGACGTCGCTAGCCACTGTCACCCGTCGCCTTACCTCTGCTCTCTTCGTTATCGTAGTCATCGTTACTCGCTGTCGCGCAAACGATACCATCATCGAAGGGACGTCGGCGACGGTGCCGGCGACGGCGATGGAAATAACAGCGATGACGATAGCGACGACGATAAGAGAGATAAGAGCGAGAAAAACGACGACGAAGACGGCGACGGCGACGACGACGGCGATGTAGAGGAAGACGTGGACGGCGAGATGTCTCTCGAGCGCCTTCATCCTCGTCTGGATCGGCTCTGCGATCGGCGGACTCGCGGAAGCGGCGACGTCGACGCCGAAGTCGAGGTCCATCGTACCGAAGCGACGACCGTTCATCCTCTCGCACGGACCTCGCCTATCGTGACCACCACCTTAGTTAACCCCTCTGTCGTCACTGCCATGGCGAGAGGATGCAAAATTCCGCCTTACTTCACGACCATACTACTACTTTCCTACACTCTCTTCGGTATAGCAGGTTGGTATCGGCATGCATTCCACGTTACGTCAGTATTAATGCACGCGAATATAATTCCTGAATCGAACATCGTCACCCTGAACTTGAAATTGTCGCGCTTTAAATGTTCTTTGGTCAAACTTTCCTGGGGCATGTGCGAACGAAATTTTATATGTGTATAGCGATTATTTATATAATTATTTAATCTATAAAATGACTAATAAATCGTTGTCTTTTGTCGATAGAGGCCTGTTCGTCGCGTTCAACACCAAAACCGAGACCGCCCACACCGACAGATCGGCCGAACATCACATTCCACATGTACAAGTGTCCACCAGATTATGCAGAGTGGTATTGCTTGAACGGCGCAACGTGTTTTACCGTGAAAATTGTCGACTCCCTTCTGTATAACTGCCTGTAAGTACGACTTGGGCCTGCATTCCTCTCTCGAAACTATGCGCCGCACCAATAACTTCAGGCCGGCGATAAATCACGTGGAATTTCCATCCGCGGATTTTTCTGCAGCGAAAAAAAAAAAAAAAGAGAAAAATTCCGCAGAACCATGGCGTGACAGTTCGAAATCGTTGAAAGTGCCTTGACATTTATGCGAGAACGCGTACGGGACGAGTATTGTAACCCCGGTCTTCATCGGGCGCCTCACTGTGCGGACGCGATCACGGACAATCGCGGCGGCTCTGAGCAAAAGAGCCATCGAGGAAAAGACGGCACTACTCGCGTTTAGCTGTTAATCTGTAACTGCTCGACCTCGGCACGTACACTGAAATTCCTGTCTTTGCTATTATTCGAATGACGAAAGAAATAGACGTAAGTCTCAAACTATTCGCGTTACGAATTAATAAAGCTATGAATTTTTTTCGCAGATGCGCCAATGGATATATCGGGCAAAGATGCGAATTCAAAGATTTGGATGGTTCCTATTTACGTAAGTAGAATTTGTTTTGCTTAAAAAATAGTTTTTGGATAATATTAACATTTTATTAAGTGCATTATTGTTTCTGAACCATAATTTAATGAAAGAAAAAAATGATAAAAATCTCATTTCCCTTTTTTCTTTTTAACAGCCTCGCGGCAACGAGTAATGTTGGAGACAGCCAGCATCGCCGGTGGTGCCACGATAGCAGTGTTCCTCGTCGTTATTATTTGTATAACAGCTTACATTCATTGTAAGCGAAAACAAAAGGAATTACGGTCGAGGTAATTGATTACTATTTGCCATTGTCATTATTTCATTTGCAACCAGAAAGATGGTTGCAGCTTTTTGATTACCTTGAAGAGACTTTGTGATAGAATTACTACTAAATAATTCACTCCGTTTGTTTACGTGAAAAAGAGTTGAATATGAAATTTAATAATTTTTTTAGCATTTTTCTTATTCATCTCAATTTCAGAACAATGAAACAAGTACCAACTGATAAATGCATATATTATTTTAGATATTAATTACGATTAATTATCGTTTCTCATTAGCATTTATTTCGTACTTGAATTGACGGAATAATACGCCGGTATTATTGATTGAATTATTTGGCAAATTCAAAGAAACTGCTATATCATTTAACATTAAATTATGTGTTGATCATGCGCGCATCGTTCTCTCTTGTTTCGTTATTTATTTAAACGAAAAGCTTGGTTCTCTAATTACATACATAATTGCCGTCAGAGATATAATTTTTTTCATAATTCATTTTTCTATTTGAACCATTTTTCAATTTTTCCTAATTTACATAGCATTAAAAATGTTATTTTGACAATGCAATAGAATGGAATTGATATGTATATTTAGGGATATTTCTCATCACGTAGGAAGCTGGACCTCTTTGTCACTTTGTTTCAGCTTCTTGTAAATAGTAAGTTATTTACGTTGAAAAAAAAATCCCGGATTGTAAACTGTATTAATTATAAAAGAAAAAGAACGTTTTTGTCGCACCGCGTTATACTTTCCATTAGCCTGATACCTCATCATATCACAATGCAATGCGCTTCAAAAAAATATAAAAAAAAAAAAAAAAAAAATAAGGGGGGAAAAAGGAAAGAAAACCGAAATGCATATTTTTATAATTATATAATTCGTTATAAGAACATACTTAATGAGGTAACAGAAAACATACGGAAAACATTGAACGATAACTCAATAGTAGTTTGTATATTTGTAAATACTCTAGTAAAAAAAAAAAAAAAAAAAAGGGAAAGCTTCCAAACATTTTATTTTCTTCATCTTTTTTCATATCAATCATCCACCCGTCGCTCGTCGCTTTGAGACACATTTAATTAGAGAAACGATTATGACAAACAGTTTTCTCTTCAAGCTATAGACTTCTGCTTACGATAGAGAAAATAGAGAGAGAGAAAAACCTTAAAATAAGAAACGACAGCGTGGCCTAAACATTTATAAAAGTGAATACAAATGGTATTTTTATTATTTATAAATAGTCCTCATTAACAGAATGTATTCTAATTTAATTTCGCATATTTTATATTGTACGTGGTTCCTAATTTATTATTACTATATATATATATTATATATATATATATACATATAATAATAATAATATGTATATTATTATTATTATTAATTAATGTAATTATGACTATTTGTTTACTATTAGAAATTATTCTTTTATTATTTCAATAAAATTATTTAATAAGGACCTGTTTGTGAAAAAGAATGTATGAAATACACAGTATTGAAATGAGTGTTGAGAATAGAATGTGTGATTGTGTGCATTGTGTCACATCCCAATCCAGAATATGTTTTTGAAGCGAAAACCATCGGATGACATGAGAGGAAAAATAAAAAAATAACACATGTTTCTGATTTTGTACGTTTGATGCTTCTTTTAAAGACGTTTGTCGATCGAAATGTTCACTGTACATATTATTACTTTGGAGTTTGGTATCTATACATGTACAAGTAAATATCAAAATTACTGTTTCATATTTCGCAGGCGTTATGTTTCTTTTTACTTCGAAGCCAAGTAATAATACAGGGACATGTGATATAAAAAAAAATTACATATTAATTATTAAATTCTGATACATTATAGATTTGCCAGCCGCTTATGATTGCTTTGCCCCTGGATAAATCGTTTGAGATGACTGATAAAAATTCTAAATTAATATTAATTTTTTTTTTCATTAAGAAAAAAATTTAAATCACATTTAAGAGAATGTATATATCAATGTGCAGATAAGTTGAAAATTAATTAAAAATTAATTATGAAGTTTTATGTAAATCAAATTGACAATAAGTTGTAAATTATAATAAAATATATGTCAGGTGGATTATATTTCCACTAAGACAGAATATATATGAATTAAATTTTCTTTTTTAATTTTAAGTATAATGTGTTACATCGATGTATTATTTGTTATAATTATTTTTATTTGACATCTAATTTTTTATTTAATAATTTAATTTGGCTGTTAATAAAATATTCAACGAGCAAAAGATATATACACTCATTGAATATAATCGATATCTCAAGATGTTTTACTTCCGATTACATTCATTCAAGGAAGTGATATCAATATTAAGACGTGTTAAATAATTCTTCCAAAATTTTGAATTACGTGAATTGATAAACGCTTGTAACTGTGTATTAACAGCGGGTCTCAAAGATTTAGTCGGCGTCCATTGTATCACGAACGGTGCAATAACGTCAAACTTCTTTTTAGAGAGGCTAAGCAACGCAGAAATAATGCCTTGTTGTTGATCATGTGAACCTAATTCAAAATTAATCAAATTATATATATATATCACATAGAAACATATGTTACATTAAGGTTGCATAATAAAAATTGCTTTAGAATAAATCTACTACCTTGGCCAGATTTAATGAGATCGCAAAGCTGTTCAATGATGGGCTGAACAATATTTTCTTCTTGTGGTGAGAATACTCGCAGAAGTCTTCCTGTAAATATATAATATAATATGATTATAATAGAATACGTTAATAAAGTTTTTTTTTTTTTAATTAAAGATCTATAATAAAAGAAAAAAAATTTACCGAGTAAAGAAAATGCACTATATATACAGGAATGCTCATTTTTAATAATCATTGGTAATAGAAAAGAAGAAATAATATTTTCATATGTCCAAGACAGCCCTTTTCTCTTTGCAATAAGTAGAATGGCCGTATCTAAGCCATCAATCCGTTTAGCTAGACAAACAAAATTTACAATTAATTATTAAAATATAATTCGTTAAAAGGTAATAAAAAAATATAAAAAAATGTGCTTACCTTTGAGAGCAGTCATGAGTTCTCCAACAATATCGTATGTTGTGTCTCGATCATATTTATAATATATCGATATATAATTTTTTAATGAATTTAATTTCTGTAGAGATGGCTTCTGAAACTTTGTGCAATTCTCAATTTGCAACGAGTTAACGAGAAAGGCTATGCACTTTGGTAACAATCCTATAAGAATTTAATATTTGTGAGTACATATTTACATAATTTATATTAATTTATAATACCTTTGTTAGTCTCGGCGTTTGGTAGAACTTCGGGCCAGCTTGTCAATACAGTATATAAAACTGTTATTGATTTAAGGCCCATGCTGTAAAGAGCATTGCAACACATCATGCGTATTTTTTCTCTGTCCTTTTGAATACGTGACAAGACGACGTAAATCCGTGTGAGCGAAGCAACTTGACCCAAGTGAAAATTCTATAAATGTAAAAGTGTTACAGCATTAATTTTCTATTTTTTTTTTAAGTATACTGCTGTTGTAATAATCTAATTTAATTTTTATTACTTTATATTAAATGAATGAATTAAATATAAACCTTTGCTTCCGTGTTAAGTCTAAATAGATTGAATTCGATGGAGGCTTGTACAAAATAAATCACCGTTGGTCGCAATACTTCCAAATTGACTAATAATGCAATAATTTTCTGCTCATATATCGTCATCATTGGTGCTGGAGGAGTAAATGATTTATCAAGAGGTTCATCATGGTCAACTTCCTTCAATAAAAAAATCACAATGCATCTGAAACAAAAATAAGAAAGGTATACATACACAAACATTACAAATTATAAATTTATTTTATGTAGGATTAAGTATTTAAAAGATTCGAAATTATTAAAAAATACATTAACAATCGAATAATTAATATTAATCCTCAATTACAATTAAATAAAAACGGTAAAGTAATCATGCGCTCATATAAATGCTTGAGAAATTTAAAATAAACCAAATGACACATCCGTCAATCTTGAGATTTTGCGGTGCAGAGGCTCCTAAAATGCTTGCGAATTACTAGATTTACAGAAGGAGCAAAGAAGTGGCAGGAGATTTGGCGCCAATTCCGCCGCCGCGAATGCCATCTTCAATCGACAGCGAAAAACTCGTTACGCATTACTCGATGGTAATACAAAAGGTAAGACAGATTTTATCATCGAGTAAAATAATTTTCAATTTAATAAAATTAAATATAATATATGTAAAACCTAATATCTGATATTTATTTGATGTTAGATTTAATTAGGAAATATTACTAACTTGGCTATGATACGAGGTCCGCAGGTATTTCCTAATTTTTGTATTACATCGTCGTGTGCTGCATCTTCCCAATCACTGTTTATAAATTTTCGTATTTGTTCTATTACAAATTTGTCTAAAACATATGCAGTATTAGAATCAATAATTAAGAATATTTTTTCTATAACATATAACTTTAAATTATTAATAACACAAACTATAGTTTACACAAACAAGTATGCTTGTTTAAATTAATGTATTTTTACATACCTGTTATGTTACGAATATATATTTTTTGCTGACATGATATTTTACATTTTTTACTTTGCTTTTGATTAATGTACGTTAATAATTTTGCCACTGGCGTAACATTTGACATTTCATCTATTTCCTGGACATTATGATTAGAAATATCGATATCTTTTTTCTGTTGGTTCAAGCATATATCTCTGCTCAGAGTTTCGTTAGTTCGTATCCCAGCTGCTTCGTTGTTAATACAAGTTTCTTTTTGTTCGTCCACACTTTTTATCTTCTCAAGAGATTCGTTTATAGTATCATTTTTATAATTATTGGCAACGGTATCAATCGGTGATGGTGATCTCGGTGACTGCAAAGTTTCGCTTAATTTACTTGATACATTATCACTGTTATTATTACTTTTATTTACTTCAGATGCATTTAATTGATAGCCATTTGAAACTGCATCTTTTGATATTTTATGATTTTCATTTCCAAGTGCTTCATTAATATGATCTAAATTATCTATCGATCTGATTAATTGATCGTCTTTTTTAGTTTCAACTGTTTCAGCAATCTTGTTATCAGAGTTTTTATCAAAAGTATTAAATTGCGATTTAGTAGGAATACTTGTTTTCGATGGAAGTAAACATTTTTTAATTTCTAAATTATTCGCTGTATTATTTGCAATATTACATAATAGGTTTTTCGTATTATCATTGCTCGTCTCTTCTTTTTTATCCATTGACACATTTTTATAAATTATATTTTCAACTAAAGCGTCATTAGGTTTTTTAAACTCAGAAGTATGTTCAGCATTGATATCAAATAAAGTTTTAATATTTTGAAGACAATCTTTCGATAAATTTGAATCTTTTTCATTAATCTTATTTGTTTCGTTACACTTGACGTTTATCTCATTACATTTATTTATTAAATAAATGTTTTTTTCTTCTTTTAATAAATTATTTTTCTGAGTTTTTGAAACTTTATTTCTATTACTTATTTGAGTCATCCAAGTAGCCATATATTTTATCTTATTATGTGTGAATATATTCTCTTCGATGTTTGATTTAAGAATTGGTGGTTTCGGAATATGTGCAATTCGTAATTTTTTTCCTGGTTGATAATCATAAGAACTTAATTTATTACTTTCTTGTTTATTTTCAAATTCTGTTTGTGTGTCAAAATTATTTTTTAAACTTATATTTTTCAACGAGCAATCTGCACCATCGTTTTCATTTTCAATTCGTAATTTTTTTGGTGTTATATTATAGTCGGAGCTATAATCTGATTCAGTATTTTCTTGTTTCTTTATTTGTAACTGTCCCTGCGTCTTTCTTTTTAAATTTCGACATTTCTTTAATATGCGGTCGGTAACTTTACTTTTATGTATAGTAGAAATTTGTTCTTTTATCCTATTTTCTGTGGTACTAACATTAATCATTTTTCCACCATTATATTCAGTGGGATTTTCATTTTTAGACAGAGATATTTCTTTAATTTTTGTACGTGTACATAATTGAATATCCATATCGGTACTATCTATGTTATTTTTTCTTAAGAGATTATCATTGGCACATATTTCACTGCTCTTATTTTCATGCACAGTTTGATCCTTATTTTTTATTTCCCTTGTGTCTGCATTAAAATTGATAATTTTCTCATCAATACCATCAGTAGAATTTTCATTATTACATAAGAATGTCGTTTCAGTTTTTGTTTCGTGCACATCGAGTTTTACACTATTATTATAAAAAGGATCGTTACTCGTACATATTTCATCATTACTTACACATGAATTATCTTTAACTGCGACTTTTGGAACTGTATGCAATGCACTTTGTTGACGAAGACCGAAGTTTCTTTTATAAGATTCATCAATACTGTTAAAAGACGTATTGGATTTATTTATATCTGAGAATGAATTCGTAGCATTTTCGATTTTATTATAACACGTATCTTGTATTTGATGCTCTTCATCACTTTCAACTTTGCACGAAAATGTGTTTTTACATACATCACTTTCGTTCAATTGTTCTTTCTTTTTTACCATTCTATTTTTAATGCAGCATGTACATTTGTTCGAATTAATATTTCGTTTATTTTTAGAACAAGACTCCATTTTCTTGTCGTAATATTCTGCCACACTTTTACAAATTATAGAAATAAACTTCGAATTTAACGAAAAGTTATCCTTGCAATTTATATTACGACGGCAACAAGAATTGTTGTCTATTCTCTTCAGTCTTCGGAATTTTTTTACTTTAGTTTCTAATAACTGAAGTTTTCTTTCCATTTGTTTAATGGACGAAGAATGATTTATCAGTAAATCGTTCGGGCAAGGTTCTTCTTTTGTATAATTTCTATTTTGAGATAAAGTAAGTGTTGCAGGAATCGTACTGAAATTATTACTAGATAAATTGGCTACGACTGGTATACGTGAAATATCCACATTTTTTAATTCATTATTTTCACAAATAGGCATCGATAGTAGTCTTGATTCAGACTTTAACTTTGAATTTAAAGATTCAACTATCGATTCATTATATGTACCATATGGATTCGGATATGGTATAGACGTTTTAGAGAGACCATCTTCATTTTTATTTATCGAGTCTGAGTATGTATCTATAAAAATATAAAATGTTAATGTACACCGAAAAACAGATATGGCGTTTGCTGCGGCGAAGACAGCTAGCGAACGCGACTTTAGTATCGTGTGCGTCGAGTTTCACATGTACCGCATGTATTATATACCGCGCCGGCCGGTTGCCGAAGACAGTCAAAGACTGATTTTCCCCTCGTTCTCTCATCCCTTACCTTTACCGCCTAGAGTTACGTACACTAGTCGCTGTCGCCGCAGAAAAAGCTATATCTGCTCTTCGGTGTACAAGAATATATATAAATATACATATTTTAAAGTATTATATAAAAAATTAAAGAATACAACGGCGCGATTAATTGCTGCTACTTACTGGATAATGAACACGGCGAATGAATCCTTTTTACAGGAGATAAATCTTTTTCAATCAATTTTGGATATGTGTTCATAGTTCTGCATATTTTTTCAAGAGTCAAATCAGGAGGCAAATGATCCTCACATTTCGCACAAAATAATGGATGTGGATCATGTTTTATATTATAAAATTCATCAGTCATAATACATTTGTCTTCGACTTCGCATTTTGGTTTTAACGCAAGATCACACAATGATACATTAATACCAATATCCGAGGTTGATTTTTTATCTAAAAATGTTTTTTTTTAATATCAAAAATACGTAATAATGAGAAAATATTTATTTTCAGTGTTATACTTACCTATATCTGAATTAACTATGTCAAAATCGGCAGAAATCTTATTTTTTCCTCTCTTTTTTTGTTTGCTAGTATCTTTTGTTGGCGTTTTAAATTTTTTTGCAGTTTGTTCTAGGCTTTTAATTTTTTCTGCAAGAATAAATATTATCGTAAGATATAAATTAACAAATATAATTTTTTATATTTATTAAATAATAAATAAAAATGTAATCGATCTATTACCTTCCATGCTTGACTTTTGCAATTCGTGTTCTATAGTTTTAGCAGAATGTTCGTTCTCTAAGTTTTTTATTTTACTTGTTAATTGTTGTATAGTCTGTTGATCTGCATCTGTACGTATTTTATATTTATTTATCTCATTCATTAATTTTTCACTGTTTAGTTTATTTTCTGTAATTTTCTGAAATTAAAAAAATATTATTTGCAAAGTACAATGATAAATAAAATTAATACTAGCTTAAAAAATTACAATCTTTTTATATTTACAGACAGCTGTTACTTTATCATTTCAAAAATAATTTAAAAGTAAACTAATAACATATTACGTATTTTTTAAATGGTAAAATAATCACTTACAAGTTCCAGCTCTCTTACTTTATCCATTGCAGACTTATAATTAGATATTGTGTGCTTGGCTTCTTTTTTTGCAGTTTCCAAATTAGATTTTAAATGATCCATTTGTTTTACTTTTTCACAATATTGCTTAATTAAATCACTAAAAAAAAAATAAATTTAATTTAACTGTTTTAATATTTACAATATTTCATAAGTATATTAATAAAATATAAAAAGTAATAACAATTAAAAAAAAAAACATTATCGATAAATACTTACTGTGTTTTACACATTTTCTGTTTTAATAATACATGTGAGTCTTTCATTTTATCACTCTTAACCTCGCAATCTTGTTCCTGAAAATCATTTCTCGATTAGATCAACTGATTAAACAATAAAATACAAAAAAATCTGAAAAATGTATTAAATTGCACAACGTACAAACAACATAAATGATCGAAATAAGCATAGATAATAATTACACGTCAAAGAACCTAAAGAAAAAAAAATAAATAATTATAGCACGACAAAATCTCTCTACCGGCATGATAGCGTGATCATAAAATTGTGATTTCCGATTGTTTAAAGTCCTTAAAGACGCGAGATATCTGTGTTCTTCGTAATGTATCTAATAAAAGAATCAGTTTGACAGAAAAGTTTTTCACCATTATAATTCAGAAATAATACTTTTCACCGGCAGAATAGTCGGACATAACCTCACTCGGTGTCACATTGTCAACCTCGTGCACCTTTGCGTAATTAAATCTCGGCAAAGATACGCAATTCTTAATACTTACAATACTGTCTGTGAAATTGGGAAAATATGTGCCATTGTCATCCATATTGCACTAAATGATAATACGTAATACTTATTTCGGAAAAACGTCGATTCTCCGCACATTGCTTCGACTGAATACAGATACTTTTCCCGCTGTCAATTTCCGTGTTCAGTTACATTATATTATGGGCCTGCGCCTATGTATCAGACCCGCGCCTATGTTTCGGACCTGCGCGTTGGTCTTGCGTTTAAACGCTTCTCTGCGCCGTTTCTCCTCACGCGCATCTCTGTAAGAGCACGAAGAACATGAATGTTCCCCTCAAACGCCTCAGATATTTTTCGGCTACCGTACAGTTAGCAAGATCTCAGAGAGTCGTCCTGGATTTTATAATTTGGCCACAATTATCGCGTCCAGCATCCTGGTGGATGTTTCACCAGGCCAGAACTTTTCCAGGACAAGTTTTATCTGGTAAGAAAGAAAGAACTGCTTCTAGAATTTATATCTTTTGAATAGTGAGATTCCGTCGCAGTTAATAACGCTTGATTGCTCTGCTTAGATTGAAAATTGAATCTGTTAGCATGTCCATGCTCGCAAAGCGCCGGCACAAAAATAAGTGGACTCTTAATCCACGAGGGAAATGGTGGGTCAAAGGTGAATATTTTAAAATATATTATATCTACGGATAAAAAATTATTGGTCTCTTGTTTCATGTTTTTTTTAATTAATATGTGTGTAATGATACAGATTCAAACAAGTTTGGCCAAAAAATGTTGGAGAAGATGGGCTGGACAAAAGGTAAAGGACTCGGCGCTAATGAGCAAGGCATTACAGAATTTTTTCGTATGCAATACAGAAGTAATACAACAGGTACGTAAAACAACTTGTAATTTTTAGATTTTTAGATTTAATTTATAGATTTTTTATATATATTATATAACAGTAAATTATTATGGAGATATTATATTTAGGATTTAATATTTTTTATTTTTTTTTTTAAGGTATAGCTTATGACAATAGTTTTTAACCATGGACGGAAAATAAAGAAAAATTTGACAATTTTCTACAGCAACTTAATGGTGTTGAAAGTCAAGATGCTGTTAAAAATGGAGACATTAGTCTTAGTGGACAATCTATTGAGCAGAAATCTAAGCAGAGTCACGCTCGCGTTCAGTAAGCAATATATTATTTTTTTGATGCTACAATTACGATATATTAATATATTTTAGTACATTTAGATTTAAACAAAATTTTATGTGATATTGTACAAAGATTTTTATAAATATCTTTTTCTTAAAATAATATTAATAAATATTTCTTAAATTTCTTATTATATATTACAAATTTTTTAAATTTGCAGTTATAAAAAATTCACACGTGGCAAAGACGTTAATAAATATAAGTCAAAGGAATTGGCAAATATATTCGATCAAAAGGAATTAACTGAGAACAACGAAGGAAAAGTAAAAAGAAATGATAGCGTTTGTGAGACGGAAGCTTTTGGTATGGAGTGGTCACAGTTAATTAAGGTAATTGAATGATACTTTAAATTTAAATTGAACTATAATAATATGTCTGATTATTCAAAATGTCATGTGAAATTGAACTATAATAATATGTCTGATTATTCAAAATGTCATGTGAAATTGAACGATAATATATGCTTATTAAATAATATGTCTGAAAATTAAATAACCGACTCTGAAAGTGAAAACGTTCAGCATGTTGGTTTTAGATATACATTAAAAACAAACGCGTCGCAATCCCAGTCAGGAATGTTAAAAGATTCTGACGAAAAGAGCAATTTTGCTTTTGATAATTTTTGCTTGGGTTTAAATACTTCGATAAAAAATACTTACGACGTTGAGAATTTCTCTACAAAAACTACAAAAAAAAAAAAAGAAAAAATTTGAAAATGATAGTTCACATATTGTTGAAACAACTAAACATAATAGAAAAAAATTAAAAATTGAAATTATTGATAGTAATAGTAAAATCGGTTTTATTAATCGAGCTCTTAATTTAGATACAAGTCCCGAAAAGGATTGTAACGGCAAAAAATTCGAAGTATTTAGAACCGAGTTTGGTCTTGAAAATTGTGGTTTAGATCTAACCGACGAGAAAAACGATAAAAAACGCGTTACATTTAGTGATCATGTTATGTTATTCGAATATGATATAAATTCCGCTAAAAAGAAAAAAGGAGAAGCTACGTTGGATAAATTTGAAGTCGAAAATAAGAAGAGCAAGAAGAAACGGAAACACGAGAGCACTGCAACTTCTGTAACAAATGGGATTGTTAATGAAGCGTTAGATGTCCAAATATTACAAGATGAAATTAACGATAATGAGTTGAATGAATACAAAAATAAAAAAACCAAAAAAAGGAAAATACGTAAAACGTCTAATTTAGAAACAATCCAAGAGTCACCAGAAAGAGAAATGACGGAAGTTAACTCTGAATACGACGATACTTTGGATATTAGTATTGTTGAAAATGAAGAAACGGACACTGGAGAAAAATCGAAGAAGAAAGAAAAGAAAAAGAAAGAGAAAGAGGAGAAAAAACCTGAAGCTGAAGAAATTACCGTACTTTATGTCGCAAATAAAAAAACAGATATTGAAATTAACGAGACAAGTAGTAGCAAAAAGACTAAGAAAGATAAAAAAAATAAAGAAGGAGAAATGACAAATACAAAAAAAGATAAAAAGAAAAAAAAGAAAGATAACGAAAACTGCAAGCATGAAAAACATACGATTCAAACAGAAATTAATAATCAAGATATTCAAATATTAGATGAATTAAATTCAAGACAACAAATGGAAGACGGAAATAAAAGTATAATAATAACTGAAACATCGCAAGCTCCTACAACTACGAAAGATGAAGAAGAAAAAGAAGCACCATTAGAAAAAATTAAACCTAAAAAGAAAAAAAGGAAAAGTATCAGTAAGGAAGACTGTTTAAGCCAAACTGATATAAGTAATGTAGACAGGGAAATTTCCGATAAGGAAAACGCTAATAAAGAACAAGATCCAAATATCACAAAATTAACGAAAAAGGAGAAAAAACTTCTTATCTTTGCGTGCCTCCATCCTGTCTAGAAAGTCCTTTATTGATGCAATAGGCATATTTGCTTTTTTAGCTCGATCGATAGTTTTTGATAACTTTAAATTGTCACTAGGTTTTGTAGAACCACCCTCTGAAAGGATACATTAAATATAATATGTAAAACGTCATTCTTTTAGAAGGTATAACTTAATTGTCCTAGTGTGTGAATACCATACCTTGTATAGCAATCCTCATTTGCAGTTTTAGATGATGAAATAGCAACATACGTTTGTGATCGTTTTCTTCCTTAATGTGTTTAATGTTCGCCCACTTGCTGTGACCAGCGAATCTTTTAGTGTTCTTGATTTATAAATTACGACATAATAGTTATAATACTGCAAACGTTCGAACAATTTGTTTAATCGTATCATTAATTTAAATATAATCGACTGGCACAATAATACTCACCAAAATTAATTTTTTATTAATTAAACTTATTGTCGACAGAGTAAAACATGAAATTGATATCGAGTTTTCCAAGCTTATCGCGAGATGAAGCGGCTTGTCGAATTTCCAGCGTATTGTCGCATTTTTATTTTTTTTACGTTTATATTCTATATATTATATTTCTTTTTTTGAAATTAATTTCTTATATTTAAGACATTAAATAATTGATCATTAATTTTTATTTCTATCAAAGTAAATTACATTTATGATTTAATCCATCTTATTTTTCTTTTTCTTTAATTAATAAAAACATTTGTTCAAGTATAGTAATTAAAATGCAATTAATTAATGGTTGTGCAACTGCCAGGTCGATTTTATTGAATTTTAAATTGACGTGCAAGTAGTTTGTAACGTGTCACATAAATTTTTATATTTAGTTGACCGCCCAAAATTTGCGCGGGCCAGCGTGATTGAGCGCTATCGATTATTGATCTTTCGATATTTTTTGCTTGCGAAGAAGACGTGCGTGACTGGAGATGCGCGTAGGTCTTGCAGTCATGTTGTCCGTGAACTTGTTTTGCTCGCGTCGAAGTAAGGTCGTTCCGTGTTTGTCGTTTGTTTTTGCTGGGAAAAAAGTAACTGTTTTGAGAAATATACGCATAGATCGTTACCCACGGGCTTAAAGAACTGTCGTGGACCATTAGTAGGACTGAATTAGAGCTCGTGGCCGAAATTTGTCCGTGTTAACTTCGCGGTAAGCCTCGTAGTTGAGGTGTGTGATGCTGGCACCCCCAAATGAAGATTCCTTTTTTAATCAATTTGCATTCGTTTGTCCATCATTTGTTCACGTAAGTCTAATAAAAAATTTTATTTGTCCATCTTTATAAAAAGAATTATATTTTTAATTAATTAAGAACAGTTAATTAAAGTTAAAGACTTTCATTTCACTTACCCCATGAGCGAAGTCCACCCGCGCAATCGACGGTCCCCGATGATCGTTCAAGGTCTTACCCGACACTCTCGGCACTCCCGACAAATATTTTTTTAAGTAGTCCTGCTTTTCCCTTATTTTTCCCCTTTTTATTTTCTCCCTTTTTATTTTTCCTTATTTTCTTTTTTCCCTTTTCTCTTAATTATTTTATTTTATTTTTATTATATTTCAAATAAAGAAGGAAAAATTAATTTAATAATAGCCGCGTGTAATTGAACATCGCGATCTATTATAATTCCGCACGGATTGTGATTAGACTGACAATGGTGAACTTTGCTCATACGAACGCCACATGTCCACATGCGGCGCAATCGACGGTCCCCGATGATCGTTCAAGGTTTTGCCCGACACTCCCGGCACTCCCGATAAATATTTTTTTAAGTAGTCCTGCTTTTCCCGGCGAAATGTAGAGACAAATCGCGGCTGGGCAATCGCGGCCAGGCAGTCACGACGAATTTACGACGCCACATGTCCATCCGTTGCAATCGACGGTGAACCCAGAAAAAGCGAAAGTTTATCACCTTTTCCCTTATTTTTCCCCTTTTTATTTTCCCTTATTTTCTTTTTTCCCTTTTCCCTTAATTATTTTATTTCATTTTTATTAAATTAGCCGACAAAACAAAATGAATATAGTGTCTGAAAAAATTTTCTTCGAGAAAATATTCTTTTTTATTTTATTTATATTTTAATTTTATTAATTTTATTTAATTGTTATCCGAGGCCTGCCCACTACTCACTAAAACCCGTCGGGGCTCTGACCCAGTGCGTTTTTTTGAGGGGAGACCGAGGATGCACGAGTATGACTTCTCGGCCCCCTCTGCACATGCATCTCGATGGATGCTTCATCTTAGCAAGTTCTCTTGCTAGGGTCGCCTTTTGGCTCCACTCCTTTACTTGGAGGAGCTTGTCTCACATTGACTACTCCGTGAGATGTCAATTACTTAAAAAATTTATAGACATCTAATCATTTTTTAATGATGTTTTTTGTCCTCGCTATTTTCAATTTTTGCAAGGCATTTTTGGAAACGAAAAGCTTTCTCTCTCTTTTATTATATTTTATACTTTGGTTTTTATAAGAAGCTGCAAGGTCTTTAAAATATTATGAGACAATTACGTTTCTCACATTTTTATTTTTCTATGTCTACTTCTTCCGTATCATAAAAACGTACGAGAAGAAACTCGCTTTGCTTAGAGCGTGCAAGTTATTGTCAACAGACGATATAACGTTATCACGATTTTACTTGATTAAGTTCATGCAATTTATTCACTTAATTTACAAAAAAAAAAAGAAAAATTTATTATTAATTAGAAAGAAGAATTTCTTTATTTTGTTAAATTTATTGGCACGCTAGCAAACTGTGACCCTGCGTGTACAAAGTTCTTGAATTGTTCTACTGCCATATTAGTTGTTCTACTTTGTAATAATAGCTAACGGCGCTTTAAATTCCGCTCGTTATTTTTGCCGTTTGGTTACAGATGTGAAAATGAAAATTATTCACTATAAGTACGTCATTTTTTTTGTGTGCCTAAGAATTGGTAAACAATATTTCGCATTACAGGAGCAAAATGTCTTGAGAAAAATATTTGTCAATATGTAACAGTACAACGCCGGATGGCGATCTGACGTCAATATACTTTCTAACCGATTAGTAATAAATAGCATCTCTATTTTTAGCAGCAAAATGTATTTCATATGTGCTTAGGGAACTATTGCTTTCATTGGATTTAATCTAGATTTAAATCTTAGATATTTCTATAAGACACATATGTTCATTAACCTTTTGATACTAATGGTACGTTCAGTTGCGTTCGCAAATATTCTTTGTCGATTTGCGCGAATTAAAGTGTACTGTTCACACGCGTCGCGTTTTACCAAAGAAATTAATCAAATTTGTTCTCTCTCTATGTCTCTTTTTGTTTTCTTATTTATTTTTTTTTCTTCTTGCAAGAAAAATATTTTTGAATATATTAATATTTTTAAAGGTTTGTTACATACATTTTTAATTTATATAATTACGTTAGAGCGTGTCATGAAATATACATTGCTTAATTGCTAGTATGAAGTCAGAGGATGAAGGATCTTCGATTCATATAAAACGTCACCTTGGCTTTAAGTGAATATATTTTAATTACTCGTGAAAATGGTGACGAACGATTGCTTGGCTTGAAATTTAGTTGCAATTTTATTCCATTACTTGTAACCAGAGCCGAGCACTTGTAAACCTTCTCGAATGACTAACGATCTGATGAGATGGAGAATGATTGATCGGACTCACATACGTGTACTCTCTACCGACTATTAATTAACTTCGCTAATGCGGATAACGGAAACAGTGTACAAGTTCGTCGCGCAATTTACTAATGAAATGGCACTCGATATCGTTGTAATTCGAATGGGCGCGAATATAATACAAGAACAATAAGAAACGATATATCGTTGTGATTCGAACGTACGCGGAAATATAATACATAACGGCGGGAGGATAAAAGGTAATATTGGCCAAGCCGAAATTCGGATCGACTGTCAGGTGTGTGATGCTGGGATCCTCAAATTAAGATTTTTTTTTAATCAAGTTACATTCGTTTGTCCATCATTTATCCACGTATGTTCAATAAAAAATTTTATTTGTTCACCTTTATAAAAAAATTTTTTTTTTTTTTTGGTACCAATATCCTCACGATACAATTTCTTTATTTTCTGAGTATGGCACTCAGAAAATAAAGACATTGTATCGTGGGGGTGTTGGTACCAAAAAAAAAAAAAAAAATTTTAAATAATTCTTTTTATAAAGGTTCACAAATAAAATTTTTTATTGGACATACGTGGACAAACGAATGCAACTTGATTAAAAAAAAAATCTTAATTTGGGGGTGCCAGCATCACACATCTAACCTTCGGGCTTAATGACCGTCGCTCGTGTCTCGTCTTCTCGCTCTGATTTTTGCCATGCCCTTCCGTACGCTTTTCTTTCCTACGTGTGTACGTCACCGTCGGTGCGTATAGGTGTACACGTCGTGTTCAATTTTATGAAGGAGGACGCGTAAAAGGGGGGGTGGGGTGCCAACGGGGATGGCGACGTTTAATAAAGGGCGTGGGCATGTGTATGTATGTGTGCTAGGGGTGCTAGTTAGCACGGCGCTTGGCGCCGTCGACGACGTCGCCGTCTGGACGCGTATAGTCTCCTCCCGACATTCTGCACCGACGACCTCGTCTTTTAAAGTACACACTGACGCGCAAACGATGCTTCTTTAAACAGCGAGCCAATGATATGAAATAAAGTAACTTGGCGTTTAGCTGACGCGTATACACCGGCGCGTCCGCGCGTATTCCTCGAAAGACAACTAAGTAACGAACTCGGTAAATGAATAAGCACGGTCCATCAAGATGCATGGGATTTCTCTTCGTTCCATTGCGTAACATAATGGGATCGCTACGTGCTCGGGCATGAAAAAAAATCGTAAACTTATTTCTTTTCCCCCGTGCACTTCTCTGGTTTGCAATGGGAAATAAAATCGATAATAGGAGAACAACTGAGGGAGGAAAAAAGAGAGAGAGGAAAAAGAAAACGTAGTGTAAATTATAAACAGGTTAAAATCTCGTGCTCAGAATTTTATTTCGGTCGAAACGTGAAAATTCCATGAAATACGTCTGTTACATTAGCTCCTTTTAATATTGCAAGTTTAAATTTGCCCGCTTTAAGATTTTATTTTTCTCCGCGGGTTGACAGCGTCTCGCTCGTCAATCTTAATTCTTCCCAGACGGCGTACGGTTCAGCGATGATTTTTGGAGATGTTTTGACACACACGCACGTGAGTTATTTATTTTTCGACCCGATAAAAATATCCAATATCGATTGAATTTCGTCTCGTCACGCGCGCGGACGTTTGCTCGATCATCCGGGTGTATCTGTGCTTTCAATTGAATAGGTTACTGTGCACACTACTCCGGTCTTTATTAGCCGCCTGTGGTAAAGAGAGAAGGTCGCTCGGTTTGCACGTAATCCAAGTTAACATTCAGGGGATTAGAACTTCCCTCCCACTCATTCCCATTCGTATATTCCGCCCCCCTTTCTCTCTCCCCCTTCGCTTTGCCCGACCCTTCGCCGCAGCTCGCCGTATTTAGTCAGCAGTAAAAGCTTTAATGAAAAGGATCTTGGTTTCACGAGGCACTAAAATCGGTTATATTGGCAGCGAGGAGAGAGGTTCGAACGAACGCCCTTTATCGAACGATCACATAAATGCACCCACCCAACCCCCCTTTCACTTTTATCTTCTCTTTTCTCGCAATCTGCCTCTCTTTTTCCGCTCGTCGCCCCGTTTCTTTGTATCTCGAGACCGATACAAAACTTCGGATTAAAAACACGCCGGGGGAGGGAAAAGCTAGCGTAATACCGTCATGAGAAAAGTCCGATTGATACGGTTCTCAGTTATTTAACGCGATGTACGGATAAACAGCGTAATATTCGTCTTGTCGACTTCACGCCTGTAGGATTCTCGCGCTGTAGAAAATGAAGTGCGCTAATGAGAAATGATGTCTCGACGGAAAGGCGTTTTGCCGAAAAAAAAAGACCTGGCTCGACATTCTTAAATAATTGCACGCTGCTGAGATGCGCGATTGTGATTATACGCGAAACGATAACACGGTAAATCGGTGTGTGTCAGCGGTGACGTATTATCGATACCGCCGCAAGCATCGAACGCTCATTATCGTAAACGATGCGGCGACAGGCAGTGTTGTCTGTCGATTTTAGTTCTTCCCCTAATACTTTATCCCTCTACACGTGTGCTTGCGAGTTTAACAGCGTGTCCCCATCGTTTATTAAATTAACGATCAGTCGTGAAGCTCACCTTTATTGGATGCTTTCGGGATGGCGTATAGAAACGGGAGGGAAATAACGGTGGATCTAGAGCTATAAGCTGCGCTAAACGGAGCGACATTTGTCAACCCGTTACTGTTATTTTTTACTATTAATTAGTAAATGTTTATTAATTAAATGACAACTTATATGATTTATACAGGGTGTCTGAAATATGATGTCCAATCTTAAATTTGTGGGTAGGGACATAAAAACGGTGACGAAAAGTCCTGAACAATTTATGTAATTTATGTAATATGTAATTTATATAAACATTTTTCAGGTTTTTTTCTTTTTTCTTTTTTCGTGGAATAATTTTATAAGTGTATCAGAGATCTGATTTTCTTTTTTTAAACACGAGTCGCAGCGCGGTGTGTTTTGTAATAATTATGCCGCGGCTGCGATTCTAAAAGTAGTATGTCGCATCGAGAATTTTTTTTAATTGAACTCCCGCATTGCAAATTCTCCTCTTGGTTATATTTGATTCTCTTTCTTAATTGAAAAGTTGCTGGCAAAAATTTAAAAATGAAAAGATAATAAGTATTGAAATACGATTTGTTACAGCGATTATTAAAATCGTAAGGTAGCATTCGGTCGGTCTTATCGGATGATATTTAGGTCATTGAAATGATAAAATAGATTATTGGATTTCCTCCAGGTCCTTAAGGCATAAATAAATTTTCTTAATACGCGCTTTACGAGGGCATTATTCGTAAAGCGAGAACTCGCGCGCAGATATATCTCTATATACAGGGTGTCTCAGCCCATGTGTAAAATCCTATACAGATAGGTAAGTCTTAGGGAGATAAATAAAAAAGTTCTGTAACATTTTATAAAATTCTCAATTGTTATTGAGAAAAAAATTAATTTGTCTAGCGCAAGAGCGACAAGGAAGCTGCGGGCAAGTGAGCGCGACAGGCGATTGGCGCCGTCGCCTATCGCGCTCACTCACCTATAGCTTCCTTGTTCTCTTGCGCTAGACAAATTAATTTTTTTTTTAATAAGTATTGAGAATTTTTCAAAACGTTAAAGAACTTTTTTTATTTATCTCCCTAAGACCTACCTATCTGTATAGGATTTTACACATGGGCTGAGACACCCTGTATATGATAAAAAAAAAAAAAAAATTAAAATTACTTTGGTTTCTTCACTTCGCCCAAGATTCCATTGTACGATTAATGCTTTCGGTCACTTCGCAGAACATTAACGTCGGTGGGGAATGGTCCGAGCGTATCTCTACTTTTTTCGTGCCGGCTTGCACGATTTTTCGGGCTTCATCGAAAAACGTCGTAAATTCGTTTCACGTATCAAACCGCGGGGACGCGAGAGAGAGTATTTCAAATGCCGACGCGCGAGCGCGACACTACGTGTAAGAAACACGGGGCTAGCCAAAAGGCAGACAAGCTAGCCTCGGCAAGAAAGAGGAAGACGAAGGCTCTCCCTAGCAGGAGAGAGTATTTCATCGTTCTTTCGCGAGGTTTTTTGCGGCGGATTCTTGCCAAGTCTTGGGCGGGTATTACCTCCTTTGAATCTACCTCGAACAAGGCTTGATCTTTAAGACGCTCGGGGGGGTTACGTTAGTAATTTGCGGATTATACGAGCAGGACGCGTCAGAGGGATAGGAAGCGCTGGAAGAAGGCCGTGGCGGTAAAAAGCAAAAAGAAATAGCGTCGCCGGTGAACTCGGGCCGAACGATAGTATGCACCCTCGTCTGTAATTTTCTGACCTTTTCCCTCGCGTCGTCATCTCCCCTGATTTATCCCTCTTTGCTTTTCGTACTTATCCTCGCTCTCTTCGCCGGTGTTTTCAACCCTGCGCCTCGTCTCTCAGTCGTCGTTCCCTTTACCGCCTCCTTCCTCCCCCCCGCGCGATTCTGCATGACGTAAAGCAGGCCGCGAAAGACTTTTTCATTTCAATAACCACGTCCGATGTGTTATTTACTTGAAAGATACTCGGGAGGGTTACTTCAATGGTAATTTACGTTACATTCTCCGCTACATCTTTGATGATCTTAGATACCGTGTATAGGGGTCAATCATCTGAGGGGAGTTATTGATAATTCCAAGATGATTATAGAGGACTTACAAAGCTTCGTTTCCTGAATATCTTGTAATTGATCGGCTCTCCCCCTTACCTACTTACCCATCTCGGACTAGTGAGTTTTAACGAGTTTATACACGCAAGAAGCACCCCGACAGTATATTTTCTTTTTCGAGAAAAGGATAAAAATTATGACGTCAGGTCAAAAATTTCTTTCGAGACAAAAAACGTTTTATTTTATTGTAATTGGAATCGGAGCACGGTATTGTTGCCTGCAGAAGTTGTTTCCCCTCGAAAATAATATTACAAGAAATAATCAGGTTAATGAATGCTTCTCTCGGCGTACCTGAGAGATTTCATTTATCATTTTTACAATCAGGTGAATTTATGGATTATTCGGCACAGCGACGGAGAAGCGATAGCACTCGCGGGAATAGCGATAGGTGCGTAACTCGACCAGCCTTATAAATATTGCGATAATTAATGTATCGGAAACGATATTATCGTCGCGCATTAATTTTAGCGAGCGTTTTTAGCGGCGCACCGTCCTTTCTTTATTTTTTTAAAATATAATTTCCGAAGACGCTGAAAACGAGGTCAATAAAACCGGGGATTAGAATAATAAATCAACACAAATATACTTAATCGTTTCTTTATTTTACAAAATGTATCAGTTGATCATTTTCGTTGTACAGTGACCGGCAATAATAGTCTTACTTACTGCGGCGACGGCGACTAACGTGCGTAAGCTAACGTGGGGTGCGTTAGGTCCCACTTCCCCGTTCTCTCGCTTTTTTCGACGCTCCACGGCTCACGTACGCGCTCCGCGGTGGGTCCTGACGCACATCACGCTAGCTCACGCGCGTTAGCTGCCGTCGCCGCAGTGAGTAAAGTAACTGTACAAAAAATTATTTTTACTCGCTTACTTTTGTAACATTTAATTTTTAACGATTATCGCCTTCTGTCTCCTTTTTTCTTCTCGCAAGTATACTGAATAATTCCAACGTTCATTGACGTAATAATTTTACTATATCTAAACGTGAATAACGTCGTAAAAAGTGTTAAAAAACAGGAAAAAAAAAAAATGTAAAAGAAAAGAACACCAAAAGGGAGGCCAGGGTTTTAGTACAATAACAGCTACGGAAAACAATCTTTCGGGAACATATACATTAAGCCTTGTTAAAGTAGTAGTCATTTCTCCCCGAGACATCCTGTAGGCGGTGCGGCGGGTAAATAGGTTGCATTTAGAGGCACTCAGAACGCGCAGCGTGTGGGCCGCTCAAAACACGCGAGGAAAAGCCGCATTGACGTTATCGGCTCTCCCTTCAGCTCTCCTTCCGGGGTGGGATGTCCCCGGGGTGCCCTGTGTAAGTAGCACGCACGGGGAGAGACAATGGATTCTTTTATACTGATAGGAAAGGAAAAAAAAAGGAAGGAGAACTTACATGGGACCGTCGATGGCGCGACGATGTCGTCGCGATGTAACGACATGAGTGCAACGATCGCGTGGCACTGCGCGAGAAATACGTATAACTCATATTTGTAGGCCGAGAAAAATTTCTATCCTTTTTGAGTCTTTTAAAATATTTTTTGTTTTTTTTTTGTCGACGATTGTTTTAGATTAATAAATTTTTCGTACGACTGAGTTTCCGCGCGACATTTTCTGTTCGTTGGCTATGCGATAGACCAACTATTTCTATACGACGGATGATAATTTATGAAATAGGTTATATTAGAAAGCTTTATTTCCGGTCCGATAGCTTATTTACGTAGTCGACAAAATAGGTGTGTGATGCTGGCACTCTCAAATTAAGATTTTTTTTTTTAATCAAGTTGCATTCGTTTGTCCACGTATGTCCAACTAAAAATTTTATTTGTCCAACTTTTAAAAAGAAGTTATATCTAAGTTAAAAAATTAAAATCATACAAAGTGTCCCAAATAATGTGTCGCTTCCAAAATTAATTTATGTACGCGTAAGAGCGACGTGAAAGCTGCGTGCGAGTG
This sequence comes from Cardiocondyla obscurior, assembly GCF_019399895.1. Taxonomy (NCBI): domain Eukaryota; kingdom Metazoa; phylum Arthropoda; class Insecta; order Hymenoptera; family Formicidae; genus Cardiocondyla; species Cardiocondyla obscurior. The sequence continues at coordinate 6,774,741 of NC_091873.1, read as the reverse complement.
AGCGAATGGCGTTTGTCGCGCTCACTCAACCCGAGCTTCCTTACGCGTACATAAATTAATTTTTTTCTTTAAAATTATTGAGTTTTTTAAAATTGTATTTGACTTTTCGTCTTCGGTTTTAATTTCCTACCCATAGTTTTTAGAAGCGACACATTGTTCGGGTCACTCTGTATGTGAGGTATATATTATGGTTTTAATTTGTTAACTTAGATATAACTTCTTTTTAAAAGTTGAATAAATAAAATTTTTAGTTGGACATACGTGGACAAACGATGGACAAACGAATGCAACTTGATTTAAAAAAAAATCTTAATTTGGGGGTGCCAGCATCACACACCTCGACAAAATTCGATATTTTTAGTTATCCTGGGCGACATTGTCTAAACGTTTTTCGCCGCGTACTAGTCTACTGTTTGCGTGCTTATCTTACGCAATGCTCGACTGTCGAATTCTTGTTAAGAAATATATTTAATAAATATATTAAAAATATATTTCAAATAAAAATATTATGAAGAGAAAAATTGTAACGGGTTGAAAATATTTATCGCTAAATATTATTCTGAAAATTAAATTATATTATAAACTCTCTATTAGCGTAATGGCGTTTATAGATATGTCAATTTGGATCAATATTGAATGCATTATGGTGTAGTCAATAGAACCAGAGCTATTACAACCGTACGATGTTCAGCTCCGTAGATCACCTATACAAGGGAACGCATACACGAGCATCCGCTAGATTGTATGTCCGTTAGACTCAATAGAATATCATAGAGAGATGATGATACACTGTATCTGCGAACGGATATTAGGTTCAACCCTGAAGTTGCAAGCCCGTAAAGCAGATTCTGTTAGATTATATTACCTCGCTGTACCCATCGGAAAATAGTTTATTCGAGTAACAATGATTTCAAAAATCCAGCCACAAATTAACCGTGCTAGCGCGCAAAATCATAATAAAATCTTTCCACGAACAAAATTTCGCCGACAAAATTTTGATCGCATGTATAACTTTCAATTTTTATTTATCTGTTAAATCAGACGAAGTAACCCTCGCGTGCGAAGCTCTCGATTGCGACACGCGTATGAAAGAAGTTCGAAAAACCTCAGCGAGATTCTTAGACTACGAAAGGCGTCGCGTCGCTTTGAATAATTATTTTTAAATCAAGCGCAACGCCGAGCTATATACGCAAGGAGGCCGGCGCGAGGGGAAAGAACGGGGGGGGGAGTCGAAGGGCGCTGAAGAGGATCGAAAGCGTGAAGTAGGTCAGTAAAGCTCGACGTGTGTGACTGCCTGCCTGTTGGGCTTTTCTCTCTGTATGGCGTCTACTCCTGCGGACGTGCTCGTCCTTGATCCCGTCGCGCACCCTACGAGAACGGGGGGGAGGGAGGGTCGAGAATAACGTCCGTCCGTCCGTCCGTCCGTCGGTCCCCGTTCGTACACGAGACGTACGGGCGCGTATGTGCGGGTGACATGCGTGCATCGTCAATCACTGACGTTCCATGACCTCCGCCGTGGAACATCGGCCCGACTGCACACTCTGTATCCCTATCCCTGTCGCCTTACCCGAGTGGTGGTTCCTCCTCTCTGTATACCGATGCACTTTACGCTCGCGAGCGCCCGTACCCTCCGCGCGCGTGTATGCACGGTACATCTCTTGGTGCCGCCGCACGACATGCACCAAGGGACGTCGGTGTGAGAGAGCGTCTGCCCCCGGCGCTGCTGCAATCAATACCAACTGATGCATTTGTGCGCCCGTGGCTTTCGTGCCTGGCCGCTCGTACGCAGTGCCCGCGTTCATCTCAAACTATATTTCGCGATATTCTTTTCTCTTTTATCCTCTTTTTTTTTTTTTCCTTGCTTCTCGCTCTTTTCGCCAAGCGAGAGAAAATGTTCACCTTTATAAAAAAAATTATTTACAATAATTATTCTTTTTTGGTACCAGCACTCCCATGATACAATTTCGTTCGATCGTTTTTCGTACGTCCGTTTCAGCCGCGCTGTCTTATCTCCGGTCGCTTAAATAAACGTCCCGATTATAATATGCATTGTACACGCTAGCGATGACAGCGTTGAAAATTATTTTATCCTTTCAACTATAACTTTCTTCCATTTGCTAATTAGCTTTGCGCGTGGAATTCTAATTAAAACTGCGATAATTTATAAATGACCGATAGTCTCGCTAACGTAAATGCGGTTTTGCTTCCTTGCCGCGCCGTTAAAAGCCGCTTATCTCGGATGCAGATGTATGCATTATTTGTCGCGTACGTGAAATGACGTGACATTAGCACGTTTAAAATTTATTTAAACGCCCCGGCGCCCGCACGTGTGCCGACAGCGTTACAACTTCGTCGCATAAACGCCGAGCGCGTAATCCGTAATTAAAGCGGCTCATAACTTTTAAACGTTTATAGATAACAACGGCGCGATGATCCGAAAGACCTCTTGCAGGGCTTTGCGCTAGGCTCGGAGGCTCTCCGGCCGGATCCTGCGATCCGATACTTTCTAGAATTTTAGATTCCTTGAAATTTTAATGAAAGTGGATTTACTCGGCAGTCAGTGAAAGTTAACGAACTACTTGAACGTGTTATTCAATTACATTTCTTAAATTCATAATAGAATAATATTAAAAAAAATATATATAAATTAAAAAAAAGATTCTGCTAGATTGTCTTTTAATCTCGAGTATCAGTGCCAATCCCGAGATTAATTACATATTTTTTTTAAGTTGACGGGGATCTAACAAAGAAGATTTAACTAATTTAATGAGACGTTCGTGCACAGCGCGTCGAGAAATCGGATCAACGGCGGTCGTTAAAGGGGAGAGTGAAATTTAAAATCCCATACCGTACGAGGGACCGCGGGTTATGCCCGGAAGTGGGATTTACCGTCGCGGGGGCACAGCCTTTACCTCGCGGACAGCTGGGCGAGCCGCGAGGGTATTTTTCGACGAAGAGCAGCGAGATCGAAGCGCGCGGGTCGGCCGACATGGCAATAAACAATTACTTAAGGCACTGTTACGCGCGTGGCACACCCACGCATTAGCCGAAGTAGAATGCCGCACCCATCCGTGATCCGCCGTGGGTTGGGCTCGGTGCCTCCATTAGTATATACGTCCCACACCTTTCACGTGGTGCGTGCTCATGTTCGCCCGCACGTGAACGTACGTGTACGTGTTTGCCGTACGGGCGGTTCACGTGTCTTCGATTATATATACCGGGGACCTGGAGTGAATACGACTCCGGCGCTCTGCACTTCTTCCCCGTCGTACGCGCGAATACACACCGGAGTGTCGCGTGCGAGGACTACCTTTCCCATATTTTTTTTTCTTCCGCCGATCGAGAACGGTAGGACGACTCTGTCGGATCTAATGCCGACAAATGGCTTATCGCGACCGAGGAACGGCGTATCTACTCGCGCGATTAAGGCATCCGCGGTTTATGACCTGTGCGAACCTGGAACCCGACTTTTAAAACATAAAAAATTGATAACGTGGTTCGATCGTACTATATAGTACAATCGAACCACGTTATCAATTCTTTTTAAATATATTTTTTAATATTTCCCGGGGCGAGAATTGAGTAAAATGTAAAAGACGGGAATGAAGTTTACAGCAATACGCTTCGAGCAGCGGGATGCTCGGTCGTGGTTCATAGGCGCATATATTTCCCTCGTCTTCGCCATCTATCTTTACCGAAAATACTCTCCTTTCTACCTCTCTCTCTCTCGGGAAAATAAGTCGATGCGAGAGCTACGTGGTTCGGTTTCAGAAAATCGATCGCGATGCGGGGCATCGCGCCGCGCGGAACTCAGACAGCGGCCCGGCAAAATTTGGCCGTGCGTCAATCGGCTCGATTTAGACATCGCTTGTGAAACACCGGGGCGATATCCACCGGCTAAATTCATCTCGAATCGAAATGTTTTGATGGCGGACTCTGGTTGCGCATATAATGTTTTGCTTTTGATAAATCCATCTGGCCGTGACGGTTACCGCGACCGGCTTTCGCGAGCGTGCCCGAAAATCATTGCCGAACGCTGTTTTATGCCGGGCGCTATTTCGCGCTTAACAGCCCCGGTGTTTGCAACCGTGTGATTTATCATCGTGCATTGCTCCTCGGCGTTTCCACCCGTCGAGAATTTCGTAATATCACTCAATTCAGCGGGATAGATTTTGTACGTCGGGAGAAAACGCTCCGCGCGCTGGATTCAGTAAATTGAGATGCTATCGAGTCACGCCACAATGACGACCGAGTTACGAAAAAAAAAAAAATTAAAAAGATTTCCACGCTGTATCCGTCGAAATAACGCGCGTAATGCGTCGCACCGGCGCGGTATCAACGGGCGCAATCGATGTTAATGCGATACGCGTACGCATAACTTGCTCGTAATTCCGTTAATACGACGGGAATTTTCCAAAATTACCACTCGCGCTCGCCTGACATTGCTCGCGCGCGTTGCATATCGCTCGTACATTTCTGCTGCAAACGCCGCCCTTTTCTATTTATGTATACACCGCCGTACGGGAATATCTTTCGGGTTCTCACGTGTACGCAATCTGGCGAACCTATTGCAGCTGGAAAGTTATATTTGTCCGCAATTGGTGGTGCCCGCTCGCCCCGTAAAATCTCCGCCTCCACTTGTTTTTAAACACGAGCTCTCGTTCGGAAACTAACATCTGCTTTTTACATTTTTTTTTTCTTTTTTTTTTAAATTGCTTCGGCAATCTCGCGTGATGCATCATCATTGATTCGGGCTTTCCCAGAGAAGAGGAAGTACCGTCACTGCTTATCGTTTCTAAATACAAAAATAAAATTTAAATAACTGGAAAAAGGCCGAATCTCGCAAAGGAATCGGCTCGGAGCTTTACTCGACCGAGTAATTTTTTTTTTTTTAATTTGATTACATCGCGTCAGCGTTTTCCCCGCTACATTGTTACTTCTTTTTTTTTTTTCCTTTCTCTCTCTTTCTCTCTCTCTTCTTTCCCTAGCAGCGTATGGTCCTGATTAAACGTAGCATTTCCTTTCTTGACTATGTCAGTCTCAGTCCGGATATATAAATGCGAGCAAAGCGCGGTATTGTGGGAACAGGCGGTTTATTTAGTAAGGAAGATATGAAAATCCGTGCAAGTGACGATTCGGATGCGAATCGAATAAACAGTTTCTCTGGACATGACAGCTTATGCACGCGCACGTGCAGCTGCGAACGCGTCCGCGTGCGCGTATACGCACAAACCGTGTGTAATTGAAACGCCGAGAATGATGTAGAGACTGTCGCTATATCGCTTACAGAAATAACCCTGTTTCTGCTGGGAAAAACGATTTTACAACCGTGCCTAGCGCTCGACAAATAATATAAAACTAAAATTAAAAAAACAAAGTAAATAGAAAACGATTGAATATTTATAATTTATTAGGAAACTGTACTGTAAAAAAAGAATCATAAATTAATATTCATCAATTAAAATTAAATACGTAGAGTTCGATTAGTTATTCGATTAAGTAGTCTTTTGATTATCGATAATAATTATCCATCCATCGCAAAAATAATTTTTTAAAATAATCCCGTTTATTTTTGCGCCAATCTAATTTGTCGTTTATCTTTTTTTTCTTTTTAAATTAGATTAATAAAAGTTCTTAATTATTAGGGAACGATAAGTGCGCGCAACGCTTACGTCTTCAAGCTTTCTCTGCGAGCGGATATTAGATTGTACTAAATAGCACAATACGATAGTTCTGTATCGGGTTACTAAAGATACGTAATATCTTGTAGCGATCGCGCAAGATTGGTATTGTTTGCTTATCTCGCATTAAACCACGCGTAATCTGCGCTGGACGGGCTGCCGCTCGATTATTAATTCAGTGCTAACGAGCCTGATAATCATAATACACATCAGTGAATTGTTTCGATGCGATAATAACGACCATAATAATTAGTTTGGGTAGAATCGAACTGGCGAATGTGCGTTATGTAATATTTAATACAATAATTTGCTTGATCTTCACCCGTGATAAATATCTTCGTGATAAAATTGTCTCTTTAACTCTATATCACAAGATTGCGAGACGTTTCGCGAATCGCGTCCCGCCCATGATTCCCCGAGCGTCGTTCGGTTTATAAGGTCAGGAAGTTTTGATCTTTCCGGCGCGCTCAATCACGCCGCTCATCCCGACGAATTGCGTTTACCGCGGGCATGCGGCCGCGATCGAGACATCAGCGCGATATCTTGGCCGGGGTCGTTTTCCCCGGCGTCTTTCGAGGACGCGGGAGAGCGCTCACGGTTATACCGCCGCGGGAAAGGAGAGAGAATACGACCACTCTAAAACCGCCGGATTTTCTCGTAAAAACCGCCCTTAAAGACAGGTCCCGGTGGCATTAGCGAAATGTCGGTAAGAGCTGCGACAGCGTACGACGGTCGCCGCCGCCCTCCTCCTCTTCCCCCCCCCCCTTTTTCCCCCGGTTTAATGTCAATCCTCAAATGTCACGTAACCATCCACTACTTCGGCTGGTGTCCTTATCGTCTGCGAGCTCCCAAGGGGGCTCTCTCGCGGGAATAACGCTTCGACACGGCGCATTGTGCCGCCTCCCGCTTCCTCCCCGCGGTCCCCCGAAAACTCTCGGTTTCCTTCGGTAGCTCGTTATTGCCCCGGGTGCGGCACTTCGTCGCTAATTGGATATGTATTTGCCACCGTTTGTTCTAGGACAGAAGCGCGATCGTTTCCCCCGGTCCGGCTGCGCTTATTTTTTGCCACTCCCTCCGGCAGTTTGTCTTTTTATTGCGCGACATTTCCGACAAGTTCACGTGGCCTCACGGAAACGCCGCGATCTTCGGGATGGAGGGAATCTCTTCCGGTTCTTTTCCCGCGTACCACGCTACAACTAAATCGAACGGCTATCCTCGATTTTTTAGACCACGCGCGACGGGGCGGCTCGCGTAATTTATCATTTTCGATCGAAATTTCGCATCGATAACGGGCGCGTTTTCTTAATTCGAAATAAATCAACGGTTCTCTACACGACTTCAATAAAAACACGGCACTTGTTACATTTCAATATCGGACCGACCGCGGTTGTTGATCGCGATAAAGCATACCGAAAGTGCAATAATTTCGATCTTGTTGACCGAGGGAGATTCTCGTGGCGTGTAACATTCGCCGCGATCGTTCGCGAAAGTCGTCGGATTAACCGGAAATTTCGCATAACGGCGGTATAACTATGCGAGGCCGCGGCGCGAAGATGGTTACTAGTAATTGCAGTTCGGAGTCGTTGAATGTGCGTATCGAGTCTGCGGCTAACCGCGTTGCATGGCATCGCTTTCCTCGCAGATAGCGCAGGAAACTTCGACATAGCGGTTGTCCCGTAAGCCACGATCAGCCATCATATTGGACTACTTTTCCGAGGCGAACTTTCACGATGCAATAAAAGAAAAGATTTCCGCGTGTTCGATTAACGGTTAAAAAAATAAAAGAAAAAAAAAAAGAAAAGAATTACACAAACCTCGAGAAATATATACAGGGTGTCTCAGCCCATGTGTAAAATCCTATACAGATAGGTAGGTCTTAGGGAGATAAATAAAAAAATTCTTTAACGTTTTGAAAAATTTTCAATACTTATTGAAAAAAAATTTAATTTGTCTAGCGCAAGAGGACAAGGAAGCTATAGGTGAGTGAGCGCGACAGGCGATTGGCGCCGTCGCCTATCGCGCTCACTCGCCCGCAGCTTCCTTGTCGCTCTTGCGCTAGACAAATTAATTTTTTTCTCAATAACAATTGAGAATTTTACAAAATGTTAAGTAACTTTTTTATTTATCTCCCTAAGACCTACCTATCTGTATAGGATTTTACACATGGGCTGAGACACCCTGTATATATTTTTTTTAACGATTAAAAATGGTTTGGAGGATATTTTCTGATTTTATTTTTAAATTAAATAAAACTTGGTTTTGGGTAAAAAATATTTTTTTTGTTAAATTAAATAAAATTGGTTTGGTATTAAATTTGGTGTTAAATTAATTAAAATTGGTGTTAAATTAAATTGGTTTAGAATTATTTAATTTAATTTAATTTAATATTTTATAAAATTTGGTTTAAAACTGATTCTTTAATAAATGGTCCCAATTTTTTTTTCCAATTCTTATATATTACTATTTATATCATTATTTTATATCACTATTTTACAGGGGCCGTGCTAACTTCGCGAATCTAGCACGGCACTTTTCCCTCTAAAATACTAAAAGAGCTAGAAAAGCTGAACATTATTTTTGCGATGTTTGGAGGATATTATTTTCTGGTCTTATTTTTAAATTAAATAAAACTTGGGTTTGGGTAAAAAATATTTTTTTTGTTAAATTAAATTAAATTGGTTTAGAATTATTTAATTTAATTTAATTTAATATTTTATAAAATTTGGTTTAAAACTGATTCTTTAATAAATGGTCCCAATTTTTTTTGCCAATTCTTATATATTACTATTTATATCATTATTTTATATTACTATTTTACAGGGGCCGTGCTAATTTCGCGAATCTAGCACGGCACTTTCCCCTCTAAAATAAAAATCTACACGAAAAGTCCGCAGGAATACTTTGTGGACAAGAAGATTTTTTAAGGGTGCAAACCTGCGTGCGTATGCACCTCGATAGTTTGTCGTGGCGGGTGATCGTGACGTTATGATTAACGTCGTTGAATTTCGCGCAAGTTTTATGCATCGCGCGAATTGTCAGCGTTTGCAATATATTTCGCGACTAGCCGTAGGATTCGAGAGCTTCGCTATCCAAACTGAATAAGGACGGCGCGGTCTGTGGTCTTGCTTTCGTAACATGTGGACGAAGATCCTCATAAAGGCCGCAATATAAGGCCGCGGAGGATTTACTAACGTTACTTCAAGAAAGTACTAACGATCTTACAACGGTGCCTTCTCCGCCTCTTTGCGCAACGGTTTTACTACTATTATTCAAACGGCTGTTTAACGTTTTAATTCCGCCTTCCCCGCAAAAGTGTCTTACGTCAGATCAATGTCCCAATTTCTTTTTTTTTTCTTTTTTATTCTTTTTTTTTTTTGGCGCATAAAACACGTACGTTCGCTCGAACATTATCCCGAGCGATATCTCCATCGGCTCCCAGATAGCCGTGAAAACGATTCGGATCACCGGCGTCTGCGACCTCGGCAGCGAGCGATCAATCACATTATTTGGTCATGCCTCCCCCTCATTAGCCACGCTGGGTTTTACTCGCGAGCCGCGCCGCAACTCTTGCACGAACGTCGGGAGATCTACCGCGGGGAGGTGGAAACCCCCCGCCGTCCCCGTAAAACAGCGGAACTCTTATTGTTACCCCGGTTTCTCCATCCGGGGAAGTTGCTCGTCTTCTTGCCGCCGCGGCCGTCGTCCGCGAAAAGCCGTAAACATTATTATACCTGAACTAATTGACTTTGCATAGGCGACCCTCCCCCGCGCTTCCTCGCCTCCTTCGGCGGGGTCACCGACTACGCTTGTAAACCGTCGTGGTTTAATTAATTTAATTAAATTAAATAAAATAAATCTTAAACCTTTTATTTAATTTAAAATCTAAGTCGGACCATTAAATTAAAAAAAGAAATTTAAACCACTTATATTAGAATTGGGACCATTTATTTAATAATCGATTTTAGATCATTTATAAAGAATTTAATTTAATTAAATTAAATAAATGTTAAAAATTTTTATTTAATTTAAAATCTAAGTCGGACCATTAAATTAAAAAAAAGAACTTTAAACCATTTATATTAGAATTGGGACCATTTATTTAATAATCGATTTTAGACCATTTATAAAGAATTTAATTAAATTAAATTAAATAAATGTTAAAAATTTTTATTCCGTTCAATTAATTCAATGTCACGCGTCTTTTCCTTTTCGATTGGAGGGCCGATTGATCGAAATTAAGAGCCGGTTCTCTGATCGCTTGGCGGCGGTCATCGAAACTTCGAAACGCAAACGGTTAAAGTAATTGAACAAAATAAAATAAAATATATAAAGAGAGAGAGAGAGAGAGAGAGAAGAAGAGAAGTTGAAAGGAATTATTGATTAACGGCTGTACATTTTTACGAAAGATTTGCAGAAATGCGCGCGGATTGAAATCGTATAAATCCAGTAAGCGGCGGAACGTTAAAAATTTACAACGCGCGTTTGTCGAAGGGAAAAAAATATTTACATCGGGAAATGTCGGGCTGTGTGCATTATCGATTTACAGCTCGAATAACTGTAATACATCGCGTATAAAATGCGAGAGAGCAAAACCTTTATGCGCGGATGTAAAAGAAAAAAAAAAACTTTTTCCTTCCCTCCCTTTTTATTTTGTTACTTTATTTATTAGCGGCGTTTGTTACCGCGCAATCGAATCGGCGGTTAAATTTACACCGGCTACTTTGATTTATGCAATTCCGCGGCGTCGAAAACGAGTGCGGACAGATTACGGCGATATAATATCTATGACCGGGAACGGTGGTATCATTAAGTATTACCAATTGAATCGAGGATTGCATTTCTCACGTGTTATGATATCAATGTCGAAGCGAATTCGATCGTTTAAACTTCACCTGCCCGAGCGCGAAGAATACCAAGCCGGATTCCCGTTTTTCTTTTTCTTTCTTTTTCTTTTCGTTTCCTTTCTTTTACTTATTCAGGCCGCGCAGGGCGGCGTAATCTCCTAAACAATTTTTACGATTATATTGAAACGCGGCGCGCCTTCCCTTATTTCGGCGATCGATTTGCAGAGGTTCTGAAAAACAGCGAACGCGATTATCCAGTGCCGAGCTATCGCTCACGTCGGGGGAGGAGAGCCGGCAGAACGAATCTCGTATGATGTATTCATACAGGGCGGCGACGCGGAGGGAAAAAGAAGTGTACTACCCGTGATCGATAAACGCTCCTCGTGCGAGAAAAGGGGGGTCGGTCGCGCCGGGGCGGGGGACGTAAGGAGGTCCACGAGACGCCGAGCAGATAGACGAAGGAGCTAGATGACGGTAACGCAGCGAGGAAGATTGGCAATTTTCGCAAAATTAAGCGAATTGAATCGAATTATGTCGAGCCGATGACGTCAGGCTTGTAACTCGCTGAATTGGCGAGAAATGTGGCTCTCTTCGTCTCCTCTCTTTCTTCCCTTCCCATTTCATCCTGTTTCGCGCCAGCTCTCTTTCTCTCTCCGTCCTTCTTGACTTGTGCCGCCGACTTGTCTCCGGCTCAACTTACATTTATCAGCCGCGGATGAGAGAAAGAGAGATAGAAGGGATACGTCTTCTGCCGTTCCCCTTTCCGATAGCGTGCGAATTTCTGTTTCGACGAGGCGATCGATTCGCCATACGCGGCGAGGCCAAGGCAAAAGCGGGTGACTGATTGACTTGGTCGAACTTAATTGCGCGTGAATCATTCGTTCTACATAATTGCACGGAAGAGTTATCGTCGGCAGTTGAGTATTATGCTTATCACGTGTTTTTAAATTAAATAAAAACTGTGGCCCCTGAAGGTGTTTGTACCTTCCCCGGCTCGAGTACGTGGTGTACTCGATGTGCAATGCCAGGAAGGTACGGTGCGCTCTTAGTAGGATCAAACCTCCCCGCCGGGCCCTCCCCGGGACTAAGTCCCAGGTACTGCCCCAGCGGATCGTTGATTCGATCCCTTAAGCCCCCTCGCACGTGTTTTTAAATTAAATAAAAATTTTTTTAATTTATTTAATTAAATTAAATTAAATTAAATTCTTTATTATATATATACATATATAATAAATGGTTTTAATTCTTATACAATTCTTATACAAATATACATTCTTATACATATCATTTTCAATTAAATAAGTGCACGCTAAAAGGTTTATTCACACCGTACAATACGGTGCACGAGCGCGAGCGCGGCCTAATTAACGTAGTTGCACTGTGGCGCATTCCACATGAAGAACACGTGTTACACCATTAATTATTAATTAGCGCCGCAATATGGAAATTATAATGCGGTAATGTACATACATTATAATAATTAAAGCGTGTGATTCGTTACTTTCCGGTTGAAATCTTAGCTGCGCTTAACCGCCGAACGTGGCGAACTCCGGCATTCTATCTTTTCCTTAAAAATAAAAAATAAAAATTAAAAAAAAAAATAACGAAAAAGGAGAGAAAAAGAGAAGGGATAAAGTATCGCGACTGTGTGAATTATTGAGTGAGGAAAAACGTTATTTGCGGTAAATTACATTCTAAGCACGATGCACGCCGAAGATTAAAATCCAGGTAAAAGCTGCGTTCCACCTTTATGAGCGTTGTTTATGCCAACGTAACTTTTCCGGAAGGTGGGGGGGGGAGGAGGAGAGGGAGGTGTGCAACGTGCATAAATATCTCTGTTAAACTCGGGCTGCAAGATTAAAAACTTTTTCTCCCCGCCGCCGCGGCCGCCGCATAAAATTCTAGCAAATTTACAATTAAATTTCACAGCCGTGATAATAAAGTAAACAACTGCCACCTTTGCATGCAAATTGCGCGCGCGGTTTACGCGATGGAGAACGGCGGCGGCGGTAGGCGCGCGTCCCGGTGGCCGTCATTCGCGGCGATTGTTACAAGGAAAAAAAAAAAAAAAAAAAAAAAAAACAGAATAAAAAAATTATCTCCCGGGATGTCACCGAAGATAAGGAGCGGATAAGAATACTCGCGGGGGAAATCGATCTCTCGCCGTTCGGGTTTATCTCGCGGCGGCGCGCGAGCGGCCTCGTCAGCTGCCACGCAAGCCGTTCGTAAAATAATAATTTCCCCGAGATCTCTCGCGCTGGGGGAGAGAAAGAGAGGAGAGAAAATAGTCGCGGTTTGGACCGGATCGATCTCTCTCTTTTGTTCTCCGCCGCCCGCTGCGCCCGTGAGACTATTTCGCGTGGCGGCCGCGCTATCAGCTGCGTGCGCGAAATGTGGCAGGAATCCGTTTCCCGGTTCCCGTCGTGCCTCCCGCGATCGGTCCACGAGTTACGAGCCAGGCCGCTCTGCTCGCAGGACTGCGAAACGAGAAGCGACAGCACCCCACGGGAAATTGTATCGACGCGCGCCCTGTGCGGGCAAATCGATTTCTTCTCCCGACTATTTTTTTTTCTTTTTTTTTTGCCTCTTTTTCTTTTTTTTTCTCGTGGAAGAAACGACCGACTTCGCGAACTCGTACGACCTGGTTTCTCCTCATCGCGGAAATATCCCGCGCGATAAAACTCGCGTCTCGAACAAAGAGCGGAAGCGCAAATATCATTCGTCAGCACGTATATCGTCTTAAAACATCCGACATATATATCTTTATGTCCGGTTTATTGAATGACCCCCGCCGGTTCGACCGTACGTGATCCCTGGCACCGACGTGCGTCACGTAAAATTTTATACGAGTGCTTTTTCTGTATTTTTAAAGCCGCGAACCGGCTCGCGCCGGCCGTCACAGACCCGCGAATTTCATTCGCGCGAACCTTGCCCGGGTGCTTTCACTCGGGCGCCGCGTAACGCGGAATCAGTTTTAATGGGGGAATTACGCGATTTCGATGGCGCCACGTGCAAATAACGATGCATGAATATTTAAGCGGATCGGCGGAAATCATTACGAAAACAATAGACGGGCGGGTAAACAGAAAAACCCCCTTTGATTAATGTACCGTCGATAATTAAACGAAAAAGTAATAATGTGCCAGATTTTATTATCGCCGGGCCGCACGTGGGCCACGCGTTGTTTTCATATTATTCAGATAATTATCCGAGCCACAATTCCGACGAGTAATTTGCATCCGTCACCGCGTAGTTATTGCACCGTGGGAATGGAAAAATTGCGGGGGGCCGCGCTTCTCCTCTCTTCGCCGCGAAATCGGCAAATCGCGTAGCGGCTTTAAATTTTCGGTAACTTTAATTACGTCCAGCTGACCCCCTGCGCGGCTAATTCGGCGCAATTAAATTTTCTCCCGCCGTCGAAACGAAAACGTGGCGGCAAACAGTCACGCCGGGAATTACGAGACGCCGAATGAATAATTTATCTTCGGACAATTTGTCCCGCTTTTGCTCTTACAAGGGAAGAAACTGTATTCGAAATAATCGCATTCTTTTAAAGATTTCGTACTTTAAATGCGCGTCGTCCGCTAGCAGATCCAGCGCGGTAGTCGTCGGGTTTCGTTCGTAAGATCGGCGCTCGTTTGGCGGGAGCGGAATCAGAGTTTCCGCGGGCGGGTAGGGTTAATCGAAGTTAATAGAAATTAGCGATCGGCAAGGGATACCAAGGCGGGAGCCGAGTAGACATTACCGTCGATTTTCCGCCAGTCGGTGCACTTGGGCTTATGCGCGTTAAGTATATGGGCGCGGGTGCGCGCGCGGCCCCGATCGGCCCGGGAGGCATTATGCCACGCTTTGTCATTATTCGTGAGAATCCTATCAATTCGACTGGAAGATTGAATAAGAAGAAAAACACGGTGCGATGAGGCGCGCGAAAGGCGCGCGCTCAATAGAGCCGCAAACGCGCTCCCGCGCGCTCGCTCGGTGCCTCCTCTCATTGTTATCGGCACCGACAAAAGATATTCGAAAAAGAGGAAGAGAAACACTGCCAATCTAAATTGAATCTCCTTCTCTCTTTCGTCGACTTCCAGCCACCGCCTTTCCCCCCGTTCCGTTTCCCCGGATCTATCCGGGCGGGAAAACGAAAGAGAAAGAGAAAAAGGAAAAGGGAAAAATGTACGTGTGCGACTTCTACGATTTTCTATCTCGCGAGCTGTCACGTATGTATATGACTGCCGCTGTTCGAACCCGGTTTTTGAAATATTAAATAAAATATCAATACCAATTAAATAAAATTGGTTTAGAATTTATTAATTTAATTTAATTTTATATTTTATAAATGGTTTAAAACTGATTTTTTAATAAATGGTCCCAATTTTTTTTTTTATTCTTAGATATCATTATTTATATTACTATTTTATATCAGTATTTTACAAGTGCCGTGCTAACCTTGCGAATCTAGCACGGCACTTTTCTTTCTAAAATAAAAATCTACACGAAAAGTCCACAGGAATACTTTGTGGACAAGAAGATTTTTCAAGGGTGCAAACCTGCGTTCGTATGCATCTTGATAGTTTGTCGTGGCGGGTGATCGTGACGTTATGATTAACGTCGTTGAATTTCGCGCAAGTTTTATGCATCGCGCGGACTGTCAGCGTTCGCAATATATTTCGCGACTAGCCGTAGGATTAGAGAGCTTCGCTATCCAAACTGAATAAGACCCCGAGGATTGCGGCGATATAGCTTTCTCCTCCTTTTCGTAATTTTATCTCACTCAAATAACTTCGTTCATTTTGTTTGTTGAACGATAACGAGGTTGACGCGGTAAGAATAAAATCTTTTAAGTGTATCCGGAAGTCGTGAAATAAAGGGATGTTTAAATTAATATTTTTTTTAACAAAGAGCATAGCCAGATAGGCATACCAAATGAGTTCTTACCGAGTTTCTAATCGGTGGTACTGCATAGATGAATTTAGTACCAAATAAAGTAATTTCATCAACATTTCTATCTTAATCTCAAAAATCATTTTACTAGTAATTAAAAAAAATTTATTGTTTTGTTTTATTATTTTTTTTAATAGTGAAATTTAAAATTAATTAATGGCAATTTTATTTCAAATGTTTACAATTAAAAGCAATAAATAAAAACATTTTTGTCATGATTATACATTTTTGTACTTCAAAGTAAAAAAAAATTTTTTTCTTTTATGCAACATAAAAAAAATTTATAACAAAAATTAAAAACTGATTTTTTAAAAATAATTTTATATTTTAATTATTTGTACTATATTTTATTTATTGAAAAAAATAAATAAATTTTTAGATACAGAAAATACTATATTTGTTATAAAACGTATTAGCAAAATATTTTAAATTTGTCTTCATCGCTGTTCTCATTGATCACTACACAGTGACTCGGTATTATTAAAAATGCGAATTAATATTTCTGCTGATCTTACAATTTTTGATAAATATCTAGCTGTGACAAATAATTTAATAATCTCTGCTACATATGACATGTATGATAGGTATGACAACCAACTTGGAATAAAAGCAAGGGAGATTTCGGCATATTAATGCGAAAACATTTCGCTGCTTCATTGAAGCTTGAATATCATTCTGACAATAATGGAAGAATGAACCGAATCTCGATACTTTTTTTTTTTTTTTTTTTTTTTTTTATAATGGGGGATGCCTTTACGCATACCTTGTCTCCTGGGGAAAGGAGAGCGTTATGTCGGGCTCGGGTCTTATGCCGCGAGGCTGCCCACTACCGACTAAACTCCCACTGTTGGCCTGCACGGCGCCGAATTTTTCGATACTGCTATGATTACGCTAATGGTAAGCGTACAACTGTACCTTTGGTTCAGTTATCTGTATCAGTTGGTTTAATTGCTTTTGTCACATACTAAATATTTATTAAAAATTGCTAGATCAGCAGATATTTGAAGTCGAATTTTAAATTATTTTTGGCACTGTGTAGTGATTAATGAGGAGAGTGATGAAGATTAATTTAAAGTATATGAAATATGAATCGCTAATATGTTTTATAATTGTACTTTCTGTATTTGAATGTACATTTGGTTTTTTTAATTAATAAAATATTGCACCAAGTAGTTAAAATATGAAATTATTTTTAAAAAATCAGTTTTAAAATTCTTTCTTAATGTTACACCAAATCAAAAAAATTAAAATAATTCTTGAATACAGAGGTGCATGAGAGGCTCATCTGTCAAAATTTGATGCATATTATTACACACGCATTAAAAAAATAATTTTAATTTTTTTTTTTTGGTTAAAAATCGGGTTTTAATTTGGGGATCATGACAAAAGCGTTATTTTATGGCTTTTACTCGTAAGTATTTACTTGTAAGTATTGCCTTAAATTTATTTTAATTTTTACTATAAAAAAAAATAAATAAATAAATAAAATAAATAAAATAAAATAAAATAAAAACTAAAAAATGGATTTTTATATTATTAGGTACTCGTAAAATGTAAGAGATTTAGAATTGAAATTTGAATTAAATTTTGTTTGATACTAAATTCATCTTGCAGTACCACCGATTAAAAACTCGGTGGGAGCATGCGCTTATCCGACAATTTGCTCTTTGTTAAAAAAAATTAGTAATGATCAGAACTTTGCTTAAAACCAATTAAAATAAACATATTTATTTGCGCTACATAATAAAAAGTAAGAATGAAAAGTTCATTGATCAACTTCTTTCTTTCTTTTTTTTTTCTCCCCCCGCGAATTCACAGAAATCTTAAAACGTAAAATGAGAATGTGCGACTTTTCGTGTACGCAACAATATTTTAAACATCCCTTTATTTTACGACTTCCGGATACACTTAAAAGATTTTATTCTTACCGCGTCTACCTCGTTATCGTTCAACAAACAAGATGAACGAAGTTATTTGGGTGAGATACAATTGCGAAAAGGAGGAGAAGGCTATATCGCCGCAACTCTCGGGGTCTTATTTAGTTTGGATAGCGAAGCTCTCGAATCCTACGGCTAGTCGCGAAATATATTGCGAACGCTGACAGTCCGCGCGATGCATAAAACTTGCGCGAAATTCAACGACGTTAATCATAACGTCACGACCATCCGCCACGACAAACTATCGAGGTGCATACGCACGCAGGTTTGCACTCTTGACAAATCCTCTTGTCCACAGAGTATTCCTGCGGTTTATCTGCATGCAAACATTCGCGCGTTTCGCGCACACGGTCGCACCCACGCACGCATACGAATGTACCCGCGAGTAGAAATATAATCGCGTCGTTAGCGCAGACAGTGTCGATCGATAAGCTTCTTTCGCGCGGTCTTCAATCCGAGTTCGGCCGTACGTTCGGAAAAGTGCATTTATAATTACCCCGTGATTCGATTAATTCGCGCTAATAATTCACCAGTTCAGACACGACAACGTAACGTAACAAAAGTAGTTTCTTGCGAGAAATAGCTTTAATACATTATTTTGCTAAACGGGAGGGTTTTTTTTTTTTTTTTAGACAAATTTTAAAAAATATATGTATTTTTTTTTTCTGCTGGCTTAATGCAATTATGGCACTCGCTGAAATAATCCAATTGCCGTTATATTTATAATATTTTTTTATTTTATAACATATACATTCCGCGCCCGAGCATTTTATAATGGTTATAGCATTAAACATTTGCATCGCACAGCTATGAATGACAATGGGTTCATATCGCTATGGCGGAATAGGTAGTGTTAGCCTGCGCGGAATATTCTGCCATGAAAATGTGGGTCAGTTTATCTGTGGAATATTCTACTTATTAATGTCGCAATTTTCTGCGCCGTTATCTAGACAAAGAGTAATGATAATACAAATAGTATCTGCTCTCTATTTAAAATATTAATATTCGACTTTGATTTTTATTCTTATTATGTTGTATTAAGTACAAAAAAAAAAAAATAATAATGAAAAAAGTACTTGTCTAGACATTTTGCAATTAAACTAAATACATCGGAGTAAATGCGTTTATTTCTATAAATAATTACAGAAGACGGCACTTGTCGTTGCGATATTTAGTTTTCAAGTTCTAAATTTGTGAACTTAACTTTTAAAATAATATATTTACATTTTTTCTTTTTTTTTTTTTTACCACGTTTACTTTGAAAAATATAATTTTACGTGGAAAATATTTCAAGGCGTAATGAAACAATTTTATATCGTAGAAAATTAAAAAAAAAAAAAAATCAAATTAAAGTTGAATTATTTTATAAATGTTTTATTACGGAAAACGGGAGAATTTTTCGTTCGACTCGGTATAACAAAGGTAAAGTCCAGATCTAATAGATGGATAGAACGTCTATAAACGCCGGATCGAAGCGACAACCAATAACCCTCTCCTATCTCTCGCGGTTGATAGCAGACCGCAAAATAATCATAGACGTAACGCTCGTGGAAAGGAGAAACGAGGAAGGTGTGGATAGCACTTGTTCTGAGAGTGGTCTGAGTGGTCGAGCGAAAGGAATGGGAGATCGGGATGATCTAACATAGGGACGGGGGCGGGAGGGGGGAGGGAGGGAAAAGCGGTGGACGACGAAGATGGTCGCGCGAGCCGGGCGAGAGGGAGAAAAATCTTCGACCGGGATGAAGCAAGAAGGTGAAGAGACGAGGGGTACTTCCACCCTCCGGAGGATAGAGAACGTTAAGGATCGAGAGGGATGAAAGCGCTCGTGGGTCGGCGGAGAGGCGAAGGGAGGCACGGTGAACGAATTACTCGCGGGGCGCAAGCGCTATTTTGCAAACACGAACGGCCATCTTGTAATGGGTGCGAGGGTACGGGGTGCTGTACGGGGGGTGGTAGGAAGATAATATAACCATTCCTGGTATCGAACAGCGCTTCAGTGCTTACCGAGACAGAGACAGACCTACGACCCACGATCAGAGGTTGCTCCTACGGCGAGCGAGATCGCGATTTTTCCACATCTTTTCTTCCCATCGTATTCGGTTATCTCGACTTTTTCTCGACCACCACGGATCTGACGGACAGTCTTATCTCGTGTATCGCAAACATGGTGCTCGCTTGTAAATAAATCGTTTTATTTTATTTTATTTTATTTTTTTTTTTTTCGACTACTTTTTATTTTATTTTATTTTATTTTTTTCCAAGTGACATTTTCTCGTCTATGATTATTTATGCGAGTCTAAAGAGTCAAACTCTCGTAAGGGATCGTACGATTTGATTTCTGGGCTACTTTAAAAATATCGTACGAAATACCGCAAAGTTTCAGGCAGGATAAATGCACTTTACAAGTCACGGCTGTCGCAGGTGCGCGTAACACCTGTGTGAACTTGGCACCCTACTTTTACACAATTAACTTTTTTTACAGAAATAGATAGCATTTCGTTTGTAGTTTCGTTAATTATTAATTATAAAATATTTAAAAAAAGAGTAGCGCCCGAGATTAAGATATTTGAAATCCGCTTGCGCAGATAGTTAGAGAATCGTTTGTAGTAGTTTTACTTTCGTTTGTAGTTGAACGGTTCAAAAGTTATTAACAATTCTCTAACTATCTGCGCAAGCGGATTTCAAATATATCTCGGGTGCTACTCTTTTTTTAAATATTTTATAATTAATAATTAACGGAACTACAAACGAAATGCTATCTATTTCTGTAAAAAAAAGTTAATTATGTAAAAGTGGGGTGCTAAGTTCACACAGGTGTTCAGTTTGCGATACCTACCACAAAGGTCCTTTCGAAAATTGACTGCAAAAATGCGCGAGGGCGCGCAACTTCCTCGCGGGGCTCTTTATTAATTTAAGGAAGTCGTTAGATATTCATTACTTTGAATATTAATTAAACTCGCGATCTAGATTAACACTTAAGTATTAACATTATTTATCAATTTGCGTATAAATAATCGTTGCAAATTTTAAGCCGTAGAAACATTTGTTAGAATTTGTTCGCAATTTTATTTTTCCCTTTTTTTTTTTTTCCTTTTTTTCTTTTTTTTTAGAACAGTCTAAAGTAACGTATTTATGAGGCGCGGGTTAATGGCACGTGCATTTTGTATCTTATCGCGGCATTCCATTACATCAAATGCGGTTGAAAGACGCTTGTTTCTCTTTCTTTTATTGCAAGGCAAGATACGTAAGAATTTTACAATACACGCGGGAAAAATATTCTTGTGCGCGGATATCCTTATTCTTCCATATTTCGCGATTTTTATTCTCTCCGCGCTTAAAGCTTTCAACTCCAGGACGAGATCATCGTACCGCCGCATTTCAACGGTAACGTATGACATACATTATGCAAAAGAGGTCACCTGTAATGCGATTCGTGAAAATCACATACGAGGTCACGCTCCATTTTGGTTACTTTCGGTCATGCCACTATGGCTCGCGCTCTTAGTGCTTTGATGATTTTTAGCCCTTTTAGAATTCGGGCACTTTTAGCTTTATAAATCTAGCCCACTTCCTTCCAGCCGCGAAGTAATTTATCATATTCCTCTCTTTCTTTCTTTCTTTTTTTTTTATTCCTCATGAAAAAATTCTACAAATCTTGTATACGTACTACGTATTTCCTAAGGAAATGGAATACATCTCCTTCAGATCCGTCATTTTTAAAAAGGTAAATTATATTATAAATTTCCCTGCTATAAACCCTCTTAAAAAAAATTTCTTACGTCATAAAATCTTATATTTAATGTCCGAGCATGCGTTTATTATTTTTTTTTTCTTTTTTCTTTTCTTACACTCGCCGAAGCTGATGTTCCTGAGGAAGCGGAACGCTTGGTTGCAAATACTTTTTCAAATTAGAACCAGTAATATCATCGATTACTTCGGGATACGGCTGAGAAGTCGCGACCCCTCCTCCCTCCCTACCCCTCGTGTCACGACGGTGCACGGAATTTTCGCCCGTGCACGGCCGTCTTCCTTTTTGTTCACGGCTTTCCTCCGCGAGGAAGGAAATAATACGTGACAAAAATCATGCGAAATTATTTTCTGTATTTCTCCGCCTGATTAATTTATCGTACTAAAAAAAATTAATTTTTATACCGTAAAAAGTTATCGCCGTCGCGTTAAATAAGTTTACCGATATCACTCGCTATTAATCAAACTTGCCGATAGCCACCGGGCAATTTCAGTAGTTTACAAGGCTTGTTGGGTTTGATAAACAAAGTGGACTACGAAGATTGACGGAAAGCTTAAATCTGCTAATGCTACGGGGTGCAACAGGTAGCGAAAAGATACAAGTCGAAGGAAATTGTTTAAACGTTCGACTGAGACACAATGCAATCTTTTTTTTTTTTTTTTCTTTTTTTCTCCTTTTTCTCTCCCTCCCTTCTCCCTTTCTCCTCTTTTTCCTTATTCCCCCATTTTTGAATTAACGTGCAACAGGTGCGCTAGTATGCGTCTCCGTCACGTAAGTCAGACAAAGTAAGTCATCTTGAAGTTTCTCACCAATGTTCCTTGACGCGTATTTGAAAGCTACCTGCTGGCATATATCCACGGACGGGGAACGGATAGACACGTTATTTCCCGCTTTATAGAGTGTAATCGTACGAAAAAACACTAGCTCAGACCCCGAAGAGTTGATTCTACCCCCCTACTCCACAATAAAAATGCTTCGGTAAACGTATCATCGAAGATGCAAGTGAGAGATATCTCCGGGATAAACGAGCAAACGTAAGATCTACTGTGCGGCAGAAAAAGAGAAAAAGGAAAAGAAAGGAAGAAGCGCATTCCGACATTCTTTCTCAAATATTGACTCCTACGAACGCGAAGGGGAACGATAACTCGAATGAAACAAAAAGCGAGGTATAAAAATCGTCTCTCGAGCGCGCCGCTGTGGAAATTTGTACGCGCGAAGAAGTTTGTAAAATATATATTTATTTTTTTTCCTCTCGCGGCCACCGAGGCGTGAGACTTTGCGCGTCGCGAAATCAGGACCGTCGCGGAAACCGCCGTGGATCTCCAAAGATTGGCTGTTGCGAGCAACAAGTTGCGAAACCGTAAATCCTATCTGCCTGTTACGGATAGGCGCGTAAAATTTTTCATTTGCCGAGTGCCAAACGTCTTTCGTCGTCCGCGCTTCTGATCTGTTCAAAACGCGATCGTCCTATCACGCGGTGCAACAGGTAGGCACTTAGTATCCGTCTACGATGTAGAATTAATTTTGCCGACGTGTTGCACACTTGTGTCTTTGCTGTCGCAGCAGCCTGTACTGACTATGTAGTCAGTACAGGCTGCTGCGACAGCAGAGACACAAGTAATATGTATTAACGACACGTAAGAATCCACGTCGTGCGTTATGCAACGGAAACGCAATTGTGTTAAACTCCGCGTATCGTAATATTTTTTTTTTAACGCGAAAGAAATTAATTCATACCGTTTCTCTTTCTTTTATTTTTTCTTTTCGTATATTTCTTTAAAGAAATTTATTTTCATTTATTTCTAAACGCCTTTTATAATTATTGGTCGTTTGGAAAGTCATTTCGTTTTTTTTAATAATTAAAAAATTATTTTTTTGCTATATTACTGTATTTAATTATTAAACTGTATTTTAATTATTAATAAAAAACGAAATGACTTTCCGAACGATCCAAAAATTTTATACATTTCGTAAGAATGTAATTTGTCATTAATAAATTTTTTTTTTTATATTTGAAGTTAGGATATATTTTTCTGTGACTTTATATTTATTTCTACAATTCGAATTGAATACATATTGTTCTAGAATATTTGTGGAAATTTTAAATTTGCAAAAGCAACTATTTTAATATTTACGTTTTGAATTGACGAAAGTAGTATATATACTACTTTCGGGATCAACTTTATTTCTCTAGTAATTAATTAGTATACTAATTAATTACTAGAGAAATAAAGTTGATCCCGTCATATGCAAATGAAATGGCTGAACGGTTTGCAAGTGACGTAATAACTCTCCGAGATGTAATGCGGTTTCAGCGCAAAATTTACGACTGGTAAGACGCCCGTCTTCCATTACTTTTCGTCAATTAACTTAATTATCTAATCGCATAATGAATTTCCCCGATGGAAGCTCCTTCAAACGACCAAGCCGACCCAAGGCGTGGTTAGTAATCGTTCCTTTGCTATACGGCGGTATACGAAATGGCCCTGGCAATCATGATTCCCGCAATTAAAGCTTTATCGCCGTTTAGTTTATATATTATTTTGTTGCATCAAGGATGCTGCGTGTCTTTTGCAATTTGGGTCGTGTCACGCGCGAGCGGTCGATATTACATATCCGAGCTTAAACGGCACGATGTTCCTCTCTTTCTCTCTCTCTCTCTCTCTCTCTCTCTCTCTCTCTCTCTCTTTTTTTTTTTTTTCTTTTTTACGTTCTCCTCGGCAAAATGATAATTAATATTTCTGTAACAGACACATCGCGCAAAATTAAATCTCTTCCGCGTAGTTAATTATTTAAGGGCGTGTGTAGAAATTACATGTACCTGTTGCACACTGCGTTTTTAATAAGCCGAAACTCACAACGGTTGAAAATAATGCACGACGTTGAGTAAATCGTTTTCGCTTACTATCGTGTTTGCATACGCTTTTACGTATAACGTATACGCGCACAATTTTCGCGAAAATAAAATAACGCGTAGAGCGGGCATATTGCCGACGAGTGTTTTATATTGTAGCGACACGGCGGTCGGAAGCTATCGATTTTTCAAGCGCCACGACGACGGCGACATCGTCCCCGGATTTTCGATGCACAAACACACGCCTTTCTTCGCGCTTAAACTCACGAGCCGCATTTTGTCATCTAGTTATCGTGCCGATTCGCGCAAATCCGAAAGTAATCCTGGAGAATGGATTCTCGGTGACTGCGAACTTGCTAATTAGGAATCCATGTCGTAAGTTACATCGTGACGCTACCTGTTGCGCGTTACTTTCCTACAGGAAAACCATATTGACTGTAATATTTTTTTTTCTTTTCTTTTCTTTTTTTTTAGTATTGATTTTTAATTAAAATATAAAGGAAGCATGTGGTTAGGCCCGTAAATAAAATGTAATGAACACTACATAAATATTCATTTACTGATGTCTTAATTTTCATAATTAATTCATTTACTGATTTCTTAAATTTTATAATAAAAATTATGAAATTTAAGACATCAGTAAATGAATACTCATATACAGTGTTCATTACATTTTATTTACGGGCCTAACCACATGCTTCCTTTACATTTTAATTAAAAATCAATAAGAAATGTCTATTTTATTGTTATAATTATATTGTTATAATTATAGACCAGTTTCTAGAAGCCTATCGTTTTTTATTTTACAATTATTTAATGCATATTAATGCGCCAAAATTAAATTTAAATTACATCTAGCTGCGTCGCTTTTAATACAACGACGTAAATTAAATAACATAGAAAATTGAACTTTTCTTTTTTTCTTTCTTTTTTAAACGAAATTATACAATCGTGTAAACCTCGCTAAAACAATTGTGTACCTCCCGTACCTTCAAATTAGAAAATGCACCAAAAGTACAGATAAAGTCGCAATTAGTCTTAACGGTCACGTTTCTCTGATGAACTCTCGGACCCGGTTTCCAGAATCCCGCGCGATTTAGATTCAGATCGCGCGCGCCGCTGGATTAGATATTTATTCCGAACTAGACAATTGGGAATTGGTTCATCTACTTTGGGGAAATTTTTAATGGCCTCCCCCCTCACAGTTTGCCTCGGGGGGCTCGCACAGAACGGGAACTATTTCCGCGGTGCCTTAATAACGGCGTTATACCGTGCACGCGGCGTAACCGGATCGCGGATGACAATAGCGCCAGGTTAATTCCGCTCAGCAGCTACGGGACTCCGCTCTCTATTTTTTTTCCTTTGTTTTTTTTTTTTGCCCTCGCTTTTCTTTTTTTATTTCATTCATTTCGACCGAATTGCAATCGGCTCGATTACGGGCGCATTCAGATACCGGCGCGATGTTTCGCCGCAAGAATAACCCCGTTGTCTCGCTTTACTCTCTGCCTTTCTTTCTATTTTATACGTCTATTTTCATTTGTACCCGCGCGCGGAAATCGCGTCGCTCGATAAAGCTGTGACCGGTTAATGCATTATCGATGTTCGATATAAGATTTCCGAAACCGAACACCACTATGCGAGAATCTTCGCTCGAAAACGTCAGCTTATCATATTACGTGAATTTCGCGATAAAATGAAGGAAAATGTATTCAACGTGGCAACAGCTATTTTAGATTTGTTCTGTCGATTTTCTATTTCTTTACCACGTGGTATTAAAATATTATTTAATGTGTCACACCGTGTAGGAATAGGTAGGTCTTGGTGAGAAAAATAAAAAAGTCTTAAATCATTTTGCAAAATTCTCAATGGTTATTGAGAAAAAAATTAATTTGTCTAGCGCAAAACTTTTTTATTTTTCTCACCAAGACCTACCTATTCCTACTCAGTGTGACACATTAAATGATACACCCTGTATATTCTAAACAGCATTTCGATATTAATATTCGATATCCGTAAAGTTAGTTCATCGGCACGTCGCACCTTCCTCCCTTCCCACCCTCTCCCCCCCCCCGTTCTGCCCTCCTGCTTTCATTACTCCTTATAGCAAAGCGACGACGCGGAACGATCGATTGGTCGCTCGCTCGTTCGGTCGCCGCGTTTCGGTTGCCAGCCCAGCCGGGGGATTTCCGAAAGGATCCGCGCTTCTAACAAAAAATAATTCAACGTCAACCGGAGCAAGTAAAGGCCCTCGGTCGCTCCTCTAATCGACAGTGGAATTCATAAATTTGCCGGCGGGCACCTACGTCATTTCGCGACGGGCACACGAAGCGACGTAACGATAAACGCGAGCCAGTAAAACGGCCATCCGTTGCACATTGCGGCGCCATTATCAGCGACGGTACACGGGTATATACGCGACCTGACGATTTTCATTTCCCCCGTTTTTATTGGCCCGTTAAAAGTTACGCCCCCGCCCGTCATTTATGCCTGATTAAAGTTTAACTTGATTCGTTGCGCAACCCCCGCGCGAGAGCCCTTCCTAACCCGCGCCCTTCGCACGCCACTCCGACGACCTATACAAACTGATCCTATAAAAGCAACCCGCGAGGTTTTTTGCCGGTGCAGTTTGCGAACTACACACGTGGAATAAATCTGGGTAAATTTCGCTGGACGGGGGTCGTGACTTTAACGTAATTAACAATTTCGAATTTAAAGAGGAAGAGAGCAATAAAAATGTTTGTAAAAACAGCTCCTTGTTAATATCGCATTAATTAATATGTTTGTACGAAAAGAATATCTTTTTTACTCGTTACGAGTATTTTTCGCATGTCCGGGGGAATTTTTGTAACACCGGGGTGTAGCTTTAGCGGAAGAATTTTAACAGATGAAGAGTCCGATCTTTTTTATCTCGAAGATTAGTTATTCAACTTCAAAGAGCCGGAGGTTTCTTTCTCCGCCCCCTTCGAGCCACCCTCTTTCCCTCCTACTCGTCGACTCCTCTCAGTCTATCCGCGATCTCCTTTAGCCGTCCGCCTTGTCCAATTCGCTCCGCACGTGGCAAGGCATATAATTGCACCGCGCCCTTCGTACATAATCCAGCCCGGGGAAGGGCTGTTATCGCCGCGTAACACCATAATTTCAATCCTCACGAATATATCATTTCGTTGTTCCCCGGTTACACAGGGCGGGCAAGTAGCGCACGCGTTTGCCAACGTGCGCGTGCATTCCGCCGTGGCATGACTATGTATAGACTCCGGGGACAGCGGAGCGTCGCCGGCAACGCTAGGCGCCCTGCGGAACACCCGTATGGAATATTGAAAATCGATTAGGGTATCAGACCCCATCAAATAAATATGTCGGCGCGCCCTATCTCTCGTCCGCTCACGGGCACCCTCACCTCGCCCGCGTTTGTCGCTGCCGGTGCACCTTCGGCGTCGCCCTCAGCGCGCGGGGCGTTCGGGCGCTTACGTTACGCGGCGCGGGAAAGTCTTTTTTTTTTTTTTTTCCCCCGGGACCCTGTGTCGCGCACGTTTAACTCCCGCCGCGTCCTTTATTCCCGCGCGAACTACGGGAATTGAAATCGGGAATAAGTTACGAGCTTAGCGAATTTGATCCGTTATAGCGGAGGAATAAAAATAAAATAAAATAAAAAAATTTTTTAAAGGAAGAAAAAATAAAATATTGTGAAAAAAAAATACTGACTCGTGCGCTCAATTATATCAATCTGCTTTTATAACGCACAAATTCCGCGCCGTTTACGACGTGTGATTTACCGGGAAGGGGAGAGAAGGGCGAGAAAGGGAGCGAGAGCCCAATAGGATTCTTCGCAGTCTCCTGTAAATCTCCCTAATGAAAGTCTCCAGAGAGAGGTTCCTGCAGGATCGTATTAAACCTGGGAAGCTCCGCTAAAGAACCTACCTGGCAACTCTTGTGAGACATCGCGCCCGAGAACGTCCCGGTGCCCGGCGTTTCCTTTCTCGGCCGTAGCTTCTTATTAAACATTCTAAAAAACGGTGAACTTCCGTACTACTTCTCGCGAGTGATAGTAACGTCGTTCGCAAAATTTAACGGGGTGAGTTATACGTCTCGTAATTCCACCGCGCGAAATTCAGCGCGAATAAAGAGCGCCGCGTATTATTCTCCGCGCGTTACGGAAACCTTGACGGCTTGAAAAAAAAAAAAAGAAAAAAGGAAAATAAAATAAAATAAAACCGGAAAAAAGTATATAGACAAATTCCGTGCTAAAAGTAACATTGACATCCCCGTAAAAATTAAACAGCAAAGCGAGGCGCAAGAAGTAAAGAGGAACAGAATCCAACGAGAGCGAAATGCAGAAAACCGCGACGAGCTCGTTTACGATTTTCGCGAGAGCGCGCGGATTTTAATTCGGCGATCTACACTGTTAGAAATTTCTTATTGATTTTTAATTAAAATGTAAAGGAAGCATGTGGTTAGGCCCGTAAATAAAATGTAATGAACACTGTATATGAGTCTTCATTTACTGATGTCTTAAATTTCATTAAGAAATGTAATGAACACTGTATATAAATATTCATTTACTGATGTCTTAATTTTTATAATTGATTCATTTACTGATTTCTTAAATTTTATAATAAAAATTATGAAATTTAAGACATCGGTAAATGAATACTCATATACAGTGTTCATTACATTTTATTTACGGGCCTAACCACATGCTCCCCTAGTGATTTTCAACAAGAATTTAAATATTGCCCTCCACGTTAAATTGCGTACGTTTATCCGTATTATTTTCAAGCAAAACCCGAAAATGTCTCTGCGCGATAAAATCCAATTACTTGCGGATCAAAGTGTATTTTGCGAAATATTAATGCGGTTTTTGAAACATTTTAAAAGCAACGGGACAGGGGGATAATGTAGAAATAAATATTAACGGCCGTTGTATAATGGCAATTGTTGCACGTTTGTTCGGTACAATACAACTATTATTAGTCGGAGCAATTAACTGTTATTATAAACAACGAGTAGCCGCGGAGTTCGATATCGTATCGTGCATTATGAAGGTCAATGAAAACGCTCCGTGCCGCACGTACGACGGGAATAATTTCGACAATAACGGAAACTTTGGGGGGAGCGTACGAGCTTGCCGTGGCCGCTCTCGTTTCAATAAAAATTGTAATAACCGGGTATATCTCGCAACAGCGAGGAGCCGGCTACAACATTTGAATGCCACGGCGAACTTCGAACCGAACGTTACCTCCGTGTCTGCTGCACTTTCCCGAAACAGCCGAAAGAATCGCGCGTTAATTCGGGTACCGGTGGGAAATGTTATCGGCGAAACTTTCAGCGGAACTACACGTTTCCTTTCTCGCGCTGTGTACGCAAACTTTTCGCGTACACCTCTTTTCACGATGGAGCAGGCCTTCCTCCCTCTCGTTTGCGCAACGCGGCTTTTCGGAATCGGCATGCCGACGGAGAGGACGAACACGAAGATTGCCATCTGCGAGATTTACTAGCCGCCCCCTCCCTCCCCTCCCCTCCCCCCGCGCGATACCGTCCCGTAGACCCCCGGACGTAAGAACTTTCGAACGAACGAGCGGGCGAACTTGGAAATTTTCTATCTCCGTGCGTTCGACGTTTACTGTCTATCCTCGGGGCGCGACCGGAACTACGCCGGCAATAAAGTTTTAATCGACGATGATAATTTATGAGCGCGCCGGGAACGAGGGGGCTCGCGCGCGGAAAGAAGACCCCGAAAGACGGTCCTCGGGGTACCGAGGCCTTTCGCGCTTCGTCCCCGGAATTTCGCGTATACCGATAACTCACGGGTTCGAGTTCGTTAACGAGAAGTCGTCCGTTAACCGCGAGAATGCTTTTAATGTAAAGTGGACGAAGTCGTAAAGCTTCAGGCTGTGGGCGAGCAGCCCCCATACGTAGATCAAACCCACGGTTTCCCCGGCTACGTCGCAACTTCTCGTTTCGCTCCCTTTACGATCTTATGCGAGCGCAGACTCGCGCGAAACGCGAGCAGTATCGCCCGCGGAATGACCGCGCCGCCGCTGGAAAATCACTTTTAACCGCGATAATAAATGCCTCCGTATTCGTAGGGCTTTTTCGCGACGCTCAGCCTTTTAAGCGAGACCCTGGGTCGTTCCATTTTAATCGATTCCGTCGCGCCGGTTGAATCGGAGTGAATTTTTTAAATTGTGAACTTTAAAATGTCTTCGCGTCACGTAAAAAAAAAAAAAAATGACCTGGTTTTTTTGGCTCGTTATTTATTAGAGTAATAATTGTTTGGTATCTAGATTTAATGACTGAAATTAATTTCCACTCGGGTTATAGCACGAGAAAATATTTTTCTTTTTTTTTTTTAACGGGGGAATTTTTAATTTTGATTGATCGAGATTATCTTTTCCTTTCAATAGTTTATTTAACATTCAACGTATATTTTATTTTATTTTAATAAAAATACCTAGCTTTCAGATAAAGTTTTATCTCGATTTCAATTATTGCGATAAACGTTTTTTTCGTATGTAAATATCAAAATATTCCGTCGAAAATCTCACAATAAAGACATTTTTATCATCTCTCTGTTTGAACAATTTAATCGCGTAATCCAAAAGGAGCATTGACCTACATTAAGCGCATGGTTGAGTGCAGAATACTCCAGTTTATGGTGTTCACGCAGTAATTCGTTTAACGCAGATCAAAGTTCTGCGGCGAGTAAGTTAGCCGGCGTTAATAAATAGTTTAGCACCGAACTGCGAGTGGGCGGCAGTAAATTGGGAAACTCGGAGAGAAAAGAGAAAGAGAGAAAGTGCGAAATAATAGCCATCGATAACTTTCACGCCACTATTGTTCGATAATGCTCGCATATATTTTCGAAAAAGCTTTGCCCCACCCGCGACAAAAAGAAAAAGAAAGTCAAGATCATATCTATTTCCACTCACTGCTTAAAAAAAAAATAATCTAACAAAAATCGTTACAAAAATTGACGCGCAAAATAATTTTAAATAAGTACCACTTCTAAATTAATAATTATTATCTAAAAGCATATTTAATATCACATATTACACGTCGCGTATCTGTGATCCATTTTTTAAGTACGTTATAATTTACCCAAAGTTTAATTTCGTAATTATACGCCGATGATTCTGCATCATTTAGCATGATTGCAGAATGTATAATTCTGTTTATAGCTACCCCCTACCTACGACTCGCAGTATCTCCGCAATGCGTAATACTGCACGATGATATTGTGTAAATCATAAGGTCATCCCGCGCCATTAGAAGCTCTTAAACAAATTTGCTAGTTAATGGATATGAAATTTACTTCCGATCAGCGCCTATACCGTACAACGCTCGATTAACATAACGATTATTATAACGAACTTTTGATACACCTGTCCTATCCGTTGTTCCGTACTTCGGTACCCGTCCCTTCGCGGTGTTATCGGCGTCGAATATTGTGTTGCAATTACCGAACAATCCCTGCTTCAGAAAAAGCTACCTGAACGGCGAATAATTATAACAAAAGTGTCGCGTATAATTTTCTTAAGTATTTTTTGAGAAAAGAGCAAGCGTTCAGTTGTGTAACGCGAGCAAAAGATTTTTTAAACGCGCTGTCCGGCAAAGTTACCGTCTATGATTAATCAAATGTAACAAATACGATTAAATGTCTTTGGGGGAAAAATACAAGTCTGATTAAATATGACTTGGAAAATTCAAAACTTTTGGTTTTTGATATTGCGCGTGATTTATCCGAGAGTTGTTCATTTAATAGTTGAATGGCCAAATAAATTTAAAAACTGAAACGTATTATTACAGAAATATTGTATAATAGATATAATGACATATAAAATTTGATTCCGTAAAATAAAAAAAATAAATAACAATAAAATATCAAACAATGTGAAAGAAAAAAGCGAAACAAAAAATGGAATATTGGTTGTGAAAAGAGTTGGGTTTCAATCGCGTACGCCTGAACAAAACTGATAATATTGAGTTTTTTTTTCTGTAATATAAACGTTATAAACTGCCAACTGAGCTACATTTAAAATAAATTTCAATTTCCACTATTAGATCCGCGGTACAATCGGAATATACCCCGCGTGTATCTCGCCAGTTTCAGCATTGATTTTTCCTCCACCTTTACGGTGTTCCTCTAAATATTCTTCCCTCGAGCGGAGCGTGGTCTGTAACCTCCGGCCGTTCCAAAGAGAACGCATTGTAAGCGGTGCAAGAATGCACATGTATGTATCGGGAAACCGACCTAGAATTATACGCGGACATGCATAAATGCAGCGACATGCGCGCGGATACGTTTTCCGGGAAGAGACACGTACATACCGTAATGAAGTTCATCGACTGAAAACGCGAGATGTGAAAGAAGGAGACAGTTGGAGGCGAAAGAAAAAAAAAAAAAAAGAAAAAAGAAAAGAAAAAAAGCGGAAAATACGTGAGGGGCAAAATCGTCGGGTCATTAATTTAAATTCTGTACGAATCGAGTTCGCTCGAGCTCGAAAATCATCCCATGCCTCCCCCCCTCCCGTCGAATAACATCGACATCAGGCGGCATCTTGCTCAATCGAACACTTTTATGACATCGTAAATCAATGGGCGCGCGTGTCAGTCGAAAGCATGACAGTGCAATCGTGCGGCAATTCTATCGGTTTCCAAAGCCGAGGGGCAACTTTCCGAAGAGATCGGTAAATCGTACGTCGCAGTCGGGATTGTTCGAATCTTTCCGAACGCGCGATCGAAATTCCAAAGCGTTATTCCCCCAAAAAAAAAACAAATTCTATTATTTTATTGCGCGCGTTCTTCTTCCGCTTCGGTGAATTTACAGCGATATTGATTGACAGCCGTTACGCGAAGGGAAATTCGATATTAAAGCGCGCACGCCGAGCGCCGGCTTTAAAATTTCTGCGCTTCGCCGGTTACAAGCCTATCAGCGCGATCTCTCAATATTATGATACACGTAATTGTATGTTCTACTCTCGCGGTTGTTCCCAATTATTAGCTCGCTATTCCCGCGCACGAACGATCGATCCGAGAGCGTGCAAGCCGGGCCCGGAGTCTGTGCGAATTCATCGTTAATCCTTGCAGTTCGATTATTCTCGCCATAAGCGCGCTCTCGTCTCTGATCGCTCGGCTTCAATTACCTTTAATTCCGATATATTCCACGTCATCCCGTTCGACGGCCAGCAGGTCGGCGCGTCTCTTTTGCGTTCTATTCCATATAATCCATATACATATAGTAGCCGCAACATTTCCGATAAATAATTACAACGTAAATATACGTATAACGCAAAATTTAACTAAAGATTGCAATTTAAAACTTCTTTTTTTTCTCTCTCTTTCTCTCTCGCTCTCTTTTTTTTTTTTTTTTTAACGTACACGTGCAGAATAGATTTTGTTGAGCAATTAGTTATAAATTTGATTATCGTTTGCGTTATCTACCAAAGCGACGTGCTTTCGAAGCCCGGCCCTTATTCAGTCACGCTCGGTATTATCGTCGGTCTCTTTCCCTGCAAACTACGACGGCGCGGGCGAATGGCGAAACTACTTCAAAGACGCGAGTGCAACACGATGTTGCAAATTAAAGCGGAACGACGGCCAAGAGGCCGCATCCCTCCTTGCTTCCTTGTTTCGAGAAACTGGCAGACCGAACCTCTTCGCTTCCCCTCCCGTAATTCCTGCCTCGGTGGCCCGCCGGGATTTTCCGGGAGACGCGTCAGTGGTAAAGGTCAGACTTGCGTCAGACTAGAGGGAATACCGCGACTAAGTTGATCCGTGATTCACGAAAGATCGATGGATGTCTTGGTCCACGGGGACCGCAAGGCTTTTTTACGCGGAAGCAGCTCGTGGAAAAGTTAATATCGAGAATTGCGTTCGCCCAGAAAGAAGAAATTGCAGTTGCCTTCGCTATTTTTGTCGCTATTCTTGGATAACTCGCTAAGAATTTGCCGCAACCAGTACGTGACGTGTCTCGTCAATAATTCAAATCAACATTACGTTAAAAACTATAATCACCAGCCGGGTGAAAATAATCCGACTTCTCTTTAAATTACAAACTCATCAAGATTTTTATTAAACCTTTCGTAATTAAAAAAAAAAGAAATCCTAAAAAATGTATACGCTAATTTATTTTCCTGATACTTTGTAGTTTCAAAAATCTCTATATAAATTATCTATCCCACGTAAGAAATATATTAAAACAGTACCGACGGTTCTAACGTCGACGCGTATTTAAAACCCGTGTACCTACTCCGAGGAACATCCAGCCTCTGAAAAGATGACTAGCCGAGTTTTCTTACGGGGCTCGCTTCTCTTTTAGTTTTAAAAAAAAGAAATCCACAAAGACGAGGGAAGATTAGACTCGAGGCAATGCGGATACAAGTGTCGGAACACCGGTAGCAACGGTGCCGGACGGGGGAGGGACTCAACTGATTACGTACACGACACTGGGCGACTGCTTCAAAGACGACGAGTGCACACTGTCTCAAATTAAAGAGAGACCGTTACTCTCCCTTCATTTCTCACCTGTGTGAACCTGGAGCCCGACTTTTAAAAAATAAAAAATTGATAACATTTTTTAATTAATTTTTAATTTTTTTAATTATTAAGGTACAAAAGAAATAAAAAGTAGTACAAACGTGTACAAACCAAGTACGATTGAACCACGTTATCAATTTTTAATTTTTAAAAAGTCGGGTTCCAGGTTCACACAGGTAGCATCTTGTGCTGAGATTTAACGGGAGTGTAGACTATCTCTTTACATTTTAATTAAAAATCAATAAGAAATGTGTAAAATCCTATACAGATAGGTAGGTCTTAGGGAGATAAATAAAAAAGTTTTGTAACATTTTATAAAATTCTCAATTGATATTGAGAAAAAAATTAATTTGTCTAGCGCAAGAGCGACAAGGAAGCTGCGGGCAAGTGAGCGCGACAGGCGATTGGCGCCGTCGTCTATCGCGCTCACTCACCTATAGCTTCCTTGTCCTCTTGCGCTAGACAAATTAATTTTTTTTTTAATAAGTATTGAGAATTTTTCAAAACGTTAAAGAACTTTTTTTATTTATCTCCCTAAGACCTACCTATCTGTATAGGATTTTACACATAGGCTGAGACACCCTGTATACTTATTACACTAAAATTTAATATACACGTACATTAAAATGTATTTAATGTACTGTAATTTAAAATTGTCTTTATTATTTGCCTATTAAATATTTATTAATATTTAATACATTTATATCCTTTAATTAATTTTATTAAAATGTTCATTAAGGTTTAGTTTTATTACAAATGTTTTAAATTTAATTTATTTTTATGTCTTAATAGGGCATGAAATTTAAGGTTTTTTTCTAACAATGTAATTTAACGATTAAAACGAAATTGCGGCCCGGTAATAACGACTGTACGAGGAGAGGGAGGGAAGATACCGCGGGGACAAAGAGGGAGGCCGACAAAGAACGTCTCGCGCGGCTCGGATGCGAGTAAAGCGAGAGAGAGCCAATCGATACGAGCCCGTCGCTCGCGCGGATAGATATAGGCCAGAGTAAACGAACTTACTCGACCTAACGAAACATTATTTCGCGCCCCAATGAATTCGATCAGTTTCCGACATTGCATAAGCCGTCAACGGCAGAAGAACGGCGGCGGACAGAAGCTGCCTGCGGAGGAGGGAAACCGACGGCGGGCTCTCTCGCCCCGGAGAGAAACGGCATTGTTATCGACGATTCCGAGCTGGCCGGCCGCGGCCCAGCTTTGGTCAGCCCCGGTGTTTTCACCGAGCACAAATGCAGATATGTAACGGTCCTTTGTGCTCCTTTATGACGCGATAATCGTACCGTTACGGGTAATTTGTAACTTGTAAAAAATACAAAGTGTGTATATATATATATCTACACCATTTACTTTTATCGGCCGCTTTCAATCGCGAATAGATTAATTTCTTTTAGGGGCGCGCGCGAGCTCGGCTATGCGCGTTTGCTTAACATTTTTATTAGCGATCTTATCGGCCGCCCCGGCGGCGGCGAGGACGATGTCGCATTGTAAATTTTAAAGATTAGGCATTTTTGAAAATTAATACCACTTGGTGAAATTTATTTTCCTTGGGAAGTTCAATACGAATAAATTTCAACGTCGACTCGCGGGAGAACGATATCAATTTGCAAAGTAACGCACTGGCGGAACTTTAAAATTCACATCGCCGAGTAATGCTCAGCGAGATAGAGAGAAGGAGAAGGAGAAAAGCAGCGGCGCGGGGGGCTTAATACTTCTATCGCGGACGAAGCTTAAAATCGCTTCGCCATTTTCTCCGTTTCCAGGAAAACGTAAGATCTCGGCGGCGGGTCTCTTTCCTCGCTTTTGTGCCGCGCACCTCGGTCGCTGTGGTTTTCGCAGGCGGCTTACGCGCCATTCTCATATTCCCAAATCCGTGCATGGGATGCGGTTGAATTTCAAACTAGCCGCTGACAAGCAGCCCTTTGTTTCGCGCCTCGTACTACACTATTACGCTCCTCGCATTAGCCGGCTCATTGTTTTTATCATGAGGCCACCGGCGGGCAAACGCTGGGCTCGTGCACCACCCTCCCTCCCTCCCTCCCTCCCCTTGTGCCATCTCGCCTACATTTACGTCTTGGTTAATGAAAACATTACACCTCGACAAGTTCGCCGACATGCACGGGGTCCACTCGAAGGACTCCTAAATCGACTTATCCCACCCGGTATCAATTAAAATAAAATATTTGATCGGTCGTGGGGACAATTAACGTAACCGTGGGACGATTACGGGGACATGTACGGCGCCAGTCCGGGAGGACTAATGGAGTTTCAAAGTCGTTAGCCCGATCGCGTTGTCCGTATCCCCGGCGCGGATCTTCTCGACGAGACGAGGCAGGGAGCAGCGAGCGAGCCTAGTCCCTACTTTGAAAGGTGATAGGTGACAATTTGAAGGCAAGTCGAGGGGAGGCCAAGGCGAGACGAAGGCGAGGGGAGGCCAAGGCGAGACGAAGGCGAGGCGAGACTCGACTCCGACCTCACCGGTCCCTGGGAGACTCTTCAATTTCGCGAAGAAGACCGGAAGTATATCACTCAGCGGCCCGGACATATTGACACTTCGCTCGGGGCAGGCTTGAGCTACGGCATGCCTTATTAAACCTCGCCGGCTAAATTATGGCAAGGACCATTCACCGCCAACGTGGCGTGCTACCGCGTCGCTATCCGCATCTTGCTCCCAGCGGTCTTCATCGAACCTCGTCTGATCTCACAGATATATGCCCGACTCTCCGCATACGATTATCGCGCGAGCCACGCTCGAGCAGACGCGTGGTAAATCACTTTAAACAACATTATCATCTACTTCGCGCCGCTTTCCTATCTCCGATTGCGAAAATACGAAGTTACAAAAGCTTTCGGAAATTACGCTGTCACGATTGCGTTATCGGGCGACCCGCCTGGTTTAGCGTATTGTTTTCTTTAAAAGGCTGGAATTTGAAAATGCTTTTACATTACCTCGGAACGTTTATTGATTTCGAAATTTTGGCAAAGCCGTTGCTTGGAAAGCGCATTAACTTCGTTATTTACGAGAGGCTTTGGAAGATGATGGTAGGCTATTAAAACTTTCGACTTTTAGTACCCAGTGTATTTCGAGGACTGAGTATTCAAGATAATTTTTCTAGAGCTAGGTTTCAGGTAATTTTCGCCGTTAAAGCTCGTGAAATATTGAATCGGTTGAACAGTTTCAAGAATACTAATGAGGTAACATTATCGAAAAGATTAATTACACTGTTAGAAATTTCTTATTGATTTTTAATTAAAATGTAAAGGAAGCATGTGGTTAGGCCCGTAAATAAAATGTAATGAACACTGTATATGAGTCTTCATTTACTGATGTCTTAAATTTCATTAAGAAATGTAATGAACACTGTATATAAATATTCATTTACTGATGTCTTAATTTTCATAATTAATTCATTTACTGATTTCTTAAATTTTATAATAAAAATTATGAAATTTAAGACATCAGTAAATGAATACTCATATACAGTGTTCATTACATTTTATTTACGGGCCTAACCACATGCTTCTTTTACATTTTAATTTAAAATTGTTTTCATTATTTGCGTATTAAAAATGTATTAATATTTAATACATTTATATACTTTAATTAATTTTATTAAAATGTACATTAAGGTTTAGTTTTATTACAAATGTTTTAAATTTAATTTACTTTTATATCTTAATAGGGCATGAAATTTAAGGTTTTTCTAACAGTGTACAAGACATAAAAGGAAACTTTAAATTAATGTTACTCATTTGTGTGTATTTCTTTCTTTTTTTTTTCATTAAAACATTTATACATACATATAAACATTGTTCAATATTTATCATTAGAAAGAGATAACGCACGAAGATATTTGAATACGGTTTATATTGGAGCAACAGGTAAAAAGCTCTGGAAATTGGTTAGGCAGGCAAACTCAACAGGCAAAGCGGTGGCACGTATACGAAGCGATCCCTATAAATATGTATACGCTTTTAGGCGTATCTTCTTATACGTGTGTTATAATAATTCCGGCAATACAGAACACGACATGAGTTTGTCTACTCGTATGAATACATAAAGATACGCATACACCTGTTAATTCGTAATGCATCGTACTTATCGATCATAAAATTATTCGTATTGAACACAAACACTTGATCGTTACTGTTCTTTTTTTTTATTTTTAAATAAATGTTTTTTACAAATTGTAAAATTTTATTCTACAAGCGCTTGATCCTAATTGCTTGTCTAACGCAAGGCTTACGTTGTAACGTTAAGATTTAAACATTGAAATAATCAAACGGGAGAAAAAAAAAAAAGAAAAAAAAGGAAAAAGAGTGCTATAAAAATTTCCAAAACTTTAAAGCGATATAAAAGTACTCTCATATCTCCCATGAGCCTCTTTCCGTTGACCTGAATTCTTTCGGCGAGCCCGTGCGTTTCAATACCGCATCCCCTTACGCCTCTCCGCCACCCACGGAAAAGTTTTCACCGTCTATTGTACCTTTTGTGTTCTCACCACTATTTCCGTCGCTGTATTTCTTGTTTTTCTAAAAGCACCTCCCCTCCCTTCCCCCTTTCCACCCCGTAGCATGTACCAATGTTCGGCGGTGTTCTTATCCAAGTAAAATTGCATAATTTTACTTGGATAAGAACACCGCCGAACATTGGTAACGCGCGGCCTTTTATCTTTTCTCGCGAGCGATATTCTATCGGTTATTCAATCCGCATCCCTGTAACATCTCCTCATTCTTAATAAACAGCCGCGCGTTTGTTGACTCCGCGGTTTCCGGCGTCCCCAAATTGTGGCTTTTCCAAAATCGCAAACCGCGCGCGCTGCCCGCATTATCAATGATTCATAACAGACGCGAGGCCGTAAACGCGATGCATTTTATCGAATAAATGTATAATACCGTTCGCGGATTCGAGCTGATATTTTATTTTCACCGATTTAGGTTAATGATTATTTATTCCCCCGACGAAAGAAAATCGAGACCGTTTCGTTCATGTATTTATAGCCGCTAATAAGATTTTCAATCGCTCGTTCTCATGCGCTTTAATATAGAAGCTGGTTTATATTTTTTAATGTTGAACTGAAAATTGCGGAGGAAATCGACGTAATTGATATTAATAAGATATTTTACGAGCAATCGATGTCGCGGGGGCTAATCAAATTTTTAACGTCGCTACGCGGTGGTAGGGCTCGCTCTACTTTTTTCCCGTGATAAAACGGGCGTCGCCTTTTGCCAGATAGCCGCGCTGCCTTTTACGCACTCAGTGCGGCTCGCCCCGAATTTGAGAGATAAAGATGAGTCACGCAGGAAATAATGACGTCATATATCCCGAATAGTGATATGTAGTATCCGCATGCGTTGCCCTGTTATATCGCGATACGTGCATTTGCGCCGAGAACACAAAGCTGGCATTTCGACGGCACTGAAGAGCTTTATTCTCGAATGCCGAGATAAAATCACTTTTCCATAAAGATTATATAATCTTGAGAATAACCATTGAGAATTTTGCAAAATGGTATAAGACCATTTTGTTTTTCTCACCAAGACCTACCTATTTATACTCGGTGTGACATATTAAATGATACACCCTGTATATCCCCTCGTCGTTCGCGTTTATCTTAATTATTATACCACCTGAATGTTTGCTAGATGAAAGGCCAAGAACTTCATTTCTAAAAGGAAAAAAAAAAAAGATGTTTCATACCTGTGTGAACCTAAAGAACTTGGCACCTATCACGCATATTTTCTGCACAGAAAAAAAAAACAGTATCTGATGTATCCGATTAATTTGTGCCTTGAACGTTTCATGAACTATAAAAAAAAAAGAAAGAACTAATAATTGAAC
Organism: Cardiocondyla obscurior; assembly: GCF_019399895.1. Lineage (NCBI taxonomy): Eukaryota > Metazoa > Arthropoda > Insecta > Hymenoptera > Formicidae > Cardiocondyla > Cardiocondyla obscurior. The sequence goes on along the minus strand of NC_091873.1, from coordinate 6,734,343 downwards.
GCGCTGGATATTTTTCTTCGTGCATTAAAACGTGCGCTTTAAACACACGGCGGTCGAAGATGGCCCGCCACTTTCTACAGTTTTTGAAAGCTCGCCCGTTTAATCTACGAATTCTTTTTGACGGCGGATTAACGTTGATTGGGGGGCGCGTTATTGCGATTACACGGATTCGTAGATTCGGGGAATTGCGCGTATAACGATCGGCGCGAATCTATATGGTAATACGATGACCGGTTTTGGGCGGGCGGCTACACGGCGTGGTTCTCGTGTAGCCGCGGCACTCCAATCAGAGCCTTCCATAATCCGAAGATCTTTGCTAACGAGACCATCGAGAATCGTAATCCGAAGGGGGTTGCTTCGGGCTTCGAGATAATATTTCTCTCCCGCGCATCTCACGGGCCCTTTATGTATTTACACAATTGCGGCCAATGGACGTATCAAATTCGGTAACTAATCTAAACCGCGTTAACTCCTCTTACCGCCGAGAAATTTCGTGTTTGCCTCCCTGTTATGCTAACTGTATTACATTTTGTCTACCAGCTCTTTTGCGTAATCCGATTATATCAGAGCACTTTGAAATATTAAATGCTATCACTGAAACCGTTGCTGAATTTTCAGGGAAAACATTCGATTTAAATATCTATTTAAATGTATAATTATTAATATACGGATTTAATTTATAAGACATTGCATATACAATTTTTTTTTTTCGCTAATAAATTTCAGACGCAACGTCCATTTTAACTTTACGGCAATTATCAATATGATAATAACTCGAGTCGCAAGGTGATTTTCTCGGTTCGACGAGAACTTAGTTTTCGACCTCTCGAATCATTTATCGGGAGTTTCCGAAAGTACAAAATTTTAGTTTAATTGATAACCGTGTTACTTCGAAGTGCCCCGCCCCCTTTGTCCGACGGGAACATTATTTAACTCACTTTAATTAGTTCCGATCTCGCCTCGCGCTCTTAAATCGCCCTTACGAATTCCACTTAATCCACGTATGGCGAGTGTATTGTGCGCGGATTGCGTGCGAGCTTGTAGGATGAGAAAAGAGAGAATGCCGTGAGACACCGAGGCGGCGGTGAGAGGGAGAAAATATTAAATTGAAGGTGGTTGACTTTTGTTCCGCCGTGACAGCGCACACGTTCGTCGTCTGAAGCATAACCCTTGGACATAACCGGGGAAATCACTTGGAAAATCCTCAATGAATTCGCAATGAACTCGTGGCTGGCCCCGCACGTTCATACGTTACGACACCCTGGAATTGTCGACCCTCTCTCGCGTCCCTTCGCGGTACTCTTTCTTCCCCACCCCTGTTTTCGTCGGCTTTCCATTTCCCGGCTCTTCTATAGCTCGCGCGATATACTACTTTGCTCTATTCCGTTTTTCATCTCTTCAACTCCCGTTCTTTATTAATATAATACCTCGATCGGTGGATAATAACGGCGGGAATAATTTCTTTTTTTTTTTTTTTTTTTTTTTTTTTTATTTTATAATCGAGGGACATTGCTTTTCTAAACCTTACGAATAATTGTCTACGCCGCGGAATCATATTAAGGTCAAAGGTGATCGATTTGTCAAAGGTGATCGTGTTTGCCGCGGAAAAATATTGAAAAGTGGATACTCGAAAAAGAATATTTGCGGAGCGTCGTTACTATCGAGACGACGACGACGACGACAACGAATGTAGCACATACGGCGAACAAGCGATCGCGGAAAAACTCCGAGAGAATGTGCTAACATTGTATCTCGTCGCTTGAAAATTATAGAGCAATGTAACACAATTTATATGAAAGTAAAAAATTCTCGTTTCATAAAAAAATCTGCAACGCGTCTGGAATTTTTGCAAAAAAAAAAAAAAATATATAAATAAAAATGAAAAAAACTACGAATTATTTGGCAGTTTATAATATTTCGTCAAAATCTCCATTTCTTTTTACCCACGGGACGGAAAAAGATTAAAACGTATTGTAAAACGGTCAGTTTCGTTATCGCGGCCGTAACGTTAAATTTATTTATCAAACGTAGACGTTATAATAACATTTCGTCCGATGCATTTTTATTCATCTTACGGACACTTCGCATGTATTACACGACGTTCGGTATAGGACGTGCTGTTGACTGCACGCCCAACAAAAGTTTTCTTCGATGGCTCACGTAATTCCCGCTTTTTCTCTTTCCACGTCTTTTCCCTACGACGCTCCGTCTCATATCTTCTCGTTACCATATCCGCACGCTATTCGCCTTCCATTCCGCGTCCTTCCCTCGCGTTTACCCTCCTACTCCTCTTTCTCTCTCTTCTTCATCCTCGCGAACGACGTCGTTAATCACTACCTATTTTAATACGATCCAGCGGCGCGTCACGCCTACGATCGAAGGCATTACTATTAATGTTTGATCACGGGCACCGGGTAAAATCATTTTTCTAAAGCGCCGAACGCACGATCAGTTATAAGGGCGCCTGTCTGGTCCGCGCGCGATCGTTAGTCTAAATCGAGATTTACATTGATCGAGGATGGAAAGCCATTGTGTGTGCCTGATAGTAATTGATATGCCCGGCTTTCGCATGCTAATCAAGTTGCCTCGTATTCGGCGACTGATAAGACCGTATGTGTTTACATGATTTCGACGCGATAAAAACCGGCCGATACGGATCGCCGTATTTTTCTCTCTATTAATCTTCTTTCTTTTTTTTTTTTCCCCTCCCGTTTTAAATGACTATTTCGAAAATATTTAATTTTGCATCAATTGCTTTTATACAAAAAACGCGTGGAATTTTTATAAAATTTCTGGATTGATATCCTCTTTCCAGAAAAACACTAAATATAATAATAACCAGCAAGACCACTGTGTAGGATAGTAAAAGCCCGAAAGGATTAAAAATACACGTTGCAGTATAACGATATCGTACGCTATTTTTCCACTATTTTTTTTTTTTTTTTTTTTTTTTGTTCTTTTTTTTCCAGAGGAACAAGCCCATTTTTTATATTTACGAGTTCGCGTGATACCGAACTCTATCATGCAAAAAGAGGGTGTTTGCGCACTAAATGCTTGTACATAAATTATACGCCCGTAATTTGCATCCGTAGATGCGAGATACGCAGAAGAATCGATATAGACGCGAGATATTTCGCGTCCAGGCCGTTTCTTTACCCCGAGCCGAGGCAAACACGCGTAAATCGAAACGTACGCGGCGCGTCGCCTTTATTTTATACCTCGCTTCGACCACTTGCTCGAGGAGCGGCCGATCGAGCCAGTCGACGAAACGGACACCTTTTTATTTTTTAAAAGTCGGGTTCCAGGTTCACACAGGTGAATGGAATTACGACGATTTTCAAGCGAGCACGGAGGAAGGAAAACAGACGTGACGAGGAAATTTAACGGCGGACACGGGGGCCGGGTTAAGCTCCGTTGCAAACGATCTTTAGTGTACCCGCAAATTAGCGAGTCCACGTGACACGCAATTTCAATCCCCGATACACCGTAATTCTGTTAGATTCCCGTACACAAATCCAGAACGCTAATTACCGCATTTCGCGTGCGTTTGCTCCCCGTTATTCCCTGCGGTGTCCCCCCTCCCTCCCCCGTAAAACCCGATAATCTTGCAAACCGACGCGATCCTCCGCGATATCATTGCACCGGGCATCGATCGGCAAGTCGATAGCCTTCTAGTATTTTCCGATCTCAAACGAGATACTCCGAGAATACATCGAGAATAATCCCGAACTACTCGCGTTTTAGCAAACGTGAAAAATACGACCGTGTATACTTTTTCATCGCGCCATAAAGTGCGGCGGTGAAATTATCACAACGCGATTAATATCGATTATGATTTTATTCGACTTTTATTATTAATTTTGTTTTTTTTAATTGTCTTTACGAACTCTGAATTTTATTTTTAATATTTTTTCTTTTTTATTTCCCCTCTTTTCAGTTATCTTCAATTTAATTAACCGGGCCGTGTAACGAGGTATCGCTCATAATTCCATTTCCGTTTCTTATACAGCGGCTGACTGATAATTTTCCCTTAACCCAGTTAATTACATATACTTCGACAGTTAAGTCGCGATGTCGTTAGCTATAACTTTTAACGAAGCACTTCCGGACATGCACCGCGCGAGTCGAACTTCTGACTTATCTTGCCCAAAGTCTTAAGCCTTAAAGCCGCTATACCGGTTTGCCCGGGGTACTTCAAAGACACTCTGTATCTCACGGACAACCGACGGTGGCTCAGCATAATAGGCACTTTAGACATGTGCCTGAGGGGGGTCTGGCCCCTAAGGACGTGCTTGAGTGTCAAAGGCCGCGTAAGGTATTATAAAGAAACGATATCAACTTTTATATAAAAACGTAATATAAATACGTTTTTTCTTTTTTTAATTTCTTTTTCCCACCCGACAATGTCGCATTTTAATTTAATATTTATCTCTCTCTTTCTCCCTCTTCCCTTTTCTCTCTTTCTCTTTCCAGCTCGTTTTCTAGTTTAGCATACGTATAACGTCGACGTGCAGTTATGTCGAGTTACGAGGACATAACCCGCCTCTCTTTCGTCTCTGTCTCGCCCGCCGTACCTCTCTCTCTCTCTCTCTCTCTCTCCCTCTCTCGCTCATTCTTCCCCCTTTAATTTACTCGCGCTCTTTCGCTCTTTGGCTCGGGCCGCGATAAATGTTACGGGCCACCATAAAGCATATCGCTATTTCGCTAAAGGGCGTCTGGATATTACGCGGAACGCGCGCCGTCCGACACCGAGCGAGTACCGCGCGCGATAATACACAATAGAAATACCGCGGTGCCGCCCGGGAAGATTTCAGGGATGAAAGCGGAACGGCGAGGATTATTAAGATGCCTGCTCGCTCTCTGGCTTGCCGGCTTCTGCACGGCTCTCTCGGCTCCTGAATTCACCGTGCTTTAATGCGATACGCGCTAACCATTTTCCTTTTATTTCCCTAGGCGTAGTGGGTCAGTGCGTGATCTCCACTCTGCCCCCTTATTGTTCGCACTCCGCCGTTGTTTCGCCGGGCATTAACTCGGATAATTAGCGACTCTCTTTTATCGCGGCTTATCGTCGTCGCGGATCGGGATTGTTTAGTATCAAAGGGAACAGGAAAATATTTTAAACGATTTTAATTAAACGATATGAATAATATGCGCGCCCGCGTAAAACCCTGACTGCACCCGCGACGACCTATATTTATATTTGATATGTTTATTCCGGTGATTAATTAAATTTGTATATTATTACTTGGAATAATCTTCGTATCAAGCGGTTTCAGTTTAAGTTGCCCGCTAATTAATGCATTATAGGGAAAATTTATAACTTGCTACGACGGTTATTTATTAAAATGTTATTTTATTCATTTCGGGGTATAAAAATTTAATCGGGGGAATATAACGAAACGCTTTAATAATTTAATAAATATACTAAATTCTCTTTGATGTACGTTATTTTACAACAATTGTAATATATTATTTTATAATAATGCCTACTTTTTGATTAAAGTGGATTTATTCTCTCTCTCTTTTTTTTTTTTTAATAATTGTTCGAGTCATTGTAACAATTTATTCGTTTGCAGTAAGGGTAGATAATTATTTGATAATTATTTGATAATTATTTGATTATTATTTTATATAAAAAAAAATAACAGTTCCAATCTTGACCTCTCCGTTCTATTTTTTTTTTTTTTTTAATTCCGTTAAAAAATTTTCTTAACTATAGTTAAAAAAAATAGAACAGAGAGGTCAAGATTGGAACTGTTATTTTTTTTTATCTATTTTACTTGTTTACCACTTTCGTGCTCCACTCTCATTTGCGTGCTCGTCACGCTCTAATTTTTTATTCGTCAAGGCGAAAAACCCAACACGTTCTCGGAATGCCTGATCGGCGGGCGGTTCTCACGTTCGCTTCGACGTATCGGTAAAGGCACGTGTCGGAAGCCGTAGAAACTTTCGATTAGGTAATCTTAAGGTCGCCCTCAGGGCTTCCCTCTCGTCGTCCTAAAATAATAACGGCAATGGCGCCCGCAGCGCGGCACCCATCGTGCCTTCGGCCGCGCGATTACGCGCCGGGTACTTAACGCGCGACGCCTGCTTTGCGCCTCGGAAACTGGATGGGAGCCCTCGAAATTCATCGCGGTACCACTTCTGTCGCAATTCTGCGGGTATTATAAATAAACGGGATAATGGGAACCGACCGGAATCCCGCGTACGATAATTACAGGTCAAGGCTTAACGCTCCGAATCCCAGCTGTCAAATCGCGCTACTGCCCCGCATCGACGGTTCCTCGTCGTTTATTTTATTTTATTTTATTTTATTTTATTTTATTTTTTCTATACATTTCTATACACACGAACATATTTCGATAATTATTATAGTATAGAATTACTAACTATTTGACATTCATGACGTCGAATTAAATAGCATTCAACTCACGTGGGAACGCTAACCGCCAAACGCTAAAATTAGTATTAATCAAGAGTTCCTATTTGCCAAAACGCTAATCAGACTAAATTAACGTTATTTGATGAATCATCGGTCGCGATTGTATTAGTCGCAGTTGTTAGCGCCAATTCCCGAGTCGTCGCAATTAAAATGATCGTTGCGGAGGTACGCACTGCCGAAGAAGAAAAAGAGAGAGAGTGAAAAAAAACGAGTTTTAATCTCGCGGGCCACTTAAAACTAGTTTATCACAATTTTCTAAGTATTCGTTTTAAATCTAATTAAATTTTATCCACAAAGAGAGCGGGCGGGAGAAATTTCTTTTTTTTTGTCTTTTTTTCTTTTTCTTTTATCGACAATTACATTCGGATAATTCGGACTAATAGCATTTCTGCCCCGGTTAATAGGTTAATAGAGAGCTTCGTTTTGAGAGTGCCACTTAGCTTACGTCCGCCGTTTATTAAGGTAATAGAAAAATTGTCTTTTTTTTTTTTCCTCTTTACGTCTCTCTTTATCTCTCGCCGGCTTTCGCGATGCGAAGTTGACGCAGGGGCTATCTTTATCGCCGTTGGCTGTGATATTAATAATTCCGAGGCGTAAAATTAAAATGCGTGGGTAACAAACGTGAATGCACCGCGATCGGGACACTTGCCTGCCCGTGATATTTCAGAGATGCTTTCTCGCGGATCCATTAAACTGCCACGGCGCCTGAATATTCCCAAAAGTCAAACGGTGGTCTTCTCTGGATTAATCCGGAAGGCATACAGGGTTCGGGCGGTGCGCGCTCGTCCCCCTCGGCGTAACCTTTTAACTTCGAGAATCTTAGATGGCTGGCTGGCTGCGCCCGCCGGTCGGCTTCTCCCTTTCGCAGCGTCTCGCTTTACACGCTCCGCCGGAAGTGCAGCGGGCCTCCCTCCCGCGCGAACCTGGCTCCCGCAAATATTTGGACCAGACGCCGCGCCGCTCTCGGAAACCGGCCACTCGATCGATTTCGCGGCGTAACCGGAGCGGCGCATTGTAATATTCTCGTACGATCCTTTCCCGCTTCCGTTCGCGAGGGAGGGAATTTTCTTTTTTTTTTTATTTTTAACCGCGAAACGGGACCGAGCGAGCAAGACAAATACCGTGGAGTAATTAATACACTTCCGCGTAATACACTCGCGCGCCAGCCTGCCGGGAGAAACGTTTTACTTCAAACAGAATAAGCGATAACTTTCCGATCGAGTTAAATCGCGTAACGCGATAAGTGTCAACGCTTTTTGAAGTTCGCGATAAGAAACGTCATGTTGCGGAATTGTTCAAATACCTCGCAGCGGTCTGAATATCACGGGAGGGGGAGGGAGGAGGAGGAGGAAAGTCGGGGAGGATCTTGAAAATAGTAAAAGTTCCCGAGATCTCGGAAGATTTAAAAAGCTCGAAAGTTGTTGTAGATCTTAAAGGCTTACCGCGTTTCCAGCGATTGGAACATTCCTGAGCCTCCGAGCGTTTCGGAAACCTTGAAGATCCGATGGAACGATACTGCGTGCGTGGTTTTCCATTTGGATAAATTTCGCGTAGCAAAGCGTAACGTGTACAATGCATTTTTGCGTTATCACACCGCGAGGCGACTCTTTCTCTCTCTCTGTCTCTCAGCGTCAGTTTTCATTTCTGATTCTTTCTCCTCTCTAACTTTATTACTCTTAAGCCTGTATATTAATGAACGGTAACGCTCGAGACGGTCTCGGCAAACAACGGTAATAACCGCGGTGCAATCGGAGAGAAATAGAACAGCAAGAGCGTGGAACGCACTCGCTCGCGAGCTCTGTCGTGAGCGGAATCGAGCAGAAACGGCTACCTTACTGTCCCACGATTTGCATACGAAAGTATCGAGCCAGTACAAATTACGGTCCGGCTAGCGGAGCTTCACTTACGAGACGGCCGGCCAGCGGCGGCCGGGATAAATTCACTCGGTTTTCTCCATCGTGTCCGGGACGACAAGGAGGGAAACGAAGAAATAAAAAAAAATATGTTCGCCGGTCCTTACTCTCGGGATAGCGGAGGCTGATTGCTCCGCTCGGGCGTTTTCAAGCCGCGCGCCGAGGATAAATTGTGAAACTTCCATCCTCTAACGTTCGCGCCCGTTGACTCTCTCCGGGGGAAGTGACGCGGAGATCGCGCTGCCTCGATCTCTCCCTCGGATCCAGCTTCCCCCGTGGACCATGTCGCGTAAGCGTCGCGACGCCGAGCGCGGAAAAACATTCATCCGCGATTCCGCGCTCACCCGCGAGAACGCGGGGCGCCGAGCGTGGATTTTCACAGGCAGCCGCAGTCGTCGCGCGATAGAGAAGCACGTAAGGGCCGCTAACCCGTAGTCGTGACTCCTTTCGCAAACTGGGTCGTGCCCGTGGAGGAAAACGAGCGCTTCGAGATCGCGGGGTAACTCGCGCCCGAGATACTTCCCGGGCGCGCCGGGTGATTCCGATTCGCCGACTCTCCTCGCCGTGTAACTGCCTCGAATATACGTCCGCGTTTCCGTGGGGCAATACCGCTTATTGCTCCTCTCTGACGTGCACCGAGCATTAAAAAGAAAGTACGGATTAATCTTGATTTACATCCAGGAGGCAGGCGGTCGCTGGCGATTTAATCAGAATTTCGTGTAATCTCGAAGTGCGGCGTGTGTCTAACGGGTATAAACGGGACACGAGCGTACCTTTGCTCGTCTGAATACCGACGGCGCGGTTTAAGAAATATACCGTTCTATTTCTGGTACCGGGAGGACGAGTATTAACGTCGAAATAATGAGGAGAAAGCACCGACGCCCCCGCCTCTGATATATCGAGACATCGGGGCGACCCCGCGGCTCGCTGTTCTCCACGGTCGATTTTATTCGGCGCCCGCAGGATCTACCGATTCGCGGCCTCGATCGATTCCTGCGTCACGGACCTCGCCGCCAGCTGCGTATAATTGCTTCTGCCGAGTATCGAGGGGATTGGAGACGTCGGATAAAGGTTTCTTTTTATTCATCGTTACGCTTCCTTTGTTTTCTGCCCTGATAACTGTCGTCTCTGAAGAAAAATACGTATGACTGGCATCCTCCGGCTGCGCCGCGAAAGCGATTCCGCTCGCAAAGAATCCCGGGATACCTTTCGAAATACCGTGAAGTTCGTTCTTCCCCGCGGGCGTAGCTTTACCTCGAGTTAGACACGAAATAATCGGAGACTCTCTTAATATTTTGCTAAGTAAATTGCTAAAACTGTTCCCGCATAATAATTATGACTGCAACTGTGACCTTTTTTTCTTCATCGCGAAGTTATTTTTTATTTAAAAGAACGAAGAATTTTTTTTATTAAAAAAATAAAAATAAAATAAAATTACGATTAATGTTCGCGAGAAGGGGTTCTATAAAAATTGTTTAAGCCTTCTTTCTTTAAAAATTTTGTCAGCGAGACATTTAGCAACTTCTCTGATAAGTATTCACGTGTAACAAAGGACCGCGCTTTCGCGCAAACCATATCTGTGCGCCGAATCCATTTTCGTCATATATATCTTTAGCAAAAAAGACCCGACACAACATTGCACTACGTGTTACCTTTTCACTATTACACGTGTATGTGCAACTGCATGCACATACACCATTGTTACACCGTGACAACCAAGGGACGCCTATCACTTCCATCGTCACGTCACGGTGTAACCACGTAGCGAAAACAAATGCGTTTGCCAGAATCTCGTTGCGTCTTCCTCGGGCTCTCTTCTTTCCTTCCCAATTTCTCGAACCACGATCTTCTCGCCTTTCCGTTCTGGTTCTCTCTTTCTCGAGTATATATACACTCAGTGGCGGATGAAAGCTTTTTGAAGTCTTAATATATTTCGAGCTATTTTTCGTGGGGAAAAGAAAAAAGAAAAAAAAAAAAAAAGGAAAAAAAAATTGTACGAAACAAAAGAGGAACGAATTTTTATTCCTCTGAAATAAATTTAAATTTAAACTAAAATAAATTTGGATTAAAGCTTTAAAAAGTCCTTCCCGGAGTATTACGGTTTGAACAATTTGTTTGAATGATTAAATTAATATCCCTTTAAAGTTTTATTTTAAGAAAAATTTATGATTCAAAAAGTTTATTATATAAAAAAGGAAATAAAATAAAAAAAATATTAACAGCTACGCTTTAAAATCTATTCGGGCTTCATTGGCGTAATATTCATATTTGGGTCAATTTATATAACTCATTGTGAGGTTCTTTTACATTGTAAGAATCCAGGTTATCCGCCACTGGTTTCATTCCTTCGTCGAGCGAGTTATTTTGTATGCCTAGCTCGTTTAGGCGGTTTCAGGGGAAACTTATGTCTTGTGGTTTAACTATTTAATGTTATACGCCTTCCTTAAATTTACATAATGCTCAGTATGCAAAATACTATTTGATATTTTCACGCCAGTAAAGCGAAATTTTATACTGCAACGGAGGTAATTTAATTCGCCGGAACGAAAGAGGAAATAGTTACCCGGCGTTTATAAATTGCAAAAATTTTTAGGTAAAATTTTTTTACTTTAACGTACGCTGTGCCGATCTGCCTATCTGTTGGTTTCTGTCTCTCTTTCTTCCAGCATCGTCCTCTCTTTCTCTCTCTCTCTCTTTGCGAGACGAGAATCTGGATTCCTTCAGTTAACATTCAGCTGATAGGGATAATATAACATCTGACGTGCGTTCTATGCCATTTTATACAATTTTTAACCATTATTAAGAAAATAATTAAAATATGTAACTTAAGAGCGACAAGGAAGCTGCGAGCGTGTGAGCGCGACAGACGAATGGCGCCTTCGTCTGTCGCGCTCACTCACGCGTAGCTTCCTTGTCGCTTTTGCGCTAGACAAATTAATTTTTATCTCAATAATAACTATCGTGAATTTTGCAAAACGGCAAAGAACTCATTGATTTGTGTCCACGAGACCTATCTAACTCTGAGAGTTGTCTTGTCTTGTATAAAGTCTTGTATAAAAATTTTTTCGAAAGACGCGAGGACGTGAAATAGCGTGAAATAATATCCGTGAGCTTTCACCGTCGCGGATCTTCTGTAAGCAGGATATATGCCGCAGATTTCTCTGACGTAGAAATTGCATTAATACGACATTTCGCGTGCCATATTTTAATGTTACAAACGTCCCTTTCATTGTCTTTCAGATTACCGCGGGATAAGTACGAAACGGAAAACGAATTGCTCTTGCAAAATTTGTTCGTCCATCTCTCTCATAATTAAAACGCGTTAAGTGATATTAATATCAACGTTGAACAATAGCCCGTGGTAAACAGACAAGTACAAATACTCGATATTTTCCCGACGCATCCGCGACGTGATCTTTTTCTCTATTAAAGCACCAAAGTTTTCGGTCGGATTTCGCGAAGAGTGATTGATTACTTCTCGATACTTGTAGCCGGGCACAAAAATATTGATATTAATCGTAATTTGATCACATACAGGGTGCCCTCATGTTTTTCCTCCTTTTCTTTTCCTTTTTTTATTTCTTATTTCTTTTTCCGGTAAAACAACTTTATTTTCAACTCTTTACTTTAAACTTTGCTTACGTATATAAAATTTGTAAAATAATTCTTTCGAGAAAAAAAAAAAAAATAAAATTACTTTGCGACGGGCGGATGGTTTGCGGCGACACGTATCGTCGATCCTTCTACTTCGGCATCTTCCGAAATGTTTATCGCAAAGTTATACCGAGGGTGGAACAAACGGCCCAGCGCAAGCAAACTTTGCAGCGAAACAGCAGCTGATGCTGACTTTAGCTGCTACGGCTAACCTTCCGTGGATTAATCCGGCAATGCCGTCTGCGTGGCTGAGACATTGCGGGAAGAAAGCTTCCTCGACAAACATGTCTCGGGTCGCGGCTTTAGAATAAGGTGACCGATTTTTTTTTTTTCGTAAAAGTAAGAAAACGGCAGAATATCCCGCGCTGCCAATAAATTTTGCAAGATTTCTTGGTTTTCCGTATGTCTTAAAAATTTTTCGAACGAGACAAATACGAAAGACATTCAAAGAGAGATATTCAGAGTTATTTTACGTCATCTTAAAAGAAAAAAAAATATATACGTATACGAATAAATGTCTTTTGCGAATACTGAATACGAAATATATGGATTTTATTTTCACGTTGCTTCATATATTTTTTTTTTCTTTTTTTTTTTACATGCGATCGATCTCTGCACGAAGCGGCAATTTATGGGGTTTGATAATTTTTTTTTTCTTTTTTCCTGGTTTTGTTTTGTGCTACAGATAACAGCTTAAAGTGAAAAGCTCATTTTTTTTAACGAATCTCCCTTTGTGGACATTTTATCTACACAGTATTTTATTTTTGACTATTTGTACGCATTTTAATTTCCGTAAGGGCGTACTACACGTTTCACATACTGATTTCTGCTAGGGGAGGAATTAATTACTATTAAATATTCCATCGGTAATGATAGAATATCCAGCGCAATAATTAATTTAAACATAAATCATTATCGGATATTAATCATGTTAATTCCGCTAAATTACTCGACGAATACTCTTCATAATCTGGCAGTTTCACCGTTATAGAACAAAAAAAAAAAAATTAATAATCGTAATTAAAAAAGAAATTCTATTCAAAAGTCCCCTGCATCGTGTCTCGCTTTCGCGCGATCGCGAACGATCCCGAATGACGATTCAAAATAAACTTTTCTTCAGCCCGGCCGCGCTTGATTTCGACTACGCTCGCGAAAAGACGTATTTACGGGGAACAGGTGAAATATGCAGAACTGACCGGATGTTTTCGACCGGGACGAGCGAGCCGCCGCATTCTTATGCGGCTCACGGGCTGGGATTTGTATACACTCGACTCCAAGTACCGAACATATGGCCCTTTATCTGGAAACTATACACCGTCCCTTGGGGTATGCGGTGCGCCGCGGCTTAAAGAGAATACTTCGAAATAGTTTCGCGTAGAACGACGACGTTTTACAATGTTACCGTCGTTTACGTTATTCACGCTTTACGCGCTACCGGTTTCGATATTCCGCGCGCAGTTATAAAACGCCGCGTATTCATGCCTTTGTCGCTATTGTTATCTTCCTTTGAAAGCGCCGGTAGAGCTAGTTTTTACCGAAAAAAAAGGAAAAAAAAAAAAGAAAAATCCGTAACGGCGCGCAATGCGAAAGCTCTTTAAAGAAGAAATTATTTTTCTCCCCCTTCTCTCCCTTCTCCTCACCATCCGCCGAGCGTTGCATATTAATGCGTTCTCCCGTTTCGTAACGCCTCATTTTATTTATCATTTTATTTATCGCGGGAGATGCATTATCGCGGCCATTCATACCGGCGCTAAATATATCATGTCCCCGCGCTAAATAGATCGGTATATATCTCGAGCGGGAGGGGGATTAATAAGAAATATCCATTATGCTTGTAATCTCAAACGGAGCGGCGGTTCGAACGTCAACGTCAAAGACGGGTAACACGTCTTATCCATTAACGGTTTATAAATGCTGGAACCAGCGTTGTTTCCGGGCGAAGCTTAACCGCGCTCACATTCTAATGGCAGATTAAGTCAACGTGTATCACGAACGACGTGCTGTAATGTCCACGCCGGTATATACATAATACGTTCGCCGTTCAGGGAGCGCGAGGCGCGGCGGCGGCCTGCCCGAACGGACGGCGATATGCACCTGCGAAATGTACGTAGCTTACATTTTAGCCGGCGCGCGTAAGCCTTATGTTTGCATCTAAATGTAAACTTCGTTTGCATAATCTCATCCGGCGGCGGGTACACGTGTTCGTACTTTTAATTTTGCAAATACCGTCCGCGGGGGCTTACACGGGCACCGCAGCGACTGCGAGGGGGTTGAGAACGCGGCCCGTTGTAATAAACACTTCCTTCGGCGGCTCGGCCCCGGTTTTCTCTCCCCCGCCCGCGTAAATATTTCAATTGGATTTTGTTTTAATTAAGTCTAAAATTGCGCGGCGGCGGAACGAAAAAGCCCAAGCGCGACGTGACGATAAAATAGAGTAACTTACCACGGTAACGAATCTCGTCTTTTTTTTTCTCCCTTTTTTTTTTTCCCTTCCTCCGGCATTTAAATAAAGTACACCGTGATATATGAAGCGGCCGATCAATAACGCATTAAGCTTTCCATATTCGGAATTATAATTACTTAATGAAAGCAACGCCTTTATGGGAGCGGAAGGCCAGCGAGCTTATAATACGTGGTAAAAGCTCTTAACCAGCTACATTCGTGATATTGCGAACAACAACCGCGTGTATACTGCGTGCATTGTATCGTTAAAGGGTTAAACCGCAACATTTATGCCCCTCGCATTAATGCTCGCTTACAGCACCGTGGATGCGTTATATCGTTATGCACAATTAAAAATTTGCACTACGGCAATTTTCAAAACCCGCCGACGGGATATCTAGAATGCGGGACGGACGGTGTTACCGACTTTCAACGCTCGAGCGTTTACGATCCGCGGCGAGGTGATTCTGCGGCCCTGGACGAGCGTGTCGACGTGGGCCGCCGACGAAAACTTGATAACCTAGATTTTGGCGGTCTCCGGGCAAGAGTTAGCACACGCGGAGACTCATTACGTAACTTTTGCGATCGATCGTTCTGCCGCCGCGCGTGGAACGCCCGCACGCTCTTCCGGTATGCATGCATGCATCGTGCACGCGTGTGCGCGTACGCGGCGCATATGCCTCCGTCTGCACATGAACGCGCCAACACGCGCGAGGGGTTCGCGTCGTGACGACGAATTGGATCGTGTTATCGTGCCGCTCGCTACCGGCGCTGTAGGGACGATAAAAGCGTGCGTGCCCGGAGTGAAAACATGCAAAGACGCGCTTTATAAAGTTCCGGCGCGACGCCACCATTCTCCGTTCTCCTGCATCTAGCACCCTACACCCTCCCTCTCCCAGCCCCTCCGCGAAATGAGACATTCAAGTGCTCGCGAACATCGTTCTCCACCCCTACACGCGCGCGCTTTTCTTTCCCCATTTTTTTTTTTTTTCTTTTCTTTTTATTTTTTTCTATGCGCCGCGCGTCGGCGGCAACATTTTCTCGAGCGTTTTGCCGGGAATCTAGGTAAACGCGTGCTCTCTGTCTACGCAGGGCGACTTTTCTCACTCTCTCGAACGCTTCCCGAAGCAGCAGACGCGGCCGATTGACACGGAGGATTAAACCCGTGGATTAAAACCAGCTCGCCGTCGCGCGAGATCTCCCGATAAAGGTCACGTTACGGAATAACACGTTTTCTTTCGCGAGAATCTGTGGTTAATGATACTTAACGCGCGCGAGATAAATCTTCTCTTTTCGCGAGGGGAAAAAAAAATATATATATAGATATATTTTTGATAGAAACGAAGGAAAAAACGGGGAAAATTGTCGCCGCGCTCGGACGAAGGATAAAAGAAACAGGGAAGCGACGGAGAGCATCGATCGATGGAATCGTCGGGCCGTCGCCGCGTTATTACGTTCGACAAGTTTACACGTCGTTTCGCCTAAATCGTAACAAACGACTGGCCCCGTCTATCTATCTGGCACATCTTACGGCGGTAATGCCGGCTTTGCGAGTCGTGCGAGTCGCGTTACCCCGCGCGCGGGGTCCTAATTGAGGGTTTGCCCCCGCCACGCGGATATCGCGGTCATTTACAATTTAAATAGCGTCTCTTTATTCATCGACCGCCGGGGCCTCGTGATTCCCCGTGCGGTTATCCGATTCCTCGAGAGAAGCGGCCCCCCGATCGACCGACGGGCTCGACGGGAAAAAAACGCAGGCGCGAAATAAAAAAAAGAAAAAATAAAAAAAAAAAAGAACATCCTCGCTCGGGGTCGCAAGGGGGTGGACGCCGGAAATTCTCGAGTACCGCGATTGTTCGGTCTCGGTCGGAAACCCCGGCCGAAATCGAGTGCAACCCTCCCCTTCTCCTCCCACCCCCCCATCCGGTTTTGAATACCCGATAATCTCGATCAACTTTTGAGCACGCGCGACTGCGCTCGATGGCGCTTTTAATCCCTTAACGCGCGTATTCCTCCCCCTTTCTCCCTTCGGGAACTGGAAGCCGAAACTGTTAAAAAATAGCTTTCACCTCGCCGCAATATGGGCGGACAGCTCGCGTCAGCTTTTTCCATCCGGTCGCGAGTTTTTTTCCGTACCGTAAGATCCGTACGGCTGAAACTGTTCAAATAGCCGGAACAATTTCGAGTGCCCGAAAGGTTATACGCTTGCGCCAGTTCATCGAGGACGCTCGAACTTGACTCGCGCTCTTGAGAGGAAAACTAGGATCCGCCGTGAGTTGCGTCGCTTTGTCGGTTACTCGCGTCTGTACAAATATAAAATGACGAAACGCGACGGGCGCAAAAAAAAAGAGGGGGGAGAAAAAAAAATTAAAAAAGAAAAAATTATTTGCAAATAAAATTGATTCCTGCGCGGTTCGTGCCGTTCCGCGGGAAAGAAAGCACGGCAAATGTTTGCCGTTAAACGATAATGCAAAGAATAGATCTCGCGTTTTATAAAAACTTTTAATTTACCCTCGGTCTATTTAATTGTCACGGCGGTAAATAATTAATACGCAATTTCATTCCGTCATTTCCCGTCGCGTCCCCGGGAAATAGATCCGCGGTCCATGATTAAAAACCTTTAATTAGATCATGTAAAACGCGCAGAGAATTAGTTTTTGGTAATTAACGATTTCGCTTTTGCGACTTCGTCATCTTAGGAATTATCGATTGGGCGTGAACGTTTGTAAATTATTCCTATCAATTTTTGTTAATTTTTTTTTTTCGACAACTAAATTACCGATGTAAGAGAGATTTAAGATTACTGAATTTAATTTCGGAATTTATTTACATTAATTTCTGGCGCATGCACAAAATTATTTATCGCGACAAATATCTGCCTGAATATAAAGTATTTTTGATTCCGCCGCATCTGGATTTCTGCCCTTCCTTTTGCAGTTTATAAACTTAATTTATTCTCGTTATCTATATGCATTTCCGCATACTTGAGATGATAACGTTCTCCCTTCCTCTCTCTCTCTCTTTCTCTCTCTCTCCTTCAATACTAATCGCGACGCAGTGCAACAGAATTACAAGAAACTTAGCAGTTTATAATACTTGTCACAAGGATTTATTACAAAGCGAAATATTATTAAATTTAATTAAACTTGAACACAGCAAATCTTAGACTCCTCTAGTTTGAGGAAATCTATGGGCGTTATGCGCTTAGGAATTTTCATTCATAAATCCATTTACCGGAATTCAAGTCGGCGCGTGAAAATGACGTTTCGATCGCCCGTTAATTATCGTTCGATATTCCGGCTTCGAAATTTCAACTATGGCACTTCCCCTCGAATACAAAGACGGTTTTAATTTTTAATCAACTTCCGCCAGACATTCCCGCCGCGGACTGAAAACGCACTCTCGCTCCTCGTTCCGCGCTCGAAGTTTATTTACGGATGTGATATACCGATGGTATACAAAAAGCTCTTGAAGCCATCCCACGAAAAGTGAACTCGTCCTTGGCTTTGCGCGCGTTATGAGCGTCTTAAGCGGCGCTGGCACGAAATTGTGTAAAAATAAGTTCACCGGGGTTAACAATCCGCAAGACTGTATGGCGCTCAGACAACGAGCACGGGTGCTATTACTCTTGTTACGAGCGACAGTAAAACGACCAGCGCGACCAAGCCGGGCGGCAAGAAGAGGAAGAAACGCCGGGAGCCACCGCCGCATCTCCATCGTCGTCGAGGAGGATAAAAAGCAATGCGGTTGCTCAGGCGCCGACGACGTCGAAAATTTGTCGGATTCGACGGCGCGGAGAGGCCGCGCCGCGAAATATCGCATCTCGAGGCCCCGATCGCTTAAACGGAGGAACGTCAACGCTATTTTAAGCTGTTTACAATGCCCGGCCCCGACGCACGAGGGCTTCAACGCGCGCGAATCGCTACATGAGACACATATGCGGGCGAGCCGGATGCCGGAAGTGCGCACGTGTACACTTTGCATTCGCCGGTTTCTGCGTTTCGGGGCAGGAGTGCTAAAGGGCACCCGGGATTATTACGTATTCCGATGACGTCGCCGCGCGCTTTCGCTTAGACCGTTTAAATAGATTATTAATGGGACGGCTTATCCGCCAAACCGTCCCGGCTACTAACGCAGTCGCCGAGAAGTTATTACGTCGAGCGTTTTATATCCGAGGGATCGCGTTGGCATTTTCTTTCAGGTCTCCTGCTTTTTTTTTTCTTCCTTCTTTTTCTTTTTTTTTTTCTTTTTCTTTTTTCCCTTCTAATTTTTCCCTGGTAACGGACGGAAAACAATATACCTTTGTTCGAGATGCTGCTATTATATTTCCGTGCATTTTATTCCCACGTTGATATTTCCTTCGAGAGTTTTGCACATTTCCGAGAATTTTTCTTGTAATAACGCGAGAGAGAAAGAAACAATGCGCCTCCTTAGGAATTTATTGGCATTAGCTCGCGATCTAATTTCGATCGAAATTAAATCCGTTCGGAAACGTTCTATTCAAATTTGCCAACGAGTAAAAAAAAGAGAAAAAACATTTTTTTTTTTCTTTTTTACTTCTTTCTTTTGGCGGAACTCGTTCTGCTGAATAAACGGAATAATATTACAAATTGTACGACGAAATAAACGTAATTCCTTCTCTCTATTTTATCGTTTCTTTTGGCTCTATTATATAAATAAATAAATAGAGTTGAATTATTATATATATTATATATATTATATATATAATCTACCCGTAAAATCTCCGCCTCCACTTGTTTTTAAACACGGGCCGGCATCTCGTGGAAGCGTGCCGTGCCGTCAAAATGCAAATTCCGTCCACGCGGCTCGTTGAATTATTATTTTAAGCCCCGTAACGGCCATTCGCTACGGGAAAATCTCATGAAAATTAATTTATTTTAATGCACTTGGTCCACGTCGCGACTGTTACGGAGAAAGTCTAAGTACGAGAGAGAAAAAGAGAGAGGTAGAAAGTGAAGAAAGGAGACGGTGGATGAACGAGAAAGGAAGAGACGAAAATAGAAAAGGGAAAGGAAAAAAAAAGAAAAAAAAAAAAGAGCCAATGCGTCGGCAAGGGTGCAGACACCAAATTAACGTTCGACTCATGCTTCTTTCAACGCACTCCGCCGCGGAATTGAGAATTCTGGATTCTGGGAGCCTCGGTTTCTCGGCTTAGACGAGAAGGATTTCCGCCGAGATTTTCTCTGTACATCCCCCTACCTACCCCGTCAGCCATCCCTGCCAACCGGCGTCCCTCTCAGCCTCCGCTTCCGTTATGAAGACGTTCGCGCATCGTCACTTCACCGACTTCCTGGTTGAGATTTTTCGACGAATGTTAAAGCCCCCGCTAACGCAACGTCGAATACCAATTTTATTACGTCGGGATTATTTCAACTATTTGGATTCAATATTTTAAAAACTGTCGAGCGATCGTCCGTGAAAAAGAAGCACGCGTGGTCCCCCGGCGTGATCTCGCCGGTTTCGAGCGCGAAATCGATTCTACGCGAATTTTTACGCGAATGTCCGGGCAGCGACTGATTAACTTTTACCCCCAGGTCGTTTTTTTTTTTTTTTTTTTTTCATTGCGCTCCTTCCACAACTGCAATTTGGATTACTTATTACCACCCGCCCTCCTGTTTTTCTAATTACATTTGTATTAATTTTCTAATTAACATTTGTATTGTATTTCAATCGCCCGTGAGCCTTTTCGTCTAGTTAATTTTAATTTTAACTTTGGATTACTTATTACCACCCGCCCTCCTGTTTTTCTAAGTTAAAATTAAAATTAACTAGACGAAACGGCTCACGGGCGATTGAAATACAATACAAATGTTAACTTTTGTCGCGACACTTTTATCTGTTAATAGACTAATATTTAACGAGGTGCTCGCACGAGAGAGCTCGAATCAAACAGACCCCCCGGTGTAATTCCCTAATGCGGCGGAGGAATATCGCACGGTGCCCGCGAGCTCCCTTTTCTTTCTTTCTCCAATCAACGCGATATCGTTTAAAAGTCCTCGGCGCCTCTCGCTTTAATTGCGGATCACGGGCGCGCCGTTATGCGCCGTCGCGAGTTCAAGACGGTGTTTCGAGTATCGTAACTTTCCCGGCGCTAATGACGGTAATTATCTATGAGTCGCCTGTGACTCTGCCCGTGGCACGCACCCACGCGCATCAGCGCCGGCACACACGCGGCGTAATTATTCGCCTGATGTAACTAGCCCTCGACCGAGAGAGGGTGGCGTCGTGTTGGCCGAGAAGGGTGTTCCCGCGGCGTCGTCGAGAGAAGTCAATTTTCATTTAAGTTTAGGGCGCGCCGGCACGCTATCGTTTCTGCGGAATGATATCGCCGCGGGCCGAAGTCGCCAGCCGCGACGCTTTTGTTTCGCTCGTCGTGTCTAGAAAAGCGCTCGATATAGAAACATTGACTATCCTCGCGTCTCCGAATGATTACGCGAGGATCCACGGTAAAAAGGCGAGGGTTTTGTCGAAAAGAAATTTTCCTCGCTCAGTTTGTGTTTAATATGCAGGCCGTCATTAATCGCCTCCCCCCTCCCCCCTCTCCTCTTTTATAATCGTTAAATACGTACGCGTTTCTATCGTGTTACTTTGCGATTCCTTTATTTTTCGAGATTAATCTTCAAACTTCGCTCACTTCGAAGTTCTTGTATTCAACGGTATCTTAAGGAAGATGAGAAACGCGATGAGAAAGTTACTTTACGTTTATGCACTTAGCAAAAAGAATGACGGGCGGTGTCATTTATCAAATCGACGAGACTTTTATGGTAGCGGGAGATAGAAAACGATGCACGGAAGAACATCTCTTCGTACTACTCGAGGTCTCGTCTCCGGCATTCTTTCAGATTTACTATCGGGCAAATGCGGGAATCGCGTGCCGCATCTGTCACACGCCGGCCTCGGCGTCGTGATGCCCCGGCGCTTATTTAGCTTCGTTTCCTCGTTTTATTTGTACGACGTCACCGCGCGCGTATATTAATTCCCAAATCGGATGTTGCAGTCGACAAATAACCTAATTAATCGAGCGAATTTAATTAACCCGCTTGCGCACACCGATCCACGCCCAGAAGGTAAAAGTTATGATCCTCGCTCACGCAAGTTGGCATGCTTCATCTCCGTCTTTTCACGTTCTTTTTTTTTTTCTTTCTTTTTTTCGTTCCTCTCTCTTTCTCTCATTTTTTTTCCCCCATTTTCGCCTTTTCTCTCTCTTTCTCCCTCCCTCGATTTCATCCTCTTCTTTTATCGTTTCTCCTACCAACCCTTGTTCATCTCCGACTCGTTTCACCCTCGGCTATCGAGCCGTGCCCAGTCGGCTGTAACGAAAATTGACTTTCTCGCGAGAGCGAGAGAACGAGCGGGGGAGATAAAGTATATCGATGTTGAGACCCAGTTTCGACTTCTCGGTTTCGGCCGACGCGCGCAATAGTATATCGCCGTTTTGTTCATTTTTTTTTTCCCTCCCTCTTGTGCGTTTTCGCAAGCCCCGTCAAATTTTTCACGCGATTTATAAAAAAAAAAGGGATAAAAAAGAACACGCGAATTTCGTCGCGCTGCGTTGCGCTGCGCTGATTCCTTGCGTTCCCGCCGACTGGCCCAGTTGATGTAATCGAATCGGATATTGACGGCTGATACGAAAATGCACTTCCGCCCCAGTACATCGATAGGATACATCGCGCCTCCGTTCGCTAGGAGTATTTGGAAATAAGGAGTAGTCGACTCTTACACTCTTCTTCACTTATCTTGGACATATTCCGCGTTTCCTAAGGTGAAACGGGATAATCATGATCGACGTTTCCTAATGACGTAGAAAACGATTCATAATCGCGTTAAAAGTAGAAATATTAAGACAACAGCGCTCATCAATGGATTAAAATAGTTGCTTAAATATTTTATCAAGCTCAGACATGAATAAAATTAGTAGTTTAATTTTATTTGCTAATTAATGTTGCTTATAAATTTTCATTTATTTACTTACTTATTTTTTTATTAAGTGAAAATAAATTATTGTTCGAAATCCGCGACGTTATATTAAAAATTCGTGGGATCGAAATAAACGTCGGATGTTTTACGTTACGTGGGCGCGACTATTTCCAGCAATTTGCGGCCGTTCGCGGGAAGACGTTATTTTGCGTTTGATCGGCTTCGAACCGCCGGCTCTTCTGTCGCGCTTCATTGGCGCGGGACGCGAACGGCAGCTGCTGCCCACGTTACTTCTCGGACACCCGCAGCATTCGCCGGCTATTAACAGCCGAGGTAAAGCAGCCCGTTTGTATGTGTGAGGGTTGCAAGGTGTAGCTGTGTACCATCTGCTCGTGCACGTGGCCCTGGCACGTGTTGCCAGCTGATAATAACCGCCGCCGCGGCGCGGCTACATCGACACACGTCAGATTTTCACAATGAAGATCGCCGAGAATATATATTAATCCTTTCCACTTAGTTTATTGTCTTTGCGGATAAATTGCCCCGCGATCCGATATCGCCGTAGTATCACCTCCTATTATCCATACACGCGTGCCTCACGAATTCAAGCCCGGATGGGCGATGCTCGTCGCAAGCTAGACGTACCTCTCGCCGAAGTTGAAAAGCAGAACAAAGCGTGTGTGTGTCTCTTTGCGTTTAACGTATTAAAAATAATTTTTTATTTTAATTATTAAATAAAAAATTATTAATTAAATTAATAAATTTTAGTATTAGAATTTAATTAATTAGATTAATTAAAAAAATATTAAAACGCATGTAGATAATTTCGAATTAATCGAAAGAAAAAAATTTTTTATTTAAGATGAGTCTTAAAAGCATAAGCACGTGCGTAAAAAAAAAAAAAATAAAATAAAAGAAAATAAATTATTTTAATTTTCCAAAAGCGCAAGAGAGCACCCGAACCTTTTTTCTCAGATTACGATAGATAATGCGTCGACGTATCGATGTAAAAGAATCGTAGAAACGTTTACAACTCAATGAACGTAAACTCGTAACTTTGTTGGCGCGATGAATGCGAAGCTTTGAGCTCTAGAAGATTATTGTACAAAATGTGTAGCGACGCGGGTCGTTCTCACCTGGCCGGTTCGGCCCCGACGTGGGCTGGCTAGTGATAGCTCCGCGTACCACGGCTGTTTGAACAGGTGACTCGACAGCTGTTGGGCCAGGGATAAATTTTATAACACCCCTGCTGGGCCGGCAGGGCACAGCTCGCGAGACCGTGGAATACGCATCGGCGAACGCTGTAATCGCTCGGCAACAAAACATTCCATCGAATCGTCGGTGGTTTGATGACTGCACTTACGGCCGGGGATATAAACGCGCGCGGAGGTTAACAAACGAATTATGCGCTTTACTATCGAGGCAGATTGACCGTGCCGCTTTCCCGAACAATCAGTCTGTAACGAACCTCGTCGCTGGAAAACGGCCGGCTCTCGCGAGCAAAATCGGTTTTTAGCCCGTTCTCGCACCTGTGTGAACCTGGAACCCGACTTTTAAAAAATAAAAAATTGATAACGTGGTTTGTACCTTAATAATTAAAAAAATAAAAATTAATTAAAAAACGTCAAAATTTCAATTTCAAGATATTATTTTCTTATTATCACTCGTTAGAAAATCGTTTGTTCCCGTTTGTACCACGTACCTGATTTTCGTTTGTACCTCAACCGGTTAATAAATTTAATTTTAGCTGTAAAAAAGCGGTTCTGCAAGTTTAACGTAATTTTAAAACACTAAAGTTAAATTTATTTTTGAACCGGCTGAGGTACAAACGGGTACAAACGATTTTCTAACGAGTGATAATAAGAAAATAAGAAGTCGTCAGCTTTAACCCTTTGCCCTCCCATATTTGGCGCGATATAAAGAGTACTATCGACATTTCGCGTAAAAGGGCGAAATCCGGTAAACTTTTTGCACACGCGAAAAGCGTTATTAATCGCTCTCTATTATTTTTCGTTTATAATTTAACAGTCGAATATCATTTATTCCCTAAAATTTGCCGAATTTAATTTCCTTCCAAAATTTTCATCTCGCCATTGATTATTAATTACGGCAAGTTTAGAATAGCGGTATAATTGGGGGGGGGAAAAAAATTGTTTTCTCTTAATCAAATGCCCTCCCGCAGCAAACGAATAAATATGTTGCAGCTAAGATAAAAGTTAGAAGCCCGGAAGTTTGGAAGTTACGATCGATAGGACGGTATTCCGCCGCGGCGGAAAATTAGCCGAAATAAATTGCAAATCGTAACTTTGAAAAGTAATTAAATTGAAGGTGGCATAATGGAACGGAGTATAAATGTAATCTAATCCAAAATATAAATCCAAACGCGAGGGGGAAAAAATACATACTCTCTCGATTCGCTTTATTCGACTTTTTCAATTCGAGCGATACCGTTATTGTATTTGTAATTTATTGATTGCGAGTTCAATTAGAGCTGAATTGGCGCTATTACCGCGTCATTCAAATTCGTCGACTGTCAGTCAGCCGTCTTTAAACCATGAAAAAAGCCTCGAGTCCGAAAGTTAAAACCTGAGGCTCGCGAAAATGAAGATCCGCCTTATCGCGAGTGACTTCCGCGCTTTAATCGCCCGCACTTTTTCCGCGGCGATTCTTTATTATTTATTTATCCCATTTGTCAATCCCCGAACGTTCCGCTTTTTAACATCCGCGCGTAACGCGATTTTAATATAAAAGATAAGACGGGGAAAAAATCATTTGCGGCGGCTACGAGAATTATCTCGTAAATTGACGTGATAAATTCAGATTTATACCGACACGACGGACGGACGGAAGTTAAATTCTCGGTAACTTTTTGCCCTCGCCTCTTCCACGATCTTTACGATGTCCCGCAGACGGAATCCTCGCCGCCTCGTCGCGGCTACGAAAATTGGATTTATTCGAGGATCGATAAACAGTCTCATAAATCTGTCCATTATCGTCCCGTAAAATTCACCATGCGAACCGCGGGATCTGTCATGCACGCAGACCGTGCATGTCTATCTATGAAGCCGCTATACACGGTGTCTCGAAACCCTCCGTCAAAACTCCGAGTCTTTTCACCAAACTTATTATTCGGTCGAGAGGAGAGAAAAAAAAGAAAAAAAATTTTCACCGAAAATTGTTGCGACTTACCGATCTGCCTGAAGTTCAGCGGAGTTTTATTTTCTGCCGGTGGCTGTAACATAAAATAAAAAACATTAATGTAGACATGTGAATAAGTATCTAAAATTAATGTAAAGATAAAGCTTTAATTTTATAAAAATTTTCTAAGTGTTCACGTGTACACGCGTGAATTGTCTTTATTCTCAACGAAATACAAAAAAAGTCAATCGTGCTCGCGCGGTGCACGTGCTCGGTCTCGGCACGGATACGAATTACACGCGTTTCGGGCGGAGATCTTGGATAACTCCCCTTTAATCGGGCTCAATCAACAAAACGCGACGGAAATCTTGAGAAACAAGAGCGTGGAGTAGCACGCCCACCGAATCGGACGATCTTGCGCGCGAAACGAGGTAAATCTAACGGAGGAGCCCCAGGAGTTCGCGATCGCGATCACGTTCGCTTACCGTGTCGAGACCAACAAGGCTCCTAGCGATGATGAGCTGCACGCACAAAAGAAACAAAATTAAATTGCACTCGCGTCGGGGTGCAATGCGGGCCAGCAGGCCGTAATAGAATACTTAGTCCGCGGTAGCGGAGTACCAAAGGCGCGTAACGCACTTAACACCCGCGTAACGTAGTGTCTAGTCGGCTACTAAACTGCTACCGATCTGACGAAACATCCGAACGGGGGAATAATTCGTCGGCTAAGCTCGCGTAGAATCGAGAGCACATGTAGAAAGCACGTGCTCCCGATACACGGCAAGGAACCATGCGAGCGAAACGTGGTATTCGCGAACACTGAGAAAAAAAAAAATATATAAATTAATATTTACCTATAAGTTGCTCCGCCGATGCATGATGCCCTTTCCTGGGCCTGCTCCTCCTCTCAGCACTGGTCACAACTGGTCACACTGGGAACGTCAGTCTGAAACAAAAAAAATTATATTTCATTAGCAAAAATTACGAAATTACGAGTACATTACGTGTCGGTCGTTATTACGTACATATGGTCCGTAAATTTACTTTTTCTTTTTTGTATTAATTTATTGATAAATGTCTACTAGTATTTGCCGTAACAGTTATTCGCGATTAATTGAATTACTAACAGCGACGTGTATACTGAGACCTTGTCGCGCGTTTTAAATGCATTTTTATCCCGGAAATTCGCCAGCTTAATGGCGACGAGGGCGGCTGATCGTCGGCCTGCGCAGTTTGTTGGAATTTATGCGCTTTGTCGCAAAAGTTAGCGGGTTAAATTATAGTGTAGGGACGTCTCGATTGGACGCGCGAAATGAAATGTAGATACATTCGCACGTCACGGCGGTACATTATGCATATTGCCCGCGATCTGTGGCGGGCACTCGGCTCGTTGGCACTTGGTAACTTGTGCGCACTTACGTGACTCACGACGGAGTGCCTCTGATTAATATGCGGAGAGGAGCAGGTGTATATTTCACGCAAGACGAGCTGATATTCGGGACTCTTCCCCGTATTTTAACGCCGTTATCTCCACGACGATTCCCGCGGAATGTAGCTTCGTTACCGCGTGCTTCCTCGCTTTTGCGCTATGTTTTTTTTTATATTTTTATATTTTTTTTTTCCTCCGGACGTAATCCGCGACGACAGTCGTTATCCGAGAGCCGCTCAACCGCCGCGGGTCTAGGGAATTGCTTTTCGACCTCTCGCGTACAGGCGGAAAGAATCCTGAAAAGGTACCGACGAAAATGCAAAATAAACGCGTATGCATTTTTATTCAAATTCGTCGCTTAGGTTTTGTCCGCGATTCGAGCCGCCTCCTGTAATTATTCGCGCTTCGATTATCAATGCGGAATAATTCCGGGCACTCTTCGCAGCTTCGGGATTATCGCTGTCCACGGGCCGAGGGCGGATTTGCGCGATAGGTCTAGGATGTCTCGGTTCATTGGTGCAGACCGCCGCGATCGGTGCGCGGGGCCCAAATATTGATTCTAATATGACGGTAACTCGAGGGACGACCAATGGCGCGTGTATATCTTCCGTGAGCACGTAAGCGTGTAACGGACGGTCCTCGCCCACAGAATTGTCCGCTGTACGAGAGGAGGCGAACTCGACCGCTCGGGCTCGAGAAGTGGCCGGCTTCGACACAGACGGGCGGAAATGTATCGACTTGGCGCCTTCCGGCGGTCACGTCTCGACGCACTTTCCTTCCTTTTCCGTCTGGTTTGCGGAACCTATCGAGATAATCGCGCCGACAAGATTTCACCGAATCCGCCCGTAATTTTCAGCGAGGATAATTCGCCGCGGCGGGTTCGCTCGGCGACAAATTTACGGCGCGAGCACCGCGGACGTTACGAGGGTGTTAATTACAATCATGGGCAGTGACGATAATTATGCTCCCCGTGCTTGTAGCTAGTAATTTTTCGGAATCTCCGGTGTCGTAAACAACGGCGTAATTAAGCGTCGACCCGAATTGGAAAAGCTCTTAAGGGAAAATGTACTCGCTTTCTATTCCGTACGTGATATATCCTCGTAAGCTTGACGCAGTTACGTCGCTAAATAATAATTTAACCCCTATTAATATTGCGAATCTTTCAAAGGTGCTTGTATACGCTAAGTGCGTGCACGCCTTTACATTCTCGAAATCTTAATTTTACTTTTATCGAACTCGTGTCCTCGGTTATAATCGCCCGAAAGAGAAGGACGGGCACGTAGAGATTTTTCAATTTATTTCCAGAGGAATTTATTAAAGGATTTTTTTTTCCGAAGAAGAATTTATTTCGCAAATTAAAATTACCATAAAAATGTGTAAAACCGAAATTGAAATTCCGGCATTCGGGGCCGCTCGGGTGTTACTTCGATTCGAAGCAAATTTATCATACGCGAATAACATTAAAAAAGAAAAAAAAAAGAAATAAAAAAGAAATAAATTAATTAAAATAATAATTAAATGATCAATGGATTCAATTTTCAAGTAAGCGCGGCCTGTAACATTCTTTTACAACTGGTCAGGTCTCGGGACTCGACGCCAAGCGACTTCGCAATTTTTATTAGCCTCTCGTTACGCGAACAAACCGCATAATGCGCCCGAGTAATATCGCTGTGAGTATTTCGAGACGCTTATTCCGCGGCGATTTCACGGACGATCGCATTAGCACCGGCATCAATATCGATAATAGGAGTCCTTGTAGTCCGTCTCTACCCTCTCGGTCTCACGTCCCCGCGCGCCTCTTCCACGCTACGTCCCGCGAGGGAGTGCCAGGAAACGCCGACTATTACCCGCCCGTAACTCTAGCCTCGTCCGTCCAAGGATAATTGCGCGAGTTAATGGCTCCTTTTTCTCCATGCCTCGACTCGCGCATACGGAATACGTCGCGGACGCGGTTTCACGTGCGCCGGCGCTTATTGTTCCCTTTCGTTTGGCCACGCGGTGCCACGTATCCGTCGCGGCCGATCCCAAAGTAAATTACGCGCCGGGGCCTAGCGTGTTATTTTTCTTCTTCTTTTTTTTTTCAATTTTTTTTTAATTCGCCGGCGTTCTTCGATTAAAAAGAACTCGACCCGTAATTCCCCGTGGGAGTTACGCGGTTTCTGGCACGCGCGCGCGGGATGGAAACAAAGCCTTCTCGCGACATTAAACCTCTTGAGAAGGTCATCTATGATCAATGAATTGGCAATTATACGCCGCCACACTTATCGAATGCATCTATTAATGAGCGAAGCCACTAATGAGACGCGAGAATTAATATTATGTCATTTAGCAAATGGTAGACCGCCCGTATACCTGTATATTTGATGGCGTCTACGGTGCAGGTAATCCTGCGAGCTTTACCGATCGCCTGTTTACGTAATGGCATCATTACGTAAAATGGATTACAGATACGATTATACAAACCTATCCCCTTTGATAGATTAATTAAATGCATAATTATTAGATCCCATTTGCACCTGTGTGAACCTGGAACCCGACTTTTAAAAAATTAATAATTAATAACGTGGTTTGATTTTACTACGTTTGTACTCGTTTGTACGACTTTTTATTTCGTTCGTTTTTTTATTTTTTATTTTTTAAAAGTCGGGTTCCAGGTTCACACAGGTGAAACGGGCGGCTATTTCGGTTAAAAACGTTTTACGGTATACGCGTATGTTGATTTATACCTCCAAGAAGCGGAAGGAGGGCGACGCGCAAATTGAACGAACGTTTAGCGATGCTCCGCCGAGCGTGGCCGTCTCGGTAGGGTCATGTCAATATTTAAATTAATCCTCGGCCCGCGAGCGCAACTTGGCTTCGCGAAATTATCGTTTCTCACGTCTTTTCTCCCCCCTCTCTTTTGCCTCCTTTCTCCTTGCAATCTCCTATTTTTTTCCATCAATTTTTTTTTCCCTTTTTTTTTTCTTGTCCTCTGCTCGCGTTCCTCCGTTCTCGATCCCGTCGTTCGCCACGAAGAGATCGCCTTCCGCATTTCCCATTTTCCTCACGACGCCGTCTCCGCCGCGGCGCGTGATTAACTTTCCTCTCCTCCTCGCGATCTCTATTTCCGAACGCGAGCTGAGAATTTCCTTGGATATCGATACGCCGCGCGAAAACGTAAGAACGTGTGAACGCGCGACGTCAACCGCGGCCTCCCTGACGTCTATCGCTAAGTACACGACCGGGCTTAGAAGAGAGAACAGAAGGTACGACGAAGGGAAGAACGAAACTTTATCTCTTCCTATATTTCGCATTCGCCTTTTGCCACGTCCGTCTATCGCGCCGGCATCAACTTCACGTGTGCCATCTGCGAGAAATTATTCCCCGCGACATCAGCGGACTTGCGATCTAACTTCGTCTCGCGAGTAAATTAATTCATTCCGCGAGTTCTTCAGACGCCGGTTGTAATTTGATAAAATCATATGCACTCGTCGACGAAACGAGATGCCGAAACTGTCGCGATATATTTAATTAAGGTAAGACACTCCTCAAAAGATTTTATCTATCCGTAATTCGCTTTACATGACGCGTCCGCGTATTGTAGTTCGATGCGAGTCGCAGTCGCGCGAATTTACATCTCAACGTGTTCGCCGAGTGCGCCAAGATTTAATGCACGGTGTCGTGGTTAACTCTTCCCCGTGGACGGAATTTTTGTCAACGAAATTGGTTCGAAGGGAAGCGCGGTAGTTACCGGAAGATACGAAAGTTTTACGATAAATTTTTGAAAACGCCGGATACATTGCGCGCCGAGAGGTAATGCATTAAGTTCGACGTGTTCGATTACAGAGCTTGCGTTGAGGAAGTTTCCGCAGCGATTTTCACTTAATAAGTCAGGTTTGAAACTGGATTAAACACGAGTTAAGGGCGGATTATAAAGTTAGAATTAGATTCGATCTGCCTTATTACTGAAGATAGCGCGAGGAGGGGAGGGGGGAGGGGGACCTTTTGCATCTCGCCCGACGAAGATATGGAAATGTTGTATAAATGCGGAAATTGCGTTAAACGAATATATCGAATTCAATTCACTTCGTACATCGTAAATGACGTCGATGTTTCCGACGGATGTGTATCTACGGAATGGTCAGCCGAATCCCGAAAGTGCTCGCAATTGATCGCGCAAAAATTCGATTCGGCGCTTATCACCCTCGGAAGATTTGCATTCGATTAATGACGTACGTGCAGCTTCGCGGGCTGCTTGATAAACATGGCTCGGCCAGACTGCCGAGTTTCGCGAAGTAATAATAAATTCGTTACCGTTTAATATACATGTTTTAACTGGGACGTCTCGGCAGTTCTGTTCGAGTTGTCGAACAACTTTCGGAGCGCCTCCGCGACGTAGCCGGCATTTTTATAATCCCGATCGAGTTGCGAGGCGCGCCGTTTCTACGATGCAATCAAACGCGCTGAATTCGTTGTTGGCCCCGCAGCTAAATTCCATATAGACAAGCGCAACTTCGCCCGCCTGTCAATCGAATTCCGACCGGATCTCGAATCGAATTACGTCCCTATGTGCGCCTATAGTTTCATCTTGCTCACGCATTTATTTATCGCACGCAATCGCCCCGCTACCTTTCTCTCTCTCTTTATCTCCCCCTTTTTTTTTTCTTTTTTTTTTTCGCTCGATTGGCGGAAGGTGAAAAATTATTTTTGATAGATACACTCGCGCGACGAACAGGTCTCACTCATGCAATCGACGTTGCGGAAATTGTCGGAGCGAGACAATATTTTTTCCACGCTACTCGACGCGTACAATTTTATTAGGAAATGTTTACAATTTTGAATATTCCAAGTTAAAGAAATATTGGCACTGGGATAAAATAATTAGAAGAATAAATATCTTGCAGCTTTTTTTTTAAACAAAAAGTAATTAAAAATTTTTTTAATCCGAGATAAATATATTTTTCTTTACTAAAAAAAAAATCGAGTTGTAAAGAAAAGAAAAAAAGACTTATCTACAAATATAAATTACTGGCCTTTCTATTTGCTCAAAAATTTCTGATATTAATATTTTTAATAATTCGTCAGAGATAAGATTTGATTAAATTACCATGCAAGGGATCTTTAAAAATAACTTCTAAACACCGATCGTGATTAATGATACGACGGTTTCTCTAAAAAGCCTTTTGTTTTTTATCAGCGACGCGTGGCAGCGAAAACTAATAGAACTGGAAAATTTTCTTTGCCGAGAGCTTAATTTCAAACGCGATTCGGCGTAAAAAGCTAACCTACAGTATCCTCCCAAGAGGTAAATCGTTCGTGGAGGTTGCATAAACTGTTTTAGCGTTCGGTGGCGTTCGGTGCAATGTTGTTCGCGTCTATTGATCGAAGCTCACAGAGGCATAGAGTTACAGGCCACTGGCGTCGACCGTATCTCTCTCCTTGTTTCTCTTCACTCTCTCGTTTCTCTTTCTCTCTCCGTCTCTCTCTTCTCTTTCTCTATTTCCCTCTCGCCCGGTCTCTCACCCTTGTCTACCACAGCTTACCCTTTCCGCCCTATTCTCCTATCTCTCTCTTCCTCTCACTCTATTCCTCCGCGATCTGTCTCTTTCTGCGTATTTGGTCCTGAACTATCCGAATTCCATTTCCGTCCAATTACAATTCATCCCCGTTTCAAAGCGGCAGTCACGCCGCGTTCATTTCGCAAGCGCGCTGCCGCCAAGAGCAATCATTTCTTTTCTCTTCATTTCGACTCCCTTCGCTTCTTCAATCCGGTCACACTTCGTTCTTCGTCTTCCCCCGGCCGTGCGACGCTGACCAGACACGATAGTCTTTCGCGTTTAAAACCAGTCGCGGTATTACAGTCTTTCCTATAATATTATCGAAGCGAGGGAACAAATATTTGTAAGCACCCGTGATTTATATGACGTTGAACGATTAAAGTTTGATAAAATATAGATGTTGCATTGCACATTGCGAATAAAAGCGAGAGAAAAAGAGAGAGAGAGAGAAAAGAGAAGGGCGAGAGGAACTTAAAGAAAGTTTACATTATCTCTAAAATTGAGCCGAGTATTTAATTTAAATTAGGCGCAGCGCGCTTTGCGCGCAGACATGAAATCGTGCACCTGTGATAAGATGAGAAGCATAACTAAAGCGAAGCGAGCAGAGCGGAGTGAAGTTTAAGGAGTTTTGAATGCGAGGCCGAGTCCTTGCGAAGAAAGTTTCCCGCGGAGAGAGAAACGGTGAGAAATTAAGCAGATGCTCAACGTTCAATGCCATAAGAGACAATTTCGCGACATGGATTTTTTTTTCCCCCTTTTTTTTTTTCAACTTCAGTAACGACATAAGTAACTGGATCGTCATCCCCCATTGCGCTTTCGCTCTGGCCAAAGTGAGGACCGAGGTCCTCCGATACTTTTGCCAAGCGATGCTTCGGGCGTATCCATCCAGAAGAAAAGCGTTCTTGAGCTACAAGACTCCATTACTCTCATTAAACATCCCCTCCTCCTCCCCGTGAAAGTGCCTTTTTTTTATGCCCCGATAGCTAATCTCTCGGCGATCGATAAGCTTTAAGACGAAACGGCTCAACGGCTTATAAATAAGTGACTATAAATAACGATTAATTTTAATGCGACAACGTCTCTTAATAACGTCCCCGTCGGTGCTCCGTCGTCCGCTAAATAGAAACTAACGCGGGAACAATATTAAAATAAAGTTCTATTTCATTCCCACCCGCAACCTAACTCGTAGCTTTTTGTACCAATTAATACCTCGTATCTACATTTTTTTTTCTTTTTTGTTCTTTTTATTTTACTAGAAAAAAATTATGCGCACGTTTCGCGTGCGTTATTCTTTGCAAGGTCCTAATTCGTGTGCGTTATTTTAATTGGGAATATTAATTATAATGGGGACAATAATTACGATGATCGACGACGTGTTGCCGATTCGAAAGATTCATTTCTAAATTACGAAAAAAAAAAAATGATGAGACTTACCGAACTGCGTGGATTACGGCGGAGTTGAAGTTTGCTGCCGGTGGCTGTAACATAAAAAAATATACATTAATAAAGACATGTTAATTAATTAAGTTAATAAAAAAAAAGGTACAAGTTTGTATTTAATATAAATTTTATAAATAGAATTGATTCTCACCTAAGAGTTGCTCCGTCGATGCAGGATGCCCCCCGGGCCTGCTCCTCCTCTCAGATGAGACGTGACAAGTCATTTTTCCGCGCACTGGTCACTCGCGAGATCACTAAGGGAATTTCTCTTTTATCGAAACCGTACGTCGTTATTCTCCACACCCCTTTTTTCCGAGTTTATTAATTTTAACTTCGCGGTATTTGCGCGCGACCGTATGTCGCGCCTCGAAAATTATTACGCACGTACAGCGGATGACGTCGTTCCATTGTCGCAGTAGAGGATAGGCTAATGGTCGAACCGCGCGCGGCTATGGATTCCATAAGACGACCGGCTCCGAGATAATTAATCGTCCGCGTAATGAGTACGCGCGTGACACGTGGCCGCGTGCGTGCGTGATAGAACACGGAATAATTATTGCACCCGGTGTCGCGTAACGCCGGAATATTTTCCTCCGAATCCGCATGTAATTAACGACAGATTACAACGACCGGTTAATTATTGCAAAGCCCATTTCTAGGCTGACCGTTGGCTACGTCGGGAGCACGTCACTTCGCGGCGATCGTTCGATCAATTAAATTCTGGTGGCTTAACAACATCGCGGAAAGTATGAACGAATTTGTTGCACTCCTCCGGACGCTTTCGGAAAGATGGAAATTTTTATAGGCCTAACGGCGAGATAAACTTGGCAGATTTTTTAATTTAATTTCGTAAAGCGTCTTTTGGATAAAATATCGAATATTTTATAATTATTTATAAAGTAAAATTATTTTTAAATAAGCCGGAAAGGTATAACGGGAATTTTCTTAATATTGATTATTTCTCGCGTTTAATTTCCATGTTCGGGTGATTTGATTTTAACCGACTAACTAGCGAATCTTCATTTCGGAAGTTGGGAGCTTGATTCGCCGTCTCTCGCAGTATCGCTTGTTATTCATCGCGTTTGTGTGTAAATCCTGACGTGGCCGCTTACTGCATATTATCACGTATACATTTGTGATGCTTCAATTGGTTCATCACGAATAAAGCTGGTTGATGCCTCGCAATTGTATACTCAGCCGGCGAAATCCCCTTGTAAGTTGTTAATTTTATGCATAAGAGGCGTGCATGGATCGAGATGATTCCTGCATTACACGCGTGTTATAATCTCGCAACAAGCCCGACTAGCAGCGATGCTCGAATAATGAATCGCATCGTGTTTTAGATCCCGCTAGTTCTACATGTAATTTTCAATATTCTTTCTTGCGGATGCGCTCGGATAAAGTTTCTTTGACTTTGCTCCCTCGCGAGAAAGAGAGAGAGACTATATAATTTTTATATCAAATCCATCAAAGGGTTGAAAAATGCAAGATTAACGCTTTACGCATTTATATATTTTGCATTATAGAAACGTGTCGTTTATCATTATTTTATCGTCGTATAATTTCCATTTAAAATATAAAAAGCTAAATATTATTTACAATCAAAAGAAATACCTGATAATTCGATGTTAAAGGGATTAAAATAAAAAAAAAAAGGACAACAAAAAGCAAAATTTGAAGTTAAACGCGATGCAAATCTGCTGTTTCATAGAGATGAAATTTGTTCTCGTCACGTCGCGCGACACATAGGAATCTTTTGAATTTAACATAACATGGATAATTCAAACGTTCGAATGTATGCGGAATTCTCTTTGACAACCGCAGATTGTCAGGCTTCGGGTGCGTACTTATTAACCCTGTTACATTCTGCATGCACATGTGCCAGCGAGTATATCGAAACTTTCGTAATGTACACGCGATCGCGCGTTACCGCTTTCGCTTGCACACACGAAGAGCTCATTCAGTTTGCGTTACAGAGCGGCGAAGTAATGCCGTTGGAAAACGGTTTTTCCACCGATTGCCGAACACAAAAATCACTCGCGGTAGTACCACTCGCGTAATCCACGAACATTACCCTCTTATTCATGACAGAGTCTTTTAGCGCGATGCGTTTGTGATACACTATCGTGATAATATTATTTTGCAACGTTACTGAAACGCACGTCTCGGATATTTCAGACTTTTTTTTTTTCTTTTCTTTTTTTTTTCTTTTTTATTTCTTTTTTCTTTTTTCTGTATGCAACGTACATACGAGCTCGCGACGCGTTTACTTCTTTTCCTCTTTTTCGATCCGTCGCATGCTTCAACGTCCAACAATGCTAATGCGAGCCATTCGGGCTATTTGTAGGATAGACATTTGTATCCTGCGCTATACGTGCCGTTTTATTATCCATCGGTGCCAAATTTCCTCCTCGCGGAAGCTCGCGAATGTCGATCGCCCGGCCAGAATTTCCGCCCCCTCGGGCGCGATGGCGAAAATGGTGGAGAGGTCATCGGGGGCGGCGGCCTTTTTCGAGAGCGCGTGCGACAGTCATAAATGAAATTCCATTCGCGCGACTCGCCGCGGTGACGGCACGCTTACGGTTATTCATTAATCAAAACCGACGGAAAACGGGCCGGAGGGCGAAAGCAGATTTTTCGAAAAGAAAAACGTAAAAATAAAAGAAAAAAAAAAAAAAATAGAATAAAAATAAATTCCGCGCAATTTTCGTAGATTAGCGATGGGGCCGGTCGGCGCGGCGCCGCGACTTCGAGCTCTTCGCAAGCTCGTACACCGAGCTTGCATAAGTTACGAGCGGCCGCCGTTCTCGTTGTACACCGCAATTAGTATGATCTATTGCGTAAATGTAATAACGCGTATATACACCGCCACCACCGTCGCGTTTTAAGTGTTCCGTTTCAGCGGCCGTAAAAATATGACGACGGCGGCGTATCGAGTTACCCGCGGAATCCCCTCATTTGCTACCCTTTGCCTATCTCGTTTCCTACCCGGTCGTCCCTATCTCTTCGCGCCACCCACCCCCGCGTTATTTTTTCCCCAGCCCCCGCTTTCCCTCCCCGTCTCCGCTCTTCCACGCGGGAAATAGGCGCGGTACGGATCCGCGTTGCGATTTAAACGTTAGCGGCGCGATTTGCATACGTGCCGATGTTCTCTGCGGAGAGCAAGTATGTATACCGGATGAATTCCGAAGGGGACGCGATAGCGGTACACGGCTGTGTACATAATCACTTTTTTTTTTTTGCCACGCTACCCCGCCTCTACTTGCGCTCGGTGCGCAACGCTGCCCCAACGTGCTTTGGACGGCACTTTTAATGCTATTTCTCTGCAGCGTGAACCATTATAATGCGAACGAAATAACGTCAATCGTATATTCGTTATCTCTCTCTTCCTCTTCGTATTATCCCTTTAGCCGGTGAACTTTTTTGCGATGACGTTTGATGTAATTACAAAAAAAAAAATATGTATATGGGGAGGGAAAAAAATTAATGCTATTAACATACTGCTAACCGTGGACCTGTGCGCGAATATGAAACAACAAAATGAAAGATACGATTAATATAAAATACGTAACGTGATACAACGCTCGGGTGTAATGAAACTGCGTATGAAAAATGGCAGAGGAGTATTTGTGGGACGCGCATAGCAACGAAATATCGCGGTGTTTAAAAAAAGGGTACGAAATTCGATTCGACGGGAAAAATAAAATAACTTCTCTTCGATAGCCGTAATTTCCTTTCCAATAATTTTCCCCGGCTGTATATTTGCGGGATTTATTTCGGTCGCGTATCGCCTGTCATCCGATTAAACAAATATCTGTATGTTTGCCGCGCTTCTAATTGCGCCTCTCGAATTTCTGACCCATCGACGATTACATCGCGATAAGTAACGCGTATCGTATTAACCTCCCCCTCCCTCACTCTCCCCCTGAGTCTTCCCGGTTCGCGATCGACATTGTCGTTGCGTCAGCGGCACGCAAGCGCGATCGGGCTTTTAACGAACTTGACGACGAAAAGGCCGGGTATAATTGGGGAGGACAGTAACAAAAGCCTCACTCATAATGAACTTCTCTTTATCCCGGCGAATAAACTTCAATTCCGATTCCATAAATGCGACGCGTCGCTGTTCTTCGCGCCGGCTGGTCGGTCACTGCAATCCGAAAGTTATACAAACACGTATGATACGTGCGGGGACATTACGGGGCTCAGTTTGAAACGAGTTTGAAGCCGATTGCGCAGGAAGTTGAATTAATATAATAACAACCAACATTCGACGGAAAAGACGCGATACGTGATACTGTGCGCGAACAAATAAATTTCAGATCACAAGGTGAGTTATGTTTTTTTTTAATCGATATCGTCGCGCTTGTCAGAAATTATTCTTATCCGCCGCGAATTAAAATTCAGTTTCTACCGCTTGGAGGAATTAAAACGATCGCGGTGGACGCAAACGGAGCACTCTCTCTCCCTCGTTGTAACGTGCAAAGTTTTCCCACGTGTGACTTTATATCAACACGCGTAAACGTACATATACGCGGGCGCGCCGTG
Source organism: Cardiocondyla obscurior (assembly GCF_019399895.1). Classification (NCBI taxonomy): domain Eukaryota; kingdom Metazoa; phylum Arthropoda; class Insecta; order Hymenoptera; family Formicidae; genus Cardiocondyla; species Cardiocondyla obscurior. The sequence goes on along the minus strand of NC_091873.1, from coordinate 6,695,865 downwards.
GCTCAAGGTGAAAGCCGCGGCCAAACACTTCTATAAATGCACTTAACACAGCGATAATATTATGTCTCGTTGGAACAGTTGGTGGTTGAAGAGGCCGGAATGGTTGGCGGCCAACCATTTGCGGTAAATCGGTCGCGACAGGGACTCGCTCGTGGCGGACTTGCGGCGTCGGGACGCCCTTACTTGCCAACGTATATATCGAGCGTACACGTCACAGCGAAGGTCCACCCCGTCGTCTTCCAAGAGACTCGTAAAAAAAAGAATTTCATAATCTCTTCTCTTCCCCGAAGAGGACTTATTTCGCGTGAACAGAAAGAAATTCCGACGGCGCGTTGAGAAATTATACGTTTCGCGTATTTATTAATTTGAAATTTGTAACCGGGATAATTAAAGGCTTATCGTAATCGTATCGGAGGCTTCTTATCGGAGGGAATTTACCGCGAGTCGTGTGTAAAAAAATGGATTAAGTCTCGCTTCCGTATCTTCTCGTTTCATTGCTCGCCGTAAACGTCTCGAGAAAGTAACGCGTCTCCTTTATCTTTTCGTCACATTGTCGGTAATTTTAAAGCCCCGCGGTTAGCCCGTAATACGTGCTGTCTCGGCGTGTCGCGTGAGCCAGGCCGTAAAGTGGAGACTTCATTTCTTTAATGTTCATGTAAATTCCGAGCGCGGTTCCGCGAAAGCCCGGGCGTATCCGCCGGTACGTCCAGCATCCGCGCTCGCGGCGGATATCAACGCGGAGACGCGCCGTGAATTTTCGTTCGCAGCAAATCGAGCACGCGAAGGTGCGTCCGCTTCGCGCGTCGGCGGCGTCGCGACGTTGGTAGACGTCGACGGAGGTGACGACCGGCGCGAAGGAGATTTACCCTTCTTTTTATATTTCGCCCAAGACGCGCATTTCCGACGGACGACGGAGGAAAGCGGGATTAATGAATATTCAGGAGCGACGGAGCGCGGAGTTGGACTCGGCGCTGGTTGGCGCGAGATGAGAAAGAAAAAGAGAGGGGAAAAAAATGAAAGGAAAAAGAAAGAAAAGAAAAAAAAAAAAATAGAATGGTCAGCGAGGGAGGAAGCCGGTAGAAGAAAGACGCGTGAAGGAGGCGAGATAGAGGATGAACGCGAGAAAATGCTCTGACGTTAACGCGATTAATTTGCTGGGAACTTTACATTTTAATATTCATCCCGGGGACGCTCTCCCTGACCTCCTTCTTTTCCTTCTTGCCTTCTTGCCTTCTCCCTTTCTCTCTCTCTCTCTTTCGCCGCCTGCCTTGCTTCTTCTTATCCTTGTTTTTCCGCTCGCCTTACTTCTTCACGCGACCCTTCGTTCTAATCCCATTTTTTTTTTTTTCCTTGGTCCCCATGCGTTTTTCCCAGCTTCTTTGCGCTTATTTACCCTGGCGGAATCGTGACGATGCGCCTCGAAAGTTGAGTATAATAACAGCCTCCCGCGAGTCGAGAAGCCAATGAGGCGGAATAGGGAAAGAGTGCGTGCTTAAAAATTTATCGGACAATTTACGGTATTAACAACGTTTCAAGCGGGTGGCCAGTAAATCAAGAAAAGGTACGTTCCGCGCCCGCAATATTTTTCACGTCGTAATACTTTGGATTAAAATACCTCGCAATGACTTCGAAAATGGTCGAAGAAGCGAGGCGCTGCGAAAAATAATTGTGACTTTATGAAAAAGCGTAATTATATTCTAACGTAATAACACCGCGAGAAACTCGAATAAAGTTCTCTAATTGAAATTTGAACAAATTTACGCGAATTTGTTGAAATAATTTTTCGTTTCACGGAGCTAAGAAGTAGACTTAACAGCTTTACTTACATTCTTCTTGATTACAAAACAAACATTCCTAATTAAACGTTTCCTTCCCTTCGCGCCGCGTCTCTTATTTCTCGACTGGTTTTTGATTTGTGTTAGCCTTTTTTTTTCCTTCTTTTTTTTTTCCTTTTTTTTTTTTTACAAGGCGCGCATCGGACGAGCTCGCCATAAAATTCGATATCGATTAGAGTACACTATTGCGCGTACATTGCGTGTCCTATATTTATTTAATTAGTCGGCTGATAGGAAGAAAACGAGAGTTGACGCCGCGGGACATTACAGATAGATTGCTTGGTTACCACCCGTGGAGTCTCTAATTAAACTCGGCGCGAACTACAATGTAATAAAAACACAGGTGCGACTATCCGGTAGACAGCGAGCGTATCGATTATTGTCCGACGTTGATGCGGAAAATCTGTTCGTCCTTTCTCCCTTTTAATCCCGTTATTTTCGCTATGAAGCATACGTGTACTACAGTTTTAATTTAATCAACGCGAAAATAATCCTCGCCGTGATAACTGAACAATTGCGTTTTTTTTTTTTTTTCCACAGAACTTTCTATAAAAGTAAACAAATTTAAACATTGCGTATAAATGCCCACGTCGGGTAAAAAATTATTATTATTACAAGTTTGTCGAGAGAAATATAAAAGTCGTTTGTTTAAACTGGGACGCGTATTTCCGAAAAATCTCTTTTTTTTTTTTTTTTTTTTTACGTTTGAAGTCGACGATCGCCGGCGAGGTTGGAAACCACAGTTGACAATTTCCATAGTCAGTCTCTTCCAGCACGTGCGCGGCCGGGAATCCGCAGAACGACAAAAATCGAAGCGTAGCGTAGAAACCGTGGAAGAGGGTGGAGGGGGAGGGAATTTTGCCGCGGGTAATAAGGGCGAAAGAGGATATAGTTCGCGGAGAAGAAACGAAGAGGGGAAAAGCGAAGTCAGTTGTAGGTTGAGACCTTTGCATCCATGTATAGCGCTCAGAGGGTTATGCGCAGGAGCCTCGTAATAATATAGATGACTCCAATGCGATTAGGAACGCAAGCTTCGAGGAAATGGTCCTTCAGAGGTGCTTACCAGGCGTTCTGCCCTTCTCGGTCTATCTTTCTTCGTCCTATCTTGCTCTCGGTAGCTCGCCCTTTCTTCCGCCCTCACGTTGCCTGCAATATTCGAGCTTGCCTGGCATCGAGCAAGCCTTCCCCCTTCGATCCCCCATCGATTCTCGTTCCCCTTCGTCCGCTTGATAGGCGCAGATCGGACGGACGTCTCTCGCGCCATCGGGGCTGATCCCCCTCGAGGCCTTTCCTCGAATATACGATGCTTAGCGCACGTTCCGCATACATTTTTAATCGATTCGACACGCTTTCCGTTCCGGCGAACGAGCCGCGTTAACTCTGATTTCGATTCGACCGAGTTTACTGCATTTTTGTTTCCTTTTTTTTTTCTTTCTTTTTTTTCCTGAATCGCAATTGTTATCAGTTTATATTACAGCCGCTGTAGTTTTTATTTCGACTGAAAATAATGTCGAGGATTAAATAATTGATGCGCAGCCTGGTCAATGTGAAGGAGGCTTAACTCGGGAAAATTTAATTTCCTCTTTTTTTTCTCTCTCTAAATTGATATGCTGAATATTCTCTAATATGATTGTCTGGCAAAAGTTTTGACAATTGCGCCGCACCTCTTGAGCCACTAAAGGGGAAACGTAATTACATGTAGCGCTTAACTTTCGGAAATTTCTTTGCACGTAAAATTGAAATTTGCGGAGGCGCGGACTGAGGAAAAAAAAAAAAAAAAAAAAAAAAGAAACCGGTTAACTGTCCGGCGGGCTCTTTAAGCGAAATTAGTCTATGGTTACGGAGTCGAGAGGCGATGATAATGGCACTTGTTGGTGAGCGAAGCTTGCCCGCTCGGGCTTCGTCCTCTAAAATAAAGTTACGGCCATTAACAAAACTAGGTTTCTCACTTTAACTTGTCCTAAAAATCCACGTGGCATCAAAATTGGAGTCGCTAAATTGGTGGCAGTTGCTACCCCGCGTATTTTTCACACTTTAAAGAGCAAGGCGCTTCCGCGTACCTCTCTATCTCCCCTTTCGTTTTATTTTCCACGGATTTGTTTTATAATATATTTCACGAAAGAAAGTAATATTTATTCATACGCGCGCAAACATGTAACATTTTATTTTACAAATTAATATAAAATTTATTTTAAAACATTTAATTAATAGGAATAATTATGCATAATTTTAAATACAATTATTAACATTATTATTTATATGTATGGCACTGTGCCATTAAATTATTATTAAATGATATAAAAGTTAATTAAATTGTATTATTAAGTTTACTTTATTAAATTAACTGTTACATGCTGCCCGGCACATTTCCCTAATTATATTCCTCGTAACTAAATGCAATATTATTATTGCGGCACGGTGAATTGAACTGAAAACATTTTAAATCGCAATCGGAAACAGTCCTTTATCCTTTAATTTTTAATTCCTGCGAGCGGCGGAGGAGAAGGCGAAATAATTTTTGCGCGCCGCGGACACCGGCTGCCGCGGTTACGCTCGGCTCCTCATATGTTTAGGACAAAAAACGTACGATATTTTAAGTTACCTGAGATTTTTTCAGAAGACGTACAATTTATCGCCGGTCCCTCGAGTTTCCTGCCACGGCCATGGATAACCCCTCTCCCCCACCCACCCTCCCGCCCCCGACCCTCCCCTTATATCCCGCCGTGGCGGATAACCCCGGCTCTGTCCGCGCCACGTTCGCTCTATGGCAGCACTCTCTTTCATACATAGCTGACATTTACCACCTCCCACATCCACCCTCTCTCATATTACGCGTTGAAATAGCCCTCGTCCCCCGAGCGAAGGCGCAGCAGGACGTAATAGCATTCTCGGAGAATTACTTATACCCTCCTGTGACCACCACTCATCGCGGGCCAAGTTTCTCTCTTTCCACGAGCTCGGTTCCCTGATAAAGTCTCGCCTTGTTAAAAGCAGCGTCACTCTTGGCCCCCGCCGGCGATGAAAATAATCAGAAATAAACGCGCGGCATTTAGCGCGGTAATCTTCTCCTTTCTTCCGTCCGCGAAGCTGTTCCGCCCGACGATTACGTTTCACGGGAGATGATATCTCGAACGAGAATCTCCATGCGATCGTTTCGCGTTCGAATGCCGAAGGGTCGCCCTTAAAGTGCGCGTAGGTACACTTGGCGAACGAACATCGAACGAGCACAGCGAGCGCAAACATTCCCAAAAAATAAAAAAAAAAAATAAAAAATACAAAAAAAAAATAAAAAACTAAAAAGAAAATAAATAAAAAGAAATTAAAAAAAAATCAATCACTATAGAAATAACACCGACGACACGCGCGTCGCGGACGAATATTCGCGACCGCTTCATCTCCGCGCGGTGCTCGTTCGCGAAGTGTAATGCACACCTTTAAAGAGAATTGCGTGTGAATTACGAGAGGGTGGGCAAATGAAAAGAGAAACACGGCTGAAAGTTTTGTTATTTTCGTTGAAATCGCGTCGGCACTTACAGGGCGAAAACAATTTCAAAATAAACGCGACCGCAAAGTGATGAGCCGGTGGAGCGAATACGTCGGCGCGGATCGTAATCTTTTTAATAAGGATGTAATAACGTCGTTACGACTTTCACGCGGAGTGGCAAGGCTACATATCGTGATCCGCCGTCAGAGTATACGTCCCATCCGTATGGACATTACGTAATTGCAACGGGACGTTTATATAACGGGAATATTACGGGTTACGTAACGGGTGGCATAATATACAATATTCTAATAAGCGCGCGCACGCTGATACACGTACAAAGTGAAATTTTCATCGTTATCGTCGAATCGCCGCTCTGTAATAAAAGAGAGAGAAAAAAAAAAAAGGTTTGCGAATGTGTGCCAACGATTATTCGACTCTGATTCATTCGGTATACACAGAATAGGAAACCGTTTTCCCCATTCAGTTCGTCCCCTCAATTTTTCCCCACGTTAAATCCTGTTATTCCCTAATTACCTATATACTTCCAGATAATATAAACGTTGTCGGAGTCTATCACGTCGGATTAATAAACCTTTTAGTATCTTTTAGTAGGTATATCTTTATTACGGCGTTTTAGACGTGTAATTTAAACATTTAAAATGTTACGAAATAAATACGATTAGTTTTTTCTTCTTTTTTTTTTTAACACGCACGTTTATTTTAAACTGCATTATTTAATACAATCGAAATAGATTAACTTTATTTAAAATATTTAACATTTCGAAGTTCGAAGTTTTTAATTAAACATATTATTAATATGTGTATAATTATAATTTTAAGAGCTATATTAAATTAATATAAATACTAGATTTAAAATATCTAATTAGCTACTGTATAATCGTTAATACATTATTAGAAAAATAAATTTTTTTTTTTTTTTTTTTTTAGTCATTAGTCGATCTACAATTTTCTAACAAGAATTACATCTTAAAAGTATTATCGTAATTTTTTTTTTACAACTTTTGTACTGGGTAACGTGTTACAATTAATACAACGAATAAATTCATAAATAATTTTAACATCCAAAACCTCAGTGGTACAATAAACATGTTACAGACTTCGCTTCTTTTTTTTTTCTTTTTTTCATAAAAAAAAAAAATTTAATATTGGCAGCAGATATTTTTTTATTGAATTTCATATTTCTCTATCGGAAGCAATAGTAAATCGAATAATCGAAGGTTTACACGTAGCCGTAGCACACGTATAAGATTCAATTACTTTGTGGAATCCCGCATTGGCGAATTAATTTCTGGTGCGTTTTAAGATAATGTTAGTCGCGTGACCGGCGGAATAGTAGGCGACTGATAGGAACGGTAATTTCACATACACGTGTACATACTATATATATATTGCGGTTTGATATCGCGGCGTTGACCTTTCCACCAGCGGAAAAATAGGAACCTTCGCTGCGCATGTGAAGGCGGACGAGATTAGAAATCGCGCCGACCTGCGAACCGGCACGGTATCTTACGGTGCGTGTGCGTGAGCGCGCCGAGAAATGGTTCTGCGAGTCACGAGCGTATAATGCAGTTCTTTTTTTTTCTTTTTTTTTTCCTCCTTTTTCCACATTACGCTTGACCCTCCATCGGTCGCATATGCATCTGAGAGATACACGGGCTGGGCTTACGCTTTAACCGGATTTCATTTATATAACACGGAAAGGAACAGAGTCAAATTAATCTTCGACCGAATGGTCTTTACGTGCGGCTGCACGTTACGTGCCAGCCGGGTAAAGAATTTTCTTCAACTTATTAAATTCGTACGCTCCGGTGAAATACGCGATATTATTAGACAGCGCGTGTCCGAAAGGGGATAGAGAAAAATTCTCTCGTACTTTAGCCCGAGCTCCGAATTTTCCATTTGATTTTGACGCCAAGTGCGCGGCCTTATATCTCGCCTAGCAGGGCGGCGAGTCCTTGTTCCTTCGTATTATTTGCGAACGGTGGAGGGTCAGAGTCGCGTTGACGTCGGTCAGATCGGATCCCCGTGCCCGCTGTCCGAATTTCGATCGAGGTAGTCTGCGTGAATGTCGTCCTCGGGTCGTAACATCGTTCTCGCGGTGGCGTCCTCCCTCGATTCGTCGCCGCTATCGATCGCGACGGCGGCGGCCGAAGAATTCGGGGTGCCGGACGGGGGACGTGTCAGTTTCTTTGCGGTTTTATTACACGGCTCGCCGGAGGTGGCAATTTGTTGAAGCCCGCGTTGTCAAAGACCGGAAGTAGGTCCCTCACTCTTTGTCCCGTGCCGATCGACGCCAACTCGATCCATCTGCAATGGCGAAACACGTGAAAGGGGTTCTCTCTTCTCTCTCTCTCTCTCTCTTTTTTTTTTTTTTTATTTTTTCTGAAAAGAGTCGTTTTCCCCTCCTTCTCTCCTCCTCTCTCTAATGCCCGCAAACCTTTTGTATTTTATTGGCAATGTTCCATTAAAGATATTACGGCGAAGTAGAGGAGAGAATCGCGTAATGGCGCTATCATTACTTTCACTATTTTTTATTTTTTATTTTTTTTTTTATTTTTTTTTTCTATTGCATTTTTAGCTAATAGCAGTTATTATTTGAATCCTATCTTTTAAAACATCAGAGAGATGAATTTTATTGAAAAAAAAAAAAAATTATGACCGTGGATAGGCAACGTAATAAAATCTGTGTATTTCAAAACAAATAAAAAAAATATTAATAACATTTAAAAGCCCGTCTCGTGTAAATCCTTCCGTAATGAAGTCATTTTTAATACATTTTAATCGCGCTGGGGCCGGTCGTATTAATAACCGCGGTTTTATATAATTCGGAAGTAATAAATGTTTAAATAGCCCCGCGATTATACCGAATCGTCGGGCGGGCTGCCCGGCGCAAGCGATAGTTAATACATAACGGACAATAAATATTGGCCGGGATGATATCGCGTAATTTTTAACACGGCCACGCGAATTTGTCGTTCAATGAATCACGCTCGCGGCTCGCGGACCTCGCGCGGGCAAAAGCACGCACGAGAACGAATTCACTTCCCACCTGTTGTTTTTGTATTTTGCGAGGGGTTGAGCGGCTGGATGGGGCGTTTCGGTGGGGAAATATGTGGCCCCATAAAAATCCAAACCACGGCTCAGCAGCATCGAGGTCTCCTCCACGCTGGCCAGGGTAACCCTTATAACGGGTGGCCCCGTATAAATCGTCGCCGGCTCGTTCAGATTCTGCGCGTCGCTCTTTAGCTTGTCATTGATGGCCTTCACTGATTTATTTAACACACGATTTTATTGCATGCGTTGCAGAAAGGCGGGTAACCCGACGCGTCGCGGGCGGTAATAGCTCTTTTTTTCTTTCTTTTTTTTTTTTTTTTTCTTTTAAATATGCGCGTCCGAAACGTGCGTGAAAAGCAAGTTCTGAAGTCTGTTATGCAAAACGTACGGAAGTGTGCCCGGCTGCGATATAATATAGATACGTCGAATGGAATTTTTATCGCGTACACAATTTTTTTTTTTTTTTATGCTTCTTTTGAATTAGATATACAGAGAATGAACGTAAAAAATAAACGTAAGCGGGGAGATTTTTTTGAAATCGTAAAGGCAGAAGCGGTATCCATCATATTATTCGTATAGGGTCTGTAGCTTTTTCTCGGAAAGAGAGCAGCGGTATGAGAAATATGGGGAAGTAGCATTTGCATTTTCGTGACTTACAAACAGTTCCTGTATTCAGGGGTAGCCTGGTTACTTCGACGATAGATCGATATTTGTAGAGAGCGTGTCTAATATCGTCCTCCGGCAGCTCTTCGGGCACATCCAGAACGTAGACCGTGAAGATTTTTGCCGGTCTGCATGGAATAGCAACCTATACATTAGAAATCGTAACGTAAATCATCAACTAAGTTTCTTCTGAAAAAGACATTTTTAAATAAGTTAAGAGAACTGCAAAAATTATATTAAAAGAAAAAAAAAAAAAAAAGAGATAGAGAAAAGAAAAAAAATTTTTTTTTTAATAAGTCACTTATTTAATAATTTTGAAAATCAGTTTAAACGTCGTACAGTGCAACAGTCGAATCTCGAGCTGCCTATGTAAATTACTGTCAAAATATTTTTATCGCATAAACCCTTTGTACTTTGTCGCGTGCCTGCAACATGTGTTTGCGCCACGAGAGCGTGGAATCCATGCAGATCCCGAGATTAGTTGCAGAAGCGCTATAAGGTATTTCTCTGCGTCAGGTGCTTTAACTTTAGTAAGGTTTCCCCACGTAATCGTGCAGCGTAATGCAACGCCACCCGCGATGTAAATGATAAAAACGCCTTGGGATTGAAAATCGTTTTCCGACCAAGATTGTCTTGCCGATCGTTACGTTTCTCAGCGGGGCGAGATATTTCCGTGATTTCGCAAACGCGGGGTTTGAACGTCGGGGTGGATGCGTCGGTATACGGATGTGTCTACCTTTTTGTAGAAACGTGCGCCCGTCACTTTGTGAAAGCCTTTTTTATACACCGCTTGAAAGTCCTCGATGTTGCTGAACTTGAAGAGAATGCCGGTGGCGGTCTTCGTCAAGGAAAACGCACCCCTGGATCGCATAATAAAAAGTCGTTTTGATTACGATGTAAATTAATGAGGGGAAAAACTTTTTACGGCGCAAAAGTCTATGGCGAATCTTTTATCTTTTGCAGATAGAATAACGTCGCGGTTAAGATTCTTTTATATAGTTTTCGCGTTAAGTGCGAATAAATTTCTGGTACTGTCGTATGCGAGTTTATTGTTGATGGGGCAGATATTAAAAAAAGAAAAAGAGAGAGAGAGAGAGAAAAATGCACACAGCATCAAACGCAGTTAGCTTAATGGATTTGTTGTCCGATCTGTTACTGCCTTTACTACTTCATGCGACGCGCCAACTGACTTAACTGCTTTTAAATCCGATTCGAGTACGAAGTACTTAGGATCTCTTATGGATTAAACTAAGTGAATGCCGAAGTAATCTAGACGATGCACAGTCGATGCTAATGCTTGAATTCGGTAGTAATAAAAATTGAGCATAAATTCTGTCTTCGTAAAACGTCATCGCATCGTACTAATAATATTTTTATTTTCATTGCTCATATAGTTTGAAGTCGAATTGTAAAATTCTAAAATAATTTCTGCAATTATAAATATCCGTTCATAATTTGTTTAAATTTTTTAAACGTACAAAATTTAAGATTAAATTATTTTTCTAATTAATAATTTCGTTTAAAAACGCAGTTGCAAAAATATAATAAAATAAAATAAAATAAAATAAACGACAATGAGCTCATTTTTCGTGATCGTCGGAGCACGTTTAACGTGCCCTTCATCGATTCGACTTATTCTCACCCCAAGCGACGAGGTGACGTGCCGAAATGACGCGCTTACCGGAAGTTCATCTTCTCGCAGATGGTGGCGGCTTTCTCCATGCTCAGATCGTGGCTTGGGGTGAGCAGGAAAGCGCCCTTAGTTAGGAAATCGGTCTCGCTGACCTCCGAGTCGCTGTCGCCGTGGTCCTGCCAGTCGGCGGAGCCACGTCGGCCCTCTTGATTCAAGCGCAACATCGAGTCGCTCTTGGACGTAGACATGTCTTTCTCGCACTGCGCACTACTTCCCTGCTCCGGTTGCGACATCTTTTATAGTTCGCTGCCAGCGAACCGAGAACGGGTGATCTCACGTGTGCGTACCTCGAGAGGGAACGGTCGTAAACGCGTTACGCGAGATCGATCGCTCGGGAGGATGTCGGCGCGAGACCGGACATACGTCGTGCTACACTGCTTCGTATCGCGTTCCACCGCGCCCCTTATATAAGCCTCTGGATCGCCGGGGCCGGACGGATAGGGAGCCGCGAAGAAAACAGATAGGTCAACCGAGATCGGTAGGCAGAAGGTTGCACGGGGCAAAAAAGTGCCCATGAAACGGCGCGCGGCCCGATCCGGCCAGTTAGGTCCCTGATTGTTATTGATGCGCACCACGCGCGGGGAAAAAAAGATCACGCCGCGATGATCCGATTGCCCGTTCAATTTGCCGGTAAAAATAACTGTGTAGGAGGAAATGCCGGCACTTGGATATGGATTATTACTCACGCTAATGATTTTGATAGATCGGGAGGCTCGTGGTATTGTCGAAAATATGCGCGCACGGCTTCACCTTCCTCGATTCGTAAATGTCAGGGTGTCACGTTCACCCTTTGCTACCTTTTTAGAACACCTTTCGCATTCGATGTATAAAGACGCTTTGTGCAAGGCTAGAACAAAGAGCGCGAGACATTTTTCTTTTTTCTTTCTCGACCCAGTTGTATTTTTTTGCTTTTTTTTTCTTTTTTTTTTAAGCACTATTTTCTGCAGATAAAAAAAAAAATATTTCTGCCGGAAAGAAAGCGGAGAGTGACACGTAGCTTTGTACGATTTCAACTTACTTAACGAGTGACGCGCAAAGAAATATTTAATTAACAAAAGAGGACGGCAGTCGATTTAATCAACGTTTCATTAAAATTGTTTTCAACTCTTTATCGAGTGGGATTAACGGTAGTTTAACAAATTTTGCGACATTTATTTCAAAACGTACATTGATATATTTTTATTGACGTATCACGAAGTCTACGACAGCGCAGCCCGGAGATTTGCATAAATATTTAAACGCCACTAGGAAAGTGCACCGCGAAAAGCTTTATTTGAATTCAATTTTAATGGTCTCGCTTTTGGCAACTGGTACATGTCAGAACTGTGCGAAGCTATTGATTTATCGTACGTAGCTTTTAGATTGTTTTCAAGTGATAAATTAAATTACATAATTCTGTTCGATTGGCTAAAAAATTTTATGAATTTTTGTGTTACATTATTATCCATTAGTTTCAATAATTATTTTGTTACTTTTGTCGACGAGTTTCGCAGACGAATACCAGAGTCGACCGCAAAATTAAACCGTCAAATTGTCGATAAAACGATAAAAAAAAAAAAAAAAAAAGTAAGCACAGTAAATTTTTATTTGTGTATCGACAGTGTAAAACGCCACACTGGCGTAATACTTTTAAAAAACAGTTCGTGTAAAAATAAAAAAAATAAATAAAATAATATGAAATTCAATCATATGTCAGGCATAAATATAAAATCAGAAATATTCCGGTATTTTAATTCTCTAACGCGCGCGCAGCTCTTTTTCCTCTCTCTCTCTTTCTCTGAAACTGCATTTATTCTGAATAAATCAGTCCTCGTCGGATCACGAGTCTCGCTAATGAGAAACAATTGTGTAACGATCGCTTATCGCGCTTGAGATCTCAAAAGGCATCAGCCACGGTTCGTCGCCCCAATCTCGCGGTCGTCAAACCTTTCGGCGTACACATTAGGAGGGCAATCGGTGGTGCCATCCGGTATCATCAAAGCCGGCGATTGCGAAACGACGGATCTCGAATTCAAATCTCTTAATTGGCCGTGTTAGGCTGAGCGTCGACACACGTCGATCAGGAACCGCGGCGTGTGCTGACGGCGCGATCCGGAAACCGGGAAGCCTGGACGATGCCGGCGGGCAGTCGCGACGCGTGTACAATATGGAGAGGATTGTGCGAATATCGCGGTACATCCGTTTACGCCGCCGTTGGCAAGGGGCGATGATTGTACATCGGCTCGCGGCCTCAGAGGCGAGATATCGCCGATAATTCACCGGCTCGGGTTAGTTGACAGTGCCGCGTGACACTTGATCGTCGATGATCTGCCCGGCGCATCATCATCCGGGCAATAGCGACCGAGAAACACGTAGGCGAGCACGCTGCTCTTCGCTCGTCTCTCTTTTTTTTTCTTTTTTTTTTTTTTCACCAAAGACGGGAGGTAATGAATTGGCCGCGTGGGCATTTAATTGGATGATTGGCCGAAACGATACGTCCTCGATAAATTGGCCTGTGAACGGGGGTGGGAAAAAGAGAAAAATTAAAAAAAACAATGGAGGAAACGAGAGTTTTTGTCTTCTCATTACGGTCAAAAGTTATTAAAGGCGATGAAGCGTTACGTATTAGATGAAAAACGAAGGACGGGATAGCTCTATTAAGCTAGCAGAGTCATATTATCAGAACTCAAAGATTAATGTATCATAATTTTTTGCTATTTTTTTGCTTTTTTTTGTTCGATATAAGAATTTTTTTGCTGCAACTTTAAAAAAATAACGCGTGGCTGGATAACTTAATATTAAGCTACCCAGCCACGCGTTATTTTTTTAAGGTTGCAGCAAAAAAATTCTTATATGGAACAAAAAGAATAAAAAAAATAGCAAACAATTATGATATATTAATCTTTGAGTTCTGATAATATACCTCTGCTAGCTTGATATAGCTGAAAGATGGATGCGGTTGTCGGAAATTCCGAGGAAACCGTGGCGGACCCCGCTGACTTTTAATTCCATTTCGTCCTCCCCCTGGCTCCTCCTCCTCCTCCTCCCCCCCCTCTCGCAAACATCTTCTGTTTCCAACAAACAACTGAATAATCGATAGTTACCGCGGTGGCCCCGCTCCGATGGATGTTGAATTTTAATAACATCGGTTCTCTCAAATCCAACGAATGAATAGGCATCAGACCTCTTCTTTGTCAAGCGAATAGTACTGCAAAGACAGTCGACACGCAACGCTCACAGACGGGAGAAAGGGATCCGGTGATACGGCGGAGCGAAATCGATGTTGTCAGACGTCCGGAAAATCGTGAAAATCAGGGAAAATTGAGTCAGGGGCTGTCAGAGTCGAGGCCGAAAAATTTCGACTTTCACGACTACAATAGGTAGGGCGTATTAATCGGCTGGTGATATCGGCGTCGATATTATCCGTGCCGTTATTAAAAATTATATCTGCGTCAATAATTAAAATAACAAAAAAAAAATAAAAAGAACCTATACGGTGGATAAAAAAAATTTTTCTTCTTATTTTTTTTTATTTTTAAATCATTAGTCGCCGGACGTTTTGGCCGCTCTCGCGATATTCGTAAAGCGCGTACGCGATCGCGACTTCGAGTTTCATCTCGCGCAAGCCTGTGAGACAAATTGGAAAAGCCGAAGAGACCTGGAGAAAATCTTCCGATTGTCGCTACGCGGCGACTTCAGCGGAACGATACGCTACGCGACACCCGTTAGACTATCGCCGAGGAGAATGACATAAGACATCCCCGTTCTGACTCGGGCGCCATATGACCGTCTCTGTCGCAAGCTCCATCCCCGCTACAAGAAGAAGCGGAGTACGAGGGGGGAACCATCCTCCCGAGGCCCTCCCCCCTTCTCGTATCAGCTATCCTCTACATTCTACTACCGTCATTCCTTGCCTTCTCGTCTCACCGGTCTGCCACCTACCACCACCCCCGCATCCCTACCACGTCGGCGCACGACCACCAATGCAGCCGTCACTACCACCAACGCAAACTCCGACCAACACATTCGTACCCACCGCCGGCCCGAGAGAGCGTCGTCGGAAGCGAGACGGACGACGAAGGAGAAGAAAGAAGCCGTGGACGGAAGCGAGATAGAGCGAGGCGGCGGAGATTACGTGGGAAGGAGAAAAACATGGGACAAAGAAGCCAAGAGTAACCCGAGGAGAGATGAGCAAGATGGAGGAACAAGGAGGCCACGCATGAGGACGAAGCCGACGAGGAGGCGAAAGAAGAGGGAGGGAAAAGGACGCGACGACGCGGCTGGGTGGCGTGCGCGAGAGAGAAGGAAGGGGCGACCGGGCACAAGCATAGCGTAGCATGGCACAGCATATCCATAGACATATACACTGTGTCTATGGGCATATCGACGAGATCCGACACCGGCCGAGAACCACCGAGCACGGCCGACTCGGACCCTGCGCGCTCAACCCAAACCCGAGAAAGCATAGTTGCATTTAAACTGCCATCCTACTCAGGAGGTCTCTCTCTTCCTGAGCCCCCGAGTCGACCTCGGGGACGAGTACGTGCGGTACGGTTACGTACGAAAGCCGCGCGCACCCCGCTGTGTGTTGAACCGGTCGCGTTTTGCCTACTGTGTCCAGCCGTCATCTGAAGAAAGGGAAAGAAGAAGAAAAAGAAAAGACGAAGAGGAAAAGAGAAAATAAAAAAAAAAAGGGAAAGAAAAAGGAGAATAAGGGACCGAGGAGAGCCTTCGGACCCGGAGAACGCGCGCGTTCCCGGGCGGAGCAAGAGCGGTACGGGGGTTGACCTGGTTGCGCACAGGACACCCGGTCGGTCTGACGTCAGAGGCGCTTTAACTTGTTGGATTCGACGCGAGTGCGACGCGAAAGTGAGCTGGTCCGCTCTGACCTGGTTCGACCTCGGGACGTGGTGAAGGTGCGAGACGGACGGGATGGACGAACGGATGATGTTTCCCCCTCTTCCCCGCGGACTTGTGACCCCGCGGACTTGGGCGAGGGGGAGTGAGCGGGAGAGAAGGGCCCCGACGCTCGCTCTTGGTCGGGTTTCCGGTACCGCGGCGCGATCACCTTGTCACGCGTTTTCCGCTGGTTCCGCCGCTGGTTCACGTCGGTCGCCTCGTCATCCGCTTTGTCGGCAACCGCTGTCACCGTCATTGCCCGCTCGGTTCGGTCGTGCCCCCTCGTCCTCCGCTCGTTCCCCCTCGCGTCGGTCCCGGGCTCCCCCGGGTTCCTCGCTTCGCTTCGTGACGCTGTCGCTGTCTCCCATCGGCCGCTCTGACAGCCAGCTGCGACGTTCCCCCGCGGTGTTAACGAGACCGGGCGCTCGTGTAAAAAGAAAAGGAGAGACAAAGAAGGAAAGAGAGAGACGTAGGCGAACAGGAGAGAAACCGAGCTAGACGACAACGTGAAACTATCGCGAGGCGAATGATACTCTTTCCCTTCGGTGCCGCGCGTGTGTTTCCTCATCCGTCAGCTTCACTTTCTTCCCTTTTTTTCGACGTCGGGGCTCGCTTCTCGACTTGAATCTCTAATTAGTTTTGGAAAGAGGTGAACGTTGGTATTTCTCTTGAACTTTCGAGCAGGCTCCTAGAAACGCGGCTCCGCGCCGTGATTCGCGATGTATATCTGCAAGTGCGCAATTGTCCGCTGACGTGTGCGAATGATTTTTCTGGAGCGTGAACGAACGATAATCGTGATGAACGGCGTCGAGTCACGTACGCAGGGAACGCGTCTAGTTTTCGACGAAACGAGTGCCGCCCGCGTATAGCCAGTTTACTCGTTAGTGTCTTTAATCGTCGTAAATTATCGTTGACGACAACGAGATGACGGGTGGGCACGAAGTCGGCTTAACTCGCGGCCGCTGGGCTGTTCGGCACGCACGGCCTTCTCGAATCGTTCAAGTAATAATAATAATCGCCGATAATCGGTCGCCGGCGACGTCCTGGTGCGAGACGTTCGTTTGGAAAATTCCGTTACCGCGGGCAGAGAGTGATCCGCAACGATTTTCGCGTACGCCGCCCTCAAGATGTACACGGTTCCGCCGTCGGAAATTCTCCGATTCGAAACTCCCCGTGTTATCGCGCCAACGGTGTATCAACCCCTCCGAGTGAATACATGATTAAGCTCGAAGCGGCGGGCCGAAGTTCGATCTGAGCCCCCAGTGTTCTCGAATCCGGGGGCTAGATTATCCGGAATTTGCGGAGGGAACTCGCACCCGTTGGGAAGCTCGCAGCTGGGATTCCAGCTCGGCGGTAGGAGCCCCGCTTGCATTTTTGACGCGTAACGTAACGGCGGCGCGGATAGCGAAGATAACGGCGAGACGGCGAGCGAAAGAGAAGTTACACGCGACGACACCGCTCGGCGATTTATCTCGAGATTATCGCCTGGATCTCGACGGCGAATGCATCCGGCTGGCGGATACCCAAAGGCGAGAACGCGAGACGCGGTCTCTCGTTGATCGAAGAGCGACGCGTGTTCACCTTTCGCGTGAATCTGCAACGTCGGGAAGTGGAGGGAAATGAAGCTTTCGAATTAAGATTTGTATTTTTTAATTCACGTGGAACGTCGACGGTGGCGTGCGAAATTTTCGGAAACCCTCGTATCGCGTCGCTATACAATTTCTCTCGCCGTTCTATTTTCCCCCGCGTTCGAAACGCTTGCACCGGAATGTGCAATACGCCTGTCGGCCGCGCCGCGACGCGTGCACGGCGCGAAAATATTTGCCTACGAAAATATTTGACCCTCGCCGATGAGAGCAATCGCGCCCCGCGTACGTTAACCGGTGATTCCACGGCCTCCGCCGGCGGGTCGCAGCTCGCGGTATATATCTAAAACTAATACCAAAAGGCTGTTAACGAGGATATTCGTCATCATCACTCGCGGCGTTAATCAATAAGATTTGCCCGCGGACAGATCGCGTACGAAAGCGCGGAAAATCCCGTCCGGCCGCTGACACGTCCTCAAATTTGATTTCTGACGGTGCCCGCCCAACAATAATTGTCAATCGCCGCGTCCAAAATCGCCGGTGGCCGACAAGAGACCGTGCCCGCGTGTAGCCGCCTCTCGCAAATATGCACGCGTGACGTGCGCTCTCGTTCCGCGGGCCCACGGGTCTTTCGGACGATTTTATTTTATTTTATTTTTTTCGTTCCCTTTCTTTCACCGTCGACGATTAATCACCCCCGCCGGTTAACGTGATCAATCTCGGTGTCGATGCAACTTCACGTTGTTTTTCTCCCCCTTCGTAACCGTGTTAACGCCAGCGGGAGGGATAGCGAGCGACCGTGCGGTCGAGGATGTTCCGGGGAATTCATTTCGCGATAGAGAACGGCCCGAGCGCGCGGTGCCGCCGCGACTTCGGATCGAAGTTTGGAAACGCTTTGTTCCCGCTGAAAAAGGTGTTTGAAAGAGGGTTGCGCGGATCGATATATCGGCTTGACTCATCCCCTCTTCCTCGCGGACTCCCTTTCTACCCTCCTCGTCTCTCTCTTTCTCTCTCGTTGTTCCCTGGATGATGTTCTGTTAGATATCGGCGTGAGCAAACATACAGTACACGAGTATTCATTGATAACTCGCAATTCTCACTCGAGTGAGGCTATTTTTTTTTTTCTTTTTTTTTAACACGACGCGAATTACTTTCCGAACGGTCGAGGTCAAATTTTTCAGGAGTAAAAGATCGAAAAAGTAAAAAGTTTTCGGTGGATTGAAATCAGCGGGGGCGAAGGGAAACCGAAAAAAAAAATCGACAAGGCGATAATTAAAGCGTCACGCATTTTAATCTCCCCGCAGAAGGGGAGAGGGGGACTCCCTCGCGTAATTAAATTATTTAACGACGCGCTAATGCGACTCTTGCGCGTATCGTGTTGTACTTTGCATGTTGAATCACGAATTTGTAATTAACGTAATGAAACGTGAAGCCCTGGAAGAAGTGTCGGGAGAGAAACTAATGAATAGTGATTAGGAGCCTAACGTAAATTCACCTGCGACCCGGCGAAACAATCGGGCTCTCTGTGTCGTAGAAATTAAGCAAGATTTCCCAACGGCGTGGAAAACGCCGTTCCGAGTGAATCACCGTGACGCAACGTTTCGTAACTCCGAACGTCTGCATCGGCGCGGAATTATCGCCGCGCCGCCGCGCGCTCGTTTGTGTCCCGCGTTATCGAATTACCGGGGGCGGACGGGTAATCCCTTTGACACTTTGGCCCAAAAATTCCGTGGCGCCCTACCGCAGTCGCCGGGCACGAAGTAAAGCGTTCCCCGATGTAACCGTCGCCGACCGCCCGTTACTTGTTGCGTCTAAAACTTGGCGAAATCTCCCGCTTGCGCCACTCGGCCTCGTAAATTCGCAATAACCCGCGGAATTAGCGAGTGTCCCACGTCGATGTCGCGACGCCGGGCCGCGTAATTGCGCGCGAAACTCGCCGAGATTAGGACCGCGGCGCCGTTAATTGATGCGGCATCTCCGCGAAAAGAAAGAAAATTAAGAAGCACGCCCGCGGCACTTTGCGCCGAACGTCAGAACGCGGCTAGACGTTATTGGAGCGTGGAGGAAGTAATTACGGCGCACGCGACGGTTGAATTTTGTGTTTTAATCGACCTCGTCGATCTACGAGCGGCGCGAATCTCTGGGAGCCATCGGGAGCCGCGATTTTTTTTTTTTTTTTCTTCTGTGCAGTTTTTATCCCTTTTCGAGTTACGCGAGCCTCACTTTCTTGAGTACAGTTGCGTCCACGATTTTTTTCTTTCGATAATACGACTTTTCCGATAATGGACGGAATGCCGAGGCTTTGAAATGAGAGCGAGTAATATCGTCCCCGAGGGGAGTTGCAGCGCGAAGGGGGGGAAAGGAGGAAAAACGCCGTGCGTACGAATGCACGACACTCGTCCTCGCGGCCGTGGCGATGTGGCGTGGGTTGTCCTCGTTCTAGATTTATTATTACTGTAACAAACGGTTCCGTGCTTCTCTTTGAGGTCTTTATTATCAAGTAAGAAAAGCACTTGAAGACACGGTTATTGAAACTCGCGACGACCCGATGAAAACAAATTTACCGAATTACTTTTAGGGCACGAGTGCCCTTTGAAGTCTGAATCCTCTTTATTTTCGAGGGAGAGAAAGCGAGAGAGAGAGAGAGAAAGGTACACGGCGCTTACGGAAATCTACGTAGCTGACCAAGTTGCTAATTGCAATATTTATTCAACATGGGTAGCTCTTGTAATTAACGTCTCTCGGGCAGAAACTACGGCTTCTCGTCTCCCGAAATTCTCCGCCGGTCCGCGAATCTTTCCCTTTCCCCTGCGTCGATTTCGAAAGATCCGGGGCGATTATCGCGCGCGGCTGCTCCTTTCGTTCGCCCATTGCGTCATCCGGCGTTAACGGAAGTGTAACGTCAACCTACCATTACGAAGCGTAATTATTTGCAAAAGCGTGCGCGCGATGACGGCGCCCGCCTCGCACGAGAGATAACAGCGTCGAGGAGGATCGTTGCGCAACATCCGACGCCCGGGAGGGCAATCGCGAGAGGGAAAGAGAGAGAGAACGGTACGCGCTTTTTCGCGTACATGCGCCGGCATGTAGCTCTCGCGTCTCCGTCAATCGATAGACCTGAGTGACCGAGGAAATTCTGCGAGCCGCACCGAAATTTCATCGCTGGAAGCGTCGCCGCGGGTTGCTCGCAGCCGGCGGAGGGAAAGGCGACTTATCGATCTGCCACGACCCGAAAAGGTAAGTAGGCGAGTGCCATGGCTACCATTATCTTCAGATCGCGCCTCTGACTTTTAATACGCGACGATAAGCTTCTCCCCCTTCCCCTTCCCCCTTCTGCCTACGCGCAGGCGAACGCTCGACGAGATCAAAGTGAAAAAGCAACTCGGGGAGGGCCTCCATTATCTCTCAATTATAAATCACACGCGCGCTCCGTCGACGGCGCGTACGCGCGCGGCACGATTCCCGTTCGATCTCCGTATGTATGAAATATCGTCGCCTGTTTATTATCTGAGATGCACCCGGCGTTTTCGTAGATCCCGCATTCGGGTCAGTGCGAGAGAGGCGTGTGTTGCTATGCAGCAGTTATTCGGATTCCGGGTGAGAGGGCAGTCGGGAAAAGATTTGCATGGGAATGGTAGGGCAGCGCGGCTCGCGAATTGAATTGAATTAGACCGAATTTGTTTCCGGAGAAAAAAAGAGAGAGAGAGAGAGGAAGAGAAAGAAAAGAGTTAAAACCTGGAGTTGAAACCTGAGACTGCAGCGCATCCTTCGTACAAAGCTTGATCAGACTTTCTGATCTTTCGTACGTTTGAGCCTCGCGATGAAATACAAGAGCACTGAGAAGCACGGGACTGTATAAAATGTAATCTTGATAAAATATCTGACAACGAGATGAAGTGATATTATTTTTAATATCGTTTTATCTTATTACTTACTTGCTCTCTCTCTCTCTCTCTCTATTTTTTTTTTTTTAAATAAACAGAAAAATTGAACGTATAAAATTATTTGCAATTACGGCAAAGCACAGGAATAATAATCTTAACTAAAATATACATGAAACAATCGTATTACGGTTCGTTTTGTTAGTTTGAAAACGGAATAAATTCAAGTCGGCAAACTTTTATATAATTAAATAAACACATCATTGAAATTAAAAAGAAACACGACAGCGCGACCGCCGACGGAGTCACAAATATTAATTAGCGGAGATGGAAATATTTATTGATAAAGCGGCTTGAAAAATAGCTTACGAGTATTGTTCCGCGGTACTGTTTCTCATAAAAAAAAGAAAAAAAAATAAATAAAATCTCGCGTCTTGCGCGGATATTAATAAAAAGTACAAACGAATTACCACGTCTCTATCCGCTTTAAGTCCGAACTTGAATTATTATCTCGCGTAATTGCGCCTCCAGCGGCAATAACCCTCGTAATAAATAAATATACGCGGCCTGATATTAATCAATATTAAATATTTTATTTATCGATTTATCGTGGCTGGTGTATCAAACTTCGGATACACGTAGAATGCATTTATACGGAGTGCATGCATGATGTATACGGCACCATTAGGCTGTCGAGACGAGTATTATGAGAGTTATGTGCCACGGGACAAATATGCGTTACTGGTCCACGGGGATATACATATTGTAACGTGTATATCTCCCTTCAGGATTAAGGCGGCAATGCATGCCTTCGCACTTTGGAAGGAGATATTGATAGCGAAGCAGCTTAGAATCTCGCTGGAAGTTTACGGGCACGTCTAGGGCGTAAAATAGGAGAAAAGGGGGACGGCGGTTAAACGGCACGAGATTCGTCGGATTTCCCAGTTCCCCTTACGCGTACGAGAAATTACGAAAAATTAATTTCTAATTTTTAATAACTTTGACTAATTAATTTTCTTCGTCGCGAGTTTTATTTTATTTTATTTTATTTTATTTTTTTTCGTAAAAATTATCAAAGACTGACGGTCTTGTGTCGGCGGCGAAAGAAATCAAATCTGAAATGACCAAGGGGGTTGGCCGCGATTAAAGAGTAATGCGGTGAAAACGCGGGGCGTACTGTGTAGCTAGCGAGGAGCTCGCAAAACTTACTCCGGGTGACGGACGACCTCGGGCATCTCGCGTATGAAAGACGCCGGGGCATTCCTGGAGGATATTCGAGGCCGCGAAAAGGAAGAAATATAAACCCCGGGAAAGGTGATTTCGGGACGCTGAAGGGGGACAAAGAAGATGAAAGAGCGGAGCGGTGGCGAAGGAGGATATCGCGGGGAGGCAGAGAAGACGAGAGGGTAAAGGCGCTCGCAGACGTTCGTTCGCGAAGTACACGGGTGAAAGGCGAGGGAGACGGAGAAAAGAGCGAGAGGCCGCCGCGAGGAGGAAAAGGCGACGCGGGGGAGGGGGCGCGCGGGGGAGGAAGCGCGATGAAGGTTTTACTGCCGCGGTTATGTTCGTCGGTTCGCGCAATTTCGGTGTATCTGAATCGAGGGAGGAGCCCTATCTAAACGAGCTCGGATGAATCCTCGCGGTCGTCTTTCGGCCCTTGCGGAGGGCGCGCGAGGGGAGGGAAAGGGAGAGCCGGCGGGGAAAAAGGGACGTCGCGGAGGACATTGCCCATAAAAATGTTGTAACGGACGACGGGTCCTTGACGCCGAGGTTTCCCCCGCGCGACAAAGATCCCGAAAGGAGAGCACGCCGCGCGCGGGAGCGTGCGATAAAAGCGGCTTTCGCGTATATACGTGAGCGAGCGGTTGGCGGCGACTGTGTGCACCAGACGGCGGAGGAGACAATCATCCTATTCGCGGAACGCCGAGGCGAAGTCCTCGGGCCGTTAACCCTTTTGGCCTCTTCCTCCTCCGTGCTGATGGTCTTACACGCCGGCCGAGGGGCCCCCGGTTGGCCACGAGATGCCAGCTCGCGATCTTCACGCGCTGTAATTTGAGGTTTAACTCCGTGGATTATGACCCGCTGGAAAGCTGCCGATGGATGAAACGGCCCCGGCGAGGGCATCCGGGCGATTCTACGATTCCACTCCTCGAGAGGCTGGCGCGGCCGGAGGGATATATCGTCGACGACCCGTTAACAACCGGCTGAGCCAACCACCGGCGAAATTTTTAGCTGCGTCAGGGTGACAGGGACCCCGCCGTAGCAGCCACGGGAAAATCATTGGCGTGCCTCGCGCTTCACGCTTTGTCGGATCGATATCCTTGCCGCGGAAGCTGTCGTCCTACGCCGCGTCGCGCTAATAGCGCCCGTGTAAGGAGCGGCGTAACACGCCGATTGCTAGACCCTGATACCGCCGTCAAGCCTGTCCGCGACTCGCGCGAGCTGCAGGCATTTCGAAGCGCGCGGCTGCGAAACCCGTCCCGCGACGAAATCACGTCTCGTCGCGATAACGCGCGATAATACCGCCCCGCGTTATTGTCTAAGATTAGACGCGGACGTTTCGAAGCAACTGTCCGTCTCGTTAGCGACGACGGACAGTTCGGGCCGAGGGAGAGAAACCGGCCGGACCCCGCGCTTACAGCTCGCGTACGTTACACGGCGGGATATTCCGTTCTTGGCCGGCGCAAACGTAACGGATAAAGCCCGCGTTATGCATGAGACTCGGGGGTGACGCGAGGGACGAGGGGGTGTAAAAAGGAAGTCGGGGAAACTAACGAAGAGGGCGACAGAAAGAGGAGTGTACCGAGTTACGCGACACGCAGTTGGAACAGATTGGTGACAGTCGGTCGGGAATAGGGGGTGGCCCGAGGGGAAGGAGGGGGGGTGAAGGGAGGGTGGCGGGGTCGGAGTGTTAACGATATGTCCACAAGCAGGCCATGCCGACGGAAAGGAGGGAAAAACACCGGGGGGAGAACAAAGCTGGGGCGCGGAGGGAAATCGGTGAAGGAACACTCCGGGTGAGAGACGTCTTCGTTCCTCCGACGATTCTCAATCATCCTGTTTACTCGCCTCCGCGTTTTCTCTACCTCGACACCGCCGCGGCCGTTTGCGTTCTTTTACCTCCCGCTTACCCTCCCTCCCCCCCTCCTAGTGCCTGGAGGAGCCTCTTTTGTTCGTCCGCGCACGCACCGATGCGGAACAAGCATTGTTCTAAAATGGTTTCACCTGATCGCACCTCCGCCGGCCAGGTATTTTCGTTGCACGGTATTCCCGGGACACGAGAGCGCTCGGGAGTTTTTTTTTTTTTAACGTCGAAATCGCGCGGGCGATCGTTAATAGATCCGAAGAGCCGCGGTATAGGAGCGGTGGTCACTCGATTTCCCGCGCTATTGTTCGCCGGGAGAACTTGTCAGCGGGACATCTCGGCGGGGAAACTACGAAGGTAGTAATAAAAAAAAAAAAAAATTAACTTCTTATAGACGATATCTCTCTCTCTCTCTCTCTCTTTTTCTCTCGGCGTAGATTCGTCCGAACGTAAGTGAGAAACGAACAAGATCGAAGGGAGGTAAAGGGGGGACTGATTACGCCGAGCATAAATGGCGGTTGTAACGAACGATTACGGCCACCCACGCGTTTACGGCGCGGACGAGGCTTATAATTATCATATTACTGGATTCATGCCGGCGTTTTAATAGTTCTCGCGCGCGGTTGCGCGCCGCTCCGGCGATCTCGCCGCGATGGCGTCTTACGTAACGATCGTTCTCACGGTTACGGCTCCGCTCGCGAAACAGAGTACGCCGAGCTACTATCCGTACGCGTCTCCGTCGCGCGCGTTTCCTCTCGGCCCGCTCTCGCGCGGCGATGATTCATTAACTCGGTCGCGCCTAGCTCTCTCGGCGGACAAATTCGAGATGGAGGCCTACCTACGCACACGTAGCGGCACGTATCGAGGTCACCAGCGGCCCGTGTTCCGGAGGGGGAGCGATAATAAAGGCCGATGAATTTTCCAGTCTAGCATCGTGATGTCATCTCGCGGCGCATTATGCCGGCAATTAATGACCGGGCCTGCAATTGATCCCCGGCAGTGAATTACACGATAATTAATCAAATTTAAATTATCGATCCCTCCCTCGTCGGGCGGCGGCGAGACGATCGATTTTTTTTTCCCCCGCACGATTTTTTTCGCGAATAGATCCGCACGCGAGCGCGCTAAAGAAAAAAAATGTACCTTCGCCGAAATGCTGATTTCAGTGGAAAGACCTTACTGCAGTCGATAATCTGGAACCTTGACATTTCTCTCAAAATGCACATTGATTTCGTACTATTATTAAAACTTTTGTAGGCACGTTTTATAAACCATATGATGTGAACAATGTAGGTACGCGGAGCCTGCGATCGATATCGCCTGCGGGATTTACAACTCCGCGCATTTCACCGTCGCGTAAATTCTCCGATCCTCCGTAACAGCTTTCCTAAACTAATTCGCTGTTCGTTAAATGTAACACATTTAAAACGCATTGTCGAGCGACAACGATATACCATTCACGTATTTATTTAAATACCTCAAACGGGTTTCAATCATCAATTTCATAATTAGCGCATTTATCTTATCGCTGGTTCGTGCTATTCTTAAGCCGATAACGTTATTAGCGCCGCCACGTCAGTTCTCGAGTATCCCCCGGAGACCTCGTTATCGTTATTTCTCGTATCTTTACATCTCGTTCGCGTAGAAAAATAATCGGGCATATCCGGGTACGTCTGGAGAAGAGAGGAAAAAAAAATAACTTCTCCTTTTTCTTTTTTTTTTTTTTTTCTCTTTATTTTTTCGATCGCACGTAGTTAAATAATCCCGGCGCGTCTTTCTGGAGAGCGAATCGGGGCCTCTTCTTCGCAACGTTTTGATGGCGCTGGCCGACCAAGCGGAACGATACTCCGTACGGATTTACGGCCCGAGTCTGGCCTCCTAGGCGCATCTCCTCCGGTCCTCCTCGGGAGGAATGAAAGCGCCCGATGTTTCTAAGCGAGAGGCACGGTCCGCGCGGAGGCATGAAGCGAGCGCCCGTCGAGTGACTAACGATCCTCGTGACTAACGCTCTTGTCTATCGGCGGCGCTAATTCGCCGTTTCTCGCGCGTCGAGTGATTCACGGGGGTCCATGAGCGTAACGAGGAGGAATCGCTCTCGTCACGGCGGAGCACAGAGCCGGGCATTATGTTCTTTCGCTCGATCGCTCTCGTTCCCCGACAATTACAGAGTCGCTCATTGTTGTCCTCCTGGGCGGCGCGATTCGCCGCGCCTCCCCGCGTCATCGCGTCGCGGACGGAATCGCGGCCGTTTTACGGAACGGATTTGCCTCCCCCTTTGTCTCCCCCCGCCTCCCGCCTGCCGGGCGAAACGACGTGGAAATGATTTGTTCGATAAATTTTCAACATCGGCCGGAGCGCATTTCTTCATAGGTATATACTGTGGGAAGGCACGGATCGCCCGGCCAGGTGCTCGAAACGATCGGCTTTCGTATCGGATTCGGTTTGTAGTGTTTCCTGAAAATACAAGCTCCGCTGCCCCAAGTAAATCGACAATCACGAGTGTGTGATTGAAAGGCCAGAGCGCCTCCTTTCTCGTACTCTCTCTTTCTCCTCTCTCGAGGGTCGCATATATTAACGCGCCGACCGTATCATTGCCGCTCGCCATTTATCTCGGTGCTCCCTGCGCACCCATATTTCCCTCCTTTCCGTCCCTTCTCTTCTACGGTTCTCTCGCTCCTTTTTTTTTTTTTCAACGGCACGAAGTCCCGATGGAAGAAATTCGTTAAATCACCCGCGCCGCGAGTGTGCGCGACGCGGCCGTTTAAGCACTCGGATAAGCGTGTCCTTGACGAGTCTGCGCTCCTCCTTGTCGGGGATTCACGGCGACGAGCGTGAGGCACAAAAGGAGGAAAAAAGAATTAAAAAAAAAAGAAGAAGAAGAGAGAAAAAAAAAACCGCGAGACACGGAGGGTCCGCCTGCGGTCGCGCGCACCGACGACGAATGCGTGTCGCACGGTACATAACGGAGTAAACGGAGTAAACGGCGCGTCGCAGCGATCCGTACGTGTGCAAGCCGCCGGTCCGTATCACCTACGGCGGTGCCGCACGCGTGTGCGTGTCACGTCTCGCGATTACGCCGTTGCGTAACGCCGACGTGCCGTCGATGCGCGTGATTCACGCGCCGTGGATATCACACGCTTCGAAAGCGACGGAGATTTGCATGCTCGGTTGACGAAACCGACGCAAAGGAAGCAAAAAAAAAATAAGTAAGAAAAAAAAAGAGGATAAAAAATAAATAAAAGATCCTCGATGGAATCGTAAACGTGGAATACGAAAATAATCGCTTAAGTGAGCGATCGCGTGCGGACGTCGGGGATATTAATAAAATCTGCTTGCGCGGCGCTTGCCGGAGCCGGATCGAGGGGGAGGAGGGGGGAGGGGAACACGATTCCGTCTGCATTCCACCGTTTTGTCTTTCACGCCTGATTTGTATTCCGCGAGTAAAAGTGCAGGATTTCCTCGAACGCGGTATCCGGGGCGAGCGCTTTATCGGGGGTCCCCGCGGTGGATCGGATACCGAATGTAACTCTATCGGCAGATATTCTGTTACCCGACGCGCCCTTGGCGATAACGCCCGCTGCTTTCTTTCATCCCGCAATTGCGCGTCACTGCTTGTCCTTTTACCGCGGCTGCTTGGCTCTAGTTTCGTATCTCAAGAGCTCGAGTGGGCGGAAAAAAAAAAAGAAAAAGAAAGGAGAAAAAAAAGGGGGGGAAAGCAAAAGGGGAGAGCGAGAGCGACACGTGGAGAAAAAAAAAAGAGGAGGCCGTCCTCGGACTTGTGCGCTTGGAAAACGGTCGACTCGCCTCTGCGACGACGAAATGAATGACTTCGACATTGAAGTAAAAACTGCAGTGAATCCCGGCTGTCAGTAACGCGAGTAAGTGAGATGTAATAAATGTGTTTCAATTACCAATCTGAGCCCGCGCTAACGGATCCTGTAGGAGATTGGTCGTTAGCTTCGTCTCCTTTTATTTTTCTTTTCTTTTTATTTTATTTTATTTTATTTTTTTTTTCTTTTTTTGCCATCGTGAAAACCCGATCGTACACGCGGCGCTTTTATTTCTTAAACTTGGACGAGAAGAGCGGAAAATTTCCCCGGAAAAGTTTCATTCGCGATATAAATATGAATATCCATAGGATATACTTTCATTTCAATTAACGTAATTATTTTCGTACTTTCG